>NC_141225.1:19864485-20471151 GCF_054856515.1 Filicampus tigris | reverse complement strand
AGAAATGTTTTTCAAATCTCAAACTAAAGTAAAAGTTTCCCCAAGAGAATATGATGCCAAGAAGAAACTCTGCAGGGCCGGCAGACGATTTAACCTATTGTATTTGTGTCCTGTCGTGGGGACGTCTATAATCACACTCTCTTCCAGCCTGGGTCTGCAGCTTCCGGAAATAATTCCTTCTCAGGCTGTTGGTGGAGGCAATGTCCGTGTTATTGGAAAGCAACTGTGCGGCAGTGTCAAATCCCCTGTAGCAAACAACCTCAAGAGCAAGTCAAACAGCTCGCTTCTCTTTGCTCACCTGCTCCAGACGATGTGCCCAAAACGTTAATGCACTTTAGTAGGATTTGTACGGTCCAGTGTGTGTAGCAGGCATCGTTGTGATGTAGTGTTAACTCGCCACGCAGAAAGCACGGAATACACGCCACGCATTATTGTGTATCAGAATGGCTACTCGCTGTTAGCTTTGATATTTGACTAACATCATATCTGGAATGAATGGGATGCGAGAACTTGGATTTTGCCCAATAACCTATAATGACTTTAACCTATACCATCTAATAACCTCAGAGATTTGTTTCTAAACTCATTTTGAAGACGTGACTAATGCCAGTTTTCGATGCTTGGTAAAACCAAATTTTTTAACGCCGCTGTTGGATGACATGACTGAAAGATGGAAGACCGCGTATCGATCAGATGGCTATTTTGATCATATGAAAAACTTTATTTCAAGTTTCTTTTGAAAGAGAACGTTCATTTTCTGAAATAAAAACATACTTGTACTCAGTCGAGTAGATACAAATATTTTGTTAGCCCAATGGCCGAGTCCGAGAAAATGCCCAAGTCAAATGCCAAAGACGTAGAGTCAAGTCCGACACTACAAAAAAGCACGTTGATTCCAGACTCGTCTGCGGCCCTGATTTTCTGTCCTGTTATCCAGTGTCATTCGCAGCTGGATTTTGGCTGTGACGTCAGTGGAGGTGATAGAATGTGACCCGTGTTGCTCCCTTGGCTGCGGCATTGCCACGCCATGGTGCAGAGATGACGAGACTATCATCGTCCTCCTCCTCCTCATCATCGACATCATCATCCTCCACCGAGACGGAACAGTATTCCTCTGTAACGTTGAGGCTCCCCCATTGATATGTTAACGAGTAACGTCCGATATACATGACTCCTTTCACTCCCCTGCTCCGTTTAAATTGATCCCAAATACTTCGTTTCAAGTTTCCAATTAGAAATGTTCCAGCCGTGAAGTGGAAACTTCAAAGCCATAAAACGCACGCCGTCATGTTTATTCCTCGCTGCCTCCGAGGCAAACGGCGACGGGAGGATGAAATTAATTCATTTTGCCTATCTGCTGCTCTTTTTTTTTCGTTTCGTTTTTTTTTTTTTTTTTTTTACAGTAGATGACTTAACGGGGGCGGCAGGCAGTTTCAATGAGTTTAATTAGAGAGCATTTGTATCAAACATATTCTCGCATGCACCAGCGGCCCATAAGTTAGTTGATTTGCAAAGCGAAACATTTGTTGAACTGCCGAGTGCTCGCTATCTGAAAACAAAACTCATCCAATGGCTTTCTCCCTTCTTCTGTTCTGCCTCCCCAATTAGGGAATTTCATTAAGTGTGTACACATTTACTCATAATTAGGCCTGGAAGTAGGAAACGCTAATGAGGAAGCGAGAGACGTACGCTCGCCTGCTCTTGTTTTTGCCCAAATTTGGCCACCGCCACGCCGGTTTGTCGCCAGCCCACCCAGGCTAATTAGCAGAGTGTCAATTATCATCCTTTTCTTTTCTCGCCACGGCCAGTAAAATGTAGGCTTGATGATGCAAATATGGCTGCCATATTTGTCAATCTCGCTTTCCACTATCGTTTACTCCGATCCGAGGCGTATTGGCAAGCGTTGCGCAGCCATTCGTGACCTATTAGGAGTTGCGGATTGATTGGAGAGCATGCGCGGGAAGTCTCATCAGCGGGCATGACCAGAACGGGCCCTTTGACAGCTGGCAGCAGACATATGACAGCTAGGCAAGACTGATCACTGCGGGCTGAGAGGCAAGGGGGCCAGTCATCACCCCCCCGGCTTTCTTGTCCCCGCCTTCATCCCGTAACCGTTACCATTTGCGGCCTGACATCCCTTTTTTTTTTTAGCGGCCTGCAGCATATACTTACATTAACATTTGTCATGGCCTGTGTGATTTGCCTGCATTGTACTACTGACTTTCTACAATGGGTGGCAAGCACTGTTCCCTCGCACTGCTCTCACCCCACAAGGTAACGCCGGCGTGCACCACACACACACACACACACATTACATTTCTACACTCATTCCTTCATTTCCACAGCTACAAACAGGACACCACACCATTCCCACTTCCCTTACAGTTTCAGTTGAGGGAGGGTGCACACTCAGTTGTGCTACTATAGTTTGAATATTTTGACACATACGCTCACACCCACTACTGACGTGACGCTGCAGGAAGTTTTATTCAGGCAGTCCAAACATGGGCGTAGGTTACCAGCCCCTTAAATTAGGCTTTTTTAAATGCGTTTCAGAGGTCAGGTGACTAGAAATGTTTGTGTTTTATTAAATGACATTTTCTCCAATATTTATGAGTTAACAATGTGGGATTTAATTAATTATACTTAAAATGACGTGTTTGCTAAAATGAAAGTAACAATCTAGGGCTGATTTTTTTTGTGTGTCACAAATCTCTACTCAATATTTTTTTGTTTTGATGTATAGGTGGTTTGATTTTCTTGTTTGTAACATAACTACATCATATAACACTTTGTGATCTTAGGTTTTGAACAGGTGCGACACTTGTTTGGCCGATCTTGCACTTCCTTGTTTTCCACCAATCACACATAATTCGGTAAGATATAGCTCGGAATTGTGATTGTTTCTGTGTCAAGGTCAGCTTCGTACATGTCGCTCTTGTTTTTACTTTGATTGGGGAAATCTGCTGCTTAGAACAAGGGCGGATAAATTCTGCTGGGGTACAAATCATGCCACTCTACCTTAATTGTTCACCCAACAATTCTGAAAAAATTGTTTGACTTTTTGCTTCGAGACTGCCAATTGGCGTAGGAGCAATTATTTGTTCTGCCTGTCACTATATGTCACTGGCATGGGTAGATGAACAAAAATACATTTGTAGGAAAGAAACGTTTTGTAAACCATACACGTAATACAGACATTGCTCAAATATACGCGTACACATGCACGCACACATACACACACAGAGACATGTTTCAAGCAAGGAAGTAACACTTCTTTAATATTCCAAACATTTCTTTGCCCCTCTGCCTTTGTCTCGCTCTGTGCCTCTCACCCACTTCTAAAATCATATTGCTTTCCAGCCTTCCACTGTCTCCTTTTTCTCTGCATTGCTTTGTCTGCTCGGCTTCTTTTTCAACTTTCTTTTCACTCTTCCTTTTCTACGTCTGCCACCTTGTCTCCTCAACTTTTCATGCCTTTTGGTATTTTCCAACAACCAGCATCCCAATAAGACATCCATCCACGGCTGAATTGAAAGAACATTCAGTTTAAGGACACTTTGAATTTTGTATTCACATTATTTCAATCATTTTCTTTTTCTACAGTAGTGTCGCAACTCGAATTTGTACGCAAGTTGGAACATGCTGCAGTCATATCACTATCTAATGCATAAAAATTAGAAAGTCATAATTACCGTCAATATTTGCACGAAAACACTTCTGGGCCATGAATAAAACTCAAATAATTGTATTTTAATTCACCCCTAACCCAACCCTAAAAAGATCGAAATGTGGCGAAAGTGATCAAAAAAGACTCTCCTTAACTTCCAGTAATCCAGGCTCAATTTAGCTCCTCCCAGACATATAAAGATCTTAGAACAGTCTATGTATCACTTCAAAATACTTCCTTGACACCAAGTACCACTTTTTCTATTATCCAGGGATTTGGCAGCATCCTATGGCATTACAGAAGAAACACAAAGACAATGAAAAGTGGATTTGTGAAGACCGAACTGTAGCTAGTTCAATCCATAGAGTTATCAGCAGAGCATGTCCACCACAGTTTTTTAGTTAACTTCTTGTGTGGTTCCCTAATAAATTGTGTTGAGGGCGCATCGTCTCAGTGCACATTGGATTGGAATCTGTGTGCAGTGTAAACCTCCCTTTTACCGTGTACATATTTACCCTCGACTTTGAAATTTGGGATCAGCCTCTGTCACGAGGCGTTGATCCGGCACAATCACAAGCAGTGATAAATGGAAAGGTGAACTAAAACCGCCTCCAAAGTGCTCTTGAAGTGTTTATTCCTCAGAATATATTAAAAGGATTAGCCCGTGTACGTAACATGATTATGAACAAAGCGTCAGGAGTGTGAACAGGCAGAAAGTCAACACACACATAGACAGACCCTCGTTCCCAGGCGAGGGAAAAGGTGAGGGATAAACTGAAATTATCAGGCGGATTAAGAGATTACTTCCTTCAAAACTGTCTTTTTTTGTGTGTACTAAAAATTAAAATATTAACAACATACTCTGCAGGGAGAGAAACTAGACAGAACTTAATTGAGACATTTTTAATACATCCACAGACATGGGAACCTGCAATTTGAGCAAAATCAAATATTTGGTTAACATGTGCCTCTACAGTCGAATAAAATTTCGGAATTCGACCCACTGCACAGTGGGAGAGAAGATCATAATTTAGAGAGCATAAAAGTATTATGCCTGTATCTCAAAACACTTGTATCTCAAAACATCTTTTTCCAAATAAATGGAAAGGCATTGCTTTGAACCCCCCATTATCGCCGGTATTGTCTTCCACTGGGCTCCCTTACAACCAGAATCAGAACAACCACTATTGTCATGATCAACAATACAACCATAATATCATCATACAGAAAACAGTGTGAAAATGATTCTGATTCTGCTCCGTTTCTTTGATTTTTTTTTTAAGAACAGTATATTCACAAGAAAAGCCGGAAAAGTTTCTGAATATAGTGAGCAAATCACAAATTTGGCAACACTTACTGTGCTTTTGTAAACTAACCCCTCTCTTTAAAATCAATAAATAAATAAATAATTTATATAAATATTTTATACACACTCAGAGCTTTCAAAGTTTACGAGGAAAGCTTTCTGATCTCTTTCCAATGCTCAAAGCTGTCGACAGTAGTTTTCATGCAAATGTTGTAAATGCCAAAGCATCCTGTATGGGGTGCACAACTGTATGGAGTTCGAATGTTTAAATCGCAAATATCCATTAAGCCTCCCTCGACGGTTAAAAAAAAAAAACAGCAACAACTGCCAGATATGCGCTGACTTGTTGACATCCTGACAGACCTCCACCAGCTCACTTCACATTTAACACATTCTCGTGGCTGTGTTCAACCGTGTAGGTGGTCTCAGGGGGTCCCGTGAGGCTCCCGATGCTGAGGGCACGGCCGGGGAGACACCAGCGCTCCTCATTTACCCGAATATGTGGACAGCTGTCAGCAACATTGGACATCATCCATCACACACTCGCACACATGTAAGCAGAGATGCATAGAGGATGAAGAGGCTTTTGGTAGTTTTTTTCTCTTTTTTTTCCCCTCCTCTCGCAAACCACCTGGCCATTTCTTCATGCTTAATACCACATCACCATGTCTCACGATGCCGGATGAAGCTGTGAATCCAGAGTGCTAGCGACCCGTGAGACGAGCGATTTGGTAATCGCGCAGCCTGCAGCCTAGAGGAGCGTTTTGGAGCAGCGCGAGTGGCTGCTCGCCACTGCTTGTATGGGAAAAAGTCCAATGGTGGGCAGAAGGGAAAGAGCATCAGAGATATACCTCGTACACAATAGTGCAATGAGCCTAAAGTTATATGGAAGGAATTGGGGATGTTGTATCCACATGAAATCCCAATACACTGAGTATTTCATACAACAAACTGGAAGTAAAAAAATGTTTGTGGAGAAAAAAAAGCAGCGTTGGGTCATACCTCCGTCTCCCGTGAGAGCAGGAAGTCAGGCGACCCCCACCCTCGCGATATATATATACACATATATATATACATATATACATATATATATATACATACATATATACATACATACATATATATACATACATATATACATACATACACATATATACATACATATATGTACATCCATCCATCCATTATCTGTACCGCTTCTCCTCACAAGGGTCGCGGGGCGTGCTGGAGCCTATCCCAGCTGTCTTTGGGCAGTAGGCGGGGGACACCCTGAACTGGTTGCCAGCCAATCGCAGGGCACACAGAGACAAACATCCGCACTCACAATCACACCTAGGGGCAATTTAGAGTATCCAATCAACTTACCATGCATGTTTTTGGAATGTGGGAGGAAACCGGAGTGCCCGGAGAAAACCCACGCAGGCACGGGGAGAACATGCAAACTCCACACAGGGAGGCCGGAGCCGGGATCGAACCCACGACCTCTGAACTGTGAGGCGGACGTGCTAACCAGTCGACCACCGTGCCGCCATATATGTACATATATATACATATACATATATATATATATACATATATATATATATAAACATATATATATACACACATATATATATATATATATATATATACACATACATATATATAAACATATATATATACACATATATATATATATATACACATACATATATATACACATATATATATACATATATACATATATACATACATATATGTACATATATATACATATACATATATATACATATATATACATATACATATATATACATATACATATATATACACACATATATATACATATATATATACACATATATATACACATATATATATATATATATATATATATATATATATATACATATACATATGTCTATAGATATATATATACATATACATACTGCATTGTTATTCAGTGTCATCTGTGTTTATCAAAGCAGCGAATGCGTGTACGTCCCAGTTTATAGTGAAAGCTGCAGGCAGATTAGATAAGCACATTCTGCAGGAGTGCCGTTATACCTGATGGTTGTCTGTGGGTTAAGGAAAGAAAATTGTGGCGAGGTGCAGTGCCGGATACGCTGCAATTAGTGTAATCACAAGGGCGACTTTAGCACGGCACTGACAATATGTCACCTCCCATTAGGGGCCGTAAGCAAACGCAGGAACCTAATGTGACGCAGCGCCCGTTCCCCGGCAAAGCTCCCGGTGTCAATGCACATCTTGCTCTCCTCAGTCACGCTCGGCCACATGCCATTGACTGGCCAATACCACACAGGGTGAGGGACGCAGAATACAAAGTCCAGTTGAGAGCAAGCAAGAGAGAGAGAGAGAGGGAGCCAAACAATGGCAAGGTCCAATTGCTGCTGGGCTGTATGGGATTCTTGGCAGGCAAACAGAAAAGGATTGTGGCTCCCTGTCAAACTGTGGGGATAGGGAGTGATTCAGATGGATGAAATGGGTCAAATGTTTCTGCAGCGGTGCTTTGGGTCAGGCGTTGTATGCCGTGGCCAAGCCGAACTTTAATGTGGTCCAGCGCGGTGCTGGAACATGAGCCACAAACTGTGCTGAAGGGACAGTGCAGTATTTTACATTTATTAGAGAGTAGTTGATTCAATGGTGAGTTCATGTTGCCACATGGACCCTCGTCTGTCATTCAAGCATCGTCGTGGGTGGGAGTGGCATACGTCAATTATTGTCATCAACCCATTGGACGGTTATGATTGAGCACGGCATACTCTGCCTTGCAACAAGTGGAGTTTTGAAACCTTCCTTGTTTGTTTGTAATATCAATACAACGTCCTTAAGTGCCAACAAAGGCACTCAAAGGAATGATTCTTGTTATAGGTACCAAATGATGTTTGTAGGTGCTCGAGTTTGCAAGTATAAGCAAAAAAAAAATGAAGTGAAAATAATACATAAGCACCCCAATGTACCTAGGAATCGGTGAAACAAAATTGGTAACATTTTTCAGGATTTTGATCAAACATAACTGAGAAAAGATCACCCTCACCCCCAAACTATTGTGAAAATAGCACACATTCACAACAAAGTCAGATTTAATTTGGGGGAAAAAACACTAACTTTTTATGGAGCAACTTTGTAAAATGAATGTGGAAATAACATTCAACATAAAATACCTTGAAATTGGTAAGACAAAATTGATCTTACTGTAAATTAAAAAAAATCCCTCAGGGACCTTAGATTTTTCATACGTATTGTTTGATTAATACATGCAGTCAATATATATTTCAGGTGGCACACACATACACAAAACCTGCTTGCTTTTTGTGCTAATTAACATTGTTGACGTAAGTGTCAATAATTTATTTTAAAGACGTTCCAACTTAAACGACAAACGTGTTTTTTTACAATGTGGCAACCAACATGCCTTGAGTCTTATTTAGCTGCTGTATCGTCACTTCACAGTGACAGATGTGTTGTTGTATACAGTATGCAGTATTTACGTCTTAGTCACCCCTCGGTGACAGGGCATGGGGCTTGCTGCGCCAAGTGACTGTGACAAATTGGGATTGGAAATGACAAAATAGGCTGTTTAATAAGGACGGCGGAAGGGATTGGACTGTGGTGTCGGGTTCACTCCAATGAACAGACTGCGTGAACTCCTCCTGGGCCCGGCTTTGATGGCAGCTTTCATCTATTTGATGGGGAGATTCTGCCAATGCAGGATGGAGCTGGATCTCTTTCTTGCTATCAAACTCTCAGTTTGTGCGCATGGGTGTGTGTGTGTGTATCCAAGAAATGCATAATCAGTGTTCACATCAATCAGACATGGGGAGCTTGTGTAAATGTGACCATGGTGCAAAACCTCAGGCTATAAAGTTCTGCATACATTTTCCCTTGTGATGGTAATCACGTGCGTTCCGCTGACATTTTTTTTTTAAAAATGTTCCTTCTCTAATGAAAGCGGCCCCCAACTTTGTGTGTGCGTGCACAACTTTTAAAGCATATGCGAAGAAAAGGATGGGACGAGATGAAATGTGCACTGTTTGTCTTTTGTAGCAGTGGGAATGAGCTTTTGAATGCAATGGTGATGAAATGTGTGTTTCTAAATAATGCAAAATAGGACAGACTCTAACGTAGTTTCATAACATGATAAAATGCCTACCACCCCAAGAGACGTCGCTGATAATTTTGAGTGCAGTGCTTGACAAATATATTAGACTGCCTGTCATAAAAAGGGGAAGAGACCATCCAGTATTGTGAAGCACCTCACTGAGGATTTATCATTTTGAACAAGAAGGAAGAATTTCAGTGAGTTCACATTTTTATACACAAATATGTATCTCAAAGCATCCTTCCTCATTAAAAAGCAGGGGAATGGTATTTGTCTGTCCCAGCCTCCCAAAAAACAACAACAAAATGTCTGTATTTTTTTTTTTGTAGGAAATATAGCACTCTATAGTTGTGTACTTTACCAAATTATAAAGTAATGATAAGCAATGATGTAATTAAATAGAATGTAAAGACATTAAACCGTCTTTGCCACATTTTTTGCTTCAATGTGCTCTTCAGGCTTTCCTAATGCAGTGATGAGTTTGGGTTATTTTAAGTACAGCTTCCCTAATGCAGTGATGTGGTTGAGTTGTTTTAAGTACAAATGGTGTAATTTTCTTTGTTTGATGTTTAATTTGACAGTAAACATGAACTGAGAATGGCAATAAACAGCTTGAGGTCTTGTTTTTTGAAGTACTGTTAACTGTCTGCCAAACTGCTGCTTGTTGTGAAGTCAGCTGCCACCATACAGTGTTCGTATCACAAATTTTTGCCAGCAAGTCAAAGCAAAAAAATACATTTAAAAAACAATTGTCCGAAAAACTCGTACAGTAAGTCAGGTCACTCGTATCTTGAGGCATCACTGTAGTTAGTACTGTAGAAGAATTAAATATGAAGTCTTACTTTTTGTTTGTATTTCTTCTGTCAGTTTAAAGTCATTTCTGGCTGTTTTTCCACCTCCAGCACCCCAATCAATCGGCTCACTTCTCCTTTTTTGTCTGCTTTTGCTGTAGTTGCCTGACTGTCTTGACTCTGAGCTACCCAGTGCGTTCAACCGTGAGATTCCCATTAGACCTGAGAGAGAAGCAGCCCTGACTCCATGTTTCTCCTCACCTTCATCAACATTGTGATGGTTAGATTGTGTCCTTGCCAAATTGCGCGTGAAGACCTCCCCCCACTGCAAATGTCTCTGTCTGTGGTTAATCTATTGACCGGGCATCCTTCATCTTTCTTTCACATCGTCGGAGTTCACGCAACGTTCAGGCCAGACGGGAAGCCATGAGTGCCACCATGTTGGGAGCGCACAATAGGGAATGACATGCGCGTTTTCACATTAAGGGAAGCCAGCATTTTATTTGTGGAAAGGTCAAGCCTACAAGCCTGGGGACGGGTTGTATAAGTGTGGTAATTATTACGTCGCTACTCGGGAATTAGAGGGCGCTTCATGTCAAATGTTAACACCCTGCACACAGTGGCTATGTGAATCCTTTGCAAATGTCAGCAATGGGAGTGGGGGCAACTATTGGAAAGTAATTCTTTTCTCAATTGTCATTACTGCCCTTAAAAAGTGAAGGGTTTCCTTGTTGCCAGGTTCATGACAAAGAGCGCTACTCTTCGTTACACTGACACTACAAAGGTCAATCCTAATGACGTGCTTCGTTAGCATCCAGAATGAAGCTTGCTTAGGAGCACCCGCCGACCAGATGTTAGCGCACCTTTTATCATCGATGCTGACGTGGCACACATGTTTTTGTTGTTGTTTGACATCCATAGGGGAAAGGATAATAACGCTCCATTTTCTATACTGCTTTTCTCGTTAGAGTTGCGAGGGAGTCGCCAATCACAGGGCATACATGTACGACTAACACATTAGTACGTACACCTTTGGACAATTTAAAGTCTTCAAATATTTTCACACACTTGTGTGGAGCAATTATAGTTAACAAAAACTACACAGAAAAAAATGTGTCTGACTGGTGTGTTTTATCGTCTTAATATTAGAGGTTACTTTATTTTTTTGCATGTAAGAATGTTAAAATGTTACTAAAACATGCTTGAACATTATTTTATAGTGGTGCCAATTTGATTTTAAATATTTATTTTAGTAACACTGCTCTTAAATCTCAACAGCACCCTGCATCCTGGATTGGGAAATTCAAAGGTATTCTGCAATAAAAAATCAATTCACGGGAGGTGTTTTATAGATGTCTATAGGTGTCTAAGGAGTAAATGGATGTCTTAAAAACACTTTTTTTCACTTAATATGCTTTAGAAAGATAATATATACATGTGGATATTTGGTAGTTAGAAGAGGTTTGGGGCTTTTTGTCCATATTGATCAGCCCGTTTGTTTTCTGTGAGGAGACGGGCATGATTAACACTGACCATCTTTCACTGCAACTTGTAATTAGCATTACAGCCACTACTTTCCAAAGAAAGTTTGTTTCTCAGACAACTTTTCTTTGAAGAGAGTCAATGAGAATGGGGCAACAAGAACAAAATGAGCCTGGAGCATTTACTGTTGGGAGGAATTGCTATGGATTTCCCTGCAAACATTGTTTAGGTTATTCGGCCATGTGAAGGTGAGCCCGTGTTGCGTGAAGTGAATGGTAAAAAAAACAACAACAACAAAAAACACAACAACGCGGCCGCTTCACAGACTGTAAGAGCCTCTTAACGAGGTACACCTCCTCTTCATCATTATCTCACAAAATGCTTTTTTTTTGTGCTCAAATCAATAGTTGGCTGAAAATGTGCTTCTTTGTAATTATTCACACGTAAAGAACTCTTAACAACCATCCCAGGAAATGATGGGATGCATTAAGCAGTGTGAGGATACAGTCACGGGGAGGCTCAAGAGTTGTCGTAAACAAACACACTTGCACGCATGGGCTGCTTGGATGAATAACAGAGTCCATTTGTATCATAAAAGCAACATTCTACTGGTTTCAGACAATCAAGTGCATTTCGCCTCAAAATATTCAAATGGATAATATGATTTCTACAAATGCAACACAAAAAATTGTGTTTACTGTACATCGGTTTTGTGTCATATACACTTGCAAAATACTTCAGATCTATCTCCGTGAGATGACCCTTTTCCTTTGGGATAAGTGAAATCACACACATAATAGAATGAACATGCAGTGCAAATCAACTGATTACACCCACTTGCCTGTCTATTAGAGGATACTCTGCACATTGTGGGCCACTCTAGCTGGGAAGAAGGGCTCTTTCATTTCAGTATAATTAAACACGCTTCAGGTAGCTGAGGTCTGAGGTCATAGGAAGCCCTCGGCGGGCATACAGATTTTGGTATTAGAATGGAAACGTCAATATTTCCGTGCACGTGAACTGAGTTTGAACTGTGGTAATTGAAGCATTAACTGATGATGAGACAAAAATGTACCCGCATGACCTGAGTTAAAAAATAACAAAAAAACACACACACAAAACACTATGAAGTGTGTAAGAAAAGTTGGAGGACTGGTGTCAAAAAAGACACATTGAAAATGTGAAATAATCCCCTTGAATTCTTTCCTAACTTTCTCTGAAAACTTTCATCTTCAAAACAGGTTCACTTGTTGACACCCTTGAGTTTGCGGTGGAGGTTAAAAAATAAACACACTGAGCCAAGTCAGGTGAGTTGGGAAGTTGCTCCTTCTTGGCCAAGAACAGTTAGATGCTCAGCAAATTCAACATGATATGGACTGCAACTGTCTTGAATTCGGTCTTGGCACCGTCACACTCTTCCACCGAAGGCTCTGGCGTTCGGTCTCTGGGTTGTACTCAAAGATCTGTGAGTCATCACCGGTGATGACTCTTCCTAGCAAGTCTGGTCTCACTAGTCTCATCATCATTAACTCTGCTCATTGTTTGATGACCTGACACAGAGGATATTCATAAAAAAACAATACGCGGAAAAGAGTTGAAGAGCTGCCGAAAGGCAAGTAATATACTCCAGGGTGATTACATTGACGGGGAGAATCTGTGGTTAATAGTTTGGTTTTGAAATATATCTTTAGTGACACCAGTTCTGAAACTTTTCCGACACGATTCGTCTTCCTGGTTTCACAACAATGAACTCGAAGATTCAATATCGCTCGAGGCAAAGATTTTGCTCCTTCACAAATGCGACAATATCCAAATATCCGTGACCCTGAAAGAACAGAGATATTTTTATATAGCTTTAATTTGAAGTTCTAAACCAATCCATGGTAAACACTTATTTGTATCCTCCTGCAGTATGAAAGAAAAGAGTAGTTGGCCTGTAAAAGGAATGCTCATGATCTCACTGGGAGGTAAATCATTCCTTTGCAATCAACAACCTCGCTCCCCTGCTGAGGTCCCTACATAAACTATAAACACGCTGTTGGGAGAGTGTGTTCCAAGCGTTACGAGCCCCGTCATTAAGTGAGTGGCGAATCATGAAGTCCATCAGAAGTCCATCAGAAGTCCATCAGAAGTCCATAAGAATCCCAGCATGTGCAGTTTTGGATGCGTTTAGCTTGACTGTCATAGGAACAATACCTCATACTGTATATTGTACTGTCAGTGGCTGCTTGTGGTCACATACTATCTGGAAAACGACTCAAGCTCATTCTGTCCTTTTGATATCCCCTTTAAGCGTGGACCTTGCTCAGCAACTCTCCGAAATATTAACCAAACACAAAATCAAGGAGATCCTATTCGGAAAAATTAAAGCACCTAAGCAAAAGAACATAATTGCCTAAGCTGGATAGAAGGGCAATTGACACATGGTCGCCCACTTTCAGGACAAACATCGTTTAGTGAATGAGTGCACACAATAAGTGGAGAAGTGTTTGAATTACACAGAAGTGCACTAGTCTGATTTAATGGGCTTGCAACTCGACAAAATGAGCACCATTTTGACACTAATATGCTAAAAGTGTTTCCAATCAACGCTTTCAAAAAGCTGAAAGGTTCAATTCCATACTCAGGCATTTCAAAACATCCACTTCATTATATCATATAGGAAGAAAAATCTTGGGATTCTGCTTTAATTAGCCAAGAGCAAGTGTAGTTATTTTGCTTTGAATTCTAAATTATTGGACAAGTCAGCTCAATAATGATTAAGGCCCATGAGACAATACAAGATTGTGTATCAGTTAAATGTTTACGATAATCACAAACTCCATTTAGCATAGTTTGCTGCTGTGGTAGGACTCACTATAAATCTCAACAACTAATTAAATGCTCCATGATGATGCCAGCTGAGAGGCTCTACTAAATGCTTGTTAACTCAAACCCCACTCTCATTTACAAATGGACAAATCAAGTTTCTTTTATTTATTTATTTATTTATTTTTACTATCAAAGGCCAACTCTTAAACCCGAATCAAGGAGAGTCAATTTGTTCTCTTAGGTAATGAGCAGCCATAACTTTCTTACTTATAACAGTCTGGCAAAGTTGTTGTATATTTTTGCTTTGTATTTCTACAAAATGGCATCATATTCACGGTGCAAGGCCAGAGTTACAGTATTAGAGGTGATGAGCATATCATATTGTTGCCTCCATGTTCCTTTCTCAGACATACTTTTAAACCAATACAAAGACTACTAGTGAGTATGAATGGCCTGGGAAACAAGACTGCTCTAGAGGCTCCTATCAAAGATCAAAAGGGTATACCAGGGACTTTATTTCCACAGAGCTGCTTTAAACGTCCTTATCATCAGTGAAAAACACTCGGGTCCATTTTTTTTCAATTTTCTTATTACATGAAAGATGTTTCCGCGTTACAGACATCAAATTAACGTGAAATTGAAAAAAAAAATTAAAAAAATCAAAATTGGACGTAGGTGTTTTTCACAGGAGAACGACGTTATAGTCATTGACTTTTATCTAGCTAGTACCTTTTTATAACAAAATCGATCTCATAAGCCAGTTCCATGCAGAGCATGTCCAAGCTCATGATCCTCACACATTAAAGTAAACCAAAGGAAGGAATCGAGTAAGTTTAAGGTAGCTGGGGTCATAAATCAACTCTAACAATCAACCCACTTCCATTCTTGTGCCAAGGGCAGTTTTTAACCAAGTTTCTTCAAACATTGAATATATACTGCTGTGTCAAAGCAAGAAACTGGTGACCATGAAAGACATTTTACAGGTGACTGAGAAAGGAGATTGGTATGTCAGTTGTCTCCGTTGAAGCGGGGAATATTCCCATTTTTTTTTTTTTTTTTTTTTGATATAGTAATTTGTTGGTCGCATTGGAAGAGTGGTTAGAACTGCTGCCTCAAAACAAGCAAATTCCTCATTTGATTCTGGTATGGGCCACTCTGAGGAGCCAAATGGAGACTGTATTTATGACTTTACACATTCTTTCCATAGCTCCCCCAACTTAACGTCTGTACCATGATCTGCCTCATTAATCATCCATCCATCCATCCAACCTCTTATCTGCTTGATTGTCGAAGGTGAGTCGGAGCTTTTCCCATTTAACTTTGGGCCATTCATACTCACACTCACACCTTTCGGAAACTAGTCTTTAATTAACCTAATGTATGATGAACTACCTGGAGGGAACCAATGCAAGTATGGGGAGGACACGGATTTCTGATCTGAGACTAAAGCCCAGAACTTTTGACTGTGAAGCAGATATGCTGTACATGCCTGTCAAAACAAAAGCTCTAACTTCAACTTGTACTGTCTTCCAAAACTCATCGGTCAAGTCAGTGGACTGGGAAAGATATTTCTAGATGTGACCTGCAATCCTCAGAGTGAAGGGCGAATGAGAATTAAAATAAGGGCAGTTGCTTGCACTTCGCCATACTCTCACATCAGGGCAAAGACAATTACAATGTACGTCCGTGTCACCTTTCAGACTCCTTGGATTTTTCTTAATTACAGGCTGAGTATCCTCCCCGCTTCGGCGTCATTAGAGAATTCACTGGGCGCTGATTGATGCTAACCAAAAGACAGACGGACAGCGACACTGAAGCATCTTTGGTAATACGGTACTATCGACAGAGATTGTCTTTAGTCTTAGTGAGTGCACACCAATATGTCTGACAGCCAAATTACATGAGATTATGGCTTTTGATGGGCAACACACTCGTCACTTGCAAACTTCAAGGCATGCTTAGGAATTATGAATGTTAGTGGGTTATCTTCCCTCGCCAGACGCTCCTCTCATTGTGGGGGAATGTCTTTATTTTGGTGCTCGGCCATTGTTTTAGATGAGTAATGTAAACAGTATGGAGCGGTACTGTGAGATGAATGGAAATGCGCCCCCACACCACGAACAGTCGCGCAAAACCATCGCCTTTGAAATAATTAATATGCACACAGTCTGCTGTGTCCCATTAGCAGACAAAAGATATTGAAGGCAATCAAGCGAGCTCAAATGAAGACAATGCATCAGGAGGCAAAAATGACTATTTTAGTTGATCACTGTTTCTCGTCCCAAAAATAAAAAGCTTTATCATCTCAAAACCCTCAGAGACTCCCGCTGTTTTCACCAATTTGGAGACAGCGCGTTAAGTCCAACGCCCCTGGAAATTGTTCACCATGTCTGCTTTTCTCATCTCTTCCCTGTCTTTAAGACTTCTTTTGTTTCACCCCTCTCTCGCTCCTTCCCTCTACTTGCAACTGCTTCCCCAAACTATTCAGCGTGATGGTTATTCCCAAGTCATTATCTTATTTGTGCGTCTCCGCTCAGCTGTGAATCCTCAAGGTATTCCTCTCTGTTCTCCATTAGCTCGGCTGCAGTCAAGCCTCTGCTGCCAATCACACAGCATTGCCAAAGGAGAGAAGGGGTAAAGAGACAAGATAAGGAGAGATGAAGTGGAAGTGGGGGGCAGGGGAAGAGAGAGACAGAGAAACACGAAATAGCTGTGAAACAGACAGCATAAGAAGACGGAATAAGTGATACGGGGGGACTTTGAGATAAAGAGAGAGCTTTAGGGGCTAATAGGGGCTATGTGAGAGTCCACATTAGGGGTCATGGACTTCACTTGGCAGCTGCCATGGAAACAACTCCTAAAGCAAATAACTATTCCTTTTCCTTTTCTACATTTCTGTGGCAACGATTCTGAGTTAAAGAGTCAGGAAAACCAGACTACAAAGAATATTTAAATGCTGACTGGACTTTAGGTGTAAAGAAAACAAAACAAAAACTGTGGAATGCCTCAGAGAATGTAGACCAACCTTGAGACTGTGTGGGTTGTCTGTTTGTACCGGAACACACACAGAAGCCGTCTGTCTTATTGGATTGGGTCAAACAAAATAAAAAAAACCAATAAATAAATGATAGTTTTCATTAATCCCACGTGTCAAAAATGGTATCATACCCACTGATCACGCAGATTTGCGGGAAAGGCAAGACTGACATGGTGCAGGGGCGGCGAGTAATACTGTATGCCACCTCGCTGGGTTTTGTGTGAATGGCACAGGGTGATAAATGCTATGTAACAGTTTTGCAGAAACTGTCTGTGAAAGTGGCTTATGTGTCAGCCCTGTGATTGGCTGGTGACCTGACTCGGATTCAACCCTAAATCAGCTAAGATACTTTCAATTTAATTTAAATTCAATCACTTTAAATTACTCGACGACTATCTACATCATTTGCACAATTGTCATTGTATCAACATTACCACATTATTGGCACACTAAAATTGCTCAATTAGTCTCTGTACCTACAGTATATGTTCATGTCGTATATGTAGATTTTGTTATAGTAGCTTGTTTTCTGTAGTATTAGAGTGGCTCAAACTACAGATGACAAATTCCTTGTGTGTTTCTTACACACTTGGTCAATAAATATGGTTTTTAATCTGACGGGATGTGAGGTTTTATAGAAAATGGACAGAAGTACTGACATAAAGGACATGAGTTATGAATGACCACAGCTATTAAACAATCTCAAATCATGATTTCCCCTTCCCATACCATTCTATTACAATGTCAAGAAACAAAATTGTTTCTTTGAACTAGCTGAACCTTTGAGACTTGGTTCCAGCAGGCTTCATAGAAATGTTGGAGAAGCCAACTCTGGGAATCTCTGCCCACACCGCCAACAGGATTATTACATTTAGGCAACAGATTAGTACCACTGAGAGGTGAGGATTTCACAAGTCATGACCTACATAGGAACAGAGGGAGGTCCTCTTTTAGGGAAAGCATCACTGTTCCAATCGGAAATGTCCCAAGCATGCTGTTTAGGTTAACACTGGACCAGAACTCGCTCACTGTGAAATTATGTCCCATTCCTGCATAACTGGTGTTGAGCATACCGAATGCATCTGGACTTTGCGTCTGCTAAAAATTACCACCGGCAGGTAGATAACGCTAATGATGATGATCTAAGAGAAAAGCCCAGCAGGATCCGAGGAATCAGTTAGGACCTTCGCGGAATGTTTGGATCATTGCTTTCTTCTCAAACCAATGACATTTTGTTTTATCCCTTTACTTTTAAATGACAGATGGATACATATCTGGTTACTGTATATACTATCCACTGTCTTTAACTTACTCACTGTCATTCAACTCCCTAATGATCTGGATTGATATTTGACACACACAGTACAAGGTAACCAATGTCAAAGATCAAATCTATAAATTTTGTGTGCTATCCTTCAACTGGTGGCCATTTTTCATTTTCAAACTTACAACAAATATTTACTCACATTGATGGATATCCAATTTAAGATGACTCGGAGTGCACATGGCAAAGGTGGGTATGGTTACAGTTTCAAGATAGTCGCACCAATGGCTTTGTGTCCGAGCATCAGCACGACCTCCTGAACCGGGATTGACTTGGCAAAAGGCAATTCTATGTTCCTAAATGATTACAAGGCCCAAGGGATAGCACAGGTTAAGGGGGTCACTGAAAGTGTAGTGGCACAGGCGCCCGACTTTTTGGCAGCCAGTGTTGGATTAGGATTCCTTGCGACCGTTAACCAGGAAAGTGGAGAAAGTGTGTTTGATGTGCTGGTGGTCAGTACACAACACACAGTAAAAACTAAAATAGTTTTCCTTGTGGGCTCGTGCATATTTTAAAAATGTATTACTTGTGTATCACACTTAAGTGCTACAAAATGAATGTCTGACTAGAGATACAGTTGAGGCAGAGGGCAAACAAATAACACTTGAAGTCTGACGATTTCAACTGGAGATCCTTAGACAATACGTTTGATTGAGTGCACATTATGATGATAAATGCGAATGCAAGACCTTGAAGCAAGATGAAAACCGTCCTTAGCATGGGCTATCTTTGAATGAGAAAAGATGGACCTGTAACACATAGATCTCAGTGCTCTCAGCAAGCACAAACAACTATTGTATTTAGTGGACACTAGCTTCTTGTTCCAGGTTCATAGATGAAAGGCTCACAACAGGTTGCACTTTTTTTCCTCATATTTTCATTTCAATCTTTCTCATCAAGCTGAGGCTGAACAGTTACAAGACTACAGAAAATTAAAACCAAGTGACTGGATGGTATTGCCATGCAACGCTGGGAATGGAAAGAAAACGACAACAGCATTTATCTTATCAAATGTTGGTTAAAAACAGATTGTAGCAATTGCTTTTTGCTATTGGCGGCATAGTCCATTGCTGTACTTACTAGTCTGGGCCTACACCAAAAATGAATATTAGGCTCTTCCTGAGCACATTTTGCATCCCTTCATGGAATTTAGGTTCAATCCATTTTGTATCACACCTACAGCAATAAAAAATATTGCCTCTTTTGGTGGCTCTAGATATCATAGAAATATCTGTTTCCATTTCAGCAGCATTTGAAATAATGGAAAAAAATATATTCACTGTCACGTCTCCTGATGTGACACAGGGAGTGCAGTCTGAACTGCTCTGCCTTCTTCTTCTTGTTTGTTCAGCCCCGCTACCTCAAGACTGGTAAACACCAGCCACGTCTGTGCACTGCATGGGCAATCAGCCGGGGCATACCGCTACACTCTGCCCCGTTCTCCCAGATTATTAATTCGTAATGGGTCAAGGTTGGGTGCCTAACCACAAAGTCGAAGTGGTAATAAGCACATCTGAAAATTTGCCCAAATTAATTCTCAGAGGGGAATGTGAGTCAGCAGTAAGGGACGAAAAAAGAAAAGAAAGGGTGGAGGTATAGCAAACAGTAATGCATACTATCCAGGTTAAATTTGACACGTATTGACATTTTACAGGAATACCCTAAAAGTCATTCCTTGACTATGACTTAAGACTTTTCATAATGTGACAAAAACACACCAAAATATTTTAAAATGGCATTGTTTTCTACAGGTTTTGTACACTGAGGCTGTTCCTGGGTCAAAATTTATCCATGTCTACTTTTAGATTTACCACTGTGTGTTCAATAAAGGAAAAGTGATGGGAAATTGGGTCAATCTGAAAACTGCACATGCTATAAGTGTGTGTGTGTGTGTGTGTGTGTGTGTGTGTGTGGGTGTGTGTGTGTGTGTGTGTGTATTTCATGTCACAGAGGTTACAGTCTTCAAGGGGTAGCAGGAAAGAGTCCTGACAAATTTCCACTGATTTTGCACAGATTTGCATAACAATATACAACTGTTGGTCTTTGAAGTGTCATAGGGGAATCTCTAAACAGTAAAAGGCTCCAAGTTTTGTAACTGAACATGTGTATTTTGATGGCGCATTAGGGAAACTTTTCACAGGTAATTTTGAAATAGTTACGGGAACTGTCTGTGTTCTGTTCTGGTCTTTGAATGGCCATGGGGGATTCTTGAAATATTAAATGAGTCCAGTTCATGTACATATGCCTTTTTATTTCACAGCTGGCACAGTTTTCAAGAAGGAACTTGAAACAGTCTGTTTGATAGGTGCTTTTCCATTACAGGTTCCAGAACAGCTTGGCCCCGCTCTGCCCCAGCCTCGCTTGGCCTGGCCTGGTCTCTTCAATCAATTGGGGTGTGATCACCTACACTTACAGTGTAGTGTGTGGGGTTCTGCCAAATTATTTCACGAGTAGCTGAGTCTCGTCCACTGGTTTTGCCATCATTCGAAATATTAATCGAAGTTGCACGATGTGGCGATGTCGCAAATTATAGCCCATCAAATGCACAGAAGCTCTCAAAAAGAAGAGAAACACATTTCCAGGTTTAACACAAGAACAACAAGCATTTTGAAACTGCAAGACCTACCAGAGTGCTCTATTGTTCTCTGATAATGACGTCATGAAAAAGTGAAAGAGTAAAACAGTGCAAGAATTATCCATCTACTAAAAATTACTGGTCATAGATTTATTTTTTAACCAAAACTCTTCCCATTTCTCAGAAAAATCAACATTGATTAATCATCCATTTAATAATGTCAGTAAGGTTATTAATACACTTTGAAAAGATATATTGTTCATATTTTGGTATTGACCATTATTATGAGGATATTCTTGGCCTCAAAACTGACCTGGAACACACTACAAAGTATGTGTGCATGGAAAATGAACAGCATGCATGGGTTAATGGCGGGATGGCACCACCACACCGCAAACAATTTTACTCTATCACCCACTGTGCTGTACATGTGAATTCAGCAATCAATCTCGTTGAAGACTTAACGAGAGCATTAGCGTGGAGGACACAAGCAGTCAGTGTCCAAGTTTGCCATGTCCTGTTGCCAAAACAGCGCATTAGGCCTCATCTGATCCCATTTTGCAGAAACACACGGCAGAGATGCTAACAGTGGGTGCAAAGCATCAAGAATAAATATTTTAAACATGACTGGATAAAGGCCTCGTTGTTAGTCTTGTGGGGCCTCTGTTGTGTTCCTATGAATGGAAACGGAGTTGATGTCCTGCTAGGGTAAAGTTGTTAGCGGCTTTAGGAAATTGAAAATCTCCTTTCGGGTTTCAAGGGGGCTTTTGTTTTCTTTTTGCAATAAGCAGTAAAGCAGAGGCTTATCACCCAGGGATAACGCTTGTGGTTTTATTCAAATGAGTGGTATTCGTTTAATGGGCTACTGTTAGGGGCGTTTGAAAAATCAAATGAAAATAGTTTTTTTTTTTTAATGATAATAATAAAGATGACTCAATTGGTTGCAAAAACTCATATCAAGCCAGAGCCAGTTGGACCCTTGCGGTGTTCCGTGCAAATGTCAAGAGACTGGACTTAACTTGAGGGGTCAGATCTCATTACCATTTGTGTACTCACAAACATTAGATTTCTTCTAATCATAACATCAGCAAAGCAATTATCTGCTGTAACTGAATCGCCTCTAAATGGAGGTTTCAGACATATATTAGCCACTTCTAGGGATAGGCTAGATACATTTCTACACACACAGAGGGGTAATAATGGTGGACCAGGTATTTTTTCACCTGTGAATTCCAGACAGAACTCATTAAAGCAAACAGTTGCTGCGGGTTCCGCCATTCACATAACAATATTGCGGCGTGATCACACGACAACAGTCATTCAAGACTGCCAAAGAGATTCTGTAATTCTGCTCAGGAAAGTTGTGCGTCAAGTGAAAATGTGCATAAATAGGTCTTGTGAATTTGACAGAACACAAAGGAGAGTGCAGTTAACAACCCTGCCAATTTGGAATTGTTAGAAAAAATGGCCAAGTATACAAAAAGAGGCTTCAAAAACATTCTCTACACTCTCCTAAACTGTAGGCATGTCTGTTAATGCGCTGAAACCACGCCCAACTGAACTGTCACTCAAATAGCAGTGCATGGAACAATTGATGGCTGTAGCATCTCTCAGCAGGTTGTCACTGGGCTTTTCCATCAGGGAATAACAAGGCTCTCCGAAGCGGTCATGGCAGTGAAAAGCTTTATTTAAAAATAGTTTTATCTCGTTCTTCGCCATTCTCACCGACAACGAGGTGCTCTAATGTGGCTATGCCAGAAGACTAAATGTAGGCAAGATGCATTTTCAGGGTGTAGGCGTAGCTAACTAAATACTCGTTGCAATAGCGCCACACAACTGCTGATGCTGAGGTGATTAAGCTTTAACATATTTTCCCAAGTGCGTCACTGGGCAAAGTTCTAACCCTCCCCCAAAAACAGCAGGATAACGCTGTTAGGTGAATACTACATAGATGTCACTCCTTGTTGTCTCTTGTTTGTTTTCTGCAATTATCTTCAAAGAAACAAATCTCAAAATTGATTTTGTACGCTAGATTTGATAGAGTGTTCATTGTGTACATTGCATGCTGCTGTTTTGGTTAGCAATAGAGCTGAAATGGTCCCAGCAGTTAGCGCTTTAATGTTCGTGTAAACGATGCGGAGATAACCACTTACTGTTATTTTCCAGATGAGGGAAAACGGAGGCATTAATATCCTTTTTTTGCAGTTAATTGGTAGCTAGAGAGATGGACATTACTAGAGGGATGATGCTATATTATCGCCCTTTTCCTTGATTCGCCATTATGAGTTTGTTTTCTGATTGTGCTGACAGTACGACCACCCATTGTTTTGGCATGATCTTAACAGCTTCTGAATGTTATTATTATTACTACAATAGTTTTCCCCCCATTGTTATACCAGTGTGTGTTTGGATATATCCACAGAGAGAGCGAGTGGGGTGTACTTTACTTGTGAGTCCACATTCTGTACACGTGTGTGCGTGTACATGCGTGTGGGGGTGTGAATGCGTGCACACGCGCAAGAGTAATATTGTTTAATCTCTCCTGTCTGCTTTGCTGATGTTTTATTCTACTGTTAAAGTGGGGCTTATTGCATTTCTCTGGCCTAATATTGCTTTCTGGAATATAGGAAGCTGCACAAATATTACACAACAAGGTCTTTTTTTGGTTTGTTTGTTTGTTTTGCTGTTAAAAAGATCTCTATTGGTACACGGTGAAGCCATCACGTTTAGTCCTGCCAAAAAGTAGACAGAAGGACAAAGAAGCACAAAGAATATTGCTGAATAAAACACGGACTTGGTAGAGATAATTGACTATTCCTCACATGCTTTGGTAATTAAGTTTAGGCAAATAAAACCACTGGCTTCAGGTAAGGAGAAACAAAATGTTTACTTTTACAATCGCGTAAAGTATGTTTATGGTAACGCATTGTCTGTTCACTTAAGATAGATTGTTGGGAAAGTTGCTTCCAAAATCCATTACACATGAAACATAAACTGACATGATCAGTGACTCATTTGCATGAGACAGGATGACCTCCTTAAAACAGGCTAAATTCAGTGAGCCTTAAAAAAGATGACCAAAAGTGTGCTATATATCTTGATGGTTGTGTTGTTTTTAAGAAAGCATAATGAGACACCAGGAAACTGACTTAAAAAAATATATCTTCTTGCAACCACAGATTAAAATGAATTAAAAAGTAAGACCTTGTAACGTCTTTTACATAGATGTGCTTTCTGAAGATCAAGTGCTGTTACATTTCAAAAATGTGTATAATACTGCCAAAATATATCAGCAATATATGTTTCATTACTATTTTAAAGCAAAAATACATTATTTATGTATTGTTGCCACTTTATCGACAATTATACATAATTCTATCCAACCTCTTGTCTTGTCAGTTTATTCATGCAATCTTCTAAGCGGGCTTTATTCCCACCACTAAAACAACTATTTTATCTTGTCAGTCAGAATTGGATAAATGACATGAAAACACGTTGTCCGGAGTCCAAAATATGCCGCTGTTATCTGTGTCTAAATTGGGGTGCGGGTGGAGTATTCCGGCCCCATCAATACATCCATACTAGCAATGAAGCGTCTGAAAGTGATGTTGCTCCAACAGGGTCCAGCATGCCATTTCATTTCAAGGCTGCACATTTATCAGAGAGCCACAGGAGGCTCCAGTGGTATAACAACAAAATTGGACGCATCCACGCTGGATCATCACACATATGCACATGCACATTTCGTATGCCCACAAACACACATGCACACGCAAACACAAGAATACGGACAAAGCTGTGAGGCCGAGGTAACAGGAGCAAAACAAACATCCCCAGCTGTTAGCCATATAATGACACCTCTTTGGGTTACACTGACAGTAATAGCCCTCCAAGCAGCAGTGGGATATTATGGCACGACATACAATGCAATCACCGCAGGAATGTTGTACAATCATATTACACTACGGAAGAAGAGGCATTAGTATTCATGACACACAGAAAATACTCGATGGGGGAAGAAAATCTTGTTCTAAATGTATTTGTAATTGGGTATTTAGACTTGCCGTTGAAAGATTTCTGAACACGTAAAGTGGAATGTCACTAGGTGCATCAGAATTACTTCCACATGTCAAATCTCCTTTAACCCATTAAAGCATGAAGCCCCTCGTGAGACATTTCTCTAAAACCTATGGTCGTCTTTGGAGTCACCCTCGAAAACCTGACATTTTTGCCACCTACAAAATAATTAATATCTCAGTGCCTGTAGCAGATATAAACAAAATAATTTGAGAGCTTAGACATGCGGCTTTCACACAGGCACGGGTTTATTGACCTTTAACAGGGTTTCATTTTACATTTTGATCAAATGTAAATCAAAATCAATGAAAGAATACCTATTGAGTTGTGATGGACGAATGAAGCTTCATGAAGCTCTCTTGGTTTAAGATGCAGTGGAACGTTTCTATTGTACGAGCTTTTATCTTGAAATCAAGAGCACCATCTAAAGGAGTAAAACATATCACAAGTGCTTCATTGAAGCTGCATTTTCCAATCACTACTGTAAAGTCAACAATGTAAACAAACAGGAAAATGTATCCATTGGACCATTAATAATTATTACATATAGTGTAATTGAGGCCTTTGGTATCTCTGCATTTAATAGTGATGTGCATAATGCACAATAATCGCATTGGCAAGTACTTCCAAAAGATAGTAAAAAGAAGAGTTAGTCTACAAAGTTTAGCAATTTTTGGGCAGAGAAAATAACATGATGACATACGACAAAACCAACAGTAGCCTCATTAAAGAGTCTATTTTTACCTTTCTAAATCGTCGTTTTATTCCTTTATGAAAAAAAAAAATCTTGCCACAAAGTTCATCTTGGAGGGGGACATCAAAAGCTTCCATTTTTGTTCTCGTGGTGGCGTTCTTTCTTTTGACACAAAACAGGTGCTCAAAAGCACTGGGTGAGTATGGTAATGAACACGGCAAAGAAGTGCCAAACTTGTTTCTATAAGACGAAGGTGCTCGTTTAGCGAGAAATTAAGCTACGCTGACTTTACACACTCACACATGTATTTAATAAGAATCAGTCACAACTGGTTTACAAACACATGCACGCACATGCACTTGCTGAAGCAACACAACTCGCCCCCTATATGTATGACACATTTTGGAGCTAGCTAAATACCACCAATGACTTTGATTGCCACAAGGATTCTAAGTCTGTCTTTCTGTCTATATAGTGCACACTCCACAACGGACAGTTTATTGCCAACATGGTTGGGCATCAGCCGGTGTGAAGCACAACTACATCACAGCAGCATTCCGAAGCTCAACACCGTGAATGATGCGGGTAAGTGATGGAGCCGCATGCGCAGCCAAACACAAGCACTTCTTCCATCTGGCCTCGCGTCACTTAGTAAGACATTGGCTGTAATATCTGCAGGGGAACACACACACAAAAACACACAGCCGATTTGATGGAAAGACGGCAGAGGTGGTTTAAGGGGAGTGCAGGGAGGAAAAAAAAAAAAAAAACTCAGAGCAAGAAGCCGTGACAACAAACCGATATTTTCCTCTACAACAAGGTTCTAAAAAGAAATGGAAACTTTTGATCTCAACCAAGTAAATCACTGAGGGCGGCATCTAATTTAAAATCAGTAGGGTTCGTGTGTTCTCATACAGTACAACAATCGTCATTTTGAGATGTGATGATAATGAGCATGCATCGATCTCTCAACCACACAATCGCTCAAATGCTTAGAACTTTCATTCATAACATTTTACCATCATACAGCCATAAGACAGACTTTCACAAACAAGCTCATGGGAGGAAATGTCAAAGGAAAAGGAATATGCGTTCAGGCACCCATAGAAAATTGGGACAACTGATGAGTGAACATACATGCACTGACTTTGTTATACAGCTCATACTGTACAAGTAAGCCCGTCTCTTGTACAATAATGGCTGTTGTCAATTTGTTGTCTTCAATTCTTGTTCTGCTATGAACTACAAGAGCATGAGCAATCACTTGCCATCCACCCTAACATACATTTCTGTTCTTTAAAGCGGAAGTCACCCAAAACATATTTTTTTCAACAATATGTTCTATGGGAGCTCAATAATTGAAACAAGGCATTCTGATAAATATTGTGGAATAAAAGTTAATCCACCCATTTTTAGCCTTCTCTAGGGGCGGCCATTTTGTAACTTCTGTTGACTGAAAATGACATTGAAGTTGCTCAGGGCACAGATAACGACTAATCGCAACTCACCTGTTTTCTGAAACGGAGCCATGATTGGTCGTTATCTGAGCCCTGACCATTTGTCATTTTAAGAGTATTTTATTTATTTTACAGTATTTCATTAATTTCATTCCATTCATATTTCATTTTATACATATGAGTCATTGTAAGTGTACAAAAGTGACAAAATGGCTACCCCCTGAAATGGCTAGATTTTGCTGCTTAACTCATATTCCACAAATGCAATATTATACAGAATGCCGTTTTTCAACTAGTGGGCCTGCATAGAACATATCCTTGAAAAATATATGTTTGGGTTGACTTCCCATTTAAAGTTGACCAACCTGCTGCGAACTTAAGAGGTGGCCAACAGGTTCAGGAGGTTCATTGGCACTTTAAAAGCAGCAGCTGGGAAATAACTGAAGCTGCCCTTGAAACATAATATGGCTCGCCGAGCGGAGCACCTACAGTACATAGGGGGCCGCGTGA
The DNA here is from genome assembly GCF_054856515.1 of Filicampus tigris. Taxonomy (NCBI): domain Eukaryota; kingdom Metazoa; phylum Chordata; class Actinopteri; order Syngnathiformes; family Syngnathidae; genus Filicampus; species Filicampus tigris. The sequence goes on along the minus strand of NC_141225.1, from coordinate 20,443,315 downwards.
TGATGACTGACAAGCACAAATGAACATGCTGCTCGGTTGCACAAACAGACAAACACAAGTGACCTCTCACACTTAAACATACGTCCAATTTCACCTAAGGGACTTCTTCAGTTGTGTTAGCTCAGGTTCCCTAAGAGAGGAATTAAACATCAAGGTGGTTGTATGTCTTGTCTTGTCTCTTATTCTGTAAATTAGCAAGGTTGTGTAAAATGTACGACATAATGTGTCGAGGACATGAGGCATTGGCCAAGGAAAATCAGTTCATTTGTGTTGGCGAGGCAGCTAGAGGTGAGGATCATTAGTTTGTAATAGTTCTCTTTGTTTGTTTTTAATCAAACTAGCACACTAAATGAGTCGATAGAAAGCGTTTGGAAAAGGGCAGGCATTTTCTAATCAAAGCAATTTGACCGAATGATCACATCTGTCACATCCATTATGGATCGACAAAAAAATCACATGGAGTTGACATAGGGATGCACATCAACTCCTGCTTGTCTTGAAGACATATTGCCCAGTTCTGATAAAAATGCAGACATGGGAGCACCGAGGCTAAAATCTTACCATCTAATCCATCACAGAATTACAGCTTGACAAGATAACTGCTGTGGCAATATTTTCCATACTGCGGTAATAAATATTACTGAATGCCAATAGTGTCTTCTTGCAGGAGTGGAGAAATTGCATGGAGTAGACACAGAATGCAGGACAAAAGGTCTCCTGGCTAGCAAAACAGCTGCAGTCACACACGAGAAGCCTCATGATTACCCCTATAAAGGCATTCAGAAACTCGGTATCTCATGGCAATTGACACTGGAGACTATGTGTGTCTGGTTTTGTTGGATTTAACTGCAGCGTTTGATACAGTGGATCCTAGTATTCTGTTGGATCATTCGCAGCACCAGGTGGCGCCCTTGAGTGGTTTAGATCCTATTTGGCTGGCAGAACTTTTTGTGTTAGACTTGGTTGCTCCCGCACTGCCCCACTGTCGTATGGTGTTCCACAGGGTTCAATTCTGGGGCCTCTGCTGTTTTCATTGTATCTGCCGCCTTTGGGTTCCATCTTAAGGAAAAGAGGTATTTCCTTCACTGCTCTGTAAATCACAGTGAATATCAGTAATTCATGCCTTCGACACATCCTGGCTGGATTGTATTATCTGATCTGCAATAGTGAATTTCCTTTTCAGTAACTGTAAATCATAAGGTTAACATGTATGTGGGTAACCATGCTACTTCAGGTTGACCAAAATCTACTAATACTGGAGAATGCAGGAGAAAACTGTCCTTGACTGAGGTAACAATCCACCACGCACCACCAGTCAGACTGGGTGAAAAATGTGACAAAAGGTCACACACTGCGGAAAAATTATGATATGAAGAGCATTTTTCATTCATTTTTTTAGTCTGGAGACAAATGAGGGCAGATGAGGTGGTAAGAGACACAAAGGCAGCAAAAAATGAACGAGGGCGTGGAAATGAAGCTGCTGCGGCTTGGGTTTAGCGATTGTTGGCGTCTCATTCTTCAGCGGCGGCAGCACAGGACTCAATCAAATTCTCCTCATTCCTGACCACGCATTTGCAAGCAGGGGATCTTGTTTGGCTTGCTCAATTAAATGCCCACCCGCACATAATTAACAACAGTTTTGTCCACAGATCAATAAAAGGCCTGTTCATTAAAAGTCCCTTTGCTTCCTCGCTTCGACTGCATCTGAGGAGGTGGCAAAGCCTGGCAAGCCTGCATTCCGGATTCTCGACTGTGGGTTGTGTTTTTTTTCCTCTCTCAACTACTGTAAGATAGAGACAGAAGTCAAAGGAACTGGAGGCTCAGAGGGTTTAGAAAAAGCTTTTGAAATGGAGTGAATAGACTCGTGGTGTCGTGGAAGCGCCAATGTGAGAGTAACATGAGCTTTGCTGCTCATCTTCACCGATACGCTATGTGAATAATGCTTAAATGATTCGACATTGTTGCGGCGCATTCATTGATTTCTGAGGCGGCATGTTGAATTTATGGTTAGTGCGTCTGCCTCACACTTCTGAAGTTCAGGGTTTGAATCTTTGCTCCAGTCTTCTCATGGTTACAAAGGTTTTCTGTCCTTCCCCCCACATTCCCAAACCATGTTTGGTTCATTATAGACTCTAGATTGTTTAAAGGTGTAAATGTAAGTGTGAATGTTTTTTTTTCTCTTTATGTGCTTTGGCAACCGTCAACATCTTACAGCACATAGACCACAAAAATGAATAACTAATAATAATACCATATTTTCCAGGCAACAAGCCACAGTTTTTTTCCTAGGTTTTCAACCATGCGGCTGTATAAAGGTGTGGCTATTCTGTGGATTTTTCTTGCACCGCTAGGGGCACTCCAACCGGAATTAGAATCAAAACTAAGAAAAAAAAAATCAATGCTAAGAAGAATACGCTACTTTTTCTTTAGCAGATAGAACATGGATGACAAATTACAAACAGTTCATTATTTTCAAATCCTCGCTCCTTCATCATGGAACGCACACGAAGAAGTGTTTATATTGCAAGTTGAATGCCATCAATCTTGCTATCCAGGAAGGAAACCGCGTTGCTGCTCGTAAGCTTAGCGTCATTGAATCTATGGTGAGACGTTGGAGGTGGCAGTGAGTGAAATGAAGATAAGTACTGCTTATTTTCTCTTGGTTCTGTTCCATTTTAATCAGCAAAGTTGCTGCCGTTTCAATAGGTACTGTTAGGAAAGAATCTGTTCAGATACATACACGTACATTTACAGTTCAAAATTGTTCTGTAAATGCAGTAAATATCACATTTTTCAACAGAGACAGGTGCGGCTTATAACCTGGTGCGGCTTGTATATCATTTTAGCATTTTATTTTCAAAAATAGAGTGGATGCTGCTTATATAAAGGTGTGGCTTATAGTCCAGAAAATACAGTAACTAAAAAAGTTTATGTCTATCATTAGATTATTTCATTTTCAATTCTATTGTTCAAAAACATTTACTGGAAAATTGTAGCTTTTTGGGAACTGGAACTGATTAGAGTCATTTAAGTTCTTTTTAATGGGTAAAACCAATTCGACATTGTAGTGTATGTTAACACTCATAAACCAAGCTCCCACCACAAATGATAATTTTCAGACAATTTAAGTTAAATCGGATGATTTCCTGTTGCACACCTGATCTCACAACATATAAGCAACAGTTGGAAATCACTGTTATAGAAAATGAAAAAAAAAAAGTGAGCATCGCATTTAGGAAATGGACCGTAACAAGCCATCTTCAATTAAATGCCCAAATTCCTATCCATGTTTCGAAGTGCAAAGACAGCACAACAGCACATGTTACTACTTCCCAACGATCGGATCGATCCAGACAACAGTTTCTGGATTCAACATGGAGTGCCTGGCTGCCAACCACCTGCCACGACTCACACGCCAAGCGATTACAGCGCCGCTTGCTTCAATTTCAGTGCTACGCACTTGAGCGGCAACAAGTATCACGCTCTCCCATCTGCCATGCGAGCGCAGCATGTTTGCGAGATACACTTTAAAGCTGCCACTGTCTCCAAGCCAGGCGTGTTGCTTTTATTATTTTTATGTGGTTTGTAGGAACATCCATCACAATGTTCCATGCACTCCCTAATGTTTGTCATTCGACAAGTTGGCTCATTCGTATCTGCTGAGGTGACTTTGTTATGGTTGAATTCCCAATACTGTTACAGGGCAGCCATCGAAAACCCTTTCTAAGACAAACACACATACACTGTACTATATACACTGTAAATAGTTATCATATCCTACGATGGTGATCTATCCAGTGAGTTCTCTATATGATCCAAGATAATTTGATGCCATGCCATTTTTCTACAATTTTTAACCGTGGACTTGTTGAGAGGCTCACATTGCTGCTGATGTGACCTTAGATTCAGAATTACACATTTATGAGCTACACACAGTGTGCTAATTTAATGGCAAATTTGCCACTAAATTAGCAACTTGACATTAAAAACTACAAAATTGGCATTTTCTGACCTGATGTTTGAAGTGTCTCTCTGACGGTCTTCCTTCCTATTAGATCCTGTTTTGATTGGTAGCTCGGTTTTGAGGATTTTTTTTTATGGTTAGAAATAATGTTTACCGTGAAGATGGACTATTCCATTGCATTAGAAGCAAAGGGAAGCAGTCGAAACAATCATGATAGATTAAGCAGGATCAAACAATAACTGCTTTAAAATGAAGAAAACCTGCCTGTGTTTTTCTAGGTAAGTCCGCCTTTGTGAGGCAGAGTACTGTCTGCCTCACCTAGCACTTGATCTGCCGTTTATTTGATCAGCAAAACTAAATACAAAAATATTACATATTCATTGGCCCTGACTAAAAAAAAAAAAATACGCGCTGTGTCTGAAAATATTATTTTGGAGATGCGAAGAGAAACAGACACTTGCCAATTATAACACTTCTGAACTCAGTGAGGGATTGTACAATCTGAGGTGAACTGTGGTTGCTCACTGCCGGACATATTGTCTCGCTCATGTACTATATTTGAAAATTAAATATACTAATTCAGTAATTATGTGGATGGAATCATGGTTGTTATTGGTTTCAAAAAGAAAATCTGTCAAAAGTGTACACCACCCCAAACCCCAAATCAGACCACCCATGACTAATCCTAACCCTTGCATGCATGAATTATAATCAGGACTTTTAAGTTTTTTAAGATTCTTTCATATTGAACAAAGCAACTTTTGAATAGCTGTCCACTGTTGTGTGTGTCCTGGAAAGGGCTAATGTGAATAAGCACAATAAAAAAATGGATAAATGGACAATCTTCAGTTTTGGGGTTAGGGTTAAACACCTTTTGTCCTTTTTTTCTGTATTCTGTGGTACATTGAAAATGTGCTTCATTTTATTGAGAATGGGTTCATGCTGGGATTATTTAAAAGGATGAAGACAAAACTATATGAAGACTGGGCTCCAGTTCGGCATCTTTGAAACATAAACGTCATCCTCTGCATACTGGGCTCGTGAGGACAAAAAGGGATTGAAAAGAGCGGATTATTGACATACTTGATACAGCTGGACACAGATCAAAAAAGCCATACGTTCTTCTAAGATTAAATCCACGACCAAAACTAATCACGATTTCTATGGCCGGTGGCTGAACTTTCCAGCATGTGTGGTTTTAAGTCTGCGTCACAGCAAGCAACCAATAGAAAAGAGCTGACTATATGAGGTAGGGAAAGCGGAAATGAAAGACATTTTTTCTCATATTATTCTTCCGTATTTATAAGGAAGTGCACCTTTTTTTCTTGTTTTGTTTTTTTTGCGAGCCAATTTAGAATCATTGCATCCTTGGTCAGCCTTGCTGCAGATGGATTCCCTTGTGTAGCATCTGGCCGTCTCTAGGCAGCGTTCATCCCTCTTTTCACTTCCTTGCTGGTAAGCTGGTGTAAAATTGGCCCCTTTGAATCTTCGCCACAGTTGATTCCTCATCCGGAGAGAACGCTGCAAACATTCAACTCTCCCAACCGCTCTCCTTTTAGCCTGTGTAATACTGTATGCTAAACCAGTGAGAAATATGGCACGCGTACCTCTAGTGGTACGTAAAAGAATCACCAAGTACTGTGGTATTTAATTTTAAATTCATTGCATTTGCATTTAATCTTCGAGAACTGTTTGTTCAACAGGGGGATGAAAACAACCATAGTCCGCTGGGTCGCCTTTTACAGTACCCTGTGTTTTCAGATGAAAAGAAAAACATTAGAAGTGGGGATGGAAAAAACAACAACCACAGACTAAGCTTCTGTAAGGGGGCACAGTATGGATTTGGAAAAACTTTTATCAAACAGGCACACATTAATACACAAGACTAGCACCCAACAATTAAATTAGCCCAGATACCATCTGAATCATGATATAAGTACTGCATATTAAAGCGCAATGTTAATGTTCAAACTATGCATAATGTTGCAGTGGCTTGCTGTAATATGAAGTATGTTTATTAGGAATTAAATATCCATTTTATTTTTAATGGAGCCTACTATGCTACTGTATTTGAGTATTTCACTACCGTGGACATTTATATTTGTCAACTAGAACCCAGCCATTTACTGCCACCAATGCATATGTATGTTTTTTTTCAGCCGACAGGTGTGGATGAGGGTTTTGCCCAGCTTGTCTGTGAAATTTGGCTTTGTAAACCACTAAACTAAAAGATCCCTGTAGATGGTGGTGTTGCATACCTTTGGATTTGAGCTCAGCAGAGTTTTTGAGTAGAAGATCAAGACTGAGAGGTGAATCTTGACTTGTCATCAATCATAAGGGAGATAAATGAAAACATGTTGCAAGTTGGAAGAGTATGGAGCAGAATATGTGTCGCGGTAGATAGTCAAAAGTATGTGTTGAGAACTCAGATAATGGACTGAATGGGGACTGCCATGTTAAAAAAAAAAACACTGTAGCCACGCAATAAGTCCACCTACATTGCTCACGGTGCATTTTTTGGTCACAAAACCCAAACATCAGTGGCAAAGTCGCTGCTGTAATTGACATTCATTGTTTCTGCTTCTTGGTCGTAAACTGGTGTTTTGGGCTGTAAAATGGCTGCTAATGTGTCACTCTGCTTTGAAAATGGCTGACAGTGAATTAGGTGAGGTTGGTCATGATGGCACATGGAGAGCAAAGTATTTATTTGGTGGCACTTGGTGTAAAAACAATTGAGAACCACTGTGCTAAACACATCCAGTAACTTCTCTCAGTCTGTTTACTTGGACTGATGGATGAGGCAGCCTGCTTCCCACTCCCCCTCCCCTCCAAGATCCCTGCGCTGGGGTCTGTGCCAAGTCGTATGGATTACGGGACGAATGAAGGTACGTGGCAGCATAAAGAAAAATGTAGACAAACTCTAATGAAGCTCATAAACAGATGTGTGACAAATGGCTTCTTAGTAAAGGCTACTTAGTTAGGCGGCCACTAATTACCAGAACAGCATTAATGCACTCCCCCAGTTGACGGAACGCCGTTTTTCTAATGTTTGATCATTAGCAACACTTCATTAGGCATACCTGCACAATCTCATCTGTCTGACAGTGTTTTATTAAAGTAGAAGTCAACCCAAACATATTTTTTTCCAGAATATGTTCTATGCAGGCCCACTAGTTGAAACTGATTAACATTGTGTCTATGGAATATAGCAAAATGCAACCTGTTTTTAGACATCTCAGACAAATTGTTCAATGCATTCCCTAAAATTATATTACTAGCAGTGGCTTCTCTGCAAGCATGTGTGTTCAGGCTATTCCTTTAATTCTACACATGCACTCGCATATGAACACAGAGTAAATATTGACACAGTTTTGTCTAAGCCCATGCATTAAAAAAAAAATAGATTGAACTGTGGGTATTTGAGATTTGTAAAAGCCTCTCAAAAGCCACCAAACAAGACACGACGGGCTCATTTATTTTCATTTTTCGAACTGAATCCAAATCTTCTCCTTTCATCACTGTCCTCCATAGAGTGTTGACACAGGCAACATTTTAATATGAGCATACTTTCACAATAAAAGGGCCATTAAAAATGTACTTATTCGTCATATAAACTTTTCACGATTTATTGGATGGTCTGGACTTTATATGGCATGATTTAATCAGACCATATTGACCACATTTATAGGCCCAGCAAAGCTGGATTTTTTTAATAAAAAGATGACAGGAGGCTATAGTTGAAATGGGCCATTGAATAAAAGGAGTGATGTAAAAAGAGGCTAGCGTGCAACGTTGCGATGACCATCTGCACGGTGAGTAGCGACACAAAGGTCAGCGACTGTTTTTATTGCTCAACTTTTTTGTCATCAAAGCTTGGATGTGTATTTAGTGTGTGTGTGTAAGTAGCAAAGGTTGCCGTTGATCAGTGCTGGAGGATTTAAAACAAGTAATGCCTCATCCTGGCTGTGTACCAGTGACATGCTTGTGACCACAGTCATCCTCTGCCAACCACAGAAGCTGTTTTGTAGATTTAGCAATCTTACTGTTATTTGTGCTGAACATTTTTTTAAATGCTTGTTTTTGGAGTAACTACCAAAGCCCAAACAATTTCCATATGACTCTCATGAATCACCGTCCGTACAGCCACTCATTAATTGCATTTTACTATGTAACATTGCAGATTTGCATATACTCCTGTATCACATCATACATTATCATATACAGTAGATTATCCAACAGTATCGTTTTGTGTTCCTATATAGTATCATATCGTGTCTTAAATTGCATATCTTATTGTATCACATCGTCTCCTAGAGTATATATCCTATTGTGTAGGATTGTAGGGTATTGTACACTAGCATATCCTATAATATCAGGTAGTATTTATTGAACCATATCGAATTTATCACAACATAAATTATCATGTTACACCATATCGTACCGCACTGGATCGCATCATAATGAGACCCAATTAATTTGCCGAGTTCAGTGGAGTGTAAACAACCCCAAAAAATAATAAACACATTGTAGAATGAAGATATCTGTGACCATATTTATCACAAATGAATATTACTGTCTTTGTAAAACCCCATTTTTTTAATTTTAAAAACACAACTGCAATTATGATTCCCTCAACAAATGATAAACAATAAATTATACATTAATTGATTCTGAGGATGCTATTGGGGTCGGGCAGCATCATGCTATACTGTATCAGTAATTGACCACTTGGAACAAAACCAGGTCACAAGAGAGGGATACCATTACATACAGTATTTATATAATGTAAGTACTGTGTATACTGTACAGTGTGATAAATAAACATGTATAGCATGAGAGAAAAACAAACACAAAACATTATAAATATTAAATAAAGATAGGTTGAACATATGATTGTTGGTACCTAATCTTTAGTCAGAGCAGTCCTGCTCATTAAAAAAAAAATATGCACATGATTATTGTTGTGGTTCAATGCAGTATAATAGTCTCATCGGGATGAGAGGCGTTGTATCACCTTCATCAAGTGCAGAGGTTATTGCCATAACAAGTTCAGTGGGCACCGCTAATCCCTGCAAGACTCTTCTATTTTGATTTGAGCTGAATGAACGACACAACACACACACATACACGCACACACCCCAACACATGCACATTACGTACACAGATATATCAAATTATAGCTTGCAGCACATTCAATTATATCGCACAGCAGATGGCGTAAACATAATCAAACACACATAATCTCAATGATTGGATCTGCCCAAGTTTGATATTAACCCTGATATCCGAGGACGCGACACAGGACGTAAGACTCGGGGAGACCTGAGCTGATGACTCGGCGCTTTTTGAATGTGCAGTAATCCACAGATTTGGAGGTAAACAAACACACACACGCATACGCACCCACTCGGGAAAAGAAGATCAATTGCAAAAAAGTCTGTCATAGTTGAAATAAGCGAGCGACGGCGGGACAGCACGAGCGAGCCAGCGAGCGACGGCGGGAAATAAGAATTAATTGTGCATGGTTATTGTTGGAATCAAGTGTTGGTAACTCAATTATTTTTAAAAATGTATTTCAAGGTATCTTATGGTGTCCTATAGTGTTGTGTTGTGTTGTATTGTTACATACTCTATCATATGATAATGTCATTAGGCATCGTAACGTCATCAGCATCATCATATTGTATCACTGCATACAGGTATCATGACCTATTTTAACGTATCGCATCTTATCGTGATATACCGCATCACATTGCATCGTATCATATTGTACTAAAAGATTTTGTACCATAACATAATGTAACATATCATATTGTATGAACTGCCATATCAGATCATGCCTTATCATACAACAACGTCCTTAAATGGTGCATTGCAGTGTACCATATCATATTCCGCTTTACCATAAACTAGTGAGCATTGTATCATAACATATCGCATCAAATCATTACATCATATGGTACCATAGTGTCACCTACCATATGACCTTTTATTGTATCGTATCTTGTTGTACAATATCGTGTCGCGATCTCGAGAATCAGCATACCATTTCACATTGTGGTCTCCCGTATACGTGTGGATCATATCATAATGTATTGCATCATATCATATATATCACTGCATACTTTATCGTACACTTGCATATAATACCATAATGCATAATATTGTATCATATCATATTATTGCATACTATAAGGTATGGTATAACATCATATCGTGCCTCATTCTACACTTGCATATTGTGTCCTAGAGTACTGCATTGCAGTACTGCATTGGACCAAGTCATTTTGTTCCGTACCGCGTATCTATTGCATCTATTGTATCAGATCACATTATATTGCGCCTTATCATACCCTTGTGTAACATATGAGTTTGTTCTAGGTTTCTTGACATTTGAAAAAGAAAATACCACAAACATTTGGAAGTCAAATAAAGTCAAGACTTTGAACTTTGTCCCCAGCCGTCGGAGAACATCTTGAAACAGATGTAATTTAAAATCCTGAATGCCCTTGCTTGGGTCGTGGAAAAATAAATCCTGTAAAGTTCAAAGGTGTTTGGTCAAGATATGGGAGCGAGCGGTAGAGCGTTAACAAGAAACACGGTGGTCCAAGGTCAAAGCTTGTGTCCTGTAAAGCAGCTTGTATTTTTTTCCGCCCTATACAACTCTCCAGAAGATGGATGGGATTATCTTATCTCGGCGGGTACACACATGACATCAGAACACAGTCGGAAAAAATCAGCGTCGTGCTGGTCAAGCAGAACTTCCCGGCCGGCGGGATTACACAAATAAAAGACTCACCATCCCTCCGCCTGATGACCTCACTGCCACGCTTGAGAGACGACTCTCAGGTCCACAGCCAACAGTCTCGCTTCTGCAATGTCAAAAAGAGACCCCAGAGGGAAGTTGATTGTTTTTCCTGCTTTTTAAATTAATACATTCCCCTGTTAGCTTTCTAATGGAGGAGTTAGTGGGCACACGGGGAGGAGAGAGGCACACTTTGGCAATTTGCTAATGGAACATGAAGGGAAAAATGGTCCGTATGAAAGAGGTGGTGGTGGTTGATCTGCGTGGAGAGGGCCAGACTGAGCTATGGAATATAGGAGCTGAAGTGCTTTACAAAAACTACAATACAATCATTAACTGTCATCTTCATCTTGGGAGTGAGGAAGAGGAGGTACTGTATTAGCCCTGGAGATCCTTCAATAGCCTGCAAACTTCATTTAATTACTAGCGCTGCATCTCCAGGCCTGCTCTACCTCGCTTAGTTCTTACAATGTCAGGAATTGCAGAATGGGCTATTTAAAACAAGTACTTGCCGTCCCACTCCAGCCTCATCGAGTAAACTTTAACCTGACGATGACGTCAATTCTGGAGGGAAAAAAAAAGAAACTCCTAAAAATCTTATTGGTTGCTGTGAATCCAGATTACAAACCAAAGACCCTGTCAGCTAGACGAAGCTTTAGGATTTAGTCCGCTTAAGTTAGTGGAACATTATTTACAATCTTGCTTCACGGGAATAGAGGTTATGTACCGTAAGCAGGGCAGACGTGTAGTTGGCACACACTAACGAAAAGAATTCAGCCTCTTCGGCCTGCACAGTTTATGTTCGAGTACTGACATTGATTAAGCAGACGCTTCCCCCCTTGTCAGAAATATATGTCTGCTATTAAACTGCTCGTTTATTACCTGATTTAAAAGGTAGTCATTTGCGCCACGTTTTCCCAGTCAAACTGTTTTCATGGTAATCTAATAGGAGACTAGTACACCATTTCATCCAAATTGGGCCACTTTTCAGCCTGACTCAATCCCAATCACAAATATCCAATCGTTTGCAGTTAGTGGAAACTAAGTATGTTACAGAAACCTTGGACTGCAAGCCACATGCTGCTTCACCCAATCCACAGCTATTATCTGATCACGTGTTGCATCTTGTTTAGGTAAAATTACATTAGGGCAACCTTGGCTAAAATTAAATATATACAGTTTAACTGTAAAAAAAAAAAAAAAAAAAAGGCCACTAAAAAAAAATACCATGATGTCCTTCTTGGAGGAGGTCATAAGTATTCAAAAGAGGACTTGTTCCTCACCACCAATTCAATATGAAACATTTTTAAGTGCCTCAATAGCTACAAGTGTAATTGCACAAAGTTGTGCTAAACAACCCTTAATATCGGGCTGCCCTCAAAGGCCTCACGGGCCTTTTTCGATACATTTCCATGCGGTCTATTCTCAAGCGTCCCGTTTTAGCTCGTAATGAGACAGCATTTGATCGTAAGGGCTCATGCACGAGTAAACATCCACACAACAAAGGCTTCAGTGCACATACCACGGCGACCCCCTACGCCGCCATTAAAGAGCACTTAAGATGTTATCACACGGGTGGTTAGCCTTCTAATAGCATGCCGCGTAGTCTTGCTCAGGTTTTGATGTTCCGTCGAGTGTCGCAGGTCGATAAAAATCTACCGGAGGCAGCAGTTGGTCAACAGGGATGACCATACAAATTGATACAGGGGGAAAAGGTTTCCTGTTCGTTTTCAGGCATGGAGTCTTAAGACATTTAATGTTCGGCCCGATAGTCCAATTCCGTGTTGATTGGTGAAACTGTTGTCAAAGGCCACGTTTTTGTCACTTTGTTGTGGACACTAGTGAGTCAATTGTGGAAGATATAAAGTCAAATTTCCATCCCATCGAATTTAGGGACAATTTGAGAACATCAACAAGGATCTCTGGGAATAGCCAAAATGACCTAAACATGTCAGCTTCAAACCAAAATCGCAGTAATGTATGGCTTTTTCAAAAGCTTAATGGGTCTCCAAATGATAAAGATTGCAATTAAATGTCATGTTGCTAAAGTGAAATTGGCAACAAGGGCTGATTTTTCAACCGAACTGAACTCCACCCACACACAATGGTGAAATCTTAAAACGTCATCCGTCTGTCTAGTATGTGTTTCAAATTTCATGGTGATTGGACAACATTTCTAAGACAAGTTTATCTTTGCCACTTTTAGCAATGTGTGAAAATGCATATTCATGAGGAGACAACTTTACAACTCTGAACTCAAGTCCCAAGTTGAGTAAAAGGGTTGATGTTGAAGATGAAAGAAGTCAAAACCAACAGGGCAAATTTGAAAGTGATTTCCGAAATTGTTGGAACAGTTCCTGTGAGAAACTTTCGTGTTTTACTGGCTGGAACTCAGCACTTCTTTTTATGTGCATCATTCAACAAAACATTATTGTATCCCTAATTGAAATCCTCAAACTGAGACAAATGCACCCTTTCCACATAGAAAATGGACACTTTAAACTCAGAGGGGGATCAAGGTGCTTGAAAATTCACTGAATTTTGCAAGCACATTCATCCTCAGAACTCATATTAGGATTGATTAATGCTTTTAAAGTGAGCGCTGCACCATATGGAGGACATACTTATGTGGTTTATATAAATGGGAAGAGTTGTTTCACAGCACTTTATGCTAAACAATTATCTCTGCTATCATCCATTGCAAATGCGATGTCATGACTATGCGTTACAGCTTGTATTTTTCGGATATAAAAGAGTCACTTTTAATTAGCCTGGGAGGGAAACTTGGCACCAATGACGGCGAGAAAGTCTGCACAATCGTCAAATATTGTCAGTAAGACGCATCTAAAAGAGGAAATATCTTTCACATCTTTCATCTTTATCACCCTTTAGGTATTTCTTTTGTTGAATTAATCATTCGTGAGCCTCGGGAGAACATTGCATGCCGTCTCTCCTGTTCTTCTATAAGCTGGGGCTCGAAGGGAGTTTTAGAGCAATTCCCAGTGGGCTTGGCTTCTTCGTTATTCAAACATTTTGTGGGTGCAAGCAAAGGTGCAAAAGTACTCACTCTCTGTTCTTAAGTAGAAGTATAGATGCCAGTGTAGAAAATAGTCTGGTAGTAGTATAGAAGTACTGATTCAGGTTTTATCAAAATAAAATGAACAAAAAAAACTACATATACCAATAATTAATAATAATGCTTTAGAATGTTATATTCTTTCACATATTTCCGTTACTGTGCTACAGGGGTAAGATTCTGACTGTAATTTACATCCGTACTGTTGTAATCATCAAGGGATGCATTTCATAATCACATGAGAGGTTTCGGTCCAATAAAACAATGACATGAACAATAATCAAGGAACCTAAGATGGCTATTTCTTGGTCAATTCCCAACACCCAGACACATGCCGGTCCAAATGCTGTCTGTACATTGACTTTTGTGTCTTGCGACTGTCTCGGGGCAAGCTAGCGGCGGCGAGTGGATAAGGTCTGCGCAGATATGATATGAAACATACAAGCCCTCGCACAGGAATCGTCACCCCATTCCCCAACTCCCCCCCCCCCCCCCCCCCCCCTGTATGTTGTGGGTATTAACGGCTCAGTGGCGGCCACCCTGCTTTCCAAGTCTTTTCCTGAGGTAGGGCTTCACAAGGCGGCTGTAGAGGAGGATAAACGTGCCACAATCCCGCAGGCCAAGCGCCTTCTCAGCCCTCGCTTTGCACCCCACCACCTCCACCCTTCTCGCTTATCCCCCACTTTCCTTTCCATCCCTCATTATTCACCCCCACCCTCCCTCTCTCAGCATCACATGCTTTCTGTCCTATCCGTCCCCTCCTTCCCTCTGGCCCTCTGTATAATTCTGCTTTTCTGTGCCTTCTTATCCCGCTCCCCTCCCACTTCATGTCCATCCCTTAGTCTTCACATCTTAGCCCCCTTTCTTTTTTGTGTGTTCTTCAGTAATGAACAAGGCTCGCGGCCTCTCTTCTCAAGGCTCGAGTGGATGGAAATGACGGCTATATGCATTGTCACCCCACTTTGGCAGAACGAGCCACATATTGGGAAAGTGAGAGTCAGAGTTCCGTTATGTAACTGGTGATTTGACAACTCAGAAAATAATGTGAAAAAAACACAAGCGGACAGAGGGTGGGAATAACTGGCTGTGAAGAACTCGTATTATTGCATTGTGCTTGTAGTGAGTTTCCCATCTTGAAAGTACAAGTCCTGAAAAGTAAACCAGTCATTCCCAACCAGTGGCGGACACCAATGTGCCGCGAAATTTCACATTAATTGGTTCTAACATTATTTATTTTCTACTAATAATGTATGGTTGGTCATCTTTATTTTGGCGTCAGCCAGTCCTCTCTCAAGCTTCTCCAGTTGGTCCAAAATGCTGCCGCTCTCCTTCTAACTGGAGCTTGGAAGCACATAACCCCAATTCTGGCCTCCCTTCATTGGCTCCCAGTGCATGTTAGGGTTCTTTTTAAGATGCTTCTATTTGTTTACAAGTCTTTAAATGGCCTCCACTCTTTCCTGGAGCGTCAGGTCTGCGGACCAGGCACTGCTCGAGGTGCCGAGGACTAAGCAGTGTCTCAGAGGGGATCGGGCCTTTTCTGTTGCTGGTCCTTCCCTTTGGAATGCCCTTCCATTAAATGTTAGGCAAGCCCCCTCTCTTGTCTATTTTTAAAACCCGTTCGAAGACACATTTCTATTCTTTGGCCTTTTATTCGACGTGAGACTGACAGTTTTCTGCTGTTTTCCGGTGTCCATTGTATATAGTATTTGTCTTAAAGCAACACTGTGTCGTATGTCAGTTTTTGATGATAATGGCGGCACCATGTAGGCAAAACCGGTAGTGTTTTGACAAAAATCAACCACATTTCCCATGCGCACCAGCGCGTGGTGTCGTGAAATCCTGAGCCGTCCTTATAGCGAAAGGGGGAAGTGAGTATGCCGTAAAGCAATTCAGGACATTTGTATTTTTTTGTGTACCAGGGTTGATACCATCCTCCTCAAATTTGCTGTGTGCCATCTATGCTAGCCACACATAGTGAGAGGCAGAACAATTCTATTATCTTCAACTACATGGCAGGAGGGGACAATCAACCTTTGTGTTCACCTGTTGCCAAGCATAAAAGAGAATAATAGCTTTGTGTTGAACTAAACAGGCCCACATTTCACACCTTTGTTGTCAGATTGATGCTAATTGTCTTCAAATCTCTTCATGGTCTCGCTCTGAGTTGCTCCATCTCTGCGCACCTGCCGCGTGCCTCCAGTCAGCTGACCAGCTTCTCATGGGGGGTACCACGGTCTGAGTGCAATCTTAGAGTAAATGGCATTTTTTTCAATTGCTGGTCCCAACCTCCTGGGTGCGCATTAGTACCCTCAATATCCATTTTTAGAACCCAACTCAAAACACATTTTTATTTCTTGGCTTAGACTCTGCCCTTGATTGTATCTCATTTGTTTTTATTGTTTTAACATTGTTTTTGTCTTATCCTGTCTAAATTGTGTTTCAGCTATTGTTCCTAAAGTGCTCCATAAATACAACTGAGTTAAGTTCAGTAGTAAATTTTGATGATATCATCAGGAATTTTGCGGGATTTTTGCTCAGTGATAAAGTAAATCTTGAGTTATCTGTTATGTCAGAGTTCAGCTAATTCACACTAAGTTTCTCTAACATATTAAAACCATATTCCTTGGCATCTGCAAGAGAAAGAAACGCCCCCACAAAACCCAGTATTTTCAACCAGAGTGTGACAGTTGAATCCTAAATGTGTTTAAGTTCTTAAAAAGTATGTTTTAAGATTAAGAGTTGTATTCTACTCACGCTTGCTGTAGAATACAAAATGTTTAAATGCTTGTACGGTCAATAGAGGCATTATAGTGGTGAATTTGTGGCGTCATTTGTTTTGTATTCCAAGCAAATCCTCGAGAACTCTGAGATGCCAGAATAAACAAAGCATGTGATTCTGATTTGTCAGTAAATGAATTGAAAATATTTTCCTTTACAGATGAGATGCTAATTCTGGGAATAGGCAATTCTGTCAATCCCTGGAGGAATGCATGCAATGCCAAACTGCACAAGTCAATATATTGTATTGACACAAGGTCTATAAATATATATTTTTTTTAAAAGACACTTCATCAACGGTGTTTACAAATGGGGAAAAACATGCTTCTGGTTGCAAAATAGCTTCAAATATACAAATCTGCTCATTACTGGAGTAAAGATGCTTTATGTCATTCATGAAACAAAACAATAGAGCGGGGGAAAGAAAACACTAAAAATGGAAGCAAGCAGAACGTTTTTGCCTGTGGCGTTTGGATTTGTTTGTTTGTTTCATTCCCGAGACAAGCAATGCGTTAAAATGAGGTGATAGGAATAAAACGAGAAAAACACCCTGCCATTTAGGCAGACAGAGTGACAGACGCACATGAAGACAGAGTGAAAGGCAGATCAGGGAGGGGCAAAGCGGCCTGAATCCAAATTAAGCTGATCAGAGCTCACTGTGACTTAATCTAGTTATGTGGATAAAGGATTTCCCTGTGGCTAAAAACACTGCAAGTTATGACTCAATGCGTGTATGTGTGTGTGTGTGTGTGCTGCAATTGTTTCGTAGTGTGCACTGTCGTGATCTGTTTATCTCAAGATGGGCCTCGAAAGTCAACATTAAATGTTTTTCCACTTTTTCAACAGGTCAAAAATCAATTATTCCACTTGTTACGAAAGTTTGTGCTTGCAAAATTAAGCAAAGACGATTTGTTGGACCTTTTAGTTACAGAATCGGGTCTCGCAGAATTTGAACCACAAATATGTCGATAATTATTACAATGGTGTCTTGAGATACGACTGACCCGATGTCTAAACCGAATTTTTGCTTGGGCTTGCCGCACTCCAAACAAGCACCCATTTGGAAAATCGAAAATACAGAGTAATTTATGAAAATAATTTTTAAAAAGTCTTCAAGCTGCTACTGCCACAACCAATTGAAGCTTACTGTCAAACAAATGTGTCTGTACCTTAATAAAGTGAATTTAGCTTAATACTAACAAACAATGCAAAAGGCCATATGCAAAAGGCTAACGAATAGCACTCATGTTGCAATGGATATTTGAACAAAAATGGTAGAGCGACATGTTGACAGACAATATGTCAATACTCAGGCATATACTTTCTCCTTTGAAAATGTGAAAAATAATGATCACTGCAGCTTACTGAGTCGGTTGTGATTCTCTTCATGTGTGTCTCTATGTCTGTATTACACTGACCCCAGGTTTTTTTAATGGTAATAATGTAAGATGAATTTGAAATTAGAAATGGTTACGGATCATCAGTTGTAGTATACTTAGAGTTTAAACGATTAGGATATAGTATATACAACTACAGTAGAATGTGCTAAATTATAAACATCATTTGCAAGTTCTTGCTTGGTGTCTAACCGGTCAGGGTTCACTGTAAATAGCGAAGTGTTACAACCCCTACCATCCACATCAAGCACCCAAAATGCCATAATAGTATGTTTTAGGGCCCATCAGTTCTCCTTCCTCCTTCAGCTCCCGCAGATGCCGTGGTGTGTGGGAGGGCTGCACAGTACAAAAGTGAATGAGTGCAGTTTGGATTGAGTTTATTTTCAGTTTGCTGTTTACTTTTTATTTTGTTTGTTTTTGGGAGGAGACTAAATGAACCGATGCTGCGAGCTTTAGACTCGCAGGGGGGTTGCTCAAGCATCTGAACAACACTTCAAACGGTGATTACACGGAAAAACAAATAAGCGCGTCAACAAGCTACCTTTTGCTTTATCTCACAAACCTCGGAGACAAAAAGACATAAGGGTAAACGATTCCGGAGATAATTGTCTGCCACCGGTTCTTCATTCCCTACCGACACATTTGACGAAATTCATTTCAAGGAAAAGAAAGACCGTGTGTACAGTACTCGCAGCCCCATCAAACAGAATGAAGACATGGGCGGCAATGAAGCCCAGAGATTTCAGTTTGAAACGCTTCAGCTTCAAAACAACAAGTGCTTTTCATCACATTCCTTCTGAGCTCCAAAATCCATGCAATGAAAAAGCATTATTTAATTCATAGAAAATGAACGGCAAAGTGCTACGGTACAGACGGCTCTTTCTATGCCGGCACAAAAGCAACATGAATGAAACATGGCCTATGTGCAGGAAGTGAGAGAATGTGACTGACAGACACAAATAGAAAAATAATCCTTTTTTTTTTTAAGTTTAAGATCCCACAAGATGGCACCAATGCCCTGGATAATAGAAACCTAATAGTTGGTGCCAAGGAAGTATGTTGAAGACGTGACATGTCTTGACTGGGAGACTGGCATGGTATGTCGGGGAGGAACTAAGTTAAGCCTTGGTTGTTAGCAGATTTTACAGTAAATGTTTGTGTAGCCCCGACTACTCAAAGATAGTGTTATTTTGATATCAAGTAAGTTGAACCAGATTCTAGATTCTCGAAAATAGTGGTAAGGGCAGGTGTGCATATGAAATAGCTGGAGACAGAATTGAGCAACAAAAATAAATGTATTAAATGTAAACAACAAAACTATTTACAACAGCCGGCATCTATATACATGTGGTACCATAGTTCACAATTGTAAAAAAATAATACCAGAGTCCTACTGAGCTCAGTAATATTCAGTCTTTAAGTCAGTCAGTCAGTGTCCTCTTTCGAAGTCTTAGGTAGTCCTTGAAGAAGTGGTGTAATAGTGGTAGTTGGGTTTGTTACCACGTGATGTTTCTCAAAGGGTAGTGAAGAAGGTTTTCTTATCTCAGTTGGGGTTCTGGGCACAGGCTCGCCATCTCCATCGAATGAGAATGAATCTCCTCAAATCTTCTTGTACAATGTCTGTACCAAGGTAAAAAACCTAGCCTGCATAACAATAATTGTATTATTGTATGTAGCTAATGAAAGTATTATCAATTTGCAGTCTTATCGGTCGCTATAGCTTCACAGTAGTTCTCAATTTCTCAAACACTGCATTCAAATATCACATTCGAAAACAGTTATTCATATACTTACATGCATGTTTTCCAAAATATCATTGTTACACATGAAATTAACCAATGCAATAACATATTTCTCTATTTATCTTCAATTCCTTATCAACCCTATGTTTTATGATTAACATGTATCAATCATTTGAATCAAG
Source organism: Filicampus tigris (assembly GCF_054856515.1). Classification (NCBI taxonomy): domain Eukaryota; kingdom Metazoa; phylum Chordata; class Actinopteri; order Syngnathiformes; family Syngnathidae; genus Filicampus; species Filicampus tigris. Next base: position 20,423,371 of record NC_141225.1, on the reverse strand, counting down.
AAATAATTGTATTACCAACGGGTAGTTGAGTAATTCAATATTCCACTTTAAACTCACATTTCATCAAAATGAGCATTTAACATCCAAATGTCATATAATTCACCAAAAACATATTTACATTCATTTGTCAACCTAAACCTCGCTTTAGAAATATCTTTAAACAAGTACAATCAAGTTTCTTACAGCAAATAAGCAGTATATTAACACTCGCGATTAGCATTAGCTTAACGTTAGCTTCGCGTTAACCTAGCATTATCATTTTTACGTCGTAGCACATGGCGACTCACCAAGACGACGTTCTAGTATGAACATGGTCGGACTGTCATGGACCCTCAGTTTTTTCCAAATCTAATCATTTGTAAGACTTTTATTTTGAAGGGTCATGTTGTACGGTGAGAAATACTTTGACAGCAACTTGAGTGGCAAGACATTGTACAGATCATGTGTCAAACATTTGCACATATTTGTGTTTGAAAGATATTCAGCAGTTTCCTTATTCACCCTACAAGTACCTTTGCTTTTGTCCATAATTATACTCTTATTCTCACAGTTGGCATTTCCAACTTAGTTGAACAATACATAAATATTTCTTGCCATGGTGAGCAATTCTATGGTGAAAGAGGCATTATATAGTAATTGCACAATTTATTTTATTTAATTTTTTTTACAAAAAAGTAAAATGAACCTTATGACTAACTAATTGTCCACTCAGAGTTGCTCATTACTTTTCCAGCTGAGAATGAGTGTGTCCCATGTAGAGAAACATTTGCGTACATTGTGTTTTTGCAATAATGTTCACTTTTATTTTCCCGCTAAATGTTAAATTTAGTTCACCTTTGAGTGAGGTTCAGTGAAAAAACAAAAAAAACATCATGACCGTTTGCCCTCTCGCACATCTTTTGCCATCTCGCATTACTTCCAAATATGAATAGTTCATTATGCATATCGTCATCCCCTCTTTACCCACAATGTCCTACATTCGAGGAAAGTAATACACATGAAAGACGAGGAATAGATGTATTGAGCCGTCGGCACTAAAACGGCCTTTTAATTAAGCAACCAGCGTTTACTGACAGAAATTAATTAGAGGAAGCAGAAATAATTTTGCATGGGAATCCTTGCTTTCACTTCTAATAGTAATTCACGCTCTTCATAGAGAGACGTTCAGGATTTGCTGTCCATCGTCAACAAGCGGCAGAATGCAAACAAGCAGCTGACGTTGGCATTTCGGGTAGAGATGAATATTATTTAACCTCTGCAGCTTAGAAGGATCTAGTCCGAGGCTCCTTGGCACATTAAAATGATCGAGAAGAGCTGAGATCGCTGTAAATTAAACGAGTAAATGTGACAGTGCCGTGCCACCAATTTTTGACAGCTTACTTTTGACTTAAAAGGAGCTCGTTTGTCACACGGATATGTCATAACAGCATTGATTATTTGACAGAATTTACAACTTACAGGCAAGTTCCAGGTTATCAGACTATACCTCTAAGCCTTCAGTCTCTCTTTGAAGCAGACAAGAATATGGAAAAAATATTTAAATATAATCTCACGTATAAATAACATTTACATTAACACAAAATGTAGAACATTTGTGGGAAAAAAAATATATGATGGCAAAGAGTAGGTCTTGTTTATTGATGTGTTTGAGAAATCTTGAAAAAGTAAAAATCTTTAGTGTCAATGCATTATTAGAGTAATAACTTTTAAGGTTTTGATAGTATGGCACACCCATACAAATGAACGAATCTTGTTTGCATTCAACAGCCCACATTTGTGGGAGTATTTTGTAGTGTAATATCCCATAGAAAATCTTGATTCTGAAGGAAAACTAAAGGTGTTTTTACAAACCTGTTTGGGGTGTACTCATTTATGCTGGGCACTGTAAATATGGCGGGTTAAAAGAGGGTGAAAAGAGTGCTATAAAATTGATCCCTGGGGTGATATGTCAGGGCCATTTTTGAAACTGTTTGGAAAACAATGAACATGCAAAGTGAATTTGTTTGGAATGAAAAGTACAATTAAAATTTTGAAATAATCATTAGGCCAGTGTCCTTTTTTGAAGAACACATTTTTGCTTAATATTGGCACAGTGCTGATGAGAACACAACGGTTTGAGTCCTCAAGCGATGATGCACGGGGGAAAAGCCTCCTCTTGAAAGCTTCTGGGTAAAAATAAATAAATAAATAACGTGTGTGTGAAAAGTGTTTCTCTTTTGTTCGTCTGAACGTCTCCAGCTGTCCATCTTCCCTGGCGAAAATTGAAGACGGCCGAGCAAAGGTGGCCACAAACTGCTTTGTGAAAACGTTGGACTGACAATGGGAGGAGGAGTGGAGGGCTGGGGGAAGGGGTGTGTGTGTGTGTGGGGGGGGGGGGGGGGGAGGGGGTCTAAAACCACTTGGCCATCCTAATGTTCTTCCTATCGACTATATTGATTTCCCATTCTGCCAGCAAGCCTCGAAGCGGGAGGAGCACCGCCTCGGTGATGGTCAGCAAAGTATGTTCAAATTGCTACGGAGCACAGCAGCACATGCCCTGCAGCATTCAAGCACACGTGCTCACACGCAGACAAACCACTGCTAAAACTGGAGCCTCACAGTGGTAACCAGAAGTCTGGCAGCATCAAAAGCGTTATACTTCCTTCCTTCCTTTCTCCAAGAGGGTGCGACCCCGTTTTGTCCTCCAAACTAACAAATCCCCCTCACTTTCATGGGGAACAGATGCTTTTTAGCTACCTAGCATCATGAGCATCATTCCAGCTCCTATTTGTGGCACTTTTACACTTGAGTCGAAATGGACCCAGCAGGCCTCATCATAAGTCAGTCAGAAACATGATTTCTCACAGCCAATCAGCAAAGACTAGTGGTGGGGCATTTGTGTATAAGGGTACAGCATGAGAGAGAATGGCACCCACACCCACAAAACTGGCTGGTATAGACAGTGTGGTTTAGAGAAGGTCAGGTGTGGTATAATAGATTTTCTTAAAGCAAAAAAAAAAGCAAAAATAAAAGATGCTTTAATCATGTAACAATTGAGCGAGTAAGACAACTTAGGGACGAACACAAAAACAGCATTGTTCTGCAGTCAAGGTCTCCTGCATCTGTCGGAGAACATTGAGTGCAAATGACTTGATTATTGGCATGATGGCAACTGGCAGCGCATCAAAACAGCAGCTGCGTGAACACAGCGTTTGGGTCCCAAAATGCAAAGTGTTGGCAGGCGCCCGCGACTTCATCTTCTTGCCTGAAAATGAATTTCAAGCATAAAGGTTCCCTTTCCTTTCGACACAAGTTCAGAGGCTTTGCAGATGGTGCTCGATGCGCACCAAGGACACACTTTGCCAAAAGCCTTCCAAGTATTACATGAGCGCTGGGAGTGGCCAAACGTTAAATAAAAAAAAAACTTCTAAAAAAAAGAAATCCTGGGATGTTTGTTGATTTCTCATAATTGGCACAAGCACCTATTTGCTCTGATTGAGCGAGGACAAGCTCTTGCTTTACAAGCACTTTAACTGGATTAGTTTACGACTCGGGACGAAGTGCAAACAAATATATTTTACGAAGTAATCGGGAAAGAAATACAAGAAGCATTTTAATGACACTCCCAAATTGTAGCAGTTAATCAATTAACAAATGCTGCAATAACACCGCGTTACTAGGGTAGAAAACCGACTTCTTCTTCTCAGCTTTTGTCTATTCAAGGTCAGTGTTTTGGAAGATCAAGCTTTGGTATAGTTTTATGCCTTTCCTGACTCCCACAGTCACGATTTAGCCAAGCCTGGAACTGACGTGGAGTTGGGCTGGCTTGGGCACCTCCCACAGAGGCTAGCGTGGGGTTTAAAACAACGGCAAAGGAAAGGAAATAAGTTCAACAAAAATGGCAAAGCCGACCGAATTACAGTATAAGTATCGGAACATCTACTGTTCAAGTGCGCCTCCATTTAGGATGAAAATCAGATTCAATATCGGTGACGTAACCCTGCTATTACTGCTAGCTAATTTAACATGTTTGTTAGCCAGTTCACAATATCAGGAAATATACATGAAAGTTATGTTAGCATAAAAGTCTGAGACAAACTAGCATGTGTTCTTCTCAGTAAGGTGCTTTGGAAGTTAATAAATGAGAAATCATTTTGTGGGCAGTGATGTAAAAATGTGTACACTGATTTTTTTCCTGGAAGTTTTGTCTGAAACTCAAAATGGACCAACTTCTGATAAATTCCCCATAGTCTCGCCAAGTGCCTGCATGCGTTCGCAAGAGCAGCACTCTGATGAAGAACTGAGCAAAAGAATGAGAGTCTGCTGGGAACAATTCTGACTCATTTTATCTCTAAAAGACTTCCAGCCCAACTAACAATTGACATGAACCATTCTCACCTAAATTGCAAAGTATTTCTTACCGTTGTGATGAAAGGAGACTTGCGGGTCTTTTTACTTTTCCTCTACCTGAATCTACCTTAACAGCTCTGAAAGCCTTTGATAAGCACCTGTCCAAACGCAGCCATTGTTCAGCTGCACTCCAAAAATGAATTACTATAAGTGGCCGTGCCTGCTGTCGCTTGCACAGATCACAGAAATGCTCTTTCTAATTCCTGTACAAGGCTTTAGTTCACAACTTTGTTCTAATCTTGTGTTGTCCATAAATGTCAAATGTTACCAACAAATACCTACACAGCAGCCGACAAAATGATTGTTTGAAAAATTACAAAGGTAATTATCAGAGCTTCGCACTTTACCCTTTTTTTTTTGCCGGTCCGTCCTCTATTCTCCATCCGTGACGTGGGTAACCTTCCGTCCTCGTCCATCCATCCTTATTTCTAAAAATGATTATCCTTTGACTCCATCCGACCTCGTAATTTTAAAGCGATGCTGTACTTGACCCGGTTAGGGACGATTAGAAGGACGGACGAAAACCGTCCTTTTTAAGAGAGTCCTCCGTCCGCCCATTTTGTGGATTGTCGGACCATTGTTCCATCCCAGGGACGGAATGCCCACCTCTGGTAGTGATGTCGACCACTACACTACCAACGGCGAGTGATCACGCAGAATTTATAGGAAACACATGACACTTGGAGTCATAAAGGCTATTTAGTGAGGCTGTTTGCGTGAGCAAAATAGTATAAATGGTCTATGTAGGGAACAATTTCAATGTTTGTGTGTGAACTAAGACAATTGCAGTTACTCTTTTCTTTCCTGAGGGGCAATGATTCCCAGGTGTGCCCTGGGAAATTCTCCAATTGAAAATTACTATTTACAACAAAAAATCATATCTTTGTTCATCTGTCTATGCCAGTGACGGAAAGAAGAGAATTGAATTGTTTGTATGAGATGACTACAATTAAATAATGTATTTACTACAAGTACATACACAAAACAGAATTATAGTTTTGTGTTCAACTAAACAAACCAAGATGTCACTTTGAGTCAATTGGTGAATAATTCAAACAAAATCAAGTTTTTGGTGACAATTTTGTTTTGTGGTGTGACGTAACATTTTTTCACATGTAAAATAAGTGCCTTGGATCGATAAAGGTTTGAGGGAGCTGTCGATATTTTTTCGATGGACACTGTTTGAGCAACACGTGAAGAGTTCAAAAATCTGCCTGGTTTTGCGATAAAATTACATACGACCTCTTTGAAAGATCTTTTCAATAAGAAAGGATGGAAACCATTTTTTGGGGACGGACATTTTTTGAAGACCACATAGTGTTACGTACGTAATAAAGTGCCTGCATGTTTAGGCAAATAAAGCTACCTGTCACATGTACAGATTCACCTCAATATGGTGAAGAGATGACTAAAAACACTGAAAAGAAAAAAACTTGGAAAAGGAGACTGTCATCTTTAGAAATATGGGTATATGTTGTGCAATCCGCCGTTTGTAGTGGAACAGTGAAATATGGCCCCGTCCCTGGAGAGGTGACCTGCTAATGTAATGTACTCCCCTCCCCTTTAACCTCGCTGTAAGCTTTTCTCACCTGTCAGATTACTCTTGGGACGTTGATGCGAAGTGTGTACACGCTGTCGTGTGCATTCGCCTTTGTATTTTTCTCAGGTTTTGGGTGGAATGAAGCCTGAGCTGCTGCAGAAATAACCCAGTCGAAGAACATTTTAGGGAAGGTCTACCAAATGCCTAACAGGGAGAATGTAAATTGTACAATAACATTCACAAGTGAGGCTTTAGTCGAGCCTTTTTCAAACAAGCATTTCATTGTCTATGTCCTAAAAAGTGATGCACTCTAAACTGTGCTTCATTTTTGTAACAATGAATTACTTTCACTGAATTTCGGAAGCGTACAGGCTCGTTTTCTAGATGAGAGTACAGTACTAATCAAATGTACTAAATGAGCACAAAATGTACAGTACAGGTCGTGCTAAATGAACAGCATTAGCAATTACCAAAATCATATCATTTTTAATGTTTAAAATGAACACTGAAGGGAGGCCAGGATTGATGTTATGTGCTCCGTCTTCCGAGCTCCAGTCATGATGCCCTTGCCAATGGGTAAGGAGAGCTATTTTGGAGATCTCCTTTGCAGGGATGTCTGCTGACTGCTACCAAAATGTTTCAATTTATGCTTGAATATGATACCTTAATTCCCATGGAAGCCTTCCAATTGCAATATTTCAAACAATGCCAGCATAACTTCCCAATAGACTTTACACGGAACTTTCCAGAAATTAACCAGAAACGCTAACCCTTGTCAATGCTCCAAAATCACTTAAATCATTCACTGCCATTGACGGATTTATTTTTCTTTTCACAGGCCAGCCATTCAATCCCAGGAATTGATTTCGATTTTTTTTTTTTTTTTTTAATTTCGTTCTTTCAAACGTTAGGGTAAAAGAGAGTCTGAAAATGTCTGTCAGTGAATTAGTAAATGAGGCATTATGTGCTATCTTACAGACCTCTAAAGTCATTGCGAAGCTTTTGAGAGCACAAGTACAGCAAATGATGTCACCTAACCCATAAATGAAGGATGATCTCGAAATGTAATTGCCGATATACGTTACTTGCACACATAGCGATACCATGGCGTCGATGCAAGTATGCTCGTGCATACCCAATGTCATTTCAGGTGTCTCAAACATTTAATCAAACACAGAAAAAGTAATGCTCTCAACAGTGTCCGCCGTCTGGCTCAGCTGCCACTAACCCTCCGAAACTTCAATCAATCTGCCTGCTCAACTCAATCAACACAATCATTACTGTAATTGACATTTACAATGTAGTGGGACTTTATTTGAACAGAGGGGCCAGGAAAAATAAATTGATGGCTTTGATACAAGGTACAGTTCAGTGAGCAGGGCAACATGGAAGCTTGCATAACTCGTCATTTACCAGTAATCTACACACTGCACATCAAATCATTGGACACACTTCTGGATGAATGGAAGCAAATTTGGGATCAAAAATCATCCAAACATGTTTAAGTATAAAAGACTTCTTCATTTTCCACCAATTTAGAATCAACATTAGCGTTTTTATGTACTTGCTGCTGCCACAAAGTGGTAAAAACAAGACAAATTAAATCCTGTACGAATACAAACTGGAATCTGACTTGCTAAAAAGTAGCAAAGCCGGATTTAGTCGAAAATTGAAACCAGAACTGCCAGTAATCAAAATGTATTTATGTTTAGCCTAATGCAGAGATAGAAGTGGCATTTGGGACTCTAAAATGGGTAAACAGATATTAATAAGAAGGTGACAATATGAGAAAGGAACTCTTTTAATAATTACAAATTGGTGCAGTTGTAAGTAGTATCATGTGACATCATCACCGGACTAATTTCCTTGGCAATCACTAATGGAACAAACAGCATCTGAAAACATTTTAGCCAATAAAAGATGAATAACTGAGCATGTGTTGCTTGAATGCAAAGCCACGCTGGCTGAACCTGCAAAAGTCTGCCCATGATTTAATAAGGGAGGGACCCATCAGTAGAAAGGCCACTTCTTAATCAAGTGCTAATGCTCGGCGTTTCAAGTGAGAAGCTAACAAAGCTGCTTGGAACTTTGACGTGTTTTCAGGAAGGCCGCCAGCACCGCCGAGAGTTTTGTTTTGCTATTTTGAAGGCTAATTAGCTAAATGTATCCGCGCCGCTCCTTCGATTGTGTCACGCGTCGGGGAAATATTTTATCATTTCGGTCATTATTTCTGTTCAAAGGCTTGGAACTAAACGCATGCTCTTTTCACGTCAAAAGTCTTTCGGCGTCAGCATTGTCACAAAAAACACCAGAAGACATGACGATGAAGGTCGTACTGCTGTCAACAAGACAAAAAGAAACCTACTCAATGTGTTTACACTTTTGTGGCCACTTGTCAAAAGCAATTAAGAGGAATAGCAACAAAGGGCAAAAACATTCAAGAGTTTTGGTGCAAATTAACCACAGGAGAGTCAGGTTTCTTTTTGGACTCATAAACTCACACTGGTATGTGCTAAAGTCCAACACTAGATCAGTTGTTTTAGAGCAATTCAATAATGAACATCCAGTCTACAACTGGTGGTGGACAGGTCCACTGATAAGTTATGCTAAATTTACACTCCAATAAATAAAGCTTATTTATTTATTTATTTTTTGGGGGGCACAATCAGGAATTGCGCCATGACTCATGACAGCACAAATAGAATAACAATTAATTGGAATCAGATATCTTCACATTGGTATCCTTCAAATTTGGAGTGAGAGCTGATAACTAAACTGTCTGTAACTGTATGTAGTTGAATATTTGTATTATACATGTTTTACTCTTTACTTATGTATTATTTACTTTAAATCTCTCTCTATATATACATACATACTGTATATCTATTTATATCTATATCCATAGTTAGATAGACAGATAGACCGCTATATAGATGGATGGATGGATAGATGATTAGACAGATAGATAGACAGACAGATAGATTTGGATCGCATCAGAATTAGCCAATTGGACCTGCATTGCAAAAGAGAATCTGTTATACCTGGATGAATAAAGTGTACCATAGATTTTGCAACAAAAAAAAAATCAAAATAAAACATTTAGCTCAATGATGAGACCAAGAATTTAGGATTTATTTATTTATTATTTGTCAATAGATACCTTTGCATATGTCTTTGTGGAGCACAAATGCAGTACCCACCACCGCATCCACTAAACAGCACCCCTACCCCCCTCCCTCTCTGACGCTCGCCATTTCTAGCTCGGTTGCCGAACTGTTGCGTTATCCCGTCATGCCGCCTGGCGAGGCGCGAAGATGCGTAATTTACTCACAAGGAGGCCTCCCATGACAGCGCTCTGGCTCTGAGTAGCTATTAATGTCCTTTCCCGCTCGCTGCTTTGTCACATACGTTAATCTGGGGCTCAGAAATAATGGATGGGAAGCAGCAGAGAAAGAAGAATACAACAAGAGGCCAACTAAAACGTGACTAGATGTGTCAATATGATTATTTTATGATGGTCATACATAATAATCCAGCTTTTATTAGTCGATATCCAAACATCAATTGCTGTTTGGAATTGAATTTCTTTCAACCCAGGTCACACATTATCAGTGGAAATTGTTTGGAAGCGGGTGTAAGTTTATGTCAATAGAGTGATGTCTTGACTTATGGGTTTAACGTGTTCCATTACAATTCTCACAGCTAAAAACATCTCAAATCATCTTTCCTCATTGAAATGACTGAAAATGCCATTTCAGCCCTTCTGCTACTGCAGGTGTGCATGCCGAGGCAACCAGAGGGCAGTGCAGACAGCTACAATAAGAGTAATATGGGTTGTTTTTTCGCAGAGGATAAACAATATATGCCATAAGTGATGTTAAGGTGTCTGTCTACATATGTTGCTTCATCGTTTGTGTTCAAATACCCGTCGCGTTAGAGTTATAACACTGCGACACAGATGCTATTTGTTAGCCTGCCCGTGGCATTTCCCATTATGTCTTAGTCTTACGATAGCTGACCTTAAGGCAAAGTTACGTGGTTTTAAATACACATGTACTGTAATTCTCTTTGTTTTAAAGTATGTTTAGTTTGACAGTAAATTCCAACTGGTAGTGGAAAAAAATAGCTTGAATAATAGGAAAATCTCAGTCAAAGTCAAGGCACCACTGTGTTTCCTATTGCCACTGAAAGTATTTCGGTTGTTCGTAAAGTTCAAGCATATTTAATGAGGTTTAGTTAATTTTAGTTTATAGTTGGAAGAGCCTCTGAACACAATATGGGAGCATGTTATTATTTAGTTTAAACTTAATGAGCAGATTTAAAAAGTCCATCAGATCGTAAAATTTAAGGATATGTGATTTTAGAAATAGATTGGTAGGTGCATGATAATGTGCAACATTTATTATCCTGATTGCCACCTTCTGTAAAATAAGAACATGTGCTATTGGAAACAACTGAACAACAAATGTTAATAATTTTGGTTAAGGATATCTTTTACTTTATGTAATATTCCTTTGGCTTTATGTGGGAAATGCACTCACGTATTCATATACTCTTTCCAACATAATATTAATGATAAAGATTTGTGTTTGATTACTCATTGGACGGTATCCAAATAATATAAATTGTCTTTTATTTATATTTAAGGACAACTAACTGATGTCAAACCATCATTTCAAAATGTTTAATTCCACTTGTCCTGCATTCAGAAGCTCCATTAAAACATTCCCAGATGTGGTAGCAAAGAAAGAAAACTGCTTTTGGTTGAATTAATAAATTAATTAAAAGTGGATTAAGATCAACTTAATCGACACACCGAACTACCAAGAGCCTATTAACATTTATGGATGTGATTATAACTCATAATAATCTGGAATTAGTTTTGAAATTATTAGACATAACATTTATCCATTGTGATTAGTAGAAAATGTATGGTTTTTTTTAGCCGTTTTTTAAGGGATTATATTTTTGTGTGAAAATGACAGCCTGAGTTTAGTTTCAGTAAATTCCAAACTCCTCAGTTGTGGCCATTTCCCGAGATGTATTCAATTACTCAATAAATACCCACAAAGGAGCCTGTTAATGACTTGACCAGACGTTCAAAGGGGATTTTATCCCGAGGGTAATTAGCTACTTACTAAAGGTTGTTAAAAACCTCTAATGACGAGAATGTTTGCGCAACAAAGAGCCACTCTGTTCTTATTGTGGTTTATTTGGCGCGATTAGAAGTCCTCGAAGTGTATGCGAGTCGTGCCTCATTGTGGCCGTTTAGCGCCTGGCTTGGCTACAATGTCACCTTCTGAGCGACAAAACCAGCAGCATAGCAATGACACAGACGAAAGGACGCCACAGCCGGAATGATTTTTATCCCCGTCGCCTCGCACGGCTCGCTGATGTCACACATACACTAACTTCCTTTTGACAATGTTATTAGTAGAGGTTGGAAGAAGTCACACATGTGAAAGTCACGAGGAAGTCTCAAGTCTTTGACCTTCAAGTTCCAAGCAAATCCCAAGTTAGTTTTGCAAAAACTTTGCAAGTCAAGTCACGTGCCCGCTAAATTTCAAAGAAGTTGAGTCAAGGTGTTACCTTGGTTAAGCAAATCATAGGCCAAGTCATAACATCTTGCTCAGTCACAAGATACGTTCGCGCATTGGCACTCAGTACTTGCGCTCACAGGAGAGCACTCTACTAGCTCATTCCCAATCTTTTAGTTGCTTACCCAGTTTTTGTATTGTCCATTACATTATCTCCCAAATTGAACATGTTTGACCAGCTAGCATTAGCTAAACCTATGATGTTAATGTAGTAGCTATACTTGTCTTTGTGGCTTCTATAGTGACTGATAAAGTTAGATGTCATAGTTGTGGCATCTCTTATCCTTCAGTTCCAAATCTAGGAAGCTGCCATTCTCATTTTTCTGAATTGTATTCAAACTATAATCCTTGAATCCAAATGTTAGTAATCACAGGAACTAGCCTTCCTTTGTGTTTTGCGAAATGGTATCTGCACTCCATGCCATAGCATAATGGTTGGTTGCCCCGTTTGCAGGAACTACAGCAAAATATGTTTGTTTGTTTTTCAAAAAAACAAAACAAATCATGAAAAGGCAATTTTTTAATACACACAAGACATCAAATCATGTTACTCGAATTTAAGTCAAGTCAATTCCCATCCAAAAATTGGTGACTTAAGTCTGGCGAGCATCAATTCATGTGACTTGGGTCTCCCAACCCTGGTTATTATACTCATCTGGTGTTGCTTTTACATTTAAAAATAGAGCGAGGTATGAAGCACGACCAGAAAACTGTCAAATGAACAGCAAATAAAGTAAAAATTTATCACATAATAGAGTAGGAAAAAATGTCAAATGTGTTCTGAATAAGATACTTAATTGTATTTCACCAATTTCTAGTAAGCAGCCAGACCTCCGTCCCTTTATCGCAATAAGTGCCATTTCTGACTCTATAATTATTGTTAGAAAGAGGGCCAAAAAACAAGCAAGAAGAAGAAGCAGCAGGAAGAAAGAAACACTGTGCAGACTTTCAAACAGGTTTCACTGGCCTGAAGATAGGGGTCATTCTTTCTCTTTTTCAACCTCATCGTCCCCTCCACACTATTCCTTCTTCTGATTTGACTTTCAACCTCCCCGCCGCCTGTACCAGAGCCTGGCACGTCCCTCAGGGCATTCAACTTACTGGTCCTGTTTGATTCTGGCAGGTCGTGTGTCGGTGTTGGCTACAAGACCACAGGGAACCATGAATAATGGATCCATAGCAGGCCCGGGTCCTCCTCCTTGGACTCCCAGCTGCTCCCCACCCACCTCCATCCCCGCTCAGTGCGGCTGTGAGCAGAATAGTCAATGCCACATTAACAACTAATATTCATAAAGGTCCACTCTGGCAAGAGACAATTAACAGGAGATGTGAAAGAAAGCCAAGGGAAGGTGTGGGGGTGGGGTGAAACATGATGTACTTGATGGCCTTTAGTTTGTATTCATGAATACAAGGAGAGATGGATGGCAGCCATGTGCTTTGAAGCTACAGGTGGTGTGTTGAATTAAAATCAGGGATACTTTGAGGCACACAAGTTGGGTTTTGCACACATTTATGTGTGGACTTTATGAGGAAAATCGATATTGAAAGCACACTAAAAAACACGTCCAGGCCATAAAAATAGAATCAAATAGGACTCTTAGATTCGTACCTCTGACTAGTCCGTTTTTGGCAGTGTCAATTAAAATTGAATATTGCCAAGCACAAAATCACAAGGGAAAGTGGTCATGTTTGTCATTGTTGGTCAAGTGTTCATCTTGTTTGATTCTTCGTCATTTCTCCCCACTCCAAAATGGAAAACGAGGCCTTCATTTTGCTCTTTTGGAGATTTGAGTCAAAGGAAACATGTTGCCCCCATCCCAGCAACTTAACATCCTATGCATTATTGCCATTCCTTGCCACAGACTTCCTTGATTTTGTCAGAGCCTCAATTGCAGATACCCATAAACAAATACATTTTTGGCTACTTTGTTTGATATTTTAAACTTTAATTACACTGCCCTCCATAATTATTGGCACTCCTTGTTAATATGTGTTCTTTAGCTTGTAATAAATTCTGGAGGGCGGGTTGGGGCGTGCGGTCGTTCTTTTATAATGTAGGACCAAAATAAAAAAAAGGAAATCCTTTAATTGAAAAATCTTAAACTAAAAATGTGTTTACATCAAACCATGTGTGCCACAGTCATTAGCACCCCTGACGTTAATGCTTTGCACAACTTCTTTTTGCCAGCAAAATTGCACCTCATCTTCTCCTATATTTTCAAAGGATCTCCAAACATTCCTCTTTGCACAATCTCTCATTGCACTCTGCTCTTTAGCTCATTCCACAAGTTTTCAATGGGGTTGAGGTCTGGGGACTAAGATGGCCATCCCATGAGCTTGATTCTGTGTCTGGTGAACCATTTTTACAGTTTTTCAGTATGAGAGTATGCTTCTGCAACAAAAATTGAATTTAGAGTTTTGGGGGTTTTTTTGGACAGAACTCAACCACGGATGATTATGGAGAGCACTGTATGACAGAATTTGAAAAAAATGGTGACTTCAATTTCAACTTATTTGGGATCCATCCTATTTATCAGTTGGTGCGCTTTCATGGGGGTTGTGGTGTTTATGGAAAGCAGCAGGTCACGGCATCTGTGATTGAAGCGTTATCATAGCGACGGACAGAAACCCAAACACAGCTTCATAGCCACCGGTGGCTTCTCGCTTTGCCCGCAGTGGGCGAGCAAATTCAAAAGACGGTGACAGGCATACACATGCTTGTCATTCAAAGTGACAAAGCTGCACTCCTCTGTGCCTTTCAGACATCATAAAGACACAGGTGTACATAAGTGGTGTACGCACACAATCGCAACATGTTGCACACAAAGAGTGAAGAATCCATTAGTGACACATTGCATAATGTCAAACAACTTAAGGGGGAGAGAACGTGAAGCTTCTAAAATTGAAGAAAAAAGCCTGGTGAGATGAGCTATTTTGAAGTCTGAATAAAGACAGGATTCATTAGGGGTGGACGGATCCTTACAAATACCGATCAATAGTGAAAAATAATCATCAAAGGAGTTTGGGTCGGGGTGTGACGTATGGCCATCTTGCGCCGTAAAATAATGGTTGACGATTGCATCACTCTGTGGCCTCATACACACCCTTTAGTGAGGCACAGCACTGTCTGCCTCACAAAAACACGTTTGGTCTAATCTATATTATACTAATCTATATTTTTAAATGTCTTTGCAGGAGAGTTAAAGGACGTAACACTAGTTGAACTTACTAATAAGCAGGCATTGAGGCATTTGGCACTGTGGTTAAAGAAAAGAAGGAAAGAAGGGGGAAGAAATGTGAAGTTCCCTGTTACATGTTGAAACTCTAAGAAAATGCCGCGGGGAGACGCAAAGACTTTGGCACTGTCAAAATCAACTTTTGACAGACAGGGTGAAAATGTCAGCTGCCAAATCCAATATGTGTCGTCGTCTAATACCCCAAATGGGCTGTGGCACGACAGCGTGCCAGAAAAGGAGAAATGAGAACAATCTCTGCAGCTGTTTGTATAAATATCAAATGGAGAGATCTTGCAAACAGTTTTTGCCTTTTGACCTGAAAAAGACAGATGACAATAACTTTTAATAGGCAAGCTGAGCAATTAAGGCGGATATGCAATAGGCTACATACAAATCAGTGCGTACTCATTATGTTTCTATTTAGTCATTACACCTTTGTATGATAGTTAATTGTGTTAATGCTCCATAAGTAACTATTAATTGCATCAAAAGGGGTTTATGATAGTGACAGTTTGACTATGGAATGTATTATTTCCAAAGGTTTTTCACACTTGCATGACAGATTATGTTAAAATAGAACTTAAAAATGCGCTTGACTAGTTGATAAACATTTAATGGTTGCAACAGTTGATCCTGGAACAGATTATTTCCATTATTTTGTGGTTTTACTATTGTATGATGTTTAAAAATGGGAACATGTTACTTATAAAATTGCTGGGATACAGTAGTTAATGAAGGTTTGATGATGGCGAATATTTCCGTATTTTATACATACATTACCTAAATGCAGGCGTGTATAGTTTTAGCAAGTTTTTACGATGGCCACAGTTTGATTCTGAAATTGATATTTAGGATTTTTTTCCCCACGTTTAAATGAGTTCGAATGTGAAAATGATACCTAAAACATGTTTACGCCTTGATGTAGTTAATGAGTACCTTAAAGTTGACAGTTTGTCTGGAATAAATTGCTAACATGATTTGGGGAAGAATTTCAGATCCCACTTCGACACTAAAAACATGGAGAAAATGGATTAACTATGTGATGGAAAGCTGATTTGGTTATCACATAATTTCTCCATCTTCTTAAATCGCTCACGTTGCCTTCCTGAGGAACCAAATTTGGTGGTCGTAAGATTTCTGGGCATATGGAAGATAACGCGTCAAGAGGAATGAAGGCTGGCCAGTTTGTTTGCAGTGCCAAATGTCCTTATCAATACGAGCTAAAGGAGCGGTAAGCGTTTATCAGTTCTGTTGCAGGCTTCGGCGAGCCCCTCTGCACCCCGAGCTAGGGCGGTAAATTAGCAAAGGTGCCATGAGTTATGCCCCAAGAATCCTGTGATGGGTCTATAATAATAAATAGAGAAAACAGAGGGTGTTTTTGTAAAATAATTCATTTACTTTGGCTTTTATCCTATTGAAACATGTTCCTATCATATTTTGTTAATATTGTCAATTGAGCAGAGTGTTTCACCAAATATTCACAATTCACACATTCACAGATTTTTATCTATTATTGCAAAAAAATATTATTGGCAAAAAAAATTGCTGGTTCTAGTCCAGGCCAAATTTGTACAATTTAAAATTACTTGGCACCATCTTGTGGCCTCTTGGTGCCGAAGGAACTATGTTGAAGAGGGATGGGGGAGGAGCTTAATTTAATCTGGCCTTAGCCTTGTCTAATGTACAAAAAAAATTGCTTTGCTGATAAATAAATAAAACAGTGATATAATGATCTAAAGCAGGGGTACCCGAGACCAGTCTTCGATAGCCCTTATCCAGTCTGTTTTAGATGTCTTCCTCTTCTAACACACCTGATTCAAATGATCAGGATCATTATTAGGGCTTTCAGAGCTTGCTGATGAGTTTATAATTTGAATCAGGTGTGTTGGAAGAGGGAGACATCTACAACAGGCTGGATAGGGGCTCTTGAGGACCGGACTTGGGCACTCCTGATTTAAACCCAATGAAAACCAATAAGAGAATCATGAAATAAGAAATCGGATAGATAAGTAGTATCGATAATGTGTTCGGAATCCCCAAATTCCCTTCCATATCGCTGTCCCTGATTGTTTTCCATCTTTTATTAGTGCCCAAAATCTCAATCAATCAAGAGGTCTAAATAAGTGTCTGTCATCCTCAGAGATAAAAAAAGGAAAAAAAAAAGAAAAAGCCAATGTTGAAAAAGTAACT
Source organism: Filicampus tigris (assembly GCF_054856515.1). Classification (NCBI taxonomy): domain Eukaryota; kingdom Metazoa; phylum Chordata; class Actinopteri; order Syngnathiformes; family Syngnathidae; genus Filicampus; species Filicampus tigris. The sequence continues at coordinate 20,406,419 of NC_141225.1, read as the reverse complement.
CATAGAAAGTACATATATCAAATGTAGGCAGTCAAAACTAAAAAGAAAAACAAATACTCAGGAGGACAGATACCTAAAAAATATACTCAAGTACAATAACAGAGTATTTTTACTTTGTTAATGCCCAACACTGGTCAAAAGAATCATGGTACTGTCAAAAGCTCAATATTTACAACGTCACTCACTTTTTATTTGTAACTTTTTTTGATTCGTAAATTGAGCAGATTAGATCAAGTATCATCCTCACCTACTTCCTACTCCTCTTTTGCCTCCATTATGCCAAATTAAGCATCCAAGCCGACAAATCATAAAAAGAACATGCACAATTGTTTACATCGGTGTGTTACTGTGGGTTCAACTCTTTATAAGCAAGCAGCGAGACAGACAGTTTGACTCCCAGCACCGCAAGAAAAGCAGCTAATTATGGTTAGTGCTGCAGGCACAAAGCAACAAACTTGAAGTGAACGCTGGAAAATGTTGATTGCATCCAAACGCATTCTATAGGACTGAATGTTAACAAAAGACCCCCATGTGTACATCCAGTACAAGAGCTTGCCTGTTGTTGTTTGCTTGCTATGGTGTAAAAATAAGACCTTGGTTGACACAAGAACCAAATGTCTGCATTCAGATCATTTGCAAACGTATTTTTTAGATACATAGCTACTCTCACTTGTGGTAGAGTATCAATGGGTCTAAGAATACTGCATCCATGTGAAAATGGAAGAAAAGTCACAAATAGCAAAATCTTTACCTAGATGTGGGAGTGGCCAGTGGATGACAAGGGGTGACGATGGTCACCACACAACTCTGGCCCGGATTGTTTCCATTTACCGGTGACCATAATGAGGACAGACGTTCTAGAAAATGCACGGATTCTTTTTGTCAACATGAATTGAATTTGCTCAGCAATTTAAAGATGTCAGATTGTGGGTCTCATTGGTTTTTCAAGAGATGATAGGCTGTGTGCCATCTGATATCATTATTGTTATTATCATAAGGCTGGTTAGTCCCAGTAGGAAATAATTCCTCACCATGGGTTTTATCACCAAGGATCTGCTTGTTGTGATTTGGCCGGATGTACAAAATAATGTATTAAATAAATAAAATGTGCCAAACTGCATGATGATAGCAATATCCTGCCGACTGCGTAGGAGTGTCCTCAACTCCCCCGCACTGCAGAGAGTCTTTTGATGGAGATCTTCAAATACACTATGGCTCCACGCACACACACACAACCCCCGCGCACATTTATTATTCAATCTTTATGATAATGAGTTTTCCGCGTTTACTATCCCAACTTCCGACACGCCCTGTCACAACCGCTGTAAAACTGATGAAGTGTTTCTTCTTTTGTTTGTCTTTTTACACAGCACATTCTGTACATCAGACTGTGGCTTAAGCGACCATGGAAGGCAACTGAGACAGCTACAAACCTTGCGTGCTCAGCATGAATACCTCCACCAAGCATGGAAACATGTCACTTTGATTGGATTTGCATGAAACTTTGTGGCAGAGCAAAAAAAACAATTGTTTCAGTAATTTCAAAAATTTTGCTGAAACGATTTTACAGTACATGTTAACCATTTAAAGGGTTATCCCCTTCCTGTCCTGAACTCACATCGTTGAGTCTTGTTTTTTTTTTTTTTTAATGGTATTCGTCATTCAAGTCACGCCACAGAAACAAACAATACAGCCCCAGTTATCCAGCCATCACCAACAAATTAGGAACTTCCTTGCTAATACACAGATGAACAAACCAAGCCCTGCCCAAGGTTAAAAAAAATGCATTTCATTGTCTGTGAACCAGGAAGTAGCTGGCTAACAAATGCATATCGCCGCGTCACAACTGGTCAATGTATTAAAGGATTTTTTTGTGTGTGTTTTGTTATTTGAGACACGATGGAACCTCTAACCTTGCCACAGCATATTACAGTATTGAAAATAAATAAATAAATAAATATAATATGGCACATATTGGGGCTCCTTTGGGATAGTTCGTCACTGTGTAATTTGGCCAAAATAGCTGCTTCAAACCAACATGACTTCCTGTTGAATTTGTGTTATGTGTCCTTAAGACTTTTCTGTGCTTCCTGTCATGACAGACTTGTACACCCAGTTTTGTGTTGATTGCTTAAATTGGTGTCAAGGTGCAGATTTTATTTTATTTTCGACTTTCCATGGTCTGCTAACATGCGAGTTTCGGGCCGTCGTGTTCAGGGCCCCTAGAGCCCCAACAAAAAGCAGATTTTAAGGGGCATGTTGATGCCCCCAAAAGGGCAATTCACTCGTTCCATAAACAATAAAGATTGATGAAAAGCACTACCTACACATTGAAAAAAAAAAAGGGGGGGGGGTATAAACCGAAGGGACCCCCGCCTGTGATTAATATCTTCGACAGACATATCTGCAGGTTTCGCTGCCTTTCCAATCATCGCCGAACCTCAGAGCCAAGCGGGACGGCCTCGCAATCCCCCGGCTCACGCGTATTGTTACGTCTCCCGGGTATTATCTTACAAAGCCCATTAAGCTACCGAAACAAAGACGAGAAAGGGAGGGAGCGATACACGCTCATAACTGTACTAACACACACACACACATGCAGAGAAACAAGTTTAATCTTAGTAAAGATATGTATTATCAGTATAAATCCCAGCATGTCCCGGATTACTGATATGTGTGCATGCAGCTGTGTGCCATTAAAAATGGAAGTGACAGGCTCATACCATACATTTTCGGAGGACCATAATGCAACAAATTAAGCCATGTGAAAACAAATGAAAACACTGAGTAATGATGCTTTTGTTCTTTTTTTCCTTTTGCACATTTGCCAAAAGCTAGTTGGGAGAGGCTCCAGCTCACCCACAACACAAATGAGGAAAAGCGCTGGAGAAAGATGGATGGATGGATGGACCAAAATTAGCTAGTATAGGCTCCAGTACAAGACAGATTTTTTTCGAGTTTGATGCCCCTCTATGAAAAAGCGAATGCCCCTTCTACATAACAAACAGCCAATATTTGCACTGGCCGACAAGTAACACAAACTTTTCGGTGACCAGATTGGGAGGGTGTGGACGGAAGCTTTTTGAGCTTCATGCCCCCTCGATTAAAAGTGGATACCTCTTTGAGTCAAGTCAAATTTTGTTATCTGGCCCTTAACTCATTCACTGCCTGATATTTTCAGACCCTCTTTTATCCTAATGTTTGAAAAAAATTGCAAAAAATAGAAATAAGTCCTTGAAGTGGGGGACTTTAAATTCGACCTGGTGCCCCGCCACTTTGGTTATAAGAAAACTTCTATTCCTCGCAGTGATGTGTGGTGGCGGTGTGGAAGGAACAAACTTTTTGATAATCCTAAAAATGCGACTTGTGCTTGTGCATTGGTGGCAGCAAATGATTTAATTACAGAAACGTGTCAAAGTGCTTCACATGCCCACAGTTGACAAATATTAACAACATCTCCTGATCTTGACCCTCCACCCTTAACAAGACAAACCTGTCAGCACTGGTCGGACTATCATTAACCTCGCCCCCCCCAAGGTGGATACTCGAGGCCACTGCCGTTCCGCCTCCCCCACATGGGGCCACCACCCCGTTGCCCCCCATGTTACATTTATAACAGATAGAAAACTTATCGTCAGTGGTATCTTATTCTTTTCTTTTTTTTTTTTTTTTTTTTTTTTTTTTTTTTTTTTTTTTTGCACGCTCAGTGAAATAAGGTCATGCAGAGCAATTCCATGCCCCGGTGTGATCTGCTTGAAAATGACTGAAGATGGCTCAGTCTTCCAGCCATAGCATTATCTGGTGTCAAGAGGCTATCAGCACAGAGACTCATTTTTTTGCCCTCTTATATTGAGCTGTTCCTATGTTTTGAAAAAAAAAAAAATGTCACACACTTCCCCTCAGTGGTACAATCACGCTGCTTATCAAGTCCGCCGTTCCCAAGTGCGAGGTCTGCAATCTCTCTTTTGCTGGGTGTCTTCAGGAGATTGAAAGAGAAATCGAACGCACTTGTTGTGTGCGTCAGGCTGCAGATGATTCAATGAGACGGCAATATTCTCCGCTCCTTCCTTCAAAAGTCTTTTAGATGACGACTGATGCACACTTCAGGATGTCCTTAACTTCATGCTCATATCCACTTGTGTTCCCGAGCCTCTTGCAAGTAAGTCTCATATTATTGCAACTATAACCTACATAAATAAATACATTTTAAAAAAATCAATCATTTTTATAGGAATGTTAAAGCATTTTTCCCTCATGTATTGAGGGCTTTTTTTCTTTCTTCCTGTACAACTATTGTCAGAGAAGTGTGTGAGATTGCAACATGTATTTTTTTTCCCCGAAAAAAAAAAAAATAATAATAATAATAATAATTAAAAAACGTTTATAACTGCATATTAACATTAAAACATGTTTACTCTTTATATATTAGGGCAATGGGCGTGACTTTATTCTCTAAAAATTATCGTGATTCTTTATTAATATATATATATTTTTTTTTAATGAAAAAATGGTGAGTAAAACTGGTATTCGTTAAGGTACACACAAGCAGAGAGGCGAATGTCTACTTCCTCGCCAATGGGGATCACGCGAGAGCCGATGGGGATTACGCAAATGTTTTATGTCATCTAACGGCTTTTTTCACACCCTCTTGGGTACGTGTCTGGAGCTCATTATTATTATTGAATTGTTGTTCTATTGCGAAGATTATGATTTTGAGCTACGGCTCATTATGAGCAGCCATTTGTCTGTTTGGGAGCCGAGGGCATTGTTATGCAGTGCAGACTGCAAACTTGATGGATGCAATTACTCAAGCATACTGACTGACCTTTGTATAGATCACCTGACATAAAGAAGACGACTGGGAAAATGGTCAATATGTTTTAATGCATGTGATGCGTCACATATGACCTACAAATGTTTATCTGATCAATCAAATCGATCTAAAGAGTGACTTGAATGTTACAACAAGCACTGTAGCTACATTTCACTTTGTTGTTTTAATCGATTGCTTGTTTATGGGTTTTTACAGTATACTTATTGCTATGCCCTTACATGTGGGAAAGCAAAGCCATATCGCCGATGCAGCTGTTGGCCACAGCTCTCACTCACACACACACCCCGCCTCTTACCCCTGGGCTGTATGCAGCTCACCTCCATTTTTTTGGTACCAATTTAAGTGTTGGTGCAAGTTTTGTTCTTTGAATGCATTTGTTTTAGAGTGTTGGCATCATAGTCATGGCACTTTTGGCCAGTTGAAAACTTTTTTTAAATTTCATGTTATTTACTGCATTGAATCATACAAACTGAGGTAAAAAGGGATTCGTTCTAGACTCAACACTACAAGTTAATCACACCTCCTCACCGCATACCTCCATTAAAGGGTCACATAATCATAACAAGGAGCTCATTTTACGATGAGACCTTTTCGTGACGACTTCCCTGTCTTTCTTTTTAAAGTCTGGTGACACTCCCGCCGAGTCTATTAAGGTTAATAAGAGTTGTTACTGTACATTGCCTGACAGAGGAAGCGTCCATGTACGAGTGCAGAGATACTTGTTGACGCTGTCCTTTAGTCACACGGCCACCGCCGCTCTGTTCTCTTGCTGTTGGCCAAACAAACTATTGCTGTTATCCTTCAAATTTGATATTTGTTGAAATCGAGGTTGAGTTTTCAAGGCTATTTTGGAGATACCAAGAGCTTGGTTACACAATTCCATTTTCCCACAGCGGTTCATCAATTTCAAGAGTAAAAATGCTGCCAGAGAGAGCGAGAATAATAAAAAGTGTCAAGCGCTCGTCGCCAGTTGCTAGGCTGCATTGTGGGGCACCTAAACAAAAGCTTAATTTTGGACAAACATAAAAAGCGCCTTGTCTCAAGCATGCTGGAGAGAGCGTACACACATCAATGCAACAATGCAACAGACTATTGACACGTTGCTAATAAGAAGCAGTAAGCATCTACCCTTGACAAGTGCTTACATAAACATTTAACATATGTACATATCCACAGTATTGTCTGTAATTTCATTGGTGCTAAAGTAAGGCTGGATTTACAGTGAGACAAGTGAGAAATGATGGAAAACAATTGGAATATGCGTCAAGGCAGTAAAACCATACAACCTTCATATGAAATACATTTTGCTCACAAGTGATTATTAACTACAGTTGTCTACTTCCATACTTCTGGGAGAAGTTGCCTCTTTATCTGTCTTAGAAGAAGATTAAGAGAAGAGGCTTGATAAAGGCATAAATCCACCTTCACGGATTTCGCCAAATATGGGTCATTTTTGGACCGTAACCTCCGCGATAAACGAGGGACAGCTGTACATGTATTTCTAAAAATATATGCATCAGTGTCCACCCAAACAACAAAAAAACGCTCACACACAAAAAAAAAAAACATTGTAAAATTAACTACAGCCAAAGCATAGACAATTAAATCTGGTCTAAATGCGCAACATTAGAAGTGTGTACATCATTAACTCATGCATTGCTACGGATGTTTATATTTGTAACCGATTACTGCCACAATCAATTATATTGGTCAAGTACGTTTTCAATGGGTTGGGCGGGAAGAAAGGGTCACACTAATCTTGTAGGTGAAATTCCTGTTTGTAGTCCACTGTACTGGCTAACACATCCCTGTAGATGGCAGTATTGTAGCTTTTTGAATTGGCGATCAACACAGCTTTTGAGTAGAACATAAAAAATCTTGGCTTGTCACCTCGATTATGAGGAAGGGAAATTCCAACACATTGGAAGTCGGACAAATTTAAACACAGTATACCTATATGTGGTATACAATATACACAGTAAGTGTCACGGCATGTAGTAGAAAGTGTGTGTGGCGATTGTAAGATAAGATGATGCAGTTCAAGCCGTGAACGAGGAATGCCATGTAAAACAACAACTGACTTTCAACTCGTGCCCGATTAGATTTGTGTCACCTATCTAAGAAGAAATACATAGAAAATGTCATCATTCATTCCCCCCAAACAGCGTAAATTAAAAACAAAAACTTAAATGCTCATACAATCAGTGTCTGCCATCCAACAAGTGTGAAATTAAACAACAAAGTAAATCCTTCAGGTAGCATACCTCTGCATACATAATCAAATATAAGGTTACCAAAGACTGACACATAAAGTGAACTGTCTGTGAACCAATCATTGACTATTAGTGCCAGTCAAATTGTTACACAAACAAATTTTACCACACAGTAGCCGTCCGGCTTTTATTCCTTAGACTCTGCTAGCAAAAAGTAAGCTTTGGAGTGTCACCAACTAGAACGAACGAGAGCCCTAATTGCTTCGCTTTCCGGGAAGCGCGGACCTGACCGCATTTCCCTTTGTGCAAACACCGGCTGCACACCGGCAAGAGATGTGGTCAACTCAAGAGCGTAAGTGCAGCCGGGAATGGAGAGATTTTTACAGCGCTTGTTTGGAGGCACGTCTAAACTAGACGGCTAGATCGTTTCTATTAAGGCCATGCAAGAGTGGATCTGGAAGTCTGTGACAGCGACAGGGCCCATCATAAATCTCATTTCAGGGACACTCTTTATGAACGAGCCTCTTCACTCGGCAAAATGTCACCTCATGCCGCCGGTTGATAATCAGAGATGAGGCGCGGGGGAGGGAGGGAAATCTCCAGCTTCTCTGTCAAATTGAGTGAAACTCATATTCATGAGCGTTAAAGCTCCCATTGGCAAGCAGTGATCACATTCACTAGCATTGCGTACAAATGTTTGCTTATTAAAGTAAAGCCTGCTCGCTTCCTGAGACGAATGTAGAACATCAGATAAGAGCCAAGACACTAATATCATAATCACCTTCTTCTCACCTTCCTTTAATCCCTTCATTTCAATCTCTTGCACACGGAAAATCCCTTTACACTGACTGCCGCTAAATGTGTGTTTCTTTCCATCTTAAAGCAATAATATGTCAAAATTGGACTGTCAAATATAATTTTCACCCCGCTAGATTTTTAGGAGATCATTTCTTCTCAGTTTATCTCAATTGTGAGTTGTGCACCACGTAATTGCCACAACCTGAAATGCAGCATGAGGAGCACTGCTGAAAGAGACGCTGTGTAATTAAGAGCAAGGTGAAGAGGCAGAGACGGTCCCCTATCAAGCTGCTGACCGCTGTAATATTTGTAAATCTCACAGAGCAGAGAGAATATATTCCTTTGATTTTCATTATATATGGTCTGGATGGACACTTTGATGATGTTTAAATATATGTACAAGCAATATAGAAAAGTTTGATATTTTTTCAAAATGTATTTACTTTTAAGGATCTCTCTATATCGCAGATTTTCGCGTATTACAGATGGGTTCGGAAAATATTACCCACGATAATGTTAAAAGGGAAATATTCTTTACAAGAATATGTTCGATTTGTCTCCACGAGTCTAAACACGGCATTCTGATTAATATTGTGTTGTGGAATATGAGTTAAGCAGCAAAACCCACCTGTTTTTGTCCATCTCAGGGGGCGGCCATTTTGTCATTTCTGTCGAGTGAAAATGACATCACAGTTTCTCACGGCTTAGATAACGACCAATCATGGCTCAGCTTCAAAAAACATGTGACCGTGATTGGTTATTACCCAACCCTGAGCAACTGTGATGTCAGTTTTATTCAACAACATATTTTTGGAAAGACATTTTTTGGGGTTACTTCCTGTTTAAAAGTAGATTCACAGATGCCAATGTTACTATGGTGACGAGCTTCGACCTTATATCGTGCTCTATAATACAGGCGAACCCGTTTGTTTGGGACTAGCATCAACACAAGCATTTCCAGTTGTGCGCAGTGGCTTTCGAATATACTGCCGCACATTCAAATAATTTCCTCACATTGAATTAATGAATTGATGAATTAGTGTGGCTTGCATCTGACCGTGCATTTGTCATTTTCACTTTCTTCATCCTGTTGCGAGTTCAATGTTACATATTCATCCGACATCGGCTACATACTAAATTATTCATGAATGAAATACTAATGCGCAATTTAAAAGTATGTGTCCTCTATGTTTCCCTGCCATTGTCAGAGAATTATTCAAATAAACAGGTCAGTGGAATTTCAAAGCTGAGATTATGGAAGGTCAGGCTTGTTAGTTAGTTAGTTAGTTAGTTAGTTAATAAGGGCATTTTTACTCACGGAGAGAGTTTAGAGCTTCATGAGCAACTCGCTGGGTATGTGGTGGATGGACACGTCACTAAAAGACACTGTGTCAACGACTTCAAGTCAAAATCAAGTATGTGCCACTGGACCATGGCTGTTGCTCGAAAAGGGCTCTGGATCTTTATAAGCCTAGCTAAACATGTCATAGGAGTTATGTTATTTTTACTTTTTTTTTTTTTTTTTTTTTTTTTACCATGTAAAGTGCCTTTTAGTGTTTCTAAAGCGCTATACAGATAAAATGTATTATTATTATTATTATTATTATAGGAGGAAACCGCAGTGCAGGGTGGCTACTATAACATGTACTGTAAGCTATGTTTAATTTCACACTTGGCGAGCACTCCAGAGAATCAACTATTTGCATACAGGTCATTAAAAAGTCAATTTTCAATAATATGTCACCTTTAAATTACAGTTAATATCTGCACGGGAAAAAAAAAAAAAGTAATCCTGACTGTTGCTTTAAAAAATGGATGACCTGCCCCACCTTGGGAGCCGTCACACCTTCCGAGATGGCAGTCATGCAGAAACGCAGCGCGCCACAACATGAGCTCTCCGGCAAAGTTAGGGCGGACCTCCTCTCGGGAGGATGAGGAGATTCTGTGAACCATGACGTCCGGGTGAACAAGTGGCTGTTTACAAAGCAGTTGCTCTTCCATGTCCAGTGCAGAGAGGTCTAAAACCAAGCCACGTGCGGCCGACCAAGCTGCAGAGGCCGAATATGGGAGCTCATCCCCAGAGAAGGAAACTTCCTGCCTCTAGGAAATGTACATTTACGTAAATGCAGATGAAGGAAATACTTGAGAAAAGCGCACTAAATAACTTACAGAGGCAATCAAAAAGATCAATTATGCTCTGCTGAGTATTTCTTCAAAAGCTCATGATTAAAATCATTCAAAATACGATTCTCCATATAGGAATAATCTGGACTCACAGAACTCCACCAGGTCCTTCTGTTACATAGCAGGTGCTAATTTTGACATAACTGTTTCCACACTGAGTTTCTCTAGCTTTGCTCAACAAATTGCAAAACATCAAACTGCTTTTCTTTTGTGAAACACATCTAATGAGGTGTAAAATCAAAACAGCAAATGATCATATAACCGTTAAAATCTCTTTTTTCGAAGAAACAAACGATGCAGGCAAGTGCAACAGCAACAGTTTGAACTAAACTGATTTACAACCAATCATCCTTCCGCCCGCACTAAACGTGAGGAAAAAGACAAAACTAACAAGGAGCAAATGCACAACATTGGAGGGGAGATGAGAAGAAATCAGAGTGTCTGATCTTGAAGTCCTCGTTTCATTGAAATGGCCCTTGAGTGATTGAATCGACGCCTCAAAGCGTGCACTCGGTTTGCGTGCGGAGTGAACTCTGCGCTGAAGTTCGAAGCCTGACATGAGCGAGCGCTTAGCAACAGATTTCGCAGCATCACACACAGGACAGATGGACTCAGCAGCTGTCTCATCCTTGTCGCTACCGCGTCTTGTTGTTCTTTTTTGGTGGTTGTTGGCATACAGTAGTTGATTACACAACAGTGTCACTCACATGCTTTGCAACTGCCCATCAAGGCAACCTTAAAGAAGCTTTGGAATTGCTAATATATCATGATGTCATTATCATTTTATCAAAGTGGGATTGCAGTGCCGATGATCAATACAAGACATATGGAGGGAAATAATCCTCATAATTCTTGTCTCATTTTACATTTTATGCTTTTGTGTGAGTGTGAATGGCCTATAGATGTCCTGCGATTGACTAGTGACCAATCCATCCATCCTGAGATAAACTCCAGCTCACCCATGACCCTCATAAGGACAAGCTATCGAAAATCGGATGGACTTCATCCCCCGATTCTATGCCAGCTCCGTTTATACTGTACAGAGCAGCGTAGAAGAGGCTCAAGAATCACCTGCCACTTGACTCTTGCAATCAATGGCGGCACACCGACCGTGGCGCCGGTGGGCAGCCGTCAGCTGTCCATCTTCCCCCGCCCCTCACGAACGATTCCATCCCAGGGCTGCAGAGTTAATAGGGCTGACGCAGTGGGTGCCCTGAGGGAGGCTGTTGGGGGGCTAATGAAGTGACTGAGGGCTGACCGTCCACAAGCCATGTGAAGACTGCGTGTGAGTACTCTAAGCTCCCCCGAGTGCGAACTGGCCAAGCGCCAGTCCGCCGGATCAATTAGCAAGCTTAAATGGGTGGGTGTGTTGGGGGGGTTCTTGCGGGGTCCCACCCGGTTTACCGCTGTGTCCGTCATCTTTATTGCCACGCCACTGTCGTCTATCGGTCACCTCCTCGCTCTCTTTCGCTCTATCCCCCCAACCACCTCTCCTTTAAGGCGGCATTGATGATGCAGCTTGGTAAACGGTAATCAATGTCTTCACAACTGTGGGCTGCTTTAAATGATTTTTTTTCCCTCCCTCCCTCTCTCGGGAGAGCCGCGTCTGCCTGTATTACTAGCGAGGACATAAATCTGTCGACTTGCTGTGTGCAGACTCGCAAAGTACATTGAATTAAACTTGTGGACGAGTCGTATCTTAATAATATCATAAGTGCTATAGGAAAGTGAGATTCCTGCTGCATGTGTCTTCGATTTGTGGGCAAGTGTGAAAACTGCCTGTCTCGGAATTGGCAGCATCTTGCGGGATTTGTTTTTTTTTTTTTTGCAACAAATTATAATCGGCCCTTTTTGCTATCTGGGTTACTGCTCCATGGCCTCCTTATAATGTACACACTGCTTAAACCATCGTATTCAGTTAGAAAGTGCATTTATTTCTCTTAGCTGAAACTACGCCTTTATGCAGACCTTTACAAGAATGTCAGAAAAATGCCACACCAATAAGATCACAAAGTTAGCAGACTATCAGACCATAAAGCTGACAATGCATTCAAACAATAGCAACTGTTACACCAACATTTCCACTTATTTTAGATGCTTTCATGGCAGTTTGTACCCTCATCCCCATGCAGAGTGACCTTCAATATTTAGTAGAAAATCATACAAAACACCACAAGTACTAGGTGAGGAGACTTAGACATGTAACAACAGCCACCAACATAAATATGTTAATAATAACATATATATATATATATATATATATATATATATATATATATATATATATATATATATATATATATATATATATATATATATATATATATATATAATATTTTTGCTGAGTCTAACTTGCCAAGTACCCAGTGAACCAAGGTTCAATAAAAGGTCACGATCTTCCACCACTGAGGTCCAGGCTTCTTTGACGGATTCCCACACCTAATTGGAGAGTTAGAGCCATCGATCGGCTCCATATGGGGACATTTCTCTCACTTTTTTTTCCCTTAACAGCACTTAGCTCAGTTCAAGTAGAGAACACATGCACACACACACACAGACACACGCTACTCTATAGTGCACGTATGACCCCTTCAAGAGTGCATACACCTCAATGGAGTACTTGAACATTTGTAACCTCTGCCAAGGTCACAAGTCATAACCATCAAAAGAATAGAGTCACCCACTGGAATGAGTATAGTGTATATGTCATCCAGCACAGAAAGAAACCCAACTAACGGGAGCTACTACATGCAAAATGTGGAAATCCGAAGAGAACCAGTCACGACTGCTGCCAAAATACTTCGCATCCTAATCAAACATGACATTAGATGCGCATTAACTTGCAACATGTGACTAATTGCGGTTGCTAATGCGAGCACAGCACGCAGCGCAGCAACGTGACAGCTTTGCTTTCCTGTTCATTTTCCGCAAGGGCGATTTTTGATGAAACAGCAGCCAGTTGCACGCTAATGCGCGGACTTTTCCAGTCTGTCGCTATTTGTTGCGCGGCTTTCGACTGCTGTAGTAGGAGTAGAGCATGGTGGCGAGCGTCCAAGTTTCCCGAGCAAAACGCATCCTGTTTGGCGCATCAAGTGGCAGCAACACACACTTGAGCTCTTCACGGTGCGTGAAGCAGACAGAGAAGACAGGAGCTTCGTGCAGCCTTTAAGTGCAAGGGTGAGAGTTGTGTAGCCGGGCGTGTATTTCTATCATCCTTTACACTAAGTCTCACTTCGCAAAAATCTCAACGCACACAAGCTGCAATTGAATCCAAGTGGCAACAAGTTCCGAACATGTTCCACGCGCCTCCCTCACGCAAACGCGCACACCAAATCGTCCTTACGCACGCACGCATCCCAAAGTGCTTGCTTACCTTTGCGTCCGACTCGGATCGAGACTGTGTGTCCCTCTTCTGCAAGGAGATGGCAAATGTGTACGATATCCCGTGTGCTGGTGGTCTTCAGAGACCCCCGCGTGCGTCCACTCCTGTCTTTGCATCCACGCCGCGCGTCTGGCGCAGGACGAGGCAAGTCGCTCTCGGCGCAGAGAGATTATAGAGAAAAGCCCCTGGTGGTGATGGAGGGAAGGTACAAAAGAGGAGAGAGAGAGAGAGAGAGAGAGAGAGAGAGACAGAGAGACAGAGAGACAGAGAGACAGAGAGACAGAGAGACAGAGAGACAGAGAGAGAGAGAGAGAGAGAGAGAGAGAGAGAGAGAGAGAGAGAGAGAGAGAGAGAGAGAGAGAGAGAGAGAGAGAGAGAGAGAGAGAGATCTTTATTTTTGTAACCATTGCACATCCATTTTTTTAGCATCACCTATACACGTACAGTGTCACACAGCGGTGTCTTCTAACCTTTATTGAGCCAAGCCACCCATTTTACCTTCGAAAAATGTCACAGGACACCACCAAAACAAAAATGTCACAAATAGTTGGAAAATTGAGAAAAGGGAAAAAAAATAGAGTTATCATTTCATGAGTCATAATGTACTCCAGGGTTCATACAATTTATGGCAGGTTAAATTCAAGGCTCTTTAATTCCATTTTAAATACAATTCAAGACCAACCTCCTAAAGTTCCTTTTGTCCCAAGTAGTAAATGATGTGCATCTGATCTTGCGTGTCCCAACTCTAAGCACATCAGTGTTCTGTTGGTTTCACTATCATGATTGCATGTGAAGTTACCACGATCGTCATTAAGTATTTTTTTAAAGATTTTATATTTTAGATTTGATACTACTCACAATCATAAAATCCATTTGAAAGATTGTTTTAAGACATTTTAATTTCAATCAAGGCCTTGTTTTTAGATTTTGAAAGGATCTGCAGGATTGAAGTTGATATACTCACAGGAAGCTATAACTTATTGTTGTGAATGGCAACAGGTGGATACTCAGGTTCATAAGAATAAGAATAATAAGAATAAGAATGCCTTTATTGATCCCACAGTGGGGAAATTTTCATTGTTACAGTAGCAAAGATATAGGTCACACAGGGGCGGCGGCATAATGTGGCCATTAATGTATAACATTGACGGCAAACATTTAGAATCAAACCTATGTAGATATACGCAGTAACATGTGTATATACACATGTGTATACACACCAACCTACATCTACATAAAAAATATGAGGAACACTCATTTCGGCCTGTACATAGTACAGAGGAAAAAATACTCATTGTATTCATTGTACATTCTGCCATCTATTGGAAGCAAATTGAATTGCCCTGCCTGTCACTATAAGTTGCTGACATAGAAAGATGAACAAATATATATTCGTAATCAATAAATAGTCCATAAATTGTACCAATATATTTTATGTGGCACCCCAGATGTCCCGGAAGCGTTTGACACATTACAGGATAATATGTAGGCATGTTATTATGCTTTAAATCACGTCTTTGTGTACTCCTACACATTCTCAGATGGACGAGATTGCGCAATGCATAATTTTTTTTGTGCCTTCACTTCAAGTTTGATTTGAATCATTTCAAAAGGAGAAATGTCATTTCTAATTTTGTCTTTTTTTAGGTTAAATGTAAAAATCTTCGAGTGAGCAGGCACGGTCATGTTTAAAAGTAGCATGGACAAGTGTGCAGCGAATACCACAATGTTGGTTGAGCAACACATGTATGAGCAAACTGGACCGTGCATTATTGAAGCTTTCCACATGATTCTTTTTTTTCTTTGAGTGTGGGAGAAGGTGAGAGTGTCGAGTGTGCCTGCCACTTTGAAGTGGATCCACTGCTAATCAGAGTGTGTGTGCGTGCGTGAGGCCAATGTGTTGGAAGGTGAGAGCGACACAAAAGGCAGAGTAGTTTGTGCAGTGCCATCACCAGCATCTCTCTGATGCTTCAGTCAGAAGGTTGAAAGCTGCAAAAAACAGTGATGTAGCAATAGAATTTTCAAAGGGGAGAAATTACTTTAGTTTTGTGTACATCCATCCATCCATTTTCAATACCACTTATCTAGTTCAAGGTGGTGCCCTAAAAAATTGCAATATGATCTTCAATTAGCATAACAACAACATTGTACAGAATAAACGGATAATTAATGAGATAAACACAACAGATACCTTGACTTTCTCTGCAAGCTAACCGAGAGCTGATGGTGATCTGATGTTGTGACATTTGCTGTCATCACTTTGTGTCTGAAATTAATTTTTAAGTCAACAACAACTGAGCAGCAGCAAATTAAAAACGTGTAAGCTGAAGTACTCATAAATGAAGTTACCGCTGTACAACTGGAGTCACCCAAGTCAGAAAACGTGTTTTTAAGCTAGCCGTTCAAATGACTTTAAAGAATGCCGGCGTCATAGCGGGTTTCACTTACCTTGGCAAAGATATGTTATTTTCTTTCTTCGGAAGTGAAACCCAGAATACGCAGAATTACTGTCAGATCAAGGCCCAAATAAAGCAGAGCTGCAGTGTTGTTGGATGCACAGATTAGTGTTAACAAACATTTTGGTAACAGGAAGAAAATTCTGTTCCTATAGGACTTGTCGGAAACTGATTGTGTCCGCAAGTTATTTTGTAGCCTAGCTAGCCTATATCACTAATTTATGCTCACACGTAGCGGCAAAACTTTTCTGACTGAAGCACCTAGGAGAATATGCCTCTTAGCCCCTCCCCCTTGCCTCTCAGTCGAGATTCAACATAGTTCCTTGGACCAATTACTGTTTCACTTTCCCATTAGGCAAGCCTTTGGAGTCGCCTTGTGGCATCTCAGGGCATTTCATAAAGAGCACAAAGAGAGGATTGTAGCCTAAAACAACAGTCAAAAGGTGCTGTAATTGCTCTGTAATGACAACGGCAGTTTTGTGGCTTGGTGCCCGCAATCGCTAAGCACAGCCAGCCCTGGCGAGTTTAAACCATAAAGATTCTGATCTTAAATCAGCCAGGAAGACGTCTCATTTGCAAACAGCCATGCTTTAACGTCAGAAGCTAAATCAGGCAAGCAGGCAAGTCCAAGCTGAACTGATAGCAGAAGCTACAGATAGCTGCTGCTTTCCAGCCTGACTACCAGAAAATGCTTCTCAAACATCAAATGGCATGGACAGAAAACATTATAGTTTAGTCGTCAAACTGACAGTTTCCTTCCTTGAACAGCAAGGTTTGCGCCAGTAACAAAGAATTACCTGAAAATCATCAAGTCAATACATGGCATTCAAGCAACATTGACAATATGCAATTGAAGTCATTTCCACAGAAAATTGCTCACTGAGGCACAAGAAGATTGTGAAGCAACATTGAGCTTCAATCGCCATCAGTTTAGAAGTGTTAGCCCTTCACTAACACCACACAATCTCAAGGTCCGCTTTTTATGTTTTGTTCAGAAGTGATGGTCTTTATTAACATACTTTATTAAAGTGCCGTTCATAGTCTCAAATTTTAACTCAAAAACATTACACTTAAAATGGTCAAAATGCACCTCGCTCGCAGCTGCCAGCTTGTGGGAGTTAAGTATGCATTGTTTTGCTTTTTGATTGATTTGTTACATTTGGGGGGCCTGAAGATTCCTGAAAATTCACCAAATTTTGTAACCACGTGTATCCAGGTGAAGCTGTATTTTGGGGGTCCTTAATGCAACATTGGGAAAATCACTCAGGAGGCAGACCTGTTTTATTTATTGAAACAAAATTGGGTGGCTATCATAATAGGATACATGAAAAAGTCTCAAGAACCAAAGATGACCAGGACGTTGGCCATTTTGGTTGGAACCAGTAATTTGGGGCAAACATCTTGCCTTGTACTTCGAAGAACTTCTAGTAGGAAATTGAGGTCTATTCAGAAGCAGATATTTCTACCAGATGGACAACGCTAATGTGAAAATCTTTTTTTTGATGAATGGTTGGCATGGCCTCAAAAGTTCCCGTAAAGAAGCTTTCGGGCGAGACCAGCAGACATTCATCAATAAAACCAATCAACCTCGCCAAACTGTCCCTGCCACTTTCTGTAGTGTTTTACTTTCTGAAGTGTTTTCGGTCTTGCAGAATCAGCGCGTTCAGATCGGTGCAACACGCGGCAAAAAAATAAAAAGTTTTCAGATATCACGAGAGTCCCGTAGCCTTGAGCTGGATCACAGTCCCCCAGCAGGGGATGCAAAGTGCCGCGACTTGATAATCTCCACTGATGTGATGGTTTCTTCTTTCAAGGCGCTTGCAATCTCCTTCAAAGACGAGCTGTCAGTTGAAACTACGCGCAGACTCCCTGCCGCCGCACATCTATTCATTCATTACAACATCCTGGATCGAAAACTATGTCTGGTCTCCTAGCGAGAAGAGATCAGAGGATCTTGTGAAGATGCTGAGAAAAAAAAGGAGAAGAAAAAAACATGGCATAACATAAATGAGAGATGTGAAGTAAAAGTTCCCTCATTGGATATAATGTCATTTGGTCAAACTTTGGAAATTTAATTTTCTTATAACATACTACATGAATGCATTTCAGCACTATTCGGAGATCTCATTTGTAGGCTAGTGAGGGTAAGCCGTATAGAAAATGGATGGATGGATGGTTAAAAATATCAAAAGGACAGCATTTAGTTGTTGGATTAAACATATAAACCACGAAACCAACACAAGTCCATCTGATTCCCATTCATACGTCCATTTTGTCCACCCTTATATCCATCACCATTATTTTTATATTTAACACGACACTTTTTGTGCCCAATGTGCGCAAAATATTCAGCTGCATTTTAGTGACAGCTAAGAGTTGAAGATAACTTTCTTTGCCAAACATGAGTCAAAAACACGCTGGAACTAAAAATGTCTCCTCTCATTCAGCCAGAATCTTACCTACTTTTGACATCAGACTGTCACAGTCAACGTGTCAAATGTCAGACAGCCTCATTCTTTCACTTTGAACCTCACTGCACAAGACATAATTGATTTTTGACATTGTATACAGAACAAAACTGAAATAATTGTGAGTGCAAAATCTTCATCTGAGTCGTGGATTTTATGAACCTTTCCAACCCTAGCAAAAAACAATCAACCCGACCATCCACACTGGAAAAAAATGGTGTGTTGAATTTACTCAATTTTATTTTGTCTAGTGGTTGCACAAAACCACTAGACGGTAGTGGATGTATAGTAGACTACACATCTAACTTATAAAATGTATCTGGATCCAGATGATTTTATTTCGTGCAACCTCTTGATGAAATAAAATTCAGTAAATTCAACCAAAAATCTTTTTCGCTGCATCAACCATTCAACAATGGATCAGATTGGGCTTCACCATGCAGTAAATCCATCAACACATCCATCCTTCTTGTCCTCTAATGCATCTCTCGTGAGAACAGACAGACGTGCTAATGCACGCTTTATCTCCAGTCGTACTGCTTACCGCAAATCTCTTATTGATCTTCCTTGGTTTTAGAGGCCCTGCAGTGGCTCCCTGTTTGTTTGTGGGTTGATTTTAAGATTCTTTTACACATTTATAAAAGCCTTAATTTTCTGTGTCCCTCTCATCAAGCAGTATTAATTTACCATATCAACGCTTGCAGCCTCTCGGGTCCTTAAGTACACTGTAAAAAAAGGCTGTGTTGAATTTACTCCATTTTATTTCATCAAATGGTTGCGTGGAATGAAATAATCTGGATCCAGATACATTTTTAAGCAGACTACACATCTACTTAAAAAAACGCATCTATACCCAGATGATTCTATCATGCGCAGCTACTTGACAACATAAAATTGAGTAAATTCAACACACCATTTTTTCTTTCGGTGTTCATTAAATTAATGATGTACAACTGAAGCTTCATGAAGCGCTTGTGACTCCTCTTGATGTCACTCTTGGTTCGAAGATGCCATGGAAATCGAATACATTTCCATTGAACTAGCCTTTATCTATAAACCAAGAGCACCACCTAGAGGAGTCAAAAATATCACAAATGCTTCGTGAAGCTTCATTTTCCCCATCACTACTTTTTAGTAAGACGCGGAGTGCAGACAGATCCACGGTGAAGTGATATTCCAAGTTTACAGCCCTTTTCTGTGGAACCGCCAAGTAGAGGAACTCTCAAAGGCAGTCCGCAGTGTTGATATGTTCAAAAGGAGGCTCAAGATCTGTTTTATCTCTTTCTTTTGACCGTGTTCGCTCACCGGGGGGCAGTCGGCTGACAGAGCTGTGATGGGCTCTGACTACGAAGTCGGCCTTCTTGTGGGGGTGGGCGAGGGGTCCTGACTCCTCAGCCTGCCTGGGGCAGGATCGTTCGACTGCAGAGGCATATTTGTTTGTGTCTTTTGTCATCTGTTGTTTGGGGCACTTTGTTTAGCTTTTTTTAAGAATGAAAATTGATAAATAAAGGTTTGGTTGATTGATTGATGGTTTACCTGCTTATTTTGCAACAGAGGACTGGAATGGAGGGTTGGTTAAAGTCGTTCAGTAATTATTTAAATGTGATGATTTGATAAGAGAAGCTGAAGTTAACATGTTTTGAGCGACTGTGTAATTCTGATGGTGTGCAGCGGTGTAAAATGGAAGTTTTTTTTTCTTTGTTTGTTTAGTTTTTTGGCATATCTGTAAGCTCACCATTCAATAGCACAAGGTCAGGGATTTTTGGTTGCTGAATCACTGCTGTGTCGGTCCTAACAGAAGTAGAGCTCACCCAGCACATCATCTTGACCCTGAATTATAGTTTTCTATTCAGGCAGTTATGTCAGTAATTTAAATAGGATCAGCCAATGCTCAAAAACAGCACTGACATTCTTTTCAGTGTGTGCAAGAATGTGAAACATAGGCAACAGATTGAGTGAGATGTATTTTAACTTTGGAGCCATAATCCCCCCCCCCCGCCCCCTCAAATAGCGGTGCAGCAGCTGAAAACGCTCCCATCTGACCTCACAGTCGATGCCATGCATCCATGTGCACCTCAGTTTGGATGCAAGGTCACAAAGAAAGCGGGATTGACAAGCACCCTGGCGCTCTCCACCTTGACGCACCTCAGACGGCAATCAGTCACTCCCAAGTTTGCCGCCACGCCACGCTCTGACAGAAGCGGGCAAACCGTGATGGATTGACTGAAGGGGAGATGGAGCGGTTTTTATTAAAAATAATGCACCGCACTGACTCAACCGATATACTGCAGACATGTCAGCAGCGACACGTTGGCAACGCTTGAGACTTTCCTCCTGATGGGTGGCTGTAATTACTTTCATTTGGAGTCCAATTCCAATAAGCAGGCTGATCTATCGGCCACCAGCAATATGACACACAAGAACGTTAAGAGTGAGCTTGTTAACACGTGAAACGATGGGGGGGATAAGCATAGATGGATATTGAGTGGATGCAGTTTTATCAGAACTGGACAATACTGTATGCATGTAGAGCATGGGTTTCAACCTGTTTTTCAAGAAACACAGTAGGTACATATCAGTGGTGGTAAACGTATTCACAACATAGTTAGGCAGGTAGGTAAGTATTGTGTACAAAAATATTGACTTATTAGACTTAGAGCGGAACTTAACCCCCCAAAATGTCTTTAAAAATATGTTCTATGAGCCTCCAGTAGTCTAAACACGGCATTCTGATTAATATTGTGTTTGTGGAATATGAGTTAAAATGCAGAATCCACTCTTTTTTAGACATCTTAGGGGGCGGCCATTTTGTCACTGGCACTTGCTGACGCCCCTTGACATGGACAAAAATGGGTGCATTTTACCGCTTAACTCATATTTCACCAACGCAATATTAACCAGAATGCCGTGTTTTGATGAGTGGAGGCACATAGAATATATTATTGTAAACTTTTTCGGGTTGACTGAGTCGGTTTTTTAACATGCTGAGACAAACCAAAGATGTCCAATATAGAAGAAAATTCTTTGGCATTACCATCCTTCACATTGTCAATGTGAATGTTAAAATCCCTAGTTGAGATAAAATGGTTGAAGTCAGGAGAGACAACTGATAATAATTCAGAAAACTCATCAATAAAACTTGCACAGTGTCCTGGAGTTCTATAAATGATTAAAAAGATACTTTTTGGAACATCCTTTCAAATAAAACTGAGATATTCTAAAGACAAAGTCACATTTCTGTGATGTTTATGGAAACTATCAATACAAGCTACAGTATGTGTAATAATACCTGCAGGAACATCAACTACTTGCATACCATATTAGATTTCTTACCTTTGAGAACGCATGTGGTGCTTAAGGCCCCAAGGGTAGTGGCCAGATCCTATCTTGGATGTAAAAAAGTCGCATAAAATGTCATTACACAAACTGAGCCATTACTTCCCCCCCACCCCCCCACCACATTTGCATGAAATCGCACAGGAGATGGAGGGGGTGCATAAAGTGATGGCGAGGCGCTTTTCACATCTCACCAGCGACGCGTCATGCTTCAGTATTATACAGCAATTACAGACACGGCTCACCTCTATTGGCTTCGTTGTTAACTGTAATTCTCTCAACATAGTGATTAATTTGATTTTCGGAGGGCTTTAAGCCCAGGCTCGGCTCCATAACGCATTTAAGAAAAGAAAATGGACTTCAAAGAAAGCAAAGCGATGCCAGTAGCCTCTTTTTTTTTTAAATTTTTTTGGTCCGTATGAAATTCATGTCTAACAAAATAATAAGCACTTGATAAACACTTTAGCACAAAGCACGCAAGCACATGTGCAAGTATTTGTATATGCAAGTGGGGCTGTTAGCAGATTACGTATGGCGTAATTGTAAGACACGTGTGTTATTAAAGTCATTTGTAGCGCCATTAAGGGCCCCTCTCTAAAACTGGCATGTTATGGCATTAATGTTGATGGAGGTGATTCGCAATGCTGACTGGGCAAGATTGGGGACAGATCAATAGGGAATGCGTGTAGTGTAAGTAAATGCAGTCAATACATCTTGCTTCTTTAGATGACTGGGATCAGGCAGACCAACAATTAGAAAAGAAAGAAGTACAAATACTGTAATCAGTTTCTATACTTTTTTAGGTGTCTTTGTGCCCAATGGAGAAGTTTCATCACTACATATATCTATTTATATATCCACAACTGAGTAGGGATACTACATACTTCTCAGTCTTGACACATCATCTTCAGACATACGTAATACATTTAGAAACACATTTCTGAATTGATTTTATAGGGCATTTAAGTAAAAGAGTTAAATTGGTACTTATACCTGAGCATTTTTTCCACAACTATCCATGCACAGTGAGTACTTTTGCCACCTCTGCTCATTTTAGGGTTTATTTTTGCATGACTCGGCAGCGGAGGCTCAGTGAAGCTGCACATATAAGTGCTCCTTTTTCCGCCTTCGGCAAGAGCGTGGCGTTGCATTCTTATCAACTCCCCGCCCTCAACGGCGATAAATTGGAATCAGTGGAGAATGCGTGAGTGGACTGAATCGCACAGATGGCAGTGGCAGCCTCTACAACCCAAGCCAAGTGTTCCACTGCACCAAGGTTATTATGGTTGACAAACGAAAGCAATGGAAACTAAAATTGAAATTAAAAAATACTTGAAACATTTGGAGTTTTTATCCTCAAAATACTTAGCGGTGTATTTTTTTTTTTCTATCTTGCACACAAGAAATACACTAAAATAAAAATAAAAATATAAAACTATTACTAAAACTAATAAAAACTAAAATAAAATTAAGCATTTTGGGGAAATCAAACTCAAAAACTAACAAACCCGTTCGGAACATTTATTAAAACTAACTTCCTTTAAAAAATAAAACTCAAAACGAATCACAGCAAAATGTAAAACATCTTAACTGTAGGTGGAAGCCACGAGCAAAAAAAAAAATACTACTTCCTGAATAAATAACTCTAAAATGCACTATGACTGCTTGACTTCGCAATTAGTGGATGTGGCTTCTTTGAAATTTTAAATCTTTTCAAAGGCAGATATTTTATACAACTTAATGGTCACTTGCAGCACACACCGCATGTGCCAGAAAGAGATCACAGTTTTTTCATGTCCTTTCACATCTCTAGTGTTTGATTAGTACTGTACTTTCTAAAGTCTTGAGGGCTGTGGCGGCAAGATCAAGACGATCTTGATCAAGCATATAAATGGTCTCCACCATATACGCACACATGATACTGGAATGACACAAAGATTAATGTCGTGCTGCAAAAAAAAAAGGCTTTTAGCCAACGCTCACATTTATTTGGATTCACTTTCACAATCTATAACAAAACGGTGCAGTGTAAAAACAGCGAGTCGTCATTAAAACTGCACGGATTTCAGCCGACACATTGAAAAAAAAAATGATGAAAATCCACCAGCTCGTCGGCCTGCAAGCGTTATTAATTCCCCTTCAGCCAGACTCATATTCTTAAAGAAAATAATTCTGCTGACTGATTTGCTTTTGTAATAGCCTCATAGTATGCCACAGCCACGCTCGCTCGGCTGGAACTGGGAGAGACGAAACTATCGATTGAGGGCCCGTCACCGGGTGGCAAAAGATATCTTTGAATGCGTTATTGTATTTGATCACTTTTTCACAAACTTTGCTATGATTACAACTATGACAACCCAATCCTTATACCCGGCCATGAACATAGTAATATTTGAAAGAAGATCAAGCTGAGAATAAAGCCCATCAAAATGCAGTATATTGGAGATGATATCATTATAAGTTTGAATAGAATGTTCACTTTTCTTAGCTTTTTCAAGGATATTATCAGTACATATATCTATTTAATTACTATCAAAATGCCTTTTTTTTTTAGTTATGCTAAAGTGAAATAAAGCAGTAGCACAGAGTATTATAGAAAAAGAAAATAAGAACCCCCCAAAAAAGTAATTAAAATGTGTTGCAAAGAGGACAAAGCACCTGAATGTATCCAATATTAGTGGGTAGTTATTAACTACTGAACATTTGTTTATTATGGTCTTATTGAAATAACAGGAGACAATATGCGTTGCAAAAATATTCACCCATTTGTCATTGTGTTATTTTGTTACATTACAGCCCCGAATTTAAACAATTTATTTGTGTGAACTTTATTTGATGGATCTGCACAAAACAACTTTTGAAGTGAAATGAAAAATCTATACACAAATACTCATTTTGATGTGTGTAGGTTTTTGATTCAAGCAGTTGACTGTTTTCTTGGCGTCTTACAGCTCTCAGTCCTCTTTGATTGACACTAAATACAATCACCTTCAAAAGTTTTGGAACTGTCACGATTATGATTGGGAGTTGTCCGTTCTTCAGAACGTTTTTTTCTTATTATTTCTTATTATTAATGTGAACTACCAATATCAGATGAATATTTTATTTTTGTGGAATAAAACAGCTCTGATGAATGTACGAGCTGAATGAATGGAGGGAAAAGGGCATGAAACCATGTTGTCCTTTTGTGTTGAACTATGAGTGTGACATTTCACCACACTGCTTTGTAGCCGCGACATGATGCCTGAGTGTTTGGAGCAGTACTGGCATTGCGCTGCATTTCACTACAAGATGGAGGGGACAATTTAATAGGCAGCGCCAGTGCTTTGTCATTCACCCACTGGCCACACACTGGGCCAGTCTTAAAATAGATCCCGCAATTATGTATCAAGTGAACAAATGCAAGGCTTTTAAGGAAATCATGACTATTGTCTTGTGGCACACAAATATGCAGAGGCAGCAAATGTACTCACACTTTGTATGCCAGGAGTGGCCAAGTTCGGTCGTCGGGCGACGACCGGACTTGGGCATCCCTGCTGTCGGGTACTTAGTGATGGGAAAATGAGGGTTCAAGATGATTCATGAACCCGTTGGTGTGTTTACTGAGCCCTCTAGATGGCACTCTCTGTTCAACACGGGGCTGGAAATACACTGACTAGCCATTTCTTAAACCCCTTTCTTTAAATCAACAGTGCCCTCTAGAGGTGTCAAAAATGACAATAACTGGTTCATGAAGCAAATTTTGAAGCTTCATTTTCCCCATCACTAAAGCTACTTAAATGGGAGTCTGCAAATACCAAAAAAAAAAACATTTGCTGAAACAATTGTTATGACTTGACAAAAGTACATAATAAATATTGTATGTATGATATGTTCAGAGGGGGGCATCGTCTAAGTTCCCGTCTGTATTTCCGGCCGACCCATATGGCCCCAGTCCGTGCCTCGTCGGCAATATCCAATCGGAGTCAAGAACATAATTTTCACATCACACGCAGATGTCACACAAACAGACACGTCGCCAAATAAAGAAAACATATCAAATAAAAGCAACAGACACACACGCAAAGCATGGTGATCGATGAAATAAAAATCTATTTGGGGCATTGCATCTGTGGGACCGAAAGGTTGACAACACTGTTTTTTTTATTTGGCTCCACGTCAGGAGTGTGGCCCCTGCGTGTGGCATGGTACTGGTAAGGCAGATCTCGACGCCGGGCGGGCCTGAAACGGACGAGAACTCACAGGGGGACAAAAGCAATGAGGAATGCCCACCTCTGGGTATGTGAAAAAAAAACCTACTGTCTCGGGCCCAAAATAACAACACTGGCCCCGTTTAAAAACAAACGGATACTCACGAGGGTGCAATCATTTGTCACGTACTTGCAGGTACACTCATAGCGGTTACACAACAGCTGCCTCGCATTCATTTTAAAATATTTTTTTGCTGTCAATTATTATTATTATCAATTATTACAATACTCTTTTTGATAACTTTTCATTTTTTCCACCTTTTAGAACCCAAGAAAAGTGAGTTTTACCTCCTATGTACTTTTTTTACGTCATCTCATCATCTTCTGAGGATTAAAAAAATAAGCCTATTTTGACAAAGTACGGAGTAGAAAGTACAGATACCTCTTTTCAAATGTAGTAAGTAAAAGACAAATATTCAAGTAAAGTACAGTTACCTGAAAAATCCAACGAAGTGCAGTACAATAAAGAATAATATATTCTTCATTACTTCCAGAAACTGTAAATGTACCTTTATTTTTCTGAATATAACACTGTAACACATTGTTTTATCTCTGTCTAAGGGTTCATATGGGCTATTATTCTGAAGGGAGACAGTTGCACTTGAGCACGGGGGGATAACAATGATGTTTATTAAAGCCAACAAAAACACAAAAATCAATAACCGGATGCAAATAAAGCACTAGCAAAAAGCTGGAGCGGGGGAAAAAAATAGCTGACAAAGCAGGTGGGGTTCACAAGACGTGACCGAGAATTAAATCCCAAAATAAGAGCCAGGTGGCAGTCAGGGAGCCAAGGGCTGTCGATGCAGCATGAGGAATTGTGTGTGTGTTGTTTGTAGGGTAATAATAGTATTTATTATAAGTAATAATTTAGTATAAGTATTCATTATTAATAATATTATAAATACATTTCATACGCCTCCCTAAAGAATGAGGTCTGGGGATGGGTCTGAAATCCAGTATGCACTAAAAATCTGTAGCGTAAAGTATCATTAGGAGAGATCTAGAAAAGTAAGTGACTTTCTTTGCAGTTTTTATTAATTAAAGAAATGTTTGAGTACCTTACAAGGTATCCGAATGCCTTAGGAAATGTTCCAGTTCCAGTCCTAATGTTCCAGGGAAATTGAAACATTTGGGTTTTTGATTCCAACTGATTCATGAACTTTAAACATAGAAACTGAAAAGTCAAAGGAGAGGAGACTGCCAGGATATCAACATGATCCAAAAGTAATACATTTTATTTAAAAAAAAAAAGTCATTCTTGGCGTGACATAAGCCTTTTTACACACTCTTTGTAAGACATTACGGTTCCTAACTATACTTCACATCAGCCAGCATGAAGGGATTCATTTCAAGCATGCATTTTGCATTTCGGCCAACTACTTTTTTGTTTTTTATTGAGTAACGAAGGAGCCAATAATAAAGGAAAAGCGACAAAGCCAGGAAAGATCAACAAGACTATTTTGTTCAGGTTTTCTGTGAGACCCGTGTGGCCGTGCTGGTGTTTCCCCAGAGTTCAGCAGTTGCCGTATATCTCAAGGGTGAGGCGCACACAAGTAATCCTTTTGATTTGGTGTTTTGAGCAGTATCTAAGTCCTGCGCATGTATGACATTCCCACGCGTATTTAAAGTTTGTTTACTCCCCAAACTCGTGTCTGCGCTCCCTCAGCTCAAATATTTAGACTGCGAGTCTGAAACACGTTGCTTTTGAATTGGACTAATTGGTTATCGTTTGAATTTCTTTTGCCCATACGTGTCTATCTCGTCTCTGAGTACATGTGTCCCGCATTATCAGTATTCCCTCTCTCCCGAGCCATATGAAAGTGTCACTCCACTCCCCCTTTTTCTTTTCTCGTTTAATGCACCAATGTTGAGTGTACTCTGTAGGCAGCTATTAATGAGAAAGCCTTATTAAACCTTAATGGCTGGATGGATGCCAATAAGAGTCGGGCTCATCCAATCATCAGCACAGAGAATCTCTAATCCACGCTGCGTGAAAGTGGGGAGTAGATCGCCACCCCCCCCACCCCACGCAACCTCACACCCCAAACCCCTTGCCAGAAGCGATTCCTCTGTGATCTTCCAACTTGAAGACTGACTTGGGGAAAAGAGAGCAATTTAGAGTCAAATGTAGTGTTGGGCTGTGGTAGAGACAACATTGTTAAGTTAACTTTCACGTATTTGCATTTTAGCATTTGGCCGGCATACGAGGTCAGACTTTAAAGGTCACAAACATGCTTTCAGTGTGTGCGAGTTGGCAAAACTATAAATGGTCTGCTTGAGGGTGGAGAAAAGAGGAAGTGATGTGCAGAGCTGTGAACAAAAAGTTCAAGGCCGTGGGTCGAAATACAGTGGTACTGCAAAGATGACGCACTGGACTGCATTTTAGCCAGGATTAGTTTTTTCTTTTTTCTTTTGAAAGAATAACCTTTTTACTTTGCTTACTTTACGTATGTTTACTGTCAGAGGACTATCGACAAGCCTGTCGTGGACAAAAGACGTTTGTGTGACTTCTCTTTGTGTGCTGCTTGACAAGATGGCCCTAGCCTCTAGATAAGACTTGCTAGCTGATATGTACTACATGAGCGGCTTATTGCTTTACATCACTTATGTGGTGGATTCCATTTCATACTTAAAGCTCAGAAATGATGCAAGTTGATTCCTCGGAATGGTCTTGAATCGAAATATGTTCAAGACCTTACAGTTCCCTGTAGGACTTCCCGATCCCCCAAGTCGGCAGCTGCATGTTTATTGATTTTTTTCAGAAGCAGATTTAAACGAATCGAAGCAGTGCTCGGTTTACATGCTCCTCGGCTGTGGAACAAACTTCCTGAGAAGCTCAGATCCGCTCGAACTTTCAGAACATTGAAATCTGGATGGACAACAGTTGACTGCTGCTTTTTCATGTATCAAAAATGTTTTGTTTTCGGCCTTTTGTTTTTGTGAATTTAACTTGATAGATATCCTTTGTCAGGTTATTGTTGTATTTTTTTCATTTAACCTGCTTGAGATTGATTTTGAAATTTCCATTTCACTTGTTTGTTTCTTTTTAAATCATGATCTTCCTCTGTAAAGCACTATAGCTATGCCTTGTGCATGAATAATGCTGTGAAAATGAACGTGCTTTGCCTCACAAGTTATCAATGACTAACAATATAAAGATGTGGCTATTTACTTGTCTGACTTGAAACGTCGCTAGTTCAGAAAACAAAGGATGATGAGCTCACTTATATACAAAGTATATGGAAAGGTTTCGAAGCATAATGATATGCTCTTTATAGTCGGTGTTCCAATACCCCCTATGCAGGGCAAGACGATCTACCCCTGACGTTATGGAGAGGCCGTAAGCCGATGTCATCGGACAAGCAATAGCATGAAACGGCTTTAAGAAACTATATAAACTGCATTTATTTAACACAACCTACTTTGCACCGGAAACAATGAACAAAGACAAAAACATGCACTTTGCATGTACCCGTGTCTAGCGATGACGTACACCCATCATCGGGTTGTAAAGCGTGACATATTAGTGGTGATGAATGTTTATCCCTTTTATTTTTTTTTTATGCAGCCCGGCAGCAATGTTGGCTTGGTTGACCAAATTGCTTGGAAATGAACCACGGTGTTGTGCCAAAAGGTCCCAGCATCGCAATAACAACATTGTATCAGCTCTTCTATCAGTGTTTGTGCACCCGAGCCACTTTTATATGCAGCAATCTGGCCTGCTATGACCGCTACTTACTTCTTGGAAGATGGCATTTAGTTAGTTTAATGTGTGATTTGGTGACATTTGTTCACATTTTCCCAAATCCATCCAACATCCATTTTCTATAGCTTATCCCAGCTGACTTGAGCCAGAAGCGGGACACACGCTGGACTGATCGCCAGTCGGTTGCAAGGCAGACATAGACAAACAAGCATTTACGCTCACACCTATGGACATACACAAATGAAGCCGGGATACAAACCTCAAATGCCAGAAATGTGAGCCAGGCATGCTAACCAATAATCCACTTTGCTGCTATTTCCCTTGATGTTGTATGAAATATTTGTGGATTTTAAAGAAGTAAGCAAGCAAGTGTTTGTGCGAGCATCTGCTGTATGACAACCTAGTGGGGGTGCAGGTTGGGGGTTACCTTATGGCAGATGAACAGACCATGATTCATTTGTGACCTTTCTATGTGTCTCAGATCAAAACAAATGAAAAGAGAGGCAGAGAGAAAAAAGAACGGTCACATTTAATATGGCTATGTCGTAGTTTGTTTAAAAGAATACATGTAGCATGTCAAATCTACGTCTACAACATTAGAGATACCTGCGTTCCAGCATAATCATCATGCCGATATTGTGCAGTGTTCTTCTCTGACAGCAAAAATCCAAAGTGAGCCATATTAACTTAGCACTCCGAATGCAATAAATTAGAATAAAGATTAATGAAGCTATGGATGCGATCATTCCTGAACTGCAATACAGTACTTCAAACGTGTTTTATGTATTAAAAATTCAAACGTGACAATAGCGTCAGTCTCAGTTGTCACATTTTTCGACATGATCTCTTTTGTTGTGTCACTTTATACACTTCCAATTTATTAATTCATATTCCATGCGGCTTGTACAGTACTGAAATCTTGAACTCCCGTGTCAGAATGCTGCTGCTTGTCTGGCTGGCAAGGGAAGATGGGTGGCCAATCTATCGAGTGGGTGTGCTGCTTACTGCATCCTGGTTTTGAAAGGGGCAAAGCAACAGCCAAGTTGCATAAACTGAGCAATCTACGCATATTTAGTGACCAGTCTTATTTAAGGGAGACTACTCAATAGTTCTTACCACAAAAGGGTTCAAGACCGGCAACAAAAAAGCTTGCGTATGCATTTTTATCAAGACTTCTCAGACCGGCGAATATGAAGCACCAGATGTCCTCACCATCAAAACGAGGCATTGATGCCTAAGGTGTTCATTCTGAAAGCCTTGAAGAAAAGTTTCAATAACTGTCATGAGGTCGGACAGGTTCAACCATGAAATATTAGCCTTGTTCACTATTTGACAAGCACACAAAAGAATATGTCCATGCTCCAAATGCATCTCCTCTCCGGGGCAAGATGAAGGTCGAAATCAATATAATCATGAACTTTTGAAATTTCCTCCCATTTCCTCTAAAAATCATTATTTAAGTAAAAGAAAACTGCTTTTAGCCCGCAGAGGACCAGTCGCCTCATGCTGATTACGAGCTGAAGGTTATTGTAAGCTTTTGTAGATGGAGGAAGGAGCAATGGAGATTTCACTGCTCTCAGGGTTGTATCTGCATAGTCGGTAGAGTTGTAGTCCTTAATGAAAAGTAATAGTCATAGTTCAGACGGAAAGAACATGATGGAGATGGATGAAAGTACATAAAGTTGTTCTGCGTCCCCCCCAGCCTCAACTTTGAATGGCAACTATCATAATTGGACCCTTGTTCAATTATTCATTGGTCTTGAGAGAGCTAGGGGCTATACCATCCATCAACCACCATATTCTGGATTTGTCTTTCGATTGACATAAACCAGGCTGCGTGGGCTCTTCTTCAATGAGACTTTATACATTAGCCAGGTTTGACTTCGACAATGGCACCCCACTACACCGAAAAGCCCTTTAACTGAGTAGTTGTTGATTAGTTTGTATTGCTTATCAGCAGGGCGGTGTGGTTGTCTTGTGGTCTCGGCTCAGGTCGGATTGTGCGAGGTTTTAGGTTTTAGCCAAAACATCTACACGCACAAAAAAAAGACCTAAGATTTGGGAGAGTAAAATAACGAGTCAGAGTGAGAAACAAATGAATTTAACAGGGGCTGAATTACGTGAATGTCTTGTGACCACCTATTTTGGACCGTTGGAGTCACTGGGCAAACCATTAAATCGATGCACCATCAGGTTTTGCAGGCCGTTGGCCACCACCTACCAGTGCAAGCAATACATGCCAGAAGAATGTTAAAGGCATGAAAGATTCTCCAGACAACAACATTGAAGGAGAAAGGACACTATGTCACATTTGCATCGAGTGGTACACTTTGGTTTACTCTGAACCCTCATTTTGTAACCCTAACCCTTTTTTCCATTTATTACACTGTTCTGTATTAACGGCACTGACAAGGAATGGGGAATTAAAGTTGTTCCGGGAGGTAGAATCTGTGCGTAAAGGAATGCTATTCTGCCAAGACAATTTTTAGCTTGACACTTAAGACTTGTTTTTCCCGCACTGTTTTGTTGAAAGCAATCTCTGATAAATATTACGTCATCTCATTATCTGATCTTCGGATGCCGTGTTGTCATGTAAAACAGCGGAAAGACTTCTGCTTCTCTGGGATCCATTGAAAGGGTCAAGGATGCTTTTCGCCAAGTCTCCAATTACAGCTCAGGTGCTGTGCAAGCTCTCTGTTAAAGAGGTTTCTTTTTTGAACTCACAATGGCAGAAACTAGGAAGTGGCTATAGCGTTACACAATCAACAGACTGAAAAGTATCAGGCTGACCTACTGGAGATGTTACCCAAGCTCTCAGCTGCAGTTACGGAAACACACCGAGCGTTTTATCTGAAAACTGCTTTCTTTTCATCCACATTTGTGTCTGTCTTCTGGAAACTTGCGGTTATGGAAAACAAGTTGCAGTACCAACTGTAAACTCTGCGGGCAGTGCCACGATTAGAAGCAAACCAGTCTCAGAAATGGTAGATACTAACAGAAGTAATATCTTAATGTCTTGTTTAATGGCCTCACCGCCGCTGCCTGCTATGCGGCGGCCAATTTGTCTTGTTTTTGAGGAGATTTTTGGTAACTCTGCCATTTTCACCATGTATCCAGTCAAAAACTTAATTTTTTTTATTCAGAGTTGGGAAACATCATTCAGAGCAGCACCATTTGGTAGATTAATTGCCTTAAGTGCTTTAGTACAGTCAAAACCTTTGTCAGCAAAAACCGCTGCTATCACCGCCGACATCAACACCCCCCAAAAAAAAGTCCTATCTGGCAGCCAAAACATGCCGATAGCTCTCAGGCAGTGAATCACCTGTAAGAAAGCTTCCATATGCTCCTCTGACGGGCGTGCAGTCAAAGTGGGAGTCTGAGATCAGACCGTAGCTAGTCGGGAGAATGTCAAAGGATGACGGCTTCGATGACTCACAATAGACTCTATGGTTAGTTACATCTTTGGCTGAGACTGATTAAATCCAATACCCGAGAGAGTTGTTCAACAAACTCTGTCAGTACAAAGGATAATGCTTTGTTTTGATTGAGACTGTCAGTTTGTGTCCTTTCATTTCTGTACCGCTTGTCGTCATGGGTCCCAGCTGAGAGGCGGTGTACACCTCGGACTATAGGAATTTTCCTTCACCATTTTGTTCTAACTGAAGGCTTTTATTATTAGACATGAGAAGACCAGACAGTGACGAGTTGTAATTGTCAAGGCGAGTTGGAACAAATGAAGAACTACAGTCTGTATCACTCATGAATACAATGGGCCGTATCTAAGCAATATTGTGAGGATGAAAAAAAAAGATTGGAGTTTGGAGTGGTGTAGAGCTGTTTCCAACAAATGTAGTGTGGCGCAAGCTACAAAGTCAACTTTGATTGCCATAATCATACAATTTGGTCCCAACAGTTGTCACACTAAAGATTTTTTCCCAGCCCCAAATTGTAAAAGTCCTGCAGTACAATACCTGTAACTATACCGATACCAGAAGATGCAGTCACTCTAAAATTAAGGCAAAAAATAAAAATCTAGAGAAAAGGCCCATTGTGACTTTGCTGAAGCCTATCAGTCAGGTTTCTGTAGCAGTCGCCACTTGCAGCCTTTCATGTGGCATTCAAGGTTTCATCGAATGCATGACCCTGGGCGAAATGAGCAGTGGAAAGAGCCAGAAAACAAGCACTTCTCTAGACTTTCACAGTATGAGTTGACTTCTGGCTGGACTGTCACAAGGTTACCAATGCTTGAGAACAATTGAAAGAACGAGGCCAAGTGTATCTGTGCATTTAAAACTCCGCTACACTCACCAGCCACAACATGAGGTACTTGCACAATCTAATGAGATTTCTTTTAATAAGCTACTAAACAAAAAAATGCTTTTTGTTTCAGCAGTGATGCCAATTCCCTGACTGCTTACCAAGAATTTTGTTGGTCTTGCTATTGTGCTTATAATGTAATAATTATACACAGCGATGATTTAAATATTGATTTTAATGTGAGTGGTTTACATTTTGAGCAGTTTTAATAGCACGGATATTATTTGCTGAGAATATTTTGTCCGTGATCAGGAGGCTCTGAGCACATTAAATGCATCGCCTAAGGGCGAGAAGGCGAGGAATTGTGCAGGATGTCAGGGCACTGACCCGCTTGCTGTTACGAGAAGGAAAGCCGAGGGACTATTAAGCCATAACATCATGGGCCATTCAATGTTAGCTGAATGATAAGATCTGCCGGCCTCGGGAATTGGAAGTTTTAATGTGAAACCAGCGCCCTCTCCCCGCCTTGCTTTAACCTAGACGTCACCTTTGTCTTTCCCACCAAATGGGTCACATTACAACCCACGATGACAAATAGCAAGAACGCTTTCATCAGAAGCGGCAAGTGCAAATGATCCAGGAAGGTTTTCGAAAATGGGAGGTCAGAAAGAAAGGAGGAGGAAAAGTGGGAAAATGTAGCTTTCAGGAACCAATGAGGCCATGCTCTTGTCTCATGCAAAAGCACAGGTCTTTTATCTAGGTCTCAATTATTCAAGAAGAAAGCAGCCTCCCCCCCCCTGTGAGAAGACAGCAGATATTGGACTCTACATTACCTTTCGACAAGGGAATATCGGGACTGCAGTACATTCCACCTGAGAGCCCGTTGCGGGATCCGGCGCCGGCTGCACCCCTAACGACATCATCCATTTCTCAGGGCCTCCTGGAACACGATTATGGTGATTTACAATTTATTCACATCTGGTTGTTGTGTAGAATTCCTTCGCAGCCCCTTCAGAGCAGCGTGATCTACTTTGTCTGGGCAAGCATCGACGCAGTACACAGCATATTGGAACAGCATCTAAGGCTATGTCCATATGTGCACGGCTATTTTTAAATATTTTCATTCCCCCCGCCCCCCTTCCTGCCTCAAAAGAAATCTCTCGTCAGACCAATTGTGCTTTAAATATTAGCAGTATTGAACATGTTGATATGTGTGCGCTAAAGCAACAGGTGGTCACCAAAGTGCCATTTTAGCCGATTATGAGAAAACATGTTTTTGAGGAACACTAATAAATTACTATGATTTTTTTTTTAGATGATGACAGTAAAGCTAATAACCACACCTTTCAGTACAATTCTTAATTGGGTTATAGATGTGCAACGATGAATCGACAACTAATAAAGCATCAAATTAATCGAATAATAGTTTTTATAATCGATTAATCGTTTAGAGACTTTTTTTTCATTTAAATTTGTCCAAACCCTCGGAATTGCAGGCTCTCAACAGTAAATATTCTCATATTTTTGTAGTTCTCCATGCACCCCATGCAGTTCTCCGCACTGTCAATTTGACATAATCTCCTGATTTTGTATAAAGGGTGGAATTGAACACGTTTTTCCCTCCAATTCATCAATTAATCGACAAAACTTAATTTATTATTAAAATAACAGTTAGTTGCAGCCCTGTAGGGATACAAGTGAGGAAATGAGCATTCAAACAATTCCAAATATTTTCACCTACGCGGGATCCATTCATAAAAAACACACTGAGCTACTGGATGATATAATGAAGCAAAGGTAACAAAAAAGAGTCACAAAAATTATTATGGAATGTAAAACCATAATATAAACCAGTATTTATGGCCCGGTCTTACATAAACAGATACATAGCACATCAGGAAGTGTAACAAACCGCCGACGTAAATTCAAATAGCAGCAGATGGCCAATTTCCTGAGACACTTCTCCTGTAGGCAATTTCAATATACTGGACGGTAAATCATATTATATGAGCTCTGGCTTCTGTAGGGATTATATAGATCATCTTGTTGCTGCCAGCTGTTTGAGTCACCTTGATTGACCTTTCCTGCACACTTGACACAACTCGTGAACATGCTTCATAAATACCGGCATCCCTCATACACGCAATACACACGACGCACGTTCCACATACAGTTGCCGGGCCTGCAGATATCGTCTGGTTCATCTCGCCTTGCCGGAATGCATCACACTCGTAAGAAGAGTGAGCGAGGGGTGACTAACAGGGGGAAAGAATCCACTTAAATGTAACGCCGTTGAATGGCGTGTACACGTACAGCAGGATTGCCTCAATAGATGGATGGCTTATCACAGCAGCATGGAATTTACGTGGAGATGGTTAGGGTCCATTTCACATTAAAAAGAGCAGAATGCACATTTCATGTCTCCCTTCTCAAGACTTGCAACTTTACATTCTTTGCAAAGATGTCAAATTAGACAGCCGAATATTTTTTTCTCCGTTTCTGAAAATGTGTCTGTTAGCCAGCTATTGCTATTTTTTCCCGAGGTATAAAAGTGTAGCTAATTACATTATACCGCCACCACATACATTTTCCGCCGATGACCTAGGAACTAGGCTGGGTGAAGATCCACCAAGCTTCCAAGTCACTACAATGTCTGCCATTGATACACTATCATGTCATATCCAAAACAAAAGCAGAGCTGTATGGCCCAGCAGTAGAGGGGGCGGGGTAAGATGTGGTTCATTTGCATAAGACAGGACCGTCCCTCAAAACTGACTATTTTCAGCCAGAATCAAAACAGACAAAAATGTGAATTTTACTCATTTCCACGAAAAGCATGTCATATTATTTTATGAAGACACCGGGAAGCTGTTTTAAATTATGAAAGCTACTTTGTAAAGAAGTCTGCAATGAGAGTTCCCTTTACATGCCTTGTCAAACAAGGACATACCGTACAATGTCTGTGAAAGTGAATCAAGCATATCATTCAAACACTAAACTATATTTTTCTGTTCAGAATTAGGAAGTAACAAAAACTCACACCTGCAACCCCTACCAAGCCAAACAAAGGTAGAGAATGTCTGGCACATCTGGTGTTTTTTTTTTTTTTTGGACAATGGACAAGCACTTGATAAAAACGTCTGTTGGACATACAAGTGTAATAGCCATTTGACTAATTATACAAAATCATTTGTAGTACTTTTCCAACGTTTATAGTTAGTCTTGTTAAACTCAAGTTCTTATGCATGCACGTTTTGATGTATAATTCATTGCATGTGTCGCCCACCATCAAGTCGAGGGAGGTGTCATCATGTCAGATCACTTCAAATCCAAGAGGCCTTTTTGGCCGAGGTAACGCATCCTATGCTTCCCCCGTTCTCTCGCTAAAAAATTATCAAAATGGTGTCCAGCATTAATGACTTGATGTGTTTGATCCTTTTTGGTGCTGCAGGTACACCGCAAATGACCAGATTCTTAGAATATGCTTTTGAAGATACAGCAGATATAAAAAGACTTCACATCTCGGTTCAAATTCCAGTTTTTTTGTGATATAACAGCGAGACAAAAATAAATCATTCCAAAACTTTTTTTTCTACCATCAATGTGACCTCTATCCAGTATATCTGAGTTGAGAAAAAAAAAAGCAAAACATTGAAACTACGCTTGATTAACTGCAAATGTTCAGATGTTCTAGTAGGCGGCTTTTCCTGACATTTATTTTTCTATCTCTCAGAAGCCTGAAGGTTTTGTGCCAAGTTGCCAACACTGACTGCTATTTGTTGTCATTGATCACCATGCTTTTGCCTTACACCAAACGTGGCTTGCAAAGCGACCCTTGCCTTGAGCCCCGAGAGATGGCTGACAATGGCCTGTATAAATTACACGGTGATAGGGTGTCCTCTCTAGTCCTTTTTTCCTGGAACCCGTCTAAAAACGTCCTTGCATGGCCAATAGTGTAGTGGTAAACTGAAGCAATCGGCCGCCACTGATAGCTTACTGTTGTAGAGTTAAAATTTCGTCCACTACTGGCTTTGCTGGCGATGGATATCTTTAATGTGATATGAATATGGCTGACTCGAAATAACCCTTTTTTGAGGCTGTACCAACAACATTGATTTGAATTGAAATCAGTCCAAAGGCCACAAAATTAGCGAGCCAGCACCTTTTTAAAGGTCATTAATCAAGTTTTGGCACCCAGTCGCTGTTTTGTCGCTGTTTTGTTTCCCCTCTCAGCACTGTCATCATCAGCAGCAGCAGCTACAGGTGGCTACAGCAACACACACACGTATAGTGTGCGCGCACAGTCACACAAACACACACCACCACACTTAATATACTGATAGAAATGCTTTTTTTTTTTTTTTCTAGGAACATTGGCCACCATTAACTGCACAATTTGTTTTTTTGTTGGCAAGAACAGCTAAAAGCCGCTGAAAGTAAGTATGAACCAAACAAAAAAAAAAAAACACAGACGTCTTTTTAGTTATGATTATGCCCCCAGCTATCTGGTGGTTAGCCTGAAATAACATTTGATTGCACAGTATAATATAAAAGGATGTTCGGGTCGTCAGGTGCTACAGTGGCTTGCGAGTATTCGACCCTGTTGAACTCTTTAATTTTTTGGCACATTTCTGGCTTCAAAAATAAAGATATATAGTTGCAATTCTTTTTTTAGGTGGAGAATCAACCTCAAGTGGGCTTTGGGGTAATTAAAACTAACTTACCCAGAAACATGATTTTAGT
Source organism: Filicampus tigris (assembly GCF_054856515.1). Taxonomy (NCBI): domain Eukaryota; kingdom Metazoa; phylum Chordata; class Actinopteri; order Syngnathiformes; family Syngnathidae; genus Filicampus; species Filicampus tigris. The sequence continues at coordinate 20,367,789 of NC_141225.1, read as the reverse complement.
TCCTGAGAAACATGACAGGAGAGTGAAAAGTAATGGCAGACAGGCGATCCTTCCAAACAGCCTTCACAGAGTCGTGGACTCAAGTACCTCAGTCCTAAGCCTGTTTTTGTAGCACCTGTACCGTATTACTAGTACGGTACTTAGAATGAAGTCTGCAAGACAGCAAAAATGTGAGTAGATGGCACAATATCGATTGAAGCTCACTGTTATAACAATTGTATGAAATTCTCTCTTTGCATTAAATCTGGAGGAAGAGAAGCTCAAGACGATCAATAAACAGCAATGACAAACATGAAAAGTGTGCGCGCGGGCTTTCTTTCTAAAGCTACACAAGACGGAGATGTACAATCTACATGAGTTTACTCTGGGCTACAATGACCATGCATGAATCTATTCAGAATGTCGTCTCTCCACGTAGTGGCATAATAGGGGAAGATAGTACAGCTGTAAGGATAAAGGCTCCATCTTTGGAATGGTTCAATGACTCTTTTTTTTCTGCAACAGGAGTGTTGTGTTTGCCAGAGGCGAGTCTAGTAAACATGCGCAGCGTCATGGGGAAGGAAAGGTCAGACAGCCAGTCCAAATAACATCTCATTTCCATTTTCTACAAGTCCAAGTTATGGCCAAATCTCTTAGCTAGTGGGCTCAGTTGTGTTCACAGATGAAGTCTTATCTGGTCTGCTCAAGGACATGATTTTGTCAGAGACACCCGTAATTGTTATCTTTTACCACCGCGTCACAGCCTGCTGGCCTTGAATGAAGCAGGTTTCCTTTTTTCAATTGAAGTGGTCTCAAAACTTTTCAAAGCAGTTCTCAAAACCTTTCAAAGCAAAAAAAAAAAAAAAAAAATGCGGATCTCAGATCTCAGATGAGCAGAACTTAATGAAAGGGATTTGTGCTCTAACAGGAATTTATTTCAACACAGGAACTATGCAGATCATGGCTTCAGTTTGTTTGGACACTCACAACTCAATGGGATGCACCATAAAGTTCGGTCTCAAGGAGAATGCAAGGAAGAAAAACTCCTTTTTTCTTAAACCACACTGTTGCAGTTCCTTGTAAAAGTATTGGAATGGCATGATCAATTTCTTTGTTTTTGTTGTATACTTAAGACATTTGGGTTTCCAGTGAAAAGATAAAAGTTCAGAATTCCAGGACTTCATCAGGGGGAAAAAGTGGAAGTGGTCTTAGACTGGCCGTGTTAATCACCTGATTTTAACTCAATAGAGCATGAATTTTACCAGAACTGAAAAAGGCTGCAGTAAATGCCTGGAAAAGAATTTAAAGTGAAGAACGCAACAGTCTGGTGCCGTCAATGGGTCGCAGGCTTGATGCAGCTATTGCAAGTAAGTGTTACGCAACCACATATCAAATGTTATTGACTTCAACTTAATTTATGTGTGTTCCAATACTGTTGCTCACTTAGAAAGTGGGTGGCTTCAAATAAAAGCGGCTCTCTCCTGAGTTGTTTAACACCTTTAGATGTAAATGCCATGAAATAAAATCTGGATATCTGAACCTTTGTCCGATATTCATCTTTAGATCTGAAATACAACTATCTTCAAAAAAAAAAAAAAAGGAATTGATCTTACTGTTAGAATATTTTGGAGATGACTATACTGGAAATTGTGGCTCAAACTGACACATTTTAAAGGTTAAACCTTAAAAAAAAAAAAACCTAAAATGTGATTATAATAAGGTCAAATTGGCAGTCACACCATGTTCTTCTTTTTATTAAATGTATTCTTACTATTTTAGAACCCTCATGTATATTAAATATATTGACAGAATGAGGTCAAAGGGTGCATGAATGTTTAATCCTTTTACACTTTATTTTAGCAAACATTTTAGTTTAACTTGGACATTTGTATCCCAAAGCACTCCTGTATTATGTACTCATCCTCATTACATTAAACGTGTCTAACACACATGAACACACATGCATAAACACGCACACCTAACACAAAAAAATGAATTTATTCACCAAAATGATGTGGCAAAATATGAACTCAACTCCTGTAGCCTCTGTTTCTCCACAGGCACTTCGTAGTTGGAGTCATGAGTCAAGTCATTGGCATGCGTCAGCGTGCTTGTCAGGGAGCCATTTCATTTGCGAAGGTAATTCACTTCTTTCCCTGAATAGTCGTGGGAGTGAGTGACTGACGCCTTTGAGCGCTGCAACTGCGAGCTCCGCAAATGAGCAGACATACATTTGTGAAGCGGCACTCACCTAACTACTCGCAGGTCCGATGTTAAGGTTTGACGTCAGAGAAAGGAACGTTCCTTTAGACCTTTTATCATGTTTCTAAAAATAAAATAAATTAAGATAGGCACCAGGGTACTTCCGCGTGGCAGAATTACCATCGACTTGAATTGAAAACAATGACAAAACAATTGTGTTAGGGTTGCGCTGCCAGATATACTCCAAAAGGTTAGTTTTTTTTGTTCCAATTTACTTATGTAGCGAATATGCCTTCATTTGGACCACATCTTCAGGGCTGAAGACAAGAGTCAGCCCGGAGATGCCATCAAGTCTGCTCCAGCCTCACTTAAAAACAATTGAATCACCAGGGGACCCCGACAATTGGATTTTACAAGGACATGCTAAGACTCAGGAAGACCCAAAATCCTGATAAGGAGCCACTTGTCGTCACCTGAAAACCTCTCCAGACAACGGATGTGGATTCAAATGGCCTTAAAACAGACTTCATGGAGCCTCCCCCAAGCGGGAAGCCAGAACGTTCCTCTCACAAACCCCGATGAACAAGAGGTCGACATGGGAACTGCAGCATTAAACTTCCTATACTTTTGATCAATCAAAATTACCTTGAAATGAAACGTAGTTGAATGTACAGTATTTTGTGTATTGCTTACTGTGTGTATCCTGCCAACTTTTGCATGATTCCCCCCCCCCCCGCATGTAGCATCTTCACATTCACATTTTATGACTGATTTAATGAGGTTTTTCGTCAAATTCCCCTCTAAATAACATAAAACTTTGACGTGGTGCCCCTAGAGGCGGGCAGGACGAGTGACCCCCATTTTCGCGACACTTATAATCTCAATTATGACAGCGTAAACTGTGAGTGAGAGGAATAAATTGGAGTAGAAGGTGAGAATAGTTGTACAGAGAAGACTGCGTAGTAGCAAGTGATGCAGGGATGGATTGGACAAAGCACACGAGCCTGTTAGCTTAGGTGCTAGCAAGTGGCTAAAGTAGAAAGTAGTGTTGTTCCGGTACCGATACTGGTATCGGTAAGTATCCCGATATCACATTCAAACACTGGTATCAATACCTGCGAGTACTTAAAAATAATGTGCCAATGCCATTTCCCGATGCTGTACTAGTAAAGAACGTTGAATGCAGCGCCTTGTATCTTGGTCCCTCACGACACTGGTGTGTGTTGACGGTTCAGTACTAGCCGTCACTATTGGCCCAGAGCAGACGCTATTAAGCAATGGCGGGGCTGCTTTTTAACGTTCATTTTGATGAATCTGAGCAATAGAAGTCAATTGCACATCCCTCAGTGATAAGTTTTATCATGACTAATATCAACATCTATTTTTGAATCAACTTCTCGAACTGTAAACTATGACTAGTGTTATGTCTCTTTCAATTTCCATGTTTTTTGGGACACTTGCAGCAATTATCAACCAAAATGCTACCGCATCTCGCATTTTCTGTGCACACATAGTTGAGGCACTAATAACGCTTTTCATGGATTTCTACATGCTGCCATTCTGTGACAAGCTAATTGCTAACATCAGAAGATCATGACTTGCTCTTTGATGAATTGCACATAAAAGAAAGAGTGAAAAAACATGTATTTTTCTGGTTGATATGAATCATCTCATCTTGGGTCTGTTTGTGTTTACGTCAAAATTCTCCTTAATCTGGATCAATATGATAAATAATGAAAACAAAAAAGTTCAATTCGTACATCCGAAAGTCGTTATAATTGGGATTAGCAGTTAGGAAATGTAACATTTTTGTTTAAAGCCACTGCAAAATAGACAAGCTGATGTCATAAATTTTCTATACTGCTTGACGAGGACGTCTTACAACAGTCAATCACAAGACTTGCATGATAGCTCTGTCACAGCAGACAAACGAAGTGGAAACTCTGTGTGAAGGGGGTTAGATATCTTAACACAGGGACAACACCTGTGTGAAACGGAGTAGTGAAACAGCTGTAACCACAATGTTAAGCTTACGTCCCCTTGCCCTGTTCCAAGTTGTTGAGCACCAGTGGACTCTCCATTTAAAACTCTTTAGTAAAATCTCTATTTGGTATATTCCATTCTCATCAAATCCCTTCCTTGCAACCTTCTATCATCCTCCCTCCGAGGAGCATAACTGTCGTATCTCAGCATTGCTCCAAAAACCGGTGAGCCCGAGCCTGTAATGCCAATTGATTTCACAGTAAGTGTAATCCTCTCCGTTCCAGGTGACATTCCGGAGCAGGGTCCCAAGAGTGGGACAGCGACAGACGACATAATCCAACACAGTCTCATGGAAAGCCTCCAATTATTAGACGCTTCAAAGCCACAAGAGGTCTTGTTATAGTTGCCCCGTTAGCACACTGGGCCTGGGGGTGTCCCTCTGCTGATCGGGAGGCCACGAGGACGCTGTATCCACTGGGAGGGTTCAAAGGTTGGATCATCCCATGAGCCAGGTTCCTCTTATCAAGCTAAAGGCTGAAAATGTGCTCTTATCATGTCATGGTTTTGTCCAGACGGTAATTTGTCATATTGGCTTCAAGTCACGTTCTCACAGTAACCCATCTGAAAGCCTACTAAGGTGATGTCATCTTTTCACTTGTATTTGGAGTCTAAGCAAGAACCATAGTGCTATTAAAACAAGACGGTCAAGGGAGATGAGTAGGAAAGTTCGAAAAGTACATATCCCCTGTCTAGCAGATTTAGTTTTCAACCATTTTTCCTGAAATCTATAGTCCCTGAAAATATAATGTTTCAAATTTGACACACCGCACCATGCTCCATTTTAGTACTCACCCAAGAGCTTCTGTATTCGGAGCACCACAAGTCAGTTTATTTCCACCATTATCATGTACAGCATTGCATCATTCAAAATCCAAAGTTATATTGATTTTCAATGAGATCCAGATTACTGACATTGAAGTTTCAAATCTAAATGCTGCTTTTCAGCAAACCCTAACCCCCATCTGAACCCGTACACCCACTGAGCCTATCCTCAAGCCGAATCAAACTGCCCAACCATACTGCTACCACCTCAACCCCAGTCCAAATAACCCTAAATGTAATCCCTAGCCCCAATCCCTCCCCTCCCCAAGCCTATCTCCAACCTCAACCCAATCCAACCCCTAACCGTTAGCCATTTACATACTTCCAATTTTTCTCAAACTTTCTGTTCATTTATATCACAGAAAAAGCTCAATTAATTTTGAATGACAACAAAATGATTGGTAAAGCTTCCACAGCTGAAGTTTATATCATTATGTTCTGCTTTCCAATTCGGCAACGGTCAGCAGCCATCACCAATGTTTTGCTCATTTCCAAGACAGTTTCCACTTTATCAAATCCCCCGTCCCCCAAAAAAATAACAGTTGAGGGAGCCATTGTCCTAATCTTCCCGGCTCCTGCTGGAAACTCAATTGGAGGACGGTTTAACAACATGAGGAAAAGACTTAAACTCGCCCTCCTCCCTGCAGATTCCCGTGTACGCGTACACAGAAACACACAGGCTCCAGAGGCCGTTGAATGGCCGTCCAAAGTGATTTTTACACCGTGACCGTGCCATACAGCACATGCATGCGAGGCGGCTGACGGCCCTCGCCGTGTGTAGCCATGCCAGTCGACACACACCAGGCAGGGCTGCCTCCTGCCTGATAGTCTGACGGCTTCACTGGGCTCGACCTTCCTCTTCTTCACTCCAACTTAAGGAGCAGAACCGCGGGGATGGCAAAAAAAAAAAAAAAAAGTCCTGTAATGATATTGTGGTTATGCCTGCATGCATCAATTGCTTGGTAGCCTTGTTTGTGGTTACTGATGAAAAATCCTTCTACTTGTTTTTCAATGTCATCATTTTTAAGCAAGAAGAAAGCAAACTACATCCTTTTTTGTTAGTTCATTCAATGGGCTTTTCTTCCCCCCAGACAACAAAATTACAGACAGTCACAGTAACAGAGGGGTTGTATTCAAACAAAATATAGCATCTGACACCTTCCTAATCCGGCAGGGAACCTTGTTGCTTTTTGCGCAATTTTTTCAAAAGCCATCATTCTAGTGCACACAGCCAGACGAGGGTTAACAGTGGGGGGAATAAATGTAATGGCATGTTTTGTGCAGCCTGCCTTCTGTTGCTTCTTACCGCCATTACATCCAGTGATATTTTTCACATGAAGCAGCAATTGCCTAATGCGTTTGCTATGTACGATATGGACGGCTCACCTGTTTTCTGAAGCTAAGCCATGGTGGGTCGTGATCTGAGACCTGAGCAACTTCGATGTCATCTTCAGTTGACAGAAGTGACAAAATGGGCTAGCTAAAAAGAGGTGGATTTCTCACATTCCACAAACGCAATATTAATTAGAATGCAGTGTTTAGACTAGTGGGCCTGCGTAGAACATATTCTGGAAAAAAAATATGTTTGGATGGACTTCCTCTCTTTAAACCTTGTGCAACATATCAGTATTGTCTTCTTTTTAGGTTAGTGCTACAGTAATAATTTGGACGGTCTGATTTTTATTCTACAAAAACATTTATTAGTGCGTAATTAATTAGTGCTATTCATGTTTTTTCATGAAGTGTTTACATACAGCACTGCCAAAAGCACATTGCTAGCCATGACATCTACTGGCCAGAGCCTGAGCTGCGCCAACATTGTGATCATTTTACTTAAATTAAGTAAAAGATTGTTCTTTTCCATATCCCCACCCCAGGTTAAGCAGTACAGTGTGCGAACACTGCACCAAAAATATATTACCCCTAATTGTTAGCATTGGTTTTAGTACAAGCAGTTGACACAGTCTTCTTTTTGACTCATTTTGACAATGACATTTACCAATTACCCCATACACCAATTACCAACTTGTGCACTTCTAAAATGGCACAGAGTCATTCGACAAATTTCAACCTACAGGGGAGTACAGTGGAGAGGTTCATTAGCACACCTCGAAGGGATCAATGAGATGGCGTAACACATTGACAGAGGCGAATAGTATGGGAGATTAAGGTCAGGAACTGAGTGAAAAAATTCCCAGACACCAAGAATACAATTGAATGACAAGTGGAATACGATGGCAAGATTTCGTTCACACACCCCTCATTGGGATTCAGAGTACACAAGCGGAACTGTAAGCAGGTGCGTCTGTTGCCTGAGGCTACTGCTTACGTAGAGTCATTTTCTGGCGTGATCATTGAGGTCTCACTGGGGCATCATTTTCCACCTTTTGCCCGTGGTAAACACCACACACAATGCAAATAGTGGATTCACGATGCGGCAGAAAGCAGTTGCTTCACAATTGCTTTTCCTTGTCTTTGAAATACTCGTCGTGTTTTTAAAAAGTCTTGCTGTCCTTGCTTTTTCATTGTACGTTGGTCATGTAATATTGTTTCTGTGTTGAAATGGTGCTGTGCTAAAATGTATTTGGTGCCCCAGTTCATTTTAGGATTTATTTTCTGTTGGCCATATATTGTTGACTATACAGTGGATATAAAAACTCCACACACCAGCTGTTTATTTGACAGGTTTTTCCAATATTAAAAAAATGACACCAAGATAAATCATTGAGAAAAAAAAAAACTTTCATGTGTGAACTTCACCCTGTGAAACTCAGTTGAGAAAAAGGAATCTTTTCAAGATTGGGAGTTAAAAAAACAACAACTGAGTGTGGTAGGACAGGTGCGCACACCTTTCGAACTGGCCACGTGGCTCAAAATTAATCAACTGAGCAATTTGAAGACCATCATCATCAAGTGCAGAAAATACGGCACAGCAATGATATTACCAAGACCTGGAGGTCCCTCAAAAATTGATGAAAAGACAAGCACAAAACTGGTCAGCTGTCTGCCAAGAGGTCAACACCAACAACACAGCTTTGAGAGGACCGTTGAGGTGGCGTCAGAAGGCGCTTCCACTAGGAGAGGCGCTGGCGGAATGATTTCAGAGTGCTATTTTGGTGGACTTGTACTGTAAACCGCATTGGAAAAAAATAGAGGATGTGATAAATGTGGTGTCCCAGTTTCCCAAGCTTTGGGACAATAGAGAAATGACATACTGGGACTGGATTGTTAAATACACTTTTTACCGCAATGACAAATACATATTGCCAAGGTGCGGTCAATTTTTCATCCAAAGCAGCAGGAAAAGCCTCCCTCTTACTTCCTGGTGGGCTGCTCCGTCAGCACTTCCCAAATCTGGGCAAGCTTGCACCAGGGCATTGCCATCCTTGGGCCCTGCACAGCGGCAAACGCCAAAAAAACCTAGTGCAGTGTGAAGAGGCTTTTTAGTCCGTCTGGTTCAAGTACAGTACTTCCGCGATGGGGCTCCCTTCAGAGCTCACAGTGTTGAATGGAGTGACCGAGTCCTATTTGTGATAGTGGTGGTGGTTCTTAATAACCAGAAAAATACCACAAGTGTGATATGGGTAAAGTTGTTGAACGGATGTATAGCCAGAAATGGCATGCAAAGCTCTAAAAGATGCCTGGGAGAATGGACGTTTCGATGCCCCCGAAAAATATTCTGCCAACGGGGAATTGGTGCAGGCGGACTAAGCCACTATGGCTGCTGGGTTTTTCGTCGTCGTCTATGGATCCCAGGGGCCACCGCCCCATTGGCCCCACCCTCTGGGCAACTCAATTTATTTCAATAGGGAAAATTGATTTGATGTAAACTGAGTTCCGAGCGTGGTGACAGAATTTTTTTTTTTTTTTATGTACTGTGTCTCTTGTCTTGTGTCTGTTTTGTGCACTTCTTATGATATTTGTCATGCACGACGGAACCCCCTTCAAAACATGATGATACATCTCAAGGGGTTCATCCTAATAAAAAGTACACCAAAGCAGCAAAATTCAAACACGATGGAAGATGACCTTCTGGCAACAGTTCCGGGACTCTACATGAGGATCTTCAAAGTTGAGATATCGTTAGTTTGTTTACATAACCAGCTGTGGAATTTCAGATTGCGGCAGGGGCATGAGGTGAACTTTAGACCCCCTTCTGCATGTCTGTGAATGTGAGATGTTAAAGAATATTTTGTCACGTTTGTCAAATCTGCTTTGTTTGCACCACAGGCCACAAATACTTTGACTATTCGTGGGGGTTTGTGTGCAATTTGAGCGACTTGTGCGCTTGTCAGTTTTCCTTTTCACTAAGAATGCTCTGCTTGTCTTTATGAATTTTTGCAGCGGATCTTGGCACCTTCACAGATCATTTGATGCTATAAAACAAAGAACGAGAGCGCTTAAATCATTAATGGCGCAGCCACGCTTGCCTGCAACGGTTCCAATGCTTCATATAGTGAAGTGTGAGCGCGAGAAGAACGTGTCCTACTTGGAGCGATGCGGGACGTTAAAAAAAAAAAAAAAAAGATAACAAAAACAACAATGGGTTCCTCCGCACCCTGATCACTTTTCATTGCTTACAAAAGGGCCTTCATCTGTTCCTGGACGGCTCCATGTCAGCCGGAGTTTAAGAGTCCCAAAGTGGGCTTCAGCCAGACGCAAGCAACAGGGACAAATGTCACAGTTTAGTCTGATCACTGGAAGATCTGGAACATTTTTATTTTTTTGCCTTCTGTGCTGCTGCTTCTCCCTCTCTTTCTCTCTCTGGCTGCCCCTTCGCCTGTTTGCTGCTGCATTATTTAGGCACCGGAGACTGGAGATTTATATGTGGTAGACAGCAGATATTAGCCTTAGTCTCCAGAAGACCAGATGGCCAATCAATATTTCTCAAGCCATTAATGGCGAGCGAAGGAGGGAGATCTGTTATTTAAAAATGAGGCAGCAATACGATTGCATATAAAAATGGCAGACAGGAGAGTGGAGCACTCATGGTCATATTTTTTCGGCTTTTATCTCACCGCCACTACCCACACAGCCCTCCTGACCGCCTCTATCTGCCTTCTTCCTCATGTTTTTTATCCTTTGGCTGCCTCTCGGATATAATCGGCCTCATCTGCGGCAGATAAATTTCAGTCCCTCAGCGCGAGTAGCGAGTAGAACCCCAACAAGTAAAAATTGAACCCTAAAAAACATGACACGCGCATGAGGCATTATTGGGCATAGTGGTTTGGAGAAATAAGCCGTTAAGAAAGCGGCCGTTTTGGGATTCCCTTGCCGCTGTCAAAGTGCTACAAACCAATCCATCAACTCTATTTTTTATGGGACTAAAGAGCTACAATGGTTAAGGGAGCAGGGGAATTGGCAATATTAAGGGCCAGACAACTTGAACGCAGGCCAACAATCTATTTAGAAACGTAGCAGTGGCGGCAGGGGCAAGATTTGTGATGTTTTCATTTACTTTGGTGTTCTTCACTTCGTGATTAGATTTGGATGGCCCGCTATAACGCGTAAATGTCGGTAAATCCCATTTCCTTATCAAAATGTGAGGAAGTACAAATCCATCAGCCACCAAATGCAACACCACCTGCTATAAAAATGCTATATTTTACGTCCAAATACTTAAGACATGAAGGCAACAATACGTACGTATTCATTGTAGTTTTAACAGTCACTGTGACTTTAATGCATGAGCTGGATCATGGGTGAGCAGAGTCTCTGACCCATGGGCCACATACTGCCCGTTTCATGTTTTTTTAATCCGGCCCACTAAGCATTTTCATTATCAAGAGTGCTGTCATTATACTCCATATTGCACTCGTTTAGCTGTTTTATTCGTAAACTTGGTTAAGTCATATTTCCTTTAAGCTTTGATTTAAAAATCACATCATTACATTTATTGTAAAAAAAATAATGTGCATGTATGTGTGCGTTTGTGCGGTGTACTAATACACACAATTTACCCGGGTTGTTAGTGGAGGTTAGGATAGTCTTAGCCACATGTACACAAGCACTTCAGCTGTAATTTTTCCAAATCAAAACCAAATCCAAATCTGTAAACCGTTTATTTTAAAAGCTAAATAGTAAATGATATTAAAGTGTTTTCGGATGACAGATTGTGGTTTTAGAATAAAGTGTAGTCGTTCATTCAGTATTCTGTCAGTTAGCTACTATATATTGTCATGTTCCTGTCAGAGTTACTTCTGGGTAAATGTTTGAATGTTTGTGGATAAAGCAACATGCCTCTGCTTTTCTGAACTGAACTTCTTTAAGCTATATACATTATATATATATACATAATTGTTGCATGAATAGCTGCAGCTCAACAGCTGTACCTCAGAACAGTAACTTTGCATAATCATCGTGCGCTTTGTGCTCGCCTGCGTCATTCACGCCGTTGAGTTTGCAGTGTTGCCACTCTGAGTGCGACGTCAAACGTGGCAAAAGCGGAGTTGCCATGGAGCGTTGTTAAGCCAGGGGAAGAATACAAAATCCCTTGTTAAGATTTGCAAGTGTGGAATTTGTTTGTTTATTTGCCTGGCTTCAAGGCCTTATTCGTGAGGCCAAGAAATATGCGTTCAAGTGGGTCATTGGAGAGCGAACATAAACACTAACTGGCTACAGTGGAAGAATACTGAAATCCTAAACAGCCTGCAAGTTTACATTCTAAAAACAAACTTGATAAATACAGCTCACGTATATATTAATTTATGCTCCAGGATTCCAATTAGAGTTATATTTCAGTGTAATTATGTCCACAAAGGAGGCAATGTTTTTAGGTCTTCATCACCGTTTTTCAGAACAGATGAAGACGTGGCTACAGGAAAATCAAAATCGGGCGATTTTTCCTATGGTCATATCATACAATTTAAGGGTGCTAGCTTTTTAAGAGCAACTGTTGACTTTTAAATGATGAGCCCGTACATTCATTGATGAGGTACAATGCATTACAGTACAATACATTATCTGTTTGGGAACTGCAAACGCGGGGTACTACTTTACTCGCAGGAAGCCATGACTCATTTTGTTTTATGAATGGCAACAGGTGGATGCACAGGTTGATTATGCCTTGTGGCATAAGGCTTATGCCATCTCGCTAGTGTGAATGTTGCTGCTTTACATCCTGCCCAAAGGTAAATTGTCAAGCAATAAGGACACCTCCGTCATCTGTTAGCTTGTGCTTTTTAACAGCCGCTCACCAGAGTAAAAGCATACACGTGGCCAAAACTCGCTGAAACGTCCACCAACAAACCCAGGCTAAAATTAGTTTCTTCCAGGCATACACAAATGTTAAAACTGACATGATGTATTCATTAACATACCTTCTTGACACCAAATACTACTATTGGCCTAGGCTTTATAAAAAGATGCCAAGTTTCCGCCAATCCGTGATTTCGGTTCAGCCAAAATGTAAATTCAAACACACACACGCTTTCTACCTAACACAACACCATATACTATATGTATACATACTGTTCGAGAGTGATATAAGAGTGCATAAACCTGTCCAACCTCCGTGTTGGATTTTCTCTCCCTCATAACAAGACCAGCCAAGATTTAGCCCTAATCTTCATCTTCAACTCAAAAGCTGTGCTGATGTCCAATCCATAGTGCTGCAAAGTCACCATCTATCTGGTTGTCAGTATAGCTGTTTACTAACCTGAATTTCACAGACAAGCTGGGCGAAACCCTCTTTGTGTGCAGTAAAGGGTTGGATTCCAGCTGACAAATATAAAACCTCTATAGCAGTGAATCAGTTCATTTGAGCAGGGTGTATATTAGAGAAGAGGCAAATATGAATATAGCCCTTTATTAGGATGGTCATGCAACTTTTTCTATTACAAGATATACACAAAATGGTCGGGTTGAAAGTCAAAAGAAAGAATGATGAATATGTCTTTAATATCCAAAGAGTCTGACTGATGAAAATAGGATTTAAAAAAATGATAAAACCGTGCAGGAACACTGTTGCCAAGCTACGCATCCACATCAGCCCTTGCCTTAACCCATTCCCCTGGCTGTCATTGACAAGTGCAGAATCATTTACATTTTAACTGTTTCTGAAAGACACAGAGCCCATTTGGAGGCCTGCAGGAAGAGCTGCCTGCGGTTTTTAGACTCTTCCAGAAGGGATTTTATTCGGCGTGCATGGCTGCATGCTGCAGATAGCCCCCGTGAGAACAGTTCAGCATGTAAAAAAAAACAACAACAACAACCAAAAAACCAGAATGGTAATTAATGAAACCAAACAACATGATATCATAGCATGCATTTATACAATTAAATTTGATCTCACAGGAAACTGAATGTTTGCTCAAGTAGTATTGTCAAGCAACATTCAAGAACACCAAGGGTTCCAAATTGAGTGATTTTAGTTGCATATTGTAATGTAGTTCTCATATATTGGACAATTAACATACTAAAGTCAGCTATGATCCTCTTGGAGGAAGGAAGAGCAGCCAAAAAGAAGTCCCATGTGCATCCAAGCTGTCGGCTTTTGATGAAGCTGTGTCTTTCGGACCTGCTTTTCTCTCCGCTCTCTCTTATTCCATTGTCAAAGGATGAAGCCAAAAGTCAATCCTCTCTACTTTGCGCAGCTCTCATGGGGCTTGAAAGACGATTGAGTGCATGTCTTGACAACGGCGCCAGAGATACAGAGATTACTCTAGATGCAGTGTGTGGCCAAGATGAAAGGAATCCCAAAAAAGTCATGCAATTGCTTTTGTTGTCTTCTGTTCCAAAAAGCCGGGCCACTGGCTGTTTGCAGCGTATTAAAGAGCTGCAAAAAGTATCAATAATGTAAATGACACCCTCTGACCTAAAAGAAACCACTTTACATGCACATTTGAACTAGTATTCATTTTGTACACCATCGACAATAACCTGGCCCATCCGTCTCTTTTAAAAATCAAATTACCACACAGGTTGGCCCACCTATGCTACAATAACAGCGGAATGGAAGTCAGCAGAGTGCAGACCTCTGACAAAGCCAAACAATCAATGATTATACAATCTTATTCGCCATAATTGAAGGGGTTCTTCCTGGGCCTATTCCACAACATTACACAAAGCTACAGACTATTGTCTCCAATATATCTTAACAGAAAACTACTCGTTACAACAGCCTGTGAATTAACATTCATTGGCAAATTGGCCGAGTGCTACATATTATGCAGCACATCCTTTGACCCTCAACAGGTAGAAGCTTGAATGCACTGGATCAGAAATAAACAACAACAAAAAACAAAAAAATGACAATAAATCGCATCGCGTGCAGGCAGTGAAAACATCAGCATTCAAAAAGTACACTTTTATGGTTTATTTGGTTGGTTTTGTAGTTTCGTGACCAAGCTTTGTATGATCCATTGCTGGGTTTCGCTGCCCATTACGATTCCTATACAAGTAAATTCAAGGACCATTTTAACAGGGCTTAAACTTGCCTTGGATATTTGTGTGTTATATTTACTGCTAGTATTCAAGTTGAATGTGAGGCTATCAGCCTGGTAAGCACCTCTGAAAAGTTGCACAGTGTAAATCAACTGGCTTCACCCAAGGACACGTCACCCTATCAGCGGCAAATTAAAAGTTGTTGCCTCTGTTTTGGACGGACGTCTATATATTTTCTGTTGCTCTTCATGACAGCTGCGGGCGGTATGCCAACACGGGCCAGTTTACAAAGCCGCGCAAGGCTGAATAGATATGAGCCAGGGAAAGTATATCATATCAAACTGTGATTATATACTATCATATCTAACATGATACACCTTGATGTATGAGGCAATTGGGGACAGGCTGTCAGTACAACACCCGCTGTCCTCATGTCCTCATTTTTCAAGGATGTAGAGCCAGTCACATCCAATTTTAACACCCAAATTTCCTTCCATGTTACTTTTATAAGAACCCCAAATGTCCTCTGAGGTGCAGTGCAGCATAACATCTGCAGTGGAGATCCACAACAAGAAGAAGCGGTTATTTTCAGGAAGAGTCAGCCGGGACGTGAACACCGGATGAATGTAAAAAGGTAGAAAAACAGTCTCTCTGTCTAGTCAGCAGAGAGTTAGCAGAGCGCTATGGATGGCTGTGTCAATACAAGTGGCTCTTTGTTTTATCGCCACAGCACCTCGCCATCCATCCATGGCGCACAGGTTATTGACTTAACATTATGCACATTCCATTTGTGCCCTTGACCACCATTCTGGCTAAAAGCATATTTGTCCATAACTCTGACTACTAATTTTATACCAACAACAAACCTGGATAACTGACATATCTAAAACAAAAAAATGTTGCTACCATCAGCAACAATATATGACATAAACATACTTCAACCCCATTATCACAAACATAAACCCAAACCACCACAATTTTAAGTTAAAAAGCATAGTTTGTCTTACCCACAAAATTTTAAACCAAACAACTAAGGTGACTAATAATTTCAACCTAAAACCAAGAAACCTTGGTCCTAAAGCCAGATAATTGATCTAAAAACAACATTCCAACGTCAAATCACCTTGACTACCAACAAACCTAAAAGCAAAAACCAAGCAATCATTAGCCACAGAAGATACAGTATTTCAAACTAAAACTCTGCTACCTTGATGACTAGCGCTTTAGTCCTAAACCAAGGTACCCTGACTACTTCAACCCTCAGTTAAAATTACCCACAATATCTAAAAACAAGATTGTTTCAGTTCTAAACACACCTTCTCTGACTACTAATAAACTTAAAACTCAGCTACCATTACCCCAGAACAGCATTCCAACCCTTGATCTTGGCATCTAATATGAGCCCTACAACTAGGCTAGACAACTGATCTAAAACGTTATTCCAACTTGAAATCAAGCTAGCCTGGCTATAATGATTTAAAACCAAGACTGAAAAGTAGTTGGACCGTAATCCGGGACTCCGTTACCTTTCAAAATGGGAATACACTAAGTGAATTAAGGCCATTTTATTTCCGAGTCGGTAAACTAGGTTTTGAATCTGGGTCAATTTCAAGTTAGCAGATGTGACGTGAATATGAGGAACAATGGCTTGCTCCCAACAGGACACATTAATTACAATGTGTCAGAAATGTGGTCAGTCCCAACAGTGATGTGCAACCGTGAGAGCGAAGTTACAACTGGATTTCCCCGTCAGTTATACGTCCTTATGCACGGGATACCAGAACATCCCATTAACATCTGACAGTATGTCATCCTTACATACCGAACAACCTGTCGACAGGCTCCCCCTACAGCTGTGCACATCATCGTAATGTCATGCTTCCCAGATAGCAGCGAGCGATGGCTGAGCAGTTGATCGGGTTCGCAATTCATTTCCCTCACGTTGCTCCTCAATGGATGAAGCTCGGACCACCTGTGCCAGAAACACCGTGGGTACAGTAAATAAATATATCACTATAGATGATCTCAAAATAGTTTAATATTGTTTAAAAGTCGTCTTACGACACTGACCCTCAAAGTGGGAGTCAAGTCAAAATTAGTCCTAACAATAACGTGCTCTATGTGCTCCGACTAGTCTAAACGCGGTATTCTGATTAACATTGCGTGTGTGGAACAATAATTAAACCCAAAAATCCACCCGTTTTTATCACTTTGGGGGCCATACGTTTTGCCATTTGCTGTCGACTGAAAATGACATCACAGTGGCTATGGGCTCAGGTAACAATCAATCAAACCGTTGTCATTTAATATCTTACGTGAGCCTTCGGGGTTCATTTTAAAAGTATATTTTACCGTTTGTCCGTAAAGAAGAAGGAAGGTCAAACAGTCATGTAAAAATTGAAGTTTACTTTAACTTAACTACACAAATAGTTTAATTTTTTTTTTTTTTACCTTGCACCTGATAAATACTCCATAAAAAATAAAACTAATACTACAAAAGTAAAACATTTTCAAAATAAAAAACAATCACGGCTCAGTTTCAGAAAACAGATCAGCCGTGAGTGGTCATTACCTGAGCCTTGACCAACTGTGATGTCATTTTCAGTCAACAAAAATGACAAAAGGGCCGCACCTTGAGATGCTAAAAACGGGTGGATTTTGCTGTTTAACTCATATTACACAAATGCAAGACTAGTGACGGCGCATCGAAAATATTATTGACTTCCTATTTAAGAATAATTGTCTCAATGATGACTTGATTTTGAAAAGTCATTTGAAAAATGAGTGGACACTGGGAAAAATGGGTTGAATCCTTGGTTGATCCAAGATCAATTTTGAAGCAGATGTATAGTTTACTTAAAAACCTTTCTGGATTCAAATGTTTTTATTTTGTGCAACCACTTGATGAAATAAAATGGAGTCAATTCAACAAAAACTTTTTTTCAGTGTATGTATACAGTAGGCTACATGACATGCGCTAGTGGCAAAAACACTTCATAACTTACACCAACAGCACTGGCTCAACTCCCATCCATCCATTATCTATACCGCTTATCCTCACAAGGGTCGCGGGCATATTGGAGCCTATCCCAGCTATCCTCGAGCAGTAGGCGGGGGACACCCTGAATTGGTTGCCAACCAATCGCAGGGCACACAGAGACAAACAATCACTCGCACTCACAATCACACCTAGGGGCAATTTAGAGTGTCCACTCGAACCTACCAAGCATGTTTTTGGAATGTGGGAGGAAACCGGAGTACCCGGAGAAAACCCACGCAGGCAGTTGTGCCGCCGGCTCAACTCCCCAATTTACAAAATTGTTTCTCAGTCAAGATGTATCACTTCTACAGGTTTCCTTGACAACAAATACTTTATTTCCCATTCTGGGGCATTTCAGAAAAGCAGAGAAAACACCAATAGGAACGTTTTTCAGTAAATAGAGGGGGAAAGATCACACAGACCAAAGCGCCACTTAGTAACTTTCCGACTACTGAACTGTAAGTATGCAGGGAATTCCTGTAGATGTGTAAAAGGGCCAAAAACAACCAAACACCAACGGAAATAACCCCCGCCCCACACACACACACACACACACACACTCCTTAATCATGCACAGAACAACATCAGGAGTTCCAAATTGATTTGTTTCTCATGTATGCGACCTCTCCTGAGGTGCACACATGCACGAGGGATGTCTACTACTTTTAAGCAGTTGTGAATAAATGCAACTAAGCGGAAAAAAACGTTTGATGTCGAGGCCAAAGAAAGTGTGGTGGTTTGTCATCATGTCAAGGCTTGTAATAACAAGTGTGCGGGAGGAATTCCACCGAATTAGAAATGTTGTTTGGCACCAAACCCTGACGTGAACACGGGGAACGCATCATTTAACTTCAGCCGTCCTCCCAAAAGGGCCTTTCATGAACCCCGAGAGCTGCAACAAACGCTCAAGATGAAGCTCAATCCATTCGGTGTGGAGATAAGACAGAGAGCCTCTGGAGAGGATAAACGACGCGAGGAGACAGATGGAGATGTTGAGGGAAGGAAAGACAGACAGAAAGAAAGATTGAATGAAAGAAATAAAGCAAAAAAAAAAATGAAAGAAACAGAAAGACGCACGAGGAGGGAACTCAAAGACGTCGGTCATCACTGGCTCCTGGTCAAACTTTTCTGGGGGTGTTTAAAAATGCGCAGATTAGGCCTCAGTGCTCTGAACATGTAAATCATCTAGTAGGGAGATCAAACGCTTTTAGTTCATTTAGCCCTTCGGTCCACTTTGCTTCCAATCAGAATAGAAATTGCCAAAGTTCTCCCTGGGTAAACCCTGGGAGGATAAGAAGTAGACTTGTGCCGAGACCAGGGGCTCGAAACTTTCTTCTTCTCATCCCCAGATAAAGCGTGTCCTCAGCTGCTCAGCAATATGCTGAGAGTTTACACAGTCAGATATCAAACCTGTCTTGACTCGTTATCTTTTTTTTCTCATTCACAAACTTTCTTCGGTGTGTCGTCGCTCACTAATTTCAGAATTGAATACCACTATGGAAATATGCTATGAAGTTGGCTCGATTGAAAAGCATGCCAAACTCTTATTTAGAAACTGACAAATACAGTGGCCCTTTGTACAAAACGCAAAGCATAACAAGAATTAAATTATATTAAATGCAGAAGTCCAACAATTAACCGATTAATCAACAACCACGCGATTATGAAATGATTCGACAACTATTTTGATATTGAATTACTCGATGAGAGGCATTGCTGAACTTAATGATCCAAATGCTCTGAACTTCAACCCCTCAACAAGACAAGACATTTGCAAACATCTGCTCTTACTATGGAAAACGATGACAAACATTTTTGCCTATTTTCTGACATATTATGGGCCAACAGAGTAACTGTATTGAATCAATTTGTTTGTGCATTTTTTTGCACTGTATATTATGAATACAATTCTGCGTTTAAATAAAGGGAAGTAAAAAAAAGAACAAAAATCTTACACAATTGATTGCTGCAAAAAAAGAATCCACAGATTAATCGATTATTAAATTAAAGGTTACTTATCTCATTAGTCTTGCATCTATGTCAATGAACATGTAGCTGCCCTTGGCATAAATAAAAAAGGGACGGCGGTGCGTTCTTGAGCACTGTGAAACTAAGACATACAAAAATACAATTCCTATTACATTTACTGTATAAAACACACATTTACACACATTCCATTGTTGATCGATTTTACAAACAAGTAAATACAGCCAGCAGCCGCCACGTACCTCGCTTAGCCTACCAAGGGTGCAAACCTCCCTCCCTCTTTGTATGTCATTGCTAAGACCCTTGTGTATGGTTACAACAACAACAACAAAAATTAAGTACATTTTTGATTCAATGTTGAAAGAAAACCAGAATTTAAATTGAGGAAGCAAGCAGGGTAAACAAACAAACATGGCCGGATTTGTGGCTTCATAGCTGTCTGATGCCTACTGCACGTCAATGTATAAATCACGTCGACACCTCTGCCAACGAAAGCTGGAGTCAGGCCCTAATGGGGGCGAGTCTTGCTGAAAAATGAATGTTTGTGGGGGCTCTTCAATTTCAGCATCCACTTTGGGGCCAATGTTTTGCTACATCCACATCTTCACGCTCAGCTGCTTTTCCAACAAAGACCCGGAGCTGTTCATATCGACACGGGCTATTTTGTTTAATCCAAATGTGTCTTTGGTCAATAATTTAATGTACTGCGTCGGCACATAGTGTAGACTGCGGATCTCTCAGAATTGTCTGTTATAAAGGGTGAAAACAACTGAAAGTACTTAAACGACTAATAGAAAAAGCACCAGAGGCATTGAGGAGTGTGGAATGGGAAAAAAAAACAATCTAAAAGCGCTGTGGACACAAATATCTTACCTCCATTACCAGAGCACACTAAGGAAAGAAGATGTCAGAGGTACAAGCAATGTGATTCTTGAGCCCCCAAAATCCTGATAACTTATGATAACCTTGCTTGTCTTTTATGCAAACAATGTAAAGGAGATGGTTTAAAATGAGTTTTGCTAATGGCTGAGGACTTTGGGTGCTGTGTTGATCTGACTGCTAAAAATTAATTGCTTTCCTCCTCTACGGCTCGGTTTTATAACATCACATCTTAAAATAAACATCATTAAATATAACCATTTTGGACTCATTTTACAAGTGCTGCATACAATGGAACAGAAGCATCAGCGCAGAGACAAACAAAACAAATGAAATCCCAACTGGAATTAGCTAGCGGCATATCATCGTTCGCATTGCAAAGCACTCGGGAGCAAGTGGATTTAGTCAACTATTTATGTTATGCAAGTGTATCTCTTAATTTTAAGAGTAAATTACATCCAAGTGCACCAGAAGTGGCCAAAATGTCTTAAGAAAGAAAAGATTGAAGTGAAGGCACCACTGCTGGAGTGGTTAGCATGTCTGCCTCATAGTCGTGACACTATGGGTTTGAATCTGTAGTTCACCTTGGTTTCCAAGTTTGGCACCAACTCACAAAAAAGCTGTCAAAGCTGTCACTAAGATAAAAATATTACTTTATTTTGGCATCTTGTTGCCAAAGAACCACGCTGAAATGAGGGGAGGAGCTTCATTTAGTCAGGCCATACAGTAGTAGTGCAATTGTGCAGTCCTGCACCTGAAGCTTATATTGTGCAATACTCAACATTCCCCACTACTGTTAGTTTATTTTTATTTTCATCCAATGCTGTTCCTTACATTTCACTGCAGCACTGCAGAACTATCACTTACTTAAGAGTATTTTTCCTCTGTACTATGTACAGGCTGAAATGAGTGTTCCTCATACTTTTTATGTAGATGAATGTTGGTGTGTGTATATACACATAGTTACTGCGTATTTTTACATAGGTGTGATCCTGAATGTTTGAAAGTTAATGTTACACATTAATGGCTACATTATGGCCCCTGTGTGACCTATATCTTTGCTGCTGTAACACTGAAAATTCCCCCACTGTCGGATCACTAAAGGCCTTCTTATCTTATCTTATCATACCCTCGTCTAATAGAAAAAAGTACTCTGCCAACATCTTGTGGCATCCTGATCTCCATCAACTATATTCAAGATTTTTTTTTTTTTTTAAATATAAATCTAGCCCAATTTCGGGTGAACAATCAACAGGTGGAAATTCACTTTTCTGCACAAATAAATGCTCATTGAAATAACAGACGCCTTGACAAGGACAGAATGGGTGAGACTTACTATCTTAGATTTACTCAGCAATGTCCGGGGTGTGGAATCTTTCCCCATAGCAACATTTTAAGAATTTTTTTTTTTTTTTACATGCAGCAAACATGAACTAAACTCTGACACAAATTACATTGGGATTACACCAAATTGAATGCCCTATTTTTAGAAGAGGACTCGAGAGGAAACATTGCAAATGCTTTCAATGGGGTTTATTGCCAAGAAATGACAAGGCAAATGACAAAGGCTCCATATACTGCTATGAATAGCAGATCCTTGGCAATTAAGTCCAAGTGCCAGCAATAAAGCACCCATACACATTTGTTTTCAATTACAATCCACTTGTTCATGTCAGTGAAAAAAGGAGAAACGTTTGGTGCATGTATGGATGCATGTTGGAATTATACATGGCAACAAAGGGCAAAAAATGCTGGGACCTCAGCCAATCGCATGAGAATTTCAGTCAACATATCAAACATTAACTCCACATGTGTTTTGCATGGTCTTTGTCTTTCTCCTACCCATATCCCAACAAATATTATCCCAACACAAGTAGACAACAATAAAAATATACTCACAGATATGCATGCTTTATCCTCTGTGAAAAACGACTAACATTAATGCAGCTTACTGAGTCACTTAAGGGCATATCCTTCCAGTGTGCTTAAGCACCTTTCCTCTTGTCCACTCCAGAGTCTGTAGTTAGTTTAGTGCCATGTGAAGGTGAAACATCATCTCGCACACTTTGTAGTCGTTCAGCTCCCCAACGGCCATAAAGTGTCTGTTATGCTGACAGCCAAACGTTTACATGGTATCTTATTAATTGGTGAAAAAGAATTCAGCAACAGCAGCCATTTGTTCTTCTTTTGCGAGGAGCATTTCCGCATGCTGATGGGGCTTGGACTTTGAAAGTGTTGATCACAAACAACTGCATGCATCATAATGGTGGCGTGAGTTAAAGATTTTTATTTTGCGCAAGAAATCCAAACACGGTTGCTGCGCAAACTGATCAACACTCACTTGCCTTCTATTGATCCACCAGCTCCAAACATGCGTTCAGTTGTGAGTACAGTATCCCGATTAAATTACTTTTCGGGTGTTTATGATAGACAGAATGGAATAACACATGCTTCTTACACACCAGTATCTCAATGTTTTTTCCAAGAAATGCTCATTGGTCTGATTACTAGCTGCATGCTGCATGGTAGCACAGTAAATAATACTTATCCCTTGATTTCTGCACTGCAGGATTATTCTGTGTCGAAGGCCCATGGAGTGGATTTATCTAGATAATAAGAACGTCCCGCTTTGCCTTGAAAAGTGGCCCGTGTACATATATTGGTGTCGTAAAATGCAAATACGCTACCATTGCAAGTCACAGCTCTCGTTTATTTACATTTCCAAATCTCAGCGGTAAAATATTGACTTTCCTTGTGGCATTGCAACTTAGCACATTAGCCAAAGGAAAAAAGAAATCAGCCTTATGAAAATTCACTACAGCCCACCGCATTAGAGGCGTCAATAATGAATGATACTTCCTTTCCGGGCTTCACTCGTGGGTCAAGGGTTGATGTATGGGAGCCCGTAGGGGACATATAGAACACATTAGCGAGGGTTGGGTCCGTGCAAATGGGAGGTGAGTGATGGCGGCGAATGTTGACATATCGAACTACATTGGAACGTCAGTTACTGTTGACTGAAGAAACAGTTTTTTAATTATTACTAAAAAAAAAAAAAGAACAACCAAAATTGTTTAACACTAATTTTGGACTTTTTTTGTGTGAAATCACTTATCAACCAGTTGTATGGATTTTCTGTTAAACAATGCCTGCCTTGCATAACAAAGGCCAATTAATCCAACTTGACTGCTTTCCCCTTAGTGTCTATGCAATTAATTGGATTGCGGCTAAAGCTAGTTGGACACTGCTACGGGCGTGGGTGAAATGCATTTGTTTACACTTCAAATCCTAATGAACCAAGTGGACGTTAAAATTGTTTTGTGCATTCTTGTGGATATCAGTGATAGATAGTTAGATGACATCAAGGACGTGAAATGTTTAAAGGGGGAGTTTGGCATACCACAGTGGCCTTCCAAGCTTGCAGGAGCTTTATTGAAACTACGGTGGGACACACACTTCCGGTTAGCAATTAAGTTCAAAAGAAGGACTTGGACAGATCTCAAGACAAAACAAGTGTAAACTTAGGTGCTGCTTTTCAGAGTATTGATAGATACACATACGTACATGATTTTTGACTTGTTTCTTTTTTGTAGGTCTACCTACTCATGATCCACATGCCTACCAAATTTCATGTTGCTAAGTGACTGCAGATTCAGGGGCTAAATTTTCAAAGAAATTATAGCGGTCACAACAGGGAAAATGGTGATTTATTCAGCCTAAGAATAACAAAGCAATTTTTCAAACAAGGTATTAAAAGGTCCTGCAATGGCCCACCATAATTTTCTGGGGTGAACATTTTGAATTCCAAAGTGTTTCAGTGGGTATGTTAAAAAGAATTCACTAACAAGTAAAACATGGGCATTTATGCACCACGTGCTGCTTTATCCTTTAACTGGATCATGTCCTAATTCCACATCAACAAAGCATGATCTCCTGTAAACTCCATCCCACGAAAAGGCCACTGCCCTCAGAATTGCAAAGCAGCTCCAAAGTGCATCATAAATCCAGAGACAAAAGACAAAACTGAGTGGACAATTTAGCGCAAGTTGCATTTAAAAGGACTCGCGGCCCACACGCCATCATTCAAGGCCGTGACACACAGGCCAGAATTGCGCTCTACAAGCATCACCCACTCCACAAGTCCACATGTACTTAAACATGAGGATAATAACAGCAACCGAGCTTCAAAAAAAGAATAATAAACCTGGTGGATGAAGAGTTAGCGATGAAATTCCAATCTGTCAATAAAGCTGATGTTTCAGGTTAGGCACACATCCATAAAATAACTTTCACAACCTTGGAGTACAACCTCAAAGGCACACCAGCATGGGAAAAATGTTATATGTAAATAGCTCACAACTTTGGTCCTCCAGTTGGTAAATGTTTTGCTCAGCCCAGCATTTTAGGCAGCTTGAATATTGTACCTCATTGGACTACCTTATTACGATTCTGACTTTTTAACAAATGACAGTCTCCGTGTTCTCCTATTGAGGTGGCTCGTATTTTCTACATTACAGTACTGTGATAAGCGTTGGGAAATACGAGAGAGTTGAACATACTTTGTCTTCTGACAAAGCAGTACATCCATGTGGAGAGTCATAGTCAAGGTATACAATTTGCTTATCGTGACAGAGAGCACAGAGCACAAGAATAGCTGCTGCACCTGTCCAAATTGTTTGCTTCTTCAAAAGAAAGACAAACTAATGCATTTTCGTGTTTCAGGTTCACAATACCGCTATTTTGTGGATTTTATATCTTTGATAACTCTATTTTTTGGTCTAACTCGTGTTTATATTAGGTGTAATTCCACTATCGACAGTTAGGGTAACACGCTTATTTAGTTTGAGACAGTGTTAATTTGAAAGAATATGAACAAAACAGGAAGTACAGTATTTCAGCACTGCCTAGTTTTTGTCCAAAATGATTGAATGTCATCCACTGTAATCCTGCTTTTTACACCTACAGAGAGTGATGGCTGTTGCGTCATTTAATGTATTTTTTTGGCATGATTATTGATATATTTTATGAGCTGTTGGGTTAAGTTTGTTCTATAGGTAAAAACGGGATACGTTTACTGTGAACACAGCGATCAGCACACTGTTACACAGTTTGTACAATATTTTTTGTGTTATCCATTGCTTTCTCGTTCTCTATCTCAATAAATTCTATGTGCTTAAATGTGTGTTTAAATACCCATGATACCCCAAACAACCATAAATGTGACCCGTGATTTGGGGCGTGGCGGCCATTGGGAATTTAGGGCGAATCCTGAACGGCCGGTTCAGGCCAGGCCAAAATCGGGGCGTATCAGAGCTGCTTTACATTCTTGCCCGCTTCCGTGCCCGACCAACATCAAGTCAACAGTATACTAACAACAAAAAGCGATGCGCCATCTCACGCTTTATTACTCCCATTCCTCCTTCACTCTTTAATGTCTCATTAAACAACGCGACGATATGACTCGGGGACAGCAGGCTCCTCAATTATGCGATACAAAGCGCAGCGAATAATTAAAGCTGCAATCAGAGGTGTCGCGTCATCTTGCAGGCAGTTGTAAATTAGAGGCTGATTGCAGAGTTCACGCCTGTCATGGTGCTGCGTAATTATTGTCAAGGAGGTATGTTGAAGTTGGGCTCGCACCCTATCTGCAAATTAGACCCCCAAAAAAACTTATATGGCTGATAAGTATCAGGACATTGACATTGCATGGTTAGGTTCTCATTTTTAATTACATCGCCAGTTTGCACTCATTCTCGCCATTAATCAGGTCAGACCCGTGTTTGTAACTTAAGTCAGTGTTATAAAATGAACCCAATGATTATCTATTTAAAAAAAAGACTTTCAATATTCAGCAAATTAACCTCTTATTTTATTAACAGCTGTTTTTTAACGTTTATTTGGGGAAAACATTTTGAATTGAAGAAGCCTTTATTTCAGTGCCATATTAAACTACATAATATTACAGTGGCTTACAACAACATTAAATATATATTTTTTTTAAAAGACCTCTGTCTTGTTTTTGATGACCACATAGACCCTTGGCGCCAGTGTGCTTTCATATTGCCATGGTACCTGGAGAACAAAGTATTGTTTGTGTAAAAGGTTTCTGTACCATTGGTGTATAAAATAGTCCAACATTTGGGTGGGACAAAACAAACAAATTAATGTGAAAAAATATATAAATATATCTACTCTGTCAAACATCTGGGGCTGAATTAACAGTTATTTTGACTCCAGCTTTACACACAGTAACTTGATTTTACACTTGTCTAACATCATCACAAATACAATTTTTTTTTAGTAAATCTACAGATTGTAAAAGTAGATTTAAGGTTACAAGCTGTGCTTGAGTGCCAGACAGTACAACAAATGATCTTAAATTTAGACAGTCTCTCTCATCCTAGCAATAAACAGTAAATGCATAAAATCGTATAACTAACAACAACAACCAAACAACTGAATGTTTTTCCACCAGTAAATTCAGCTCAATAAATGTTCAGAGTTTGGAGTGTGTATGTGTGTTTACCATTTTTTAGGGAATTTGACTGTTGCAGACAAAATGGACGCTCAAGTAAGCCCTCAAAGGGTGCACTTACTAACTTCTTAGGCAGAAAGTCCAACAAACATCTAGATTTTTATACTTTCAATTTTAACTCACCAAAATTACACTTGCTGTCACTTCCACGTGCTGGTGGCTCACTGTGTGTCACCTTTATACCTTCCCCACTTCCTGTTTCTTCCTTACACTTCCTGGCCCACCATTAAATCATTTCAACAGTAAATCCTTAAAGGTACTCTTGCAGTTTAAAATGATATATTACTTGCAAATATCTGTAGTGCACATCAATTAGTTGTGTTTCACCCACCACTATTTATGCTTATGGACCTCAAGTAAAACTATCTTGAGCCCAGCAACATAGCGCATGCGGACAGGGGAGGTTCCAATGAGCCATTCTTCATTTACGTCACTCGGCTGACATGACAGCCTTTCCCGTGGCGGCCATGGAATACTAAAATCAAAGTGAGGCAGCAGCGGCGGTCTCCGTCACCTCCCCGGAGATGCCACTTGCTTCTGCAAATGCAGGGAGAAGCCGAGGCTTGGACTTTACTCATTGATACCGCCCACTGTGGTAAAGAGCTTCAAATGGGCGGAATTACAGGATCAATAGTGTGATTAGCGGAGGCCTTGTAGCTGCAGTCTGTTGTTGGCAATCCTTTGTAGTTTGTACTATCCAACTAGACTCAAGAGACAGAGGAGGTGTTTCTCCTTCCTTTGTGTGGGAGATACTGTGGATAGATGCATCGATACTGTCAGGGTCAAACACGTTTTTAAAAATGAGAGTGACTTCTTGGCTACTGATTAATGTAAAGGGCAACCAGTTTGATACACAATCATGAAATAACAAATTATCCATCCGTTTCCTGCCACTGACAAATATATATGTTGAGGACATTTTTCAACAGGAAGGCATGGGAAAGGGTCTCGCACAGCACAGTAATGACTAACAGATCTCTGTATATGGCGGCTTTGCATCGCTTTTGATTAGAGAACAGCACAATATTAGATGGTGAATCTCAGCTTCTCACATCAATTATGAGGGAGATAAATGCCCAAAAACAACATTTAGGCACCTGACCCTCGAAGAGTGCATTGACATGTATGGTATAAACAGTGTATTTGTTGTGACAGGTAGGAGAAAGTGTGTGTAATGATCATGCGAAAAGATGACAATTTGTGAAGTGAATGAGGAATGCCATGTAAAAAAGCCACCAACGTTCAACTCCAGACACAACGGTCCATTTCTTAGTTATATAACTGTAAATAAATGATTATTTTGGCATTGAAAGCCCTTTCTCATCCTTCTTTCCAAGAAAATGACAATGTCCCATTACTGGTGAGCAATTTTTAGAACACGGAAGCCCGAGAGCATGGTGTGGGTAAACGTATAGAAATGGCTAAATGCACACATTGTCCTTAGTGGATCAAATATACGGTATGCAAGGGTACTTGAAGCAATGATGTGCATTCTCAAATAAACGGTGATTTGGCCGGCTGTACAGTCTGCATAAAGTCAATAACAACAAGGTCATCCCGAACACAACAGATCCATTCCATTCAATCAGTTGCCATCAAAGAGCCTGTTTAAAGTGTACATTGCGAACCAAAATAGAGAACAATTACTTGCCCGAGTCATGAAGGTCATGAAGTGGGAAGATCAAGGTGCAATATTTTTCCACACGACGTTTAAAAAAAAAAAAAATATATATATATATATATATATATATATATATATATATATATATATATATATATATATATATATATATATATATTTTTTTTTTTTTTTTTTCCCAGGTGGGTGGGTGCTAGAACGGATGAATGGCCCTTTTGTTCATTTCAATGGGGAAAGATAATTTGAGATATGACTCTTTTGAGTTAAGAGCATGGTTACAGAACAATACAATCTCTATCTCAAGGCACCACTGTGTAGCGTAAGACCACTATCGACTATACACCTGCATTTAGAAGTGTGGTCCACTAGTTGAATGTCAATACAGGAGCAAACTGGCGGGCGGCCCCCGGGACGAGCGGGACAATCGATGTTGCCAGTATCTTCGCCCTCCTAATCTCTGTCGCTTGGGCTAGTTCTGCTATCTGTAATAGATCTTGGGGGATTAAGGGCTCCCTTCTGGAGACACTTCCCTCTCGTCGCTGAAGACCAGCGGGGCGGGGTGCCAGTCATGCGGAACTGGGGCCGAGCAGGCGGCACGGCGAGAGCGGGACATTAGAAGGGGGGGACAATTTGGATCAGGATGGGAGGGGGGGGGAAATGTGGGGTAAAAAAAAGCGGCAAAGAAGGCATGATGGGCAAAAGACGGCGCGTAGATGGGACACGTGGGAAGCAGGTAGGGGGGGGGGGCAGGAGGGGGAGGACGGAAGCGAGATGAACCAAAAGGAGGATAAGCACCCGGCCAGCCGGGGGAAAGCCGAGAGCCCATGTAATTTCTGATTTCTCTAATCCTTCTGGCATTTATACTTTCAGCTGACAGATAATGAAAATGAAAAATGAAATGAAAAAGTTCCACTCACCGAACGCTGGCCATGGGATTTTCTTTTCTTTTTTTCTTTTTTCTGTCTCTTTTTGTAATGCTTCGTTGGGTCCATGCGCTGAGCCAGCAGAACTCTACAAATAATATGACCTCAGGGAGACCTATAGATGTCTAGCTAGACAGATACCTAAATAGCTGTCTAGATAGATAGATGTCTACATACTGCAGATCGATAGATCGATCGATCGATAGATCGATAGATAGATAGATAGATAGATAGATAGATAGATAGATAGATCTGTTAAGGCCGTATCACAACTAAACTCGCCCGGGCGGGTTGAGCAGGTCCTCTGCCAGTCTCGGCCATACCTAAAGCCATGCTGCCCAGGGCTGAACTAATGTGTGCACTTAGCCTTGGGCGAGCTGACGGTAGAAGCAGGAGAGACGCGCGCATAGAAACAGAATCAGCATGAAGTTCTGGTATGAAGCCCCACTCCAGTGATGAGAATCTTGATGAAGAAGAAGGATCACTGCGTCCCTAACTTGAGGTGCAGCTTTACACGAAAAGTATTATTTAATGGGCTTTAATGGCCAATTCCATTTGGACCAAGTGAGGTAGTGACCCACCTGATCTAGCGGATGGGAATTAAAAAAAATCTTGGTGTGTGTGGCAGGTACCACCAATTTGTTATACACACTGCCATCTATTGGAGGGTAAAAGCATCAACTATTTTTTGGGAGGAGTTCAACATTTGAAAGGGTGGATGAGTGGTTATTCAGTTGTAGGAAATGGATAGGTGCATTTCCACGTTTCGATCACATTGTTCTCATAACATTCCTTAACAAACCGCCTTTGTTTTGAGTGACCCCCAAATAACATTGTGTTGATTATAGCCCTTTTTTTCTCTCATCAGAAATAGTGCGGAATTCCCGTGAGAACAGATTATTATGCTGTGGATAAAATGCAGCCAAATAAAGATTACATGGATTATCAAATGAAGGGCAATTATCTAGCTATCAGCTATCATCCGTCCTGATAGTATGACAGTAATTTTAATTAAGGCTGGTGAAACGCAGAGGCTCGACGCTCGGCTCGAATTGGCGCCGCATCCTCGTAGCTAAAGGATTGATGATTTCCGCAGCGCCCAAATAAAACACGACGACAAAACAAATGGCTGACACAGGCCCGGACAGAGGGTGCATTGGTCCGTACTTGCACACATTCGGCTGTTGGCGCAACAGAATGTTGTTTGTTTTTAGCGACTGCCACAGTCCATTTGGTGTTTGTTTGATGGAGGGATGTCGTAATACGTATTTATAATAATCATACATGGATGCTAATGGGAATAAACCACCTTTGTCAAAGCATCCAGGCAGGGGTAGAGTAAAATGGATTAGCCTGGAGTGTTATTTCCCCCTTTGCTGGCCGTATTTCACTCTGAGCCAAAGCTGGTTGCCTATTATGCATAAAAACGCATATGGTGTCGTATTAAAAAAAAAAAAAAAAAAAAATGGAGGGGTGGAGAGGCAGGCGCAAAGGGTGGGGTGGTAAATCCAGAGTTATGACGCAGGAGCAGCGCTTGGCGGCCCACTGCAGCAAAACAACTTAATGTCAGCCGCTAATCTAGTTGCAGGTGTTCATGGAAGCAAAAGAACATTTCACACATTTATTTAAATGAGCTGCGAGTCAAACGCTCAAAATATGATTATACGGGCGAGGATGTATGAGGGGCCGGAGCTGAAAAACATCCATGTCAACTTGTGAAAAAATCTCTTTTATGTAAGTGTACTTACAATAATAGGGGGCCTGCTGCAAGTAAGCATTGTGTAAAATAGCTCGAGTGACGCATCGAAATTCGACAATTCCGAGTCAACAGATTTTCGGAAAATGGCAGCTCACAAAAGATGTTCTTGGTTGTTTGATTTCACACTTGATGGCTGCTTTCTGACCTTCCATATCAGATAATGAGGGAATCACAAAGAAAGCCAACTTGCAGAAGAACGTTTTATTATATACACAAAGCCTTTGGCAAAATTTCAATGAAATGATCTTTCTTCACTGGTGGGAATTCCTGCTTCTTTCCCTCACTTGATCCGGCCATTGCTTTCCATTTCCCACGCTGTCAAAGGCCCTTCACTCACTCGTGGTGCCGTCTGTGATTTAGTCATCCTTCAGCCATGCTGAGTCTTTCTTTGTCTGCCCGCCCGCTATCTTTTAAATATCAAGACGTCTTTGCTGCGCTCACCGGTATTAACAAGCCGCCTCCTCGACCTATACTCGGCCACATCATTAGGTGCACCTGCACGGTTATTTTTCCCAACCCAGTTCAACACACAACCATGAATAATAAGTGTTTCATCTTTGATTGTCATTTCATCAGCCTACGGTATAAAAAGCTTGTCACGTCAAAATAAAAATGGTCAAGAGAAATGCTTTTATTTCTGGATTCCTCTAATATGCACAAAAACAATCCATTTTTATGAAAATGACTTTCATCACATTGACCCATGAACGTTTTTGGTGCACCAAAGAAACAACAGTAACAGGAGGACGAACGCAAATGGCAGGGCAATGTATTAAGATAAGGCTAGATAATTCTCATTTCTCAATCTGATATTTCGGTTCAATCGATGTGGCGTGTCAACAGTTATCAGCAGTTTTATTTTAGAGCTAATGAATTTGCAACATTTTGACAGTAGAAAGTAATCTCCCCTCACAGCTGACACAGTGCTAAATGTTTCAATTTGTTTTTCATTTTTATTTTTTGCCATCTCCATTTATTAGAAATCAAGTAATATTGAAGATTGAGTCGGTCAAGTGTTGCAGGGAAGCTACAACTTTTTATACGGCGTCTTCTTGTCCTCCGGCAAAGTATCAAGCTACCATCTTGCAACTTGTCATGCTTTGTAAACAGGACTTATTTTAACTGTTTAATATAATCACAGAGTCCAATTGTTAGGCAATTACTGTCCATAATTACTGCAGTATCGAGAAAGGAAATTGTTCAGAGGCTGTAATGTGTTGTAACCTCAATTGCAGAGGACACACTAATAAGAAAAAGGAAACATTTATTTTCCTTTATACATTATCCACATAAAAATCATATTGACGTGATTATAACTTTAGAAAATTGTTATCACTTTATAATAAGGGCACAGATTTACCTTGCATTACCAAGGATAAAGAAAGCACTTCACATCATCAAATTTTTTACTCAATATCTTTAAAGGACACAACCAATTTAAGCCTTATGAAATTGAGCTTGTTTTCAGGGGGTTGTCCTGTCTCTACTGCTGGAAAAAAGCCTAGTATAGCTTCTGACTGGGGTCGGAGTTAGGAATTATCAGATGCTAATGGTGTTAGCTAATGGTAATCTGTGCATCCAACAAAACTAAATGCAATTCTGCTACCTATCAGGATCGACTCATAGAACTTCCTTCTAATCCATGTAGTCACTTGAAAGTGGTGGATCCTCATCTAGCCTAGCTTACAAATCAAAGGTGGAGAAACTGGGTATTTGGGCATTTTTTATCTTTATTTTTTATGTGTTCGCCAAATGAAGTGAGAAAGTGACATAATTGTTCGGTAAAATTCAGAACAGCTCATTCACAGGCGCTTTTTTGGAAATAAGCAGATGACAAAACATTCACTTTAATTTTGCACTTGACTGGTGGGCAGGCACTCCAGAAAAAAAATTCTTAACATGTGTAGTTTTTGTCATATACTGTATTGACTATGCTTTTCCACACTTCTTAAAGTGTGTGTGTGTGTGTGTCGCACAGAATAGCTAGCTGCAGCTCCAGCAATAATACGCATTAAGGCCATCCGACATGATCGACGAGACCATCCACCTCATAGGATATTGCCATTTTTCCACGGAGGTTCCCTTCATGCTGCCGTGTCTCAGGCCGCCGCTTAAAAGCTATAAATACTGAAGAGTGACACCCTCTTTAACGTTTGTTGAATTTGAACGCTTGTCCTGTGACAGCAAATTGTGCTGCCCCCGCCACTCCTTCTGCAAATACCACCATTTTTGCATTCAAGCTGCTTTTTATGACAGGTGCACATCCATCATGGGTTGAAATGGGAAGCAAAAAAGGGAAAATGCAACTTGGTGAGGAGACGCAGTTATTTCAGCAATTGGTAATTTTGCTTTGCTATAGGGTATGCCATTTATTAATAGCAACATACTGTAGATTCTCATTTTAAAGCGCTGCACTAAGTCTACTCTCAGTGTTTAGCGTATAGCAATATGGATGGTCCTTTTATGGCCCAGAGGACAACTTCCATGAGTTCCGAAAACAATTTGAAATGTGGGCTCATCCGACCACAGCATACTTTTCCACATGGTGTCAGTCCTCTCAGAAGAGCTCAGGCCCAAAGAAGCTGTTGAAGAAGTTCTTGATATCTGGCTTTTGCTTTGCCTGGTATCGTTATAACTTTCACCTGTAGATGTGCAAAAAAATTACCTAATGATGACATATACATATATATATATATATATATATATATATAAATATATATATAAATATATATATATATATATATATATATATATATATATATATATATATATATATATATATATATATATATATTTGTTTTTTTTGTTTTTAATGCAGTGTCGCCTGAGTGATCAAAGGTCAGATTTCTCCAGATTCTCAGAATATTTTGATATTGTGGTCTGTAAATGATGAAATCCCTAAATTCATGGCTATTCATTAACGTTCTTGGAATTTGCTCAAGCAGTTGTTCACAAAGTGAACGTCGCCCCATCCCTGCATGTGAAAAACTGAGCGTATTGGGGCTGCTGCTTTACTTTATTTGACCATTGAATCCATCTCAGGGTGTGGCCATCAAAATTGTTTGCCACTTGCTGTTGCATGAAAATGACATCAGTTAACGACAAATCACAGTTCGCCTGTTTTGTGGGTTTAGTCATGTGATGTTCACACGCTGAGCCCTGAGGCTCTGTGATGCCATTTACAGTCGACAGCAAGTGGCCGAAATTTTTCCACTCTTCTGTTTTTCACACATCCCAACTTCATTGGAATTTGAGTTTGTATTCCATTTAGTAAAAAATGTTATGTAAAACTGATTGATTTTATTTCTGTGATTTTCTAATATTCACAAAAGAATTACTCATTGACATTCTTTGTTTCTTTTTATTTGCTATTTTCATGAACATGCAGCGGGTCATAATGACCCATGAACATTTCTGGTGTAGCAAAAAAAAAAAAAAAAAAAATCACAACGTGGGGTTAAAGTGGTTACAACAATGTTATAAAAGTAACACAGTAGCACTTTTGATTTATGGTCTTCAAAAGTAGAGTAAAAGAATAATTTGCGATATGCGTAAAATGAGTTTAAATTCTAGTATTTCGGGATTATAATTCGCGGAATATGCAGCGTTTAAATATCATTTTAAATTTGGGGGAGTGTAAATCATTCACAAGTTTTCAATATTCACATTGACGCTTGTTCCCACCCCCATAGCCAGGATACATTGTGGTTTAGCAATTGGAAGAATAAAATACCGGTACGTTGAGCGGATAAATTGAAGTGGCACGTAAGCCTAGTCTAGGTTAAGATTTTCGAAGTTAAGTAGATTGTTAGCTTCGGACCAAGCAGGGTGCTGTGCCCCGTCCATCACTGACGCGACTGTGTTGCCGCTGGCCAGCCTATGGTTGCCTCCGCCGATGGTGTTGTCGCAATCTGTGCAGCGTCGAGACTCCATCGCCCCGCCGCACTCAGTAATAACGTAGATGTGGCCGTTGGGGCATTGATACCAGTGTCCAGAGCGCATCTTCATGGCCGAAACGATCATCTTCCTCTCCTCGTCGCTGATCCCCAAATTGGTGATGGGCACCTTTCGCTTCATCACCTTCAAGGCCTCGTTCCCTCTTTGTTCGTCTTCTTTGGTGAATTGGCTGATCTTCCCCAACGCCTCCTCCACAATATTTTTGCTTTTGATATCAATATCGTTACTTTTCCCTAGTTTCACTGCCTTGATGGAAAGGGTGATGAATTCCGCCCAGAGCGTCAGCCTCTGCAGCTCCCTTTGCAAATCGAAGAGCTGCTGCTCAGTGAATTTCTGTTGGAAGTTATTGACCCACAAGAGGAAGTTGTCTATCCCCTTCCTGAACATGTTGACTTCAGCGAGTGTCTCGTTTTGTACGACCGTGAGTAGTTTCTGAATCCTTGTCAGGAAGTTCAGCTTGTTTTCCAAGACCCATATATCATTCACCGTGATGTGGTTGCTTTTCAGGATACGCTTCATATGCGTGAATTGCTCTTCCCCAAGCACACGTTGGATAACAAGTCCCTCTAACTGCATCTGAAGCTCCAACCTGTGATTTTTCATGTCATCTTGATTCCCACTTATCTTTGCCTTCACCAACTCTATCGCTGCCAGACTCCTGTTGATGTGAGATCCATAGCGTAGGTTCTTACGGATTGGAGTTCGACACTTTGGACATTCCTTCAGCTTTATGGCCACCTGCCCTTCCGTGTTCGCCTGCTGCTCATCATCCATCCCCATGTATGTGTCCATTGACTCATGTTCAATGATGTGGCCGCAGTCTTCCAGTTGGATGAAGCGAGCATCGGGGTCATCCTCCATGCCAAAGAAAATGTCTGTGACTTCGTCTTCATGACAGATGCGACATTTGCTTGGACATTTGTCGCCGCACAAGCCGATGCACGGGTGGCCGCAACTCAGGGTCTGGTCACAGGGAAGGGTACATGGGGGCCGATCGCATGGCTCGTGGCACAACTTGCTGCAGCTTTGGTGAGGGCACTGACAACCGCAAGGCTCGTTACACGGAGTGCAGGGCTCTCCACACTTCTTCATGCACTTGCTGTGGACGCAGCAGTTCTCGCAAGGTTTCTGACAGGGGGGGCAGTCACCGGTGCAGGGAACCGTGCACTTGTGGGAACATATCAGAAGACGGTCGCACTTATGAAAACAGGGGAAGTGGAAGCGACCGCTGTAACACTGGCCACACGTTCCGCGACAGGCGTGTCCGCATTTAAGCTGCTGCTCACATGGGGTCGTGCAAGGAGGGTCATCTTCATGTGTTTGGTAGAAGCAAGCACCCAGCTGGTTGTGGCCGCACCTTAGTTCTAGCATGACGTTGACCTTACACTGTACACTGGCGCATGGCTCCCCGCACCATGTGGCACAGCGATGTCCACACTGGAGCATCCTCGGGCAAGGCGCTTTGCATGTGAAAGTGTCTGGGTCCTCGTGACAGAGCACCATCTGTTTGTGCTGACACTTGGGGATGATCTTTTCAACCCTGACCCGACATAATTCTGGACATTCTTCATGGCAGACACGTGGGCACTTGTGTCCCAAATGGCATAGAATTTTGCTACAGTCCTTGACACACTTGTACTTTTTGTGCTCCCGGTCGTAGGGGTGGCAGACACTTGTGCACACGTGGCCGCAGTCCAAACGGAACTCACAGGGTTTGGTGCAGCCTCCCTCGGGGGCCTGCTTGAAGTCGTCGGCGCAAGAGGCTTGGATCTGCCGTTCCGGGTGATTCTGACAGCACAAAGTCAAGGACCGCCCGACCTGATCCTTCTCCTTCAAGGTCCTGAAGATGTTGCTCCAGAGATTTACCTGGCCCAGCATCTCACTATTGCCGATGCAGTAGAGACCTTTCTTGGCCCGAGACAAGGCCACGCATACGCGATTGGAAATATTCAAGAAGCCGACTTTACCCTGTGTGTTGCTGCGCACCAAAGACAACAGGACGATGTCATTCTCTTCTCCTTGGTACTTATCCACGACATGGACTCTGACGCCTGAGAATCGGCTGGCTGGCATGAGTCGGCTCAGACACTGAAGCTGGGCCGTGTAGGTCGTTAGGATGGTAATCTGCTCTGGTTTGTACTCTTGAAGGAGAAGATAACGGCAAAGAGCAACTACAAACATGGCCTCGTGTAGGTTCTGATGGCTTTTCCCTTCTTTGGACTGTTTTTCAAGTTGGTTGTGCTCCACAAAGAACACATTGGTTTTTAGACCCTGAAAAAGAGATGTTAAATACAAATAGTTATTTTGTGCTGAAAAAAGGACCAACACTTTTCAAAATATGGTCCAAACTCAAATGCTTCTACATTTGAGGCCTCGAGAACCTCTGCTCAAAGGTTGGTTGTTTTTGTTGTCGTTGCTTTTTTGTGTGTACACGCATTTAAATGGGCATCAGGGATAATAAGCCAAAGAAGGGTTAGGTTCGCTGCACATTTTGTTTTGAACCATTGAGAGCATTTACAGTAAAAATGTGATTTTGTTTTACCCTTATTTTACAATTACCTATGCTAAAATATGACTTTCAATATTACTTTTACAGATGTCCTCGATTTACAGTAGAGTTTCGTCGAGTAACAAATTTGTCCGAAATTCGGAACATGCTAACGCATCACTAATGCAGAAATGAAATCATAGTTACATTAAAATATTTGTCTGAAAAACTCTTCTAGGCTATAAATATAAAATGGTCAAATGAAAAACAGTAAGCATGCAGATAACTGAGCGTGCCCCCTCGTTGCTACGTGATGACATTCTCATGCCGCCGCGCAAACTTTTGTAACCTTGAAACATTGTAGTCGGGACTGTTGTAAGAACAGGGGAGCATTTAAAATTGTTAAAATACTATTTTGAATGACTCAATCATTGTGGAGCCTTGTTCCATGCATTTTGATTGATTTATGCTACTCCAGCTTTCTTCCACATCCCAAAAACATGCACGTCAAGTTGACTGAGTGTATACCCTGCCTCTCGCCCAAAATCAGCTGGGATAGGTTCCACCTCGCCCGTGACGCTAGCGAGGACAAGCGCTATAGAACAAGATGGATGGACGACTTTCGGAGGGTCTACTGTTGTTAAAAATCCTAAAAGATCCAGGTCATTTGTTGTATTCATGAAACGGGTATTCACTAGTACAAAAAGCATGTTGAATGAAGTTAAGGAAACAATACAAACCTTAACGTTGTCAAAGTTCAACACAGAGGGATGGTTTTTCAGCTCTTTGTAAATGTGTGGCGTCAGAAGGCGGGCGATTTCTGGCCTCATGCGATGCTAAAATGTAAGCAGGGAATATATCAGCTCTACTTTGAAATATAGCAAACGTTACGCCATACAGCACACTAGTAGAAATAAATCCCAACCTGTTGGTTGAGTCTGACAAAAGGAAGTCCCATGTTGACCAGCCTCTCAAACATGGACACCCCCATTTTGTAGTTCTTCTCCAGGTCATACTCTGTGGAACTGGGGCGCAACTGAGGAAATATTGATAGCTGTTCAGTATTTTTGGTGGACATTTTAGGGGCAGCACAGTGGCCTAGTTCTTAGTACAATAAGTCTGCCTCAATAGTTCAAATCTCACGCTGGGCCTTCCTTCCGCATTCCAAAAACATGCATGGTAGATTGAAGACTCTAATTTGTCCAGTGTACCCTTCTCTCATCAAAATTTGCTGTGAAATACTACAGATCACCTTATGGAAAATAGATGGCTGGACATACAGCTTGTAGATTTCTTCCACTGCGGATTAGCATTTGACAGGCAAAATTTCAGCTCATGACTTATTTTTCTCTCTTTTCAATTGAGTATGGCCATTGCAGTGATTAACGATCCCTAAGTTTTTTTTTCTAGCTCATCAGCAAACTTGTTGAAATTGAACCAACAGTGCCATCTTCTGGTTTCTGCACTCAGTTACTGCATTACTCCATCCAGCCATCATCCAATCCCTTCTCCTCCATTTCTGCATAACATGATTTGGAAAAAAAAACTACACTGAAAAATAAAGATTAACATTTAAAATATAAGTATGGAGATTTATCGCACGCATTAAAATCATGTTTAACCAACATGACTGATTTCATTTTGTATATGCAACCAATGTCTATATTTTTTAAAGTAAATCCAACAGACTCTTTTTCCCCTGTTCTGCCAGACCATGCCAAAATGTTTTAACCAACGGATGTGATTGAGTTCAAATCATCAAGCCCAGCTTTTTTTAAACCTCAACAACAAAATAACTTTAAAACGTTTTTAAAAAAAAATAATTCCTCAAAATAAACCCAGTCCAAATGATTGAAACAATGTAATGACTTGATACTGTTTTCCCCATCTGTTCTCAACACCTGTTCTCAAATGAATGTCCAAATTATTTACTTTAATATATTCACGCTAGAGTACACAAATGACCAGAACCAAGCCCTGCCATGAATTGCGAAAATGTGAGGAATTTACCATATATATATATATATATATATATATATACACACACATTATACACATACACAAATATACATATATATTATATTTTTTTTTTAATCTATAAATACTGTATACCACAAAACAAATCACACAAACATTCTACAACAATACAATAATAAACGGCTTACATTGATGATTCTTTTATTTAAATGCACCAAATGTGTGCATGACAATATTTAGAAGACTCTTAGTAATTTACTAACAACCCAGGCTAAACTTAACTCCTCTCTGACATACAAAGATGTCTCTCAGATGAGATGTATGACTTCAAAATGCTTTCACTTCATCAAACCCAATTCCTACTTGCAGAGCTTTGGCGCGCTCTCGTGGCATATTTGAGCATTATAATAGAATTGAGGGCAAAACGTGGCCAATCGGAAGGCTTTGTTTTGACACAAAGTTTCCTCAACGTGCTACTTAAAGCCACCGTGGAAGAAAACAAAAGCAAAACGCAGTCCTGAATGCTAACTGAAAAGTACCGTGTGTAGAATTTTGTGCCGTCTAGCAGTCAATTAGCGAACAGGCGGAGGTTCACTGCATTGATCCGGTGTGAGGCCCCTTACCTGCTGGTGGTCTCCAATAAGAATTAGGTGCTGACATGCTTGACTCAGTGCAGTGACGATGTGGGCCTCGAGAACCTCCGCTGCCTCCTCAACAATCACCAACCGCGGGCGCACCTCCTGTAGGACCTTGCGGAACTTGGCCGCCCCTGTTGTTGTCATGCCGATGACCTGATGGCAGCAGTAAGGAACAATTAGTATTTTTTGGCTCAAGGACGTCTCCCTTGACTTGTGAATCGTCATTTCTTCTCAAGACATACACACAATGGAAGAAGCCATTTCAGGTGAAATCCAGGAATGGTACTTTGTGCATAATTTTGTACAACTTGTAGAAGTTGGTCAGTTTCAACATTAAAACCAATGATAAAATGAAGGGGAAACAAGTGTACTTGATTAAATGAAAATGTAGTGCACACAAAACAGTTCTGAAAAGATGAAATGCTGATGCAGTCTATTTTAAAGTTAAATAAATCTGTGCGGTTCTTATGTACTTAAATGTATTTAACTGGATTGGAAAAAAAAATACTTAAAAAAAAAAAAACATGATTAAACTACAGCAACATTGAATGCAGTTTGAACATTTTTCACGTACCCCGAAGGGAACCCACGTATCACGCTTAAAATTACTGGCCTAGGCCATCTAATATGAATGGATCACGGTGTTCAAGTGCGATCATTTTGAGGATTCACCATTAAACATTGTTTTTGTTTTTATTTTTTCTTAATGGAAAAGATTTTACAAAGTAATCAGTGCTTACTACTAGAATTTTGTAGTTGTGTAAGTAGTTGTGTTTGTAGCAATGTTATGGTGAAAGTGACTCAAAAGTAACTACAGGTAATCAAAAGACTAGCATTAGTTATAGCGTATTACCAGTTGGGAAGTAATCTTCTTAATGCTAATTACTAGCTTTAGACAATTACTACCTTTATTGTGTGTACCTTAGCCATCTCGCGGCTGCAGTGTCTCATCACGTTTGATTTCAGCAAACCTGCTTAATGCTAATTGTGAGAGACTACAATCGCTAGCTTTCACGTGTGTACCTTGGCCATCTTGAGGATGCAGAAAGTCTCGTTACGTTTGATTTCAGCATATCGGTCCGCTGCCTGCTGGTAGTCCTCTTCGTAGATTAGCGCTTTGTTACGGATGTCAGCTTTGTAGCGTACTATCCACAACCTGCAGGCACACAAGAAGGCCATTTGTTGAACAAGCTTCACCCATGGACTAAATCATCACACCTGACGTGAAACCGTCATCCTGGGTGAGCTGGGAGGATGCTGAAGAACACCCACACAAGAATGGGGATAATATACTGTGTGTAATGCTGTGTTCATAATTGATCTGCTTTTTTAATTTCACATTTGCCTCACAATAACTTCAACGCTTCATCATCCGATTGGTTAGAGCTAATCTTGTGACAGCCAAGTTTAACTTACAAAACAGGTCTACAGGTCATCTCTGTTGAGTGTGACATATTTGTTTACGTTTTTGTCAAGTAGTATTGAAATATTGATTCTAACCTGCTCCAGATGTTGAACAATTACATTTTTGTTTCCTACTGATGGTTTCTTAATCGCAATATAATGGTGGCATTAGGAGGTGCATGACTAAGTTAAGTCCCCACTTTGGCCCAGGTGCCAAATGTCCTGCTTGCCACTGAGCCTTTGTCACAAAGTTTGCCCACTCAAGATGTAAAGGATGTGCGGCAACCTCCCTTAACCCCTTTGTATGCTTGGAAATGTACACATAAACCTAGAACGATCCTATCAAATCACCTGTCTTCACAAAGATAATAATGATTAGTTTTGATTAATTGTAGTTAGTAGTTTTGATGAACGGCACTGCAACATACAGTATATGAAGCAGGTATGTGAATCATATCACTGCAGTTCCACAACTACAACAACCATGGCAAATGAGTGTGGTTATGAAAACTGACCGATACAGTCTCCATCGGTCTGCCATTGCGAGAGCCCAAACATCCAGGATTCTTTGTTCCTCTGCTTCACTCATAGCTGTCTTTTTGGCCAGCTCTTTCTTGACTTTGCGCTTCATCTTCTTCTTCTGTTCCTGTTGAAACTGAAAGAAAGGACGAAGGTGGGGCACACAAATTTGAACCTTTGACTTATTGGCAATTAATGCGATTGGGACAGAGCTTACCATCCATTCTTCCTCAGTCTGGTCATTGTTTTTTTGGTCCTGATCCATGCTCATCGCCAACATAGATTGCTGCATTGTTTTGAGGGCAGCTGCCTCTCTGAGACGTTCTTGCTTGTCGTCCCTGCCGCGGTCATCGTCAACGTTATCCTCGATGATGCGTTCGGCCTGAATCAGATCGGCCTCCTCTGCGACTTCAATGACGTCCTCCTGCTGCAACTCAGTTACAACCACATCTGTGCATATCACAGATGGGTTTTCCAACACATCTTAGTGCCAAATTCTGAATTTGTGCCCATTAGGAAGGTTAAAAATCAAAGTATCGGCATAATGGCCTGTGATGCGATGGCATTCAGTATAATAAGAGATACTTAAGAATCACAATTAATTCCTGTCAACATCACTCATCATCCATCGTATTGGACTGCATTGTATATCGTAATTGGAGTGAATTGCATAATGTTAGTTGACAAAACGTCATAATTGAAGGTAACAGACACATTGAATTGCATGGTAAAACACTTCTGGGCCATAAACTATCACTTTAAAAAAAACAAAAAACTTTTGTCCATTCCACTTACAGTGGCAAAGATCTGATTTATATTTTTTACTACGTATAATGTAAGCCTGATTCAGATCCATGTGTTTCTTTGTGCAATCTCTAATTGACTGTCTGTTACTTGCCCATCACCGGCA
The DNA here is from genome assembly GCF_054856515.1 of Filicampus tigris. Taxonomy (NCBI): domain Eukaryota; kingdom Metazoa; phylum Chordata; class Actinopteri; order Syngnathiformes; family Syngnathidae; genus Filicampus; species Filicampus tigris. The sequence continues at coordinate 20,324,705 of NC_141225.1, read as the reverse complement.
AGATGTTTCTTTCACTATTGGTGTGAGGCCAAAACCTCACGTCACTCACCTTCATCTACATTTGTGTCATCTGTCTCCATCTGCAGGATGCCTCCGGGACCCAAACCTAACCACTCCAGGATTACACTTGAGTTGCCAATCCATGTCCTGAGATTCTGCATTAACATTCATATTTTTCCCCCAGCAAGTTCATTCATTTACACACACAGACACGCATGCACACAAACACGTTCAGATAGGTCATACATATGTACTGTACTATAAACATATTGCAGCAGTGTTACACTACAAGAGAGGGCCGGGGTTGTTAACTCAACATTCCCAGTGATATAAACTATGAAGTGGGATAGTGAATAATCATATTGGCCTAGCAATAATAACAAATATAAACCAGTATACCATGCATTTAATGTAAGGATGACATCTGCCGCTGTACAAACTAATTTGTTTAGAGCAAGAACAACAAATAAAATCGCTTATGTACAGTATACATAAAAATAACTCAACTTTCCTTGGTCCAAATATTAAACTTGTTAAAAAAAATAAATAAAATAAAATAATACTCCATGCAGTGTAAATTGCTCTTGGGGGGGCCCCAGGTGCTATGCCTTGGGCCGGTTATGTGTAACTGTGCAATACACAATTGAATGTGTTTTTACAATACACTCACAAGTGGTTTGCGCAGACTGTCCCGGTGCTTTTCATTCATGAAGTTTTCAAGGATCTTCTCATGCAGGATACCAGTTAGAGAACAATGTAGTTTGCGGTTGTGGTCTTTAATCCAATCCTCCAAAGCACGCAACTCTGAGTGAATCTGTTCAACACATTAAGGCATGAATCAACGTCAGACTTAAAGATTTACGGTTATTTAATCAAGTTGAGTTTGTTGATCAGTTTTTGCATCTCACAGATGACAAAGTTAGCCCTCAACTTTAGTAGTGAGTTGTGTGCTTCTAAAATAAGTTAGTCGCCTTTATAGTCAAACGACCTAAAATGTGGAGTTCAGTCTAAATTTTCTGGGACAATGTTTCCATCAAGACTGATTTTAACAACACCTATGAATTGCCAGTATGGTAGTAAAAAGCACAGTATCGCTCTGGAAACACCCTTCTTTTCCCACTCCATTATTTGCCATCATTAAAAGGGTGAGTGGCTTTACATTATTTTGGTTTGTTTTACTATGTAGTGGTAGACTTCATTCTCACAATACTGTATGTGCATAATAGCCAAGAATGTTCAGATGTGAGGTCAAAATATTGCCTGGAGAGTGAGTAAAGAGCTTATGAGCACCATCAATCTAGGAGCTAGTCCTCTATTATATATGGGCCATTCTACTGAATTGGTTCAAATTCAGAGATGGAAAATGTGTGAAATTTGTATTTTATTTCAGAAGAACATTTATTTTATTCATGTTGCACCATATCTAAGGGGCACAAATTTAATAAAAGTACAGTCAATTTTCAAATAGTATTTTCTAGCTTTTCCCAAATATCTTGCCTGTCCCTAAAATGTGTCACTACCGAAACACACAATTACAGAAGAATAAAAATAATTCTACTGGCCGATTCATATTTTTTTCCATTTCCCCCGCTACACTGTATTTTTTATAAATTAATATACATGGTTTTGACATCAAAATCAATCTAAATGATTTTTTAACAGAATATTAGTTTTTCTGAAATAAATCAAAATGTATATGCTATTTTTCATTGTAAAATGTAGAAAGTTGATCATATTAACTTCAAAAGTCATGATTAATTAAAACAAACATACGCTTAAACAATCATAAAAAATTGTTGGTTGATAATTCAATTCTTTTTATTTTTGTTAAAACATCAGTTTTTTCGGTAGTGACTGCAAAATTTCAGATGTGACCATATTGTTGCTGCTGTTGCAGTAATACTTTGTGTGAGGTTAGCATTTTAACCACTTAACTACTTTTGCTATATTTTAACTTTTAATGTGTAATGTAACTAATGAAAAATATTTTTTTCCCATTTTCTAGTGCTTTGTGCTGTACTCAGGGTTGCGGGGGGTTGGAGTTGATCGCAGCTGACTTAGGGCAAAAGCAGGGTACATGCTGGACCAGTCACCTGTCCATCACAGGGCTCTTCATCATTGAAAAACTGTGGTTTCACCTTCCAAATAAAAATTGAATTGGAATGACAAACATTTTTGTAACATACATTTCCCTGTATGTATGTTCCCTCTCTCTCTGTTTTTTGAGAGACATCTGGTGGTCTTGTCTTTTGCTCCATGCTCTTCTGACTTTCCTTTGCTCTCTGCTGGATACTTCATTGGTAGACTTCAGCTTTCCTTCTTCCTTCCATCCCTTATTTCTTTCTCTTTCCTTTATTAAATATTCTTTGGGTTTCACTGGGTCATTCTAACCCTTCGCCTGTACTCTGTCTCTGCTAGGCTTTTTGGCATTTTGGTGTTTGGCATTTTGGTGTTTTCCCCTTATTAACCTTAAATTAAGATAAAATATGAAATAGAATATTGTTAAAATCAGAAAGATCGACGTATTATATTATTTAAAACTTACTTTATTCAAAAATAAAAATGATATTGTCATTTGTCACTACCGAAACCATTATGTCACTCTCTGTATGTTTCTGTCGTGACTGTTTCGGTTTGATTAAGATAAAATATGAAATAGAATATTGTTAAAATCAGAAAGATCCATGCATGACATATGTATCTATGTATAACTTATTTTATTAGAAAATAAACATCATATTGTCATTAAAGAAACCATTATGTCACAACCGAAACCTTTCTGTATGTTTCGGTTTTATTTTCCCTTCAAATTAAGATAAAATATGGAATAGAATATTGTTGAAGTCAGAAAGATCTACCGGTATGTATGACATATGTATCTATGCATTATATTATTTAAAACTTACTTTATTCAAAAAGAAACATATTGTCACAACCGAAACCATTATGTCACAACCGAAACGTTTTGGTAGTGACCGGTTTGGTAGTGATGTTTTATGATAGTTGTTGACAATACCCAACAATGCTAGGCACAATGTGGCTACCGCAGACAGTTTTGAGCATGTGTACACAGATAGAAAACAGTACCTTTAGCATTAAAATCAAAAGTGCTCATTTTATTGCCGAAATGAGGTGTTCGGTAGTGACGGTCCTAAAAACCACATGCTGATTTTCAGACTCTGGAGGGCACATAACTTAATAATGCTGTCAACTAATTACTCGCCGTATGGCCAGTGATGGACATGAAGGTATATCTCTTACTGGTGAAATTTCTGGGGATGTGGCTAAAACCAAGCCTTGCCTACAGACAAATACTCTTTGCGTTTCGGTTGTGACATGAAAAGTCGGGACAGTTTTTTTTTTTTTTACATGAAAACTGTGGTAAAATAGATCATAACAAAATATGACTAAATATGCAAGGTCTGAACACTTCATTGTTTTTTTAAAATGTAATTTTCATTGTGGGACTGCAATTTCAACCAATTCGGTAGAATGGCTCATATATATATATAAAAAAAAATAAAAATAAAAACTCTTATAAACATTTTTTTTTTTAAATAACGCAACATCTCACCTCTCTGAATGCGTGGCGTAGGTAAGACGGCTGTCGCTGTTTGAAGACAGGTGAAGCAGCCAGAAATTTGAGGTTGAAACGCTTTAGGCACTCACTGTTGCTGCGGCCTCCCACTCGCACGATACCCATTTGCATAAATTTATAGATCCCTTTAATGGACAAGTAAATAAAAGGTGATCACATTAAATAAATGTCTATTACTGATGATACGGAACATTTTATGTCATTTTATTTTTTACATGCCATATATAATTCTAATTCGACCATATGCCAAGACTCAAAAAAGGAATATGGAAGTGAAATAATATATACACAAAACAGTTATGTATAAATCAAACAGAAGGTGGGCAAAGACCAACTTTAAATATTTTGTTGTTTTTGCTCAATGAATGACCTGGTCCATCTGTTCATTCAGCTATTTGAACACAAAAGTTTGACTATCGCTGATTTCACATCACATTCAACTGGCCTTACAGCTTACCCTCAAGGAACTGATCCAACGCATGGTTAGTGTAGCACACGACCAATATTGGAGAATTTCTCGCAATATCATTCCAAATATCTTGATTATTCAGAAGAGCTTGTGCTATCTTTAATCCAACATAGGTTTTTCCTAAAGAAAAATCATAAACAGAAACAAAAAGATTTTCTTTGGAGCTCCCAAAACATTTATGAATGGATAAAAGTTGATGTAAGGAATTCATCTTACCAGTGCCGGGGGGTCCCTGTATGATTGCCAGCTCCTTGGTAAGAGCCATTTGGAGGGCTCTCATCTGGGATTCATCCAAGCTCAACATCTCCTTCTTGGGCCAGGCGTTTTCATCCAGGCTGTGAAAGGGTCTGATGCCCTTGTGATCAGCCTCAGCGATGGATGACAGGTTATAAATGTCGCTTCTTTGAAGATATGCTGGCGGGAGAATGTCTGTGCTACACTCCACGATATACCTGAAAGTGTGAGACATCACAACATAATTTAGCATTTGTGTGATGAAGGGGGCACAGCTGTATCATTCAGATAGAGTGGAAAAGTACACCTGGCTAAAATTGATGGTAAATTAAAGAAAGGTGTAGACAAAAAGAGAAGGGGCCCCAGAATAGAGCCCTGAGGAACCCCTGGAGGTAATTAGATATTATTCACATTGATCATCATAAACATGGAAATGATAAATTGCTGATGATTGAAACTTTCAAACCAGCATATACTCAAAGAAAAACTTGAGAGAAAAGCAAACTGTTGGCTTGCACTTCAACACGGATGCAATGCAAATCATTTCATTCGAGTGACTATCTCCGTTACTTAGAGGTCTCATATTGCAAATCAGAATAAACAACCATCAATATCTAGGTCAAGATCTTAAGAATAGCGACAATATATCCGGTCAGTTTCTGAATCAGCCAGGTTAATGATTTGAATCTTCGTACTTAAGGAATCAGGAGACCAAGGTCTCAATGAACTCAGTTCCTATGAGTCCTTGGACTGGCTGCTGCCAAATAAAATAGGCGAGTTAGAATAATGATTTAGTTCATCAACTGGAGTTAGCGGAGTCTAATACATGATTCAGATGAGTAGGGTTGTAGGGGGCAACAACAACATTAACTCAGGTCAACGGGATTACTTTGGTAAGTGAGCCAGGCTAACCAGAGTCTATCAAATTAACCAAATTTCTCAGCACTATAATTGTGAATCTTTGTAAGAGCTTGGACAAAAATTAATATAATTCTTAATGGAAATATATATCAAATTAAGTTTTGTACGAGGGCGGCACGGTGGTCGACTGGTTAGCTAGTCCGCCTCACAGTTCAGAGGTCGTGGGTTCGATCCGGGCTCCGGCCTCCCTGTGTGGAGTTTGCAGGTTCTCCCCGTGCCTGCGTGGGTTTCCTTCGGGTACTCCGGTTTCCTCCCACATTCCAAAAACATGCATGGTAAGTTGATTGGACACTCTAAATTGCCCCTAGGTGTGATTGTGAGTGCGGATGTTTGTCTCTGTGTGCCCTGCGATTGGCTGGCAACCAATTCAGGGTGTCCCCCGCCTACTGCCCGAAGACAGCTGGGATAGGCTCCAGCACGCCCGCGACCCTTGTGAGGATAAGCGGTATGGATAATGAATGAATGAAAAGTTTTGTATGAAACACACACTTTTGCCTACCTCTGAAAGGGCATGTCATCCTCGTCTTGTTCTTGCAGGCCTTCCAGAACATACCGATAGGCCTCAAAGTAGGCAGGTGTCTCAACCATCAAAAAATTCTGCTCTTTCTGAAGGATTAAATTAAATTAGTCGCACTAGATATCATTTGACTGCTGAATATTAGGCTACAGTGCATATTCAACTATTAGCAATTAGTTTGTCGTGGTGCTCGTGTTACCAGTTACAAAACCAATGTGTTTCCGTACCTCCAGTCTGGCCATCTTGAATCTGCTGTCATCCGTGAACATAATGGTGACCTCTCCCTTGCTAAGGTTCTTGGGATCTCGGTCTGCCACTGTGGCGTACAGGAAGCTCTCGAAATTATCACAAGAGAGGCAGACCAAGGACCCATAGAGCAATCTCTTGGAGTTTTCCCAGCGCACAAACTGAATAGGGACAATTGAGGGGAGGGTGATCAAGCACAATGATATTTCACTCACTGAAGTGCATCCTCACTTGTCATCTGATTTCAAGTCAACAAGTAGGCTACACCGCTCACAAAGTGTTAGGAATATGTGGCTATGGGGTTATAATATACGGAAACTTTTACAGCTGAACTTTATTCGACCTCTCAACTTTAGAATAAATACTCTTCATTGTTTCAGTACGTGTTGTACAACAAGCTGCTTTCTAATGCGGCTGATCAGAAAAAAATTACACCAGGTGTTTGACCAACCAACCAAGACATTTCCAAGGACAATTGCACTCCCTTTGTATTCCTGTTGCAACCTGCTGATGACACTCTGTGACACTGTAAGCTCAATGGCCACTTCTGAGAATATCCTCTAAGAAGCCTCGCAATTGCAAGATATTGTTACCTATACCTACACTTAACAATTGAATATCAGTGTTGATCAATAGGTCTCATGATGTCCCAAAATATGAGCAACATTATGAAAATAACTGTTCAATAATCATTCTAACTGAATCAGAAAATGTAAATGGTGGATTCATGAATTACACGCCTGCTGTTAACTTTGCCATTCAGCTTCTTGTTCGAAGGCAGCATGTTGTGCAAGAAGTATTGAAATGTTGAGCAGTTGGAATTTGCAATCCATAACTTAGGGATTGTGCAATTAAGTTCACCGGTGAAGGTTATGTTGAATTTGAGCTTTTTTCCTGAAATCTCACATGAAAGTCCACTATTCCAAACATTCTGTGAGTAAGTAGTGCATGTGCGAGCTAACCTTGAGTGGCTGGGTATCAAACTGGACAACGTAAGCAAGACCACTCAGCATGAACGTGGACGCCTTCACTTGCACATCAAAATACACAAGGACGTCATCAAAGTGCTTTGTCTTCAGGTCCGCATTGTTTGCCTCCATTTGCATCTGACGCAACAGCTGAATCCCTTCACGGAGTCGCCGCACCAAGTCCTCCCTCATGAGCCTGAAGTGTGTGTCCAGGTAGATGATGGTGTTTGTGTATCGCTGTGAAGTGATGTTAAGTCGGAGGAAAGGCCTGTGGTCCTGTGCAAACTCCTCAGGTGTTGGGTAGATGGGCATGGTCCTGAAAACTGGGTTCTCGTCCGCTTCACCTAAGTTTGGGGCAGATGAACTTTTAAGTCGTTGTCGTAACTACCAAAAGGTCAACAACAGGAGTGTCCAAATTGTAACCCACTAGATCCACACCTTCACTGAGTAGCAGCGGAATCAAATCTCCACATTCAAAACCAGACCAAGATCGATTGCAGCTACACTTCTTTTACCTGGCAAACCAAACTGGATGAGACCATAGGTGTCCCTGTTTGGGTGGAGAGTTCCTTCCCAAGACTTATCCTGGAGGTGCTTCACTAGACCCTCAAGTCGTGCCGTGTTCTCCACCACCTCAGCTGGTACATCAACTCCTGCTGTCCTCAGTCTGTCCACTGAGGCTTGGAGCAGCGTCACATGCAAGCTGACAGCTTCGAGCGAGCTTGCGGGGAAGCTGGTGAGGACCTATAGATGAAGTATAGAAAAGGTTTACTCTATGCACATGTTTCGGGTGGTTAGGTAAATGAGCTGACTACAGTTTTTCCAGGCTACCATGCAGTGTGAAAGATGAGGTGAAAGTGTGGGTTGAGGAAGCCATTTGAGCCAGAACACTGCACCCCAGAATCAAAATAGTTTGTCCATTCCTGGTATTTTGAGTCATTCTTCAGCAACCAGAAAATAGCAAGTTAAGTGACAAAGAGGTGATCCAGGTTTGTGCATGACTAAGTGCTGTTCTATTTATTTTGCCACCTCTGATCCATCCTTCAGTAGGCACAGCATGTACACAAATTCATCTTGTTTCACACCCTGAAAGAACAATACTGGGTTCGACTCTACGTTAGGTTAATTAGATTCAAAACATCTGTCTAAACAGAAAAGTCTCAAGGAAGTAAGCTGGAGTGACACATTTGAGACAAGCTTTGTTTGTCAGGGAGGAGCTAAGTTTAGTCTGATTTCTTACAGTAGAGGAACTTACACAGTCAAATGCTTTCCCGTTTTGTTCATAAACATTTAACTCGTACAGTGGTAGTTTGACAATAACAAACATAAGGTACATGACATTAATAAATACGATTGGAAATCAACAAAATCAACCAAACTTGTTTTAGCTGCAATTGGATCTCCTTACCTGTGTAAGAATCAGCACAATGTTTTCCATGTGACGTGGATGTTGTTTCCTGCGGTCTGGTTTGCACTCTAACTTCATGCCTGCCAGGTAGTGGGGCAGGGTGGTGTGAAAGAAGCCAGAGTCTTTTAAAATGCTAGCCAGGTGCTGCAGGGTGCCTCGGTTTGAGCGAGACTTGAAGGCTTTGCTGAGCACAAGGCAAAGGAGTTCCACAAGGTCCTTCCTCATGTCAGTCTCCAGCAGCACATCCGGCAGGGCAGGGTGAGAGGAGAGGGTGAAAGCGATGGCAGATGGCTCTTTTTCAGAAAGCTCCAGGAGAGATTTAAAGCCTAGCCGGGGACTCTGTGGTGCGCCGTCTCTGCTTGTGGAGCTCCCTCTGTTACGGCTCTGAGTATCACCGGGGCTATCTCTTTTTCCATCACCCGATGTATGACGTCCTTCCCTTTTCCAGCTCCCTTGATGTCCTCTCCTACCAGTGTCTCTGCTTGTGGAACGCTCTTTGTTTCCACTCTGACTATCGTGTAAGTTATCTCTTCTTCTGTCTACCCCAGTCTGACGGCCTGTCGAGCTGGCGCCTTGAGGACCCCGGGGTGCGGCGTCTCTGCTTGTGGAACCCCATCTCCCTCTGGGCCAACTCCGACCAATGTCACCAATGCCATCATGTCCTCCTTCGGCCGCCAGACGATATTCTTGTCTCTCTCCAACACCTGGATGCCCTCTCCCACCAGCACCTCTCCCTCTCTCAGCTCCTTTCCCTCCCCACTTCAATCTGTCCCTCCCTCTGAGCTCTCCTTTGCCCCATAGCCACAGATCCCCTCTGTCCTTTTCCTCACCGTGTTTAAGTGCTGCACTGCCTCCTCCTCTCCCATCTGGCTCCTCTCGCTGACCGACACTCATCCCACAATTTATACTGCTCCTGCTCGGTGCGCCTCCATGTCCACTCCCGCTTCCTCCACCAATATGTTGTCCAATATCTGGGGGAATGTCACACGTGATTAAACCTTAAAATAAAGTCAAGTATGCACAGTGACACATGGATTTTTGCCCCCCCTTTCATAAAATACAAAAAAAAATCTCACTTTTGTACATGCGGTCTTTTTGCCCTCTTAACATTTCCAAGGTCTTGCTTGTCCAATTTTAAAAAGGTGAGTCCTGGATTGCTACGAATGGAAAGAAAATAACACATTTGAGCAGGGCTGTGCATGCATTGTGGCTCCGGCTCAAACAAAGCAACTTCCTAATTACACACACCTGTGTGGCTACCTTTAGCGGTCGCTCTCTTGTGGAGCTACGGTGTCACTCATAGAAAATTCAATCACCGAAGTACACAAAACCCATACACATTTCACAACGGAGTCACTGATAGTGTAGTGGTACACACGCCTGAGTTGTGTGCGGGCAGCGTGGGATCGATTCCCGCTCAGCGACGGTGTCTGTGTGTGTGTGTGCCCTGCGACTGGCTGGTGACCAGTTCGGAGTGTAGTCTGCCTTTGCCCATTGATGGCTGGGATGGGCTCCAGCAACCCCCCGTGACCCTGTATAGGATAAGCGGTTTGGAAGATGACATGACATCTCACAACTTCACACATCAACCATCCAAAGCACATATAAAACAGAAAGAAACCCTCTCCATTAGAGTGTTATATTTACAGAAAAAGACCATGTAAACAAAGACACACTTAAGTAATAAAACCTGCTTTATTCCAGACATAACAAAATCATACAAGGAATAGTGTGGTCCTTTAAAAATTGTTATTATTATCATTAGTAGTAGTAGTAGTATAATGAATCATGTTATGCAATACTATGAAACACAGTAGGCCTACCAGTCAAAGGTGTGGGCACACGTTTCTCATTCAATAGCACTAAAAAGTGTGTACCCAAATTCTTTACTGTCAGTATATATAAACATATGTTTAATGTATAAACTAGTACTCATTCATGGCAAATGATATTTTTTTTCTTATAAAAAAAAAATCAGAAGTTGTTCTTAATGTTTTATAAAAGGATGGTTAATTTAATGTAAAGATTTGCCTAATGTACTTGTATTGCCTTGCACACAACACATAGGGAAAGCAGTTTTCTGTATTAGCAAGAGTTGATACTCAATATACGGGACATTTAAAGTCCCATTCAAGGAACCCTATGGGACAAACCAAATTAGCCCAAAATACGGGAGAACCCACGCAGGCACGGGGAGAACATGCAAACTCCACACAGGGAAGCCGGAGTGCAAACTGTGAGGCGGACTTGCTAACCAGTCGATCACCGTGCCGCCCATCTTCTTATCCATGATTTGAAATTCTTGGAATTACTCACACGTACTCAAAGATCCTTTTTTGTCTTCTTGTATTGAAGGTTTTGTAATCCAACAAAGTGAGCAATGTCATTCAGTACAGCAGGTGGATAACATGTACTTAGACTATGAGCATGGTCAAAAGCTGTTTGCTTTCGTGACTACCAGCACACTGTATACTAAAACACTGTCTGCTATGCTACTACTACTGCAAGTGCATTAAATCCTTACGATGACAGAAATTGATGACAGAATTGAGATAATACTTCAAAACATTGGCTCTCACAACCACCTTATAGTGTTCATTAATTCATCCATTCTCCCAACCGCTTATCCTATTTATATTATGCTATGACTTTAATGGTGTGGCCCACTTGACATCTACTTAGGCTGTGTATGGCCCTGGGACTCTGACGCCCCTGATTCTATTACGTCATACAGTGTGTACTGTGGATTCTATCACTCCTGCAGTTTCACGTACAGCACAAGTGCGCCCTCTGCAGGGTGAGAGAAACCTGCACAGCATGCCATCATCAGTTTCTCTTCACCAGAAACCGGATAAACTGACAACAGATATCCCTCCATTTGATCAGGGAAAAAACATCGCTTCATATCGACTAATTCAACAACACAACTATTCTCTTGTATATTCTGATTCACTGCTCTAATATATATACTCTCGTCTTTCGTAATATTTGTTATTCATGTCGGGTAATATCCAGCGTTGATTCCCGGGTTAGGTAATTGTCATTAAACTGCATTTCATTGCCCAAATATGGCCAGTAAGTGTAAAGTTACAATCATTTTGCAAACAGAGTAACTTACTTATTTTGCAAATGCAGTAACTTAACTAACAGTTTGTACACTATTGACGAATAAATTAAAGTACGTGGAATTTCAAATGTAAAAAAAACAACAACAACTTACATTGGGTGTCATGCGTCCACCTGAAGCCCTGCAGCGAGAACCGGTGAACTCTCGCTTCAGTGCGCACTTTTATAAGCGATCTGAGTTGCGATTTCCTCTTAACTTTCGTTTTCCCAACGTCAAAGCAGAACGCGCACACGCACACACACACACACACGCACACACACACACACACACGCACGCACGCACTCACAAGCCGCTAGCTTGTGACGGCACAAATACATGCGCTTGCAGGCCATTTAATTGGAGAGTACAGGAATGTATTCATCCCAGAAAAGGAGCTGAATGACAACAATTCGTTTGAATTTAATCGGTGGTGTTCGGCTGTGTTGTGTTTCAGAATAGTGACGACTGACAACACACCAGGATTTCTTGTCTTAGTTGCTTTTAATCGTCTCACTCACAAAACCTGACTTTAACAGCACTAAACAAAATCTTCCCGTCAATTGTGGCGATACAACGTGCCCCTCCCACATGGACATCGAGAGAAAAAGAGGAGCGTTAAAGGGTGAGCACAACTTAAAAGGAGCAGCGTCACTGGCCTTTCCTTTCCCCTGGTGGCCTCGTCGCGGAATTCCTTACAATTCCCGCACGTTGTCATTAGTAAATTGAGAATTTTGTCAGTTCACAACATCACGTCAGGAACACGTTTTGATGGCACGAAAAGCAGCTCTTCGTTAAAAAAATGTAGTTTTTAAAATTAGTATTGTATACAACGGAAATGAAAAGGTAATGTTTTACTTTTTACGTTGTTTAAATAAAGTATTTTTTTTAAAAAAATCAACAAAACTCGCCGTCTGACTGCGCATGCGCAAAGATAGCTTTTCGCTGTGACGTTTCAATCCACCGCCGGTCGCCCTAGCCGCCAAAACAAACATGTAACGTCACCGGTTTCATCACGCTACCAGCCGCTCAGCTGTCCCATTCACGATGACCACGTTGGGGGAGATGTTCACGTCCGAGGCGCCGCGGGGAAGCATCGCGTAGCGCAGCGGAGCGGCTAACGACGACCCCGGGGCGGCCCGTGCTAGCCTAATAGGCTTGCCGTGCTAACTGAGCTGATGGCAGCCGCGGAAGATTAAGTCCAGCACTTGGCCTCAAAAGTCAACGTGGACAGAGATGACAGTCTGAAGAAAAATAGAAAGGAGACACTTATAACAAGCGGAGGTAACATGAAGACATCCAGCATTGGCACCGCTTCGTCACTGTTAAATGGGAACCAAAATGACGGTAAAGACCCTCCACCCGTTAGGTGACATTTATTGTGGGCAACGTTGATTTTGTTTTGGATTACTTTTTTTTAATCTTAATGTTGAAGATTCAAGAAAGTACCCGATTGCTTACTGCGCATGTGCGAGCACAGACGTCCTGCTCATTTTTAATGCTTTGATCACGATCAAGTGACTGTGTATCTTCCCTGGCGTCATACGTGACGCCATCATCGTGCGCTGTCACAATAAGGCAAAAGTTATAAAATAGAAATGCAAAGTCCCCACCCCCAGGGTTCAGAGTATGAAAACTCACTATTGCAATTTTTCTGAAATGCCCTAAAATGCCACCAAAGACCATTCTAAGTAGGAAAGTAGTACTTTACTTAAAGAAGTATGTTTGTATATCTTGACTGAGAAACAATCTTATTAAATTGCGGAGGAGCTGGGCTGTCAGTGGAAGTTCAAGTCTTCGCCACATCTACATGTGCATTTCAAGTGCGTTGTTTTTCTAAAATAATCTGAAAGACATTTATATTGAAGTGTGTTAATATAAAATTAATTTGAAACAGTTTTGCTGTCATAATGTGATATGTTTATGGTTTAATATAGGCATATAATGTTATAAACATTTAGTCATGTTTTCTATTTCTTTTTTGGGGTGGGGGCTCGGTCCCTAAAGCCCCCGCAATGAGTCCCTTCCAGTGTCGCAAAAAAGAGGTCAAGCACTCCTAATAGGACATTAAAAACAAACTGCTTGCTCACCTTCATGAGTGCACGACAAGGACGACATTGATCTGCTGTTGTGGCTTACGTCATACATTTTCAATCATTACTTTTAAGGTAGCCATGTTGCACTAAGCAGGCTGTACATGAGTTCATTTTTTTGTCTATATGCTTGTCATTATGCTTCTCCTTGTTACCAAGGGCCTTGTGGAAATGAAAACGGTGCCAGTGTGGGTTATTGCATGCCGTGTTTTAACAGACCGGCGGCAGAGGAAAATGGTCGACATCACTCAGGCCCTGCAGGCGAATCCGGCAGACGTGGCGGCCCTCAGGAGAATGGCCATCAGCGAGGGTGGCCTTCTGACGGACGAGATACGCTGTCAGGTGTGGCCACGACTCCTCAATGTCCCGCCCAACATCTTGGAGCAGGAGCCAGGTAATGTGTGAATAACTACACCTATATTCTTTAATTTAGCCCGAAAACGTAATTGATGCCCATCTTAGACATGGTTTTGATGGTATCTTTTACTGTACAGAGTCAACCACTTTTATTGTGGTGCTACCGGTTACATTCCAGAGTGTTGACATTTCTGTTTGTGTGTGTGAGATAAAAAAAATAAAATAAAGACAGTGGTGTCTTTATTTGGCCTATTTTGTTTGTGAGCAAAAAGTTGAGACACAAGACCTGTATGGCGACAGTAAACTCAACAAGCAGCAGTTTGACAGATGGGGAACAATTGTTCAAAAACGAGGCATTGTACTGTTTACTGCCACTCCCAGTTAAGATTTACTGTCAAACTAAATATTAAACATAAAACCAAAAGAATTACACCTTGTATATTTCAACAATCACATAGCTTTGCTCTAGTTATGCCCATTTAGCCTAATGCTAACAAATAAGCCATTTATGGGCTATTGAATAGTTTTGGTTTCACAGTTTAATAACCCTTCAAGCAAGCAGCTATTTGAACACAAATGACGCGAGCGCAACACATGTAGAGAGATGATATTGTGAGTTTGGACCGGCTTTGTATTATATTGCCTAAGGAGCATCACAATGTCCATTGAATTGAAGGCAAAAAAATAGCATTAAAGTATCATTGACGTTTATGAAAAACACCATAGATAGGCTAACAGAAATTAGCATCTCGGTAATTAAATACCTTTAAATCAGAATCATCGTTATTGGCCCATTTTGCAAAACTCAAAAGGAATTTGCCTTCGTTAGTATGAGCTACCCTAGTTTTGCAGCACCAACAACAAAGAAAGATATGATGCATAAGTATAGAAAGTCTTTTCGTAATGTAAGCATACCGGTTGTGCAGTAGCACCACCCAATGACAGCTGTGCAACAACGCAGAGAGTCATCAACGACAATTAAACAACTGCTACTTCCTAACACACACTGCGCAGCATCATCCTTCATGGTGGAATGCATGCAACATTTATCGCTCACGCTTTCCGTGCAGAGACGGTGGAGCGGGACAACAACAAGGACTACAACCAGGTGCTCCTGGACGTTCAACGCTCACTACGAAGGTTCCCTCCTGGCAAGTACTCCTGAAAGACAAATCAGTTGGTGATGTTAACAGAGGCTAACCAAGATGCTGGTTGTGTACGTGTCCAGGTATGCCGGATGAGCAACGGGAGGGTCTCCAGGAGGAGCTCATTGACATCATCCTCTGCGTCCTGAAGCGTAATCCTCAGTTGCATTACTACCAAGGTTACCACGATATCGTCGTCACCTTCCTCCTGGTTGTGGGCGAACGCTTGGCGACGGCCCTCGTGGAAAAGCTCTCCACGCATCACCTCAGGTGGCGCGGCAATTTATTTTGACATCCATGTTCCTCGGACAATCGGGGATGCTCTCCGTTGTGTAATGCTGCAATAAAGATAATATTATTACAAAAACAGTGGAAACTTTCACAATATTAGATGATGAAAATGATTTTTTTAAGGCGCTCTCCTTTGTGTTCTTGGCCAGGGACTTCATGGATCCCACCATGGACAACACCAAACACATCCTCAACTACCTGATGCCCATCATCGAGAGGGTCAACCCCGAGGTGCATGATTTCATGCAACAGTAAGGGAAGCCTTATAATTTTACACAGTTTCGACCACCCAAATTGAGCGGCTTGCGAAATTTGTGACTTACCATGTGCCCGCGTGCATGTGCCACATACACAGATCCGCATACTAAACTGACTCAAGCGTAATTCAGCGGCTTGCTGACAAGGCGCTGCTTCCACGAGGGAGAAAATGTCCAAAAATGCCTGGCAATGTTTACAAACACCAGTGTTAGCAAAATTGGTGTAGTAGTTATTCAACATTCTTGTTCCTTGACATGATGCGTATTGATGCGATTACCAGGGCGGAGGTGGGCACCGTCTTTGCTCTCAGCTGGCTGATCACCTGGTTTGGCCATGTGCTGTCAGACTTCCGCCACGTGGTACGGTTGTACGACTTCTTCCTCGCCTGCCATCCGTTGATGCCCATTTACTTCGCAGCCGTGGTAAGTCTGTTTCGCTGACATACTTCAATGAACTCCTCCAAGTACTTCCTTAAACCTGCATTGAGAGAGATGGAGTTATCATTGCTTGATTTATAGTGACCACAATTGATCACGATTAGGGATATTATCACAATATTGCTCAAAGAAATTCTTTAGAGACTTGCTACTAGATGGAAAAGTTACGACAGAAACATAAAATACAGACTAGGCTAAGACAAAAGCTATTTGGACAGAATACAACTCGAAAAGACAACAATTTGATTATCGCGGGTTCTGTTATTTTCAGAATCTCATTTGAAAGGTAATTTTTGTGTGTGCGCTACAGATTGTGCTTTACAGGGAAGAGGAGGTGCTGGAGTGCGAATGCGACATGGCAATGGTGCATCACCTGCTGTCTCAGATTCCTCAGGATCTGCCCTACGAGACCCTCATCAGCCGAGCGGGAGACCTCTTTGTCCAGTTCCCTCCGTCCGAACTGGCCAGAGAGGCCGCCTCACACGACTGGTACGTCGCCGTCACCCGTTGTCTCTTGGCGCCTCTGCACCGATGTAGACTTTTTCAACATGCTGTCACCCATGCAATCAAGCCCAGAAATAGTAACTTTTCCCAATTGAAATTGCAACAGTTTGTATAAGTGCTTTCTAATTTTTAAGGAACCCAAAAGTCATGGGACAAGTGGCTGCTCAGCTTTTCCATGGCCAGGCGGGCATTTATGGCTGCCAATGGAACTGGTTACCGTGTATTTATGGATGATATGACTGCTGACAAAAACAGCAGGATGGATTCTGAAATGTTTCATAATATTATCTGCTCATGTTCAGCCAAATGCTTCAAAACTCATCAGGCACCGCTTCACAGGGCTGGTGGACGATAACCTGAAGCATAGTGGGAAAGCAACAAAGGGAGTTTTCGAGGAAAAATTTTATGCAATGACCAAGTCAATGGATATCTATGCATTCCAGACTTGAGGCTGTAATTGACTACGAAGGTGGTTACTGAGTTCATCTTGTCCTCTTATTTGTTAAAAAAAAAAAAAAAAAGAGGGCAATTGTGTCCATGCCCCCCTATTTATGTACCCTTTTGTTTCTCCCTCTCAAGCATGGCGACCACCACCTTTAAGGACTTTGACTTGGCCTCGACGCAACAGCGGCCCGACTCGGTGCTCCGTCACCGGCGGAGGCAACTACAGCAGGAGCAGGAGGCGCTGGAGCGCTCGGCGGTGGCCCGGCCGTCCGTGACGCGCCGCTTCGTTCGCTTGGCAGTGATGGGTCTGACGGTGGCTTTAGGGGCGGCGGCCCTCGCTGTAGTCAACACTGCCCTGGATTGGGCCCCCAAGCTGGACCTCTTTCCATGAACCTCCTCTGAGACACCCAACCCACAAATGAAGAACTTATTGAAGAACATTCCCCGCTGTTCGAGGGGGAAAGGGACTGAGTCCTGCCACAAATAGCAAATATTTTCAAGTAACTGACAGCTTCCTTTAAAAAGGTTCATAATTGCGTACATATGCCACAAGATGGTGGCAGAGCACCATTTTGGAGGAAATGAAATTCCTCAACTCCCTTCAACATAGTTCCTTGGCTGCAAGATGGCAACAAACACTACATTTTTCAAAATGAAACTATTCAACTTACTCTGACATATGTCCCTTGCACCAAAGAAATACTTTATTTGCTTATCCTGGCACTCTGTAACGTCCAATATAACCCAGGCCAAACATAGCTCCTCCCCGAAATACATAGCTTGCCTCTTTTTTTGAAATTCAGCACTTAATCATACTTCCTTGACACCAATTACTCAACTGAAATGGGGCTTTGGTACCATCGTGTGGCTTCTTAAGGTGTTTTAGAGCACAAAAAAAACATGTATCGTTTAGTTTTCAGGGGATAGGGTCCACAGAAAAGCTTTCTGTGGAACCTATAGGTAAATTTATATAGGTTAGTTTGTGAATAGTGAAGCGCAAATATGCGGGGAAAACTACACCAGAACTGACAATTTCTTACTGTACTTGTTATTGTGGTTTAGGACGACTTGGGTTACTCGAATAGAAATATTTGTGGCCTTTGCTGCCAGTTAGACACGTGGAGTGTGTGTTATTTACATTTATAAGGTATTTGATATCAAGACAAAGACCAAATGAAGGATTGTTGGAATCCTCCTGTATTCACCATTTTTTTTGTAATAAGCTGTAAAATAATGGCACTCCGAAACATTTCACTCAAATTTCCACTGCGTCACCGTCTGCCTCTTCTTTTAAGCTATTCTTGCCACATTCCTCCAGCTATCGGTGACTAGGTCATTTGCTTATGATTAGCCGAGATGGTTTTGTTAAAAGCTGAACACGTTTTCGAGCCACCGGTAACACCTAACAAACATGACGAAGAAAAGACTGACTTGGTCCGTCATGTCAAAAGTAATCACCGTATTGGCTATATCTCCTTGGTGTCAGAAAAAGTATTTTTCAAGAACCATTGCCTAAGAAGTGCAACCTAAAAAAATATTTTGCTTCCCAAGATCCACCATCATGACCATAAAAAGAAAATAGAAATTGACCCTTAATATATGTCAAAAGAAAACAAAAGTTTTAGAAATTAAATGCAAATGTATTAACCATGTAGCACAAGATGGAGATGCTTACCATTTTGAGAATGATTGGTGTAGGTCATCTGATTTGCCACAGCCTGTCAAAGCCATTCAAATGTTTTTATTGTGTGTATTTGAATGAATAAGCACTTTTGTCACCACTGCTGGAAGGAGCACACACTTTTAGCCTACAAACAAACTGGTGCTGACCTTCACTAGTTTTTTTACATCCTTTTTGCTTGTTCCACCAGGAAGTGCAAAGTTTGACTGTAGGAGCTTGAGCGCATATGGATGTAGCTTTTGGGGTTGCTTCCACAAAGTTTTCTTTTTAATGTCCACACGTCAAACACTGGAAAGCACGGCACCCAACTAACTGAAAATGATTTTGCGGGGAGGAATTATTTGTCACAATGGTCTTTCCCAGAATGCTCAGAGGATTTTGCTATTCATTCATGTTGCACTAGATTTTTGTTTTGTCGTTTTAACAAATGTATCTTACTTATGTAAAGTTGTACTGTACAGGAGACTGCAAATAAACCATTAAAGAGGCATATTAAGCATTTTCTTCAGAAATCACCAGATGTATCAAAAGCGAAAGAAAAGGCAAATGACGGAAGGGTACCCACGCTGCAGAATGATGACGAATAATGGACACTCAATTTTTAATAAAATGCCCAGCTCTGTATATATATATATATATATATATATATATATATACACACATATATATATATATACACACATATATATATATATACACACATATATATATATATATATATATATACACATAAACATACACATATATACATCCATATATATATACATATATATATATATATATATACATATACATATATATATGAATCTGTATATATGCACACACAGTTCATATCTATAAACATGCATATATTTTGAAGTATTTTTATTAAGGCCCTAGTGCATCAGTGGCAGTTCATGCAGTTGGGATGGCACGGCAGATTATTCATTTGGCATTTACAGCCTCCTGATGTGTCTCCCCTGCCCTGTTGGAACAAAAATAAATATACAGTATAATTAATTTTCAAGTACATAGCAACATTGAGTCCCTTTTATTTGTGTGACGTGTATTCATGTGTTTTTACGTTGGGTCCCCAGCGAGCTTGTTTGGTCACCCAGCAGATTTCAGTCATGCACACTGAGCAGCGGAGCCAGTCGCAGCCATCTTTCTTTTGGATGGTTATGTTGCACTGTGGACAATTCATGGCCTTGCCGCTCCGAAGCAAACCCTTTGAAAAAAGCAAACAACAATTGCAGTGTGAACCACTGTTAATGAAGGCAAGTGTTTTATGGGGAGTCATCCATCCATTTTTCTACAGCTTCATCATTTGGGTTGCGGATAAGCTGGAGCAAGTGATGGAAAAACGAAGCTTCAGATTTGCTTCATGAACCAGTCGGAATTTTTTTTTTTACTCCTTTAGATGCAGCCATGGCAAGTGAGTTTACTTTCAGCCCAATGTTGAACAGAGATTGCCATCTTGCTTAGGCACAAAATACAACGTTCATGAAGCAAGTATGAAGGTTCATTTTATCATCACTAGCTGGAGCCTATCCCAGCTGACTTTGTGCAAGAGGCGGGGTAATCGCAGGTCACGTA
Organism: Filicampus tigris; assembly: GCF_054856515.1. Classification (NCBI taxonomy): domain Eukaryota; kingdom Metazoa; phylum Chordata; class Actinopteri; order Syngnathiformes; family Syngnathidae; genus Filicampus; species Filicampus tigris. Next base: position 20,304,456 of record NC_141225.1, on the reverse strand, counting down.
GAGATGAAAGGTTCTTTGCCCCGTTCTTTTATCTTTAATGCTTGCTATGCTAATCATAATTACTAGCAGACAATTTAATGGATGCCAGAAAGATCGATCTGTATCTGTATGTTACCTCCAGCAGCTGTTGGGTCTGCTGCGCCACATGGTCGTTTTCCGCCCGGATGCGGAGGTCATTTTGATACTTTTGACAATTCATGTCCCCATGAATGGCCTGAAAATAAAAAAAAAAATAAAATCCAGTTCTTTCTCCCCATAATGGCAACGCAAATACAGAACTGTCAACACAAAACAGCTACCTTACAGAGCAGGCAGTTGACTTGGCTGCAGAGTTGACATTCGAAATTGTTGACTTCGTCCTCATAGATGCACCTATGAAAAGCCATTTCAACATTTATTCCACATCTTTGAAAACCAGTTTAAAGGGGAACAAAAACTGTAATACAATAATATATTCTGTGCCCCCACTGGTATTCTGATTAATATTGCATTCATGGAATAAGATTTAAGCATGTTAATCCATGTTTTCATCACTCCTTCAGCGTTTCCATTTTGCCCTGTGCCACCTTCGCTGTCGACTAAAATAGACGTCAAAATGTTCTCGGGCTACCATAGCGAACGTCACGTGACTAAACCCAGAAACACAATGCGAACCCAAAGGCAATTTTGATGTCACACACATGCCTCAAGTTTAAATCCAGCTTTTCATACAGTTGGTATCTGACTGAGCGGCGAATTATTGCAAATACTTGCAAACCTAGTGAATGTTGGGATTTTCAACATGTTCAAAATTCCTTGGCGACAAGAAAAACTGTCTGCAAACATCTTTGCAACCTTTTTACGAACCCTCAGAAAAACCCGACATGCGCTACATTGGCAAGCATGTGCCAAATTACACACCAGCCTCGACAGTTGGGTGTGCGACAGTGGAAGGTGTGTTCCAGACTGTTCTCCGCGATGCTCAGACGTTGTTCCAGAAAACGCTTGTGCTCTTGCTCTGTGAGCAGCTGCAATGAGGGGGGGAAAAAAAAGATCGAACACTTAAGCACTTAGATTTACAGTAATTAACTTACAGTAAGCAATACCTAGCCAATACATTAATTAGATAATCAGATGAAATTTCATCTACACTTGTGATTTTTAATCATTCATGTGAGCAAAAACAAATTGTTGGACTGCAAAATGTACTTTTAAGTTTTTACAGTCGAAATAAAGTAAAAAAGAAAAAAAAAAGATTAAAAACTCTCCATCGCCTTAAACTAGTTAACCAACTAAGGAGCGGAAAAAAAAAATACTTGATGACCCATCAATTTATTATCTCTATTAATTGTTAAAACCATATATACACCACAAATGGATCCCAAGCCACTTTAATGTCATTTAAGATGATTTTACAAATTATCCTTCCAACAAAAAAGGAAAAAGAAAATCTACAGATTCTTTGAAAAAAAAAAAGTGGGTGTATGTACGTGTACAAGAACAATCTGCAAAGGGCTCTCCATAACGTCCAGGCTAAATTTAATTTCCTATCTAACTAACTTCCTATTCAAACAGGGTTTTTGCGCCATCTTGTGGCATCTTAGAGCAATGCAGAGAGAGCACAAAAACACAAGTTTTGGAGGTTTTCAGAGAATTACTGAGGATAGGTTCCAAGACAAAAACACGAATACCGCAATTTCTCACGTATAACACGATCTTGAATACGTAATGCACCTTGAAAATCACCCTTCAAATGCTGATTTTCCCTTTGGACTAATGTAGGATGTCTGAAATTGAAAGGATTTGAATCCAGATTCAGAGCCAAAATGGCAACACCACAGTGCTTTCTTTTAGGAGTGTGTTTCTTCCCTTCAGCTTTCCCAAAACCGGGCTCACACTGACCGCGTTGATCTCTCGATCGACTAGCTTCATATCGCACTGCTCGGGACAGGACACCTCAGCATCCGGACAGTTGATGATTGTCCCTCGCAAACATTCCCTGCACGAAATGACGCAATGAAGGAAACATGCAACACAATACGGTGGATGATGGGATGCTTTGCCAAGACTACGTGCTTGGTCTGACCTGCAGAAAGTGTGCAGGCACTCCCTAAGCACCACACCCTCGCCTGGCGCCAGAGTGGAGAAGCAAATGGGACACGTGGTCTCTGAGGTAGTGGGAATGACATTCAGGTCGTCAGTCTGTAGTAAGTGCAAATAGTTTATCTGTCGCTCCGCCTGCTGAACCTTCAGAGTCAGAGAAAGGAACGGGACAACAAAGCGGAAATCAATTTGAATAAAACTTGCGGTTAGGGGACGATGATTTCATGATTTAAGTGTTTGATTTGAAACAAAAATGGCAAGATTCCTGTGTCTTTTCAAGCCTTGCTTCTTGAGACTTATTTTGGGGAAACTGGCTACGCGGCTCACCTCTTTGAAAATAAACATGGCCAACTGTTCCTGCTGAATGCGCCGAGCCTCATCCCCCACCGGTTTGTAGGCTTCAGGGACCTGGTAATACTCTGGCCTCTCCTCGTCGCACATCTGACATCCCGGACGAGTTGGCATGTTGACGAATGTACAGCGAGGGCACTCCCAGCCCGGCTGGTAAAGACAACGCACATGTCTCAATTTTATATATGCCCAGGAGGTGGTAAACATGTGGGACAAAATGCTGACCTGGGGCTTGGGAGGTCTAACTTGGGGAGGGGGTGGCGGAATCACTTGAATTGTCTCTATGGACTCCATGATGCCTGAAAGAAATTGCAATCAATTGCCTACACTCTGCTGATTATAATAGCCGGATAATTCAATCAAAGGAATGCGCTGAGCATTGTACTGCTTTAATAATTTGTCCCTCTCTTGTTAATAAATAAAAGAGGCGGGATCACAGGAGGCAAAGCGAACACTGCCGCACTAGTGAAATGCTTATAAAAAAGTCGGACTGGCCGACGGACGGCCGTTTAAAATTAGAGGCCGACCGGTCAGTAGACGGGTTCTATTTTTTTCCCCCAGGAAAAAAAGGCAAATGACGGACGATGGAAGGGTACCCACGCTGCAGACAGATGACGAATAACGGATGCTCAATTTCTAGTAAAATGCCCAGCTCTATTATTTTCCATAATCATTCAGCCCTAATGTGAGCGAAGGTCAACTGTAAACTGTAATTTAATCGCAATTATGCTGTTCTGTAGAGTTGATTGGTGCGCCTCACTTATGACTTATTTTTACATCTGGTCTTGTGTACAAGTGTTCGCTATACTTGCCTTCAGGGTGCTGCTGCTGCTCGTTCGGATGAGTGGCATGGGCAGGCAGGATATACAGGAAAGCCCAGTCGCCGTCACTGCGAATACCGTGACTATACAGCGTCTCGTGGTCGCATGCCAGCCGCTTCCCGATCACCCAGCGCTGCAGCGCCGGAGGGAAGCCAAATTTCTGATTGATCTGGTGCAGAAAATAAAATTGCATGATGACATGCTCACTGGCAAAAAAGATATTTGTGACCTGCTGTATGTAGTGATGGACAAATGAAGCTTCATGAAGCACTTGTGATAATTTTGGACTCCTCTAAATGGCACTTTTGGTTTAAAGATGCAGTGGAATTTTAATACATTTTCATTGTATTACCCTTTACCTTTAAAAGGAGGGGTAAAACTATCACAAGTGCTTCATGAAGCTTCATGTTCCTGTCACAAGCTGTATGCTGCAATTACAGTGAAAAAGTGTCTTTATTTTGTGTTTGTGTATTTGACTGTTTGTATTGTTCACAAAACGGCTGAAAGTGCATCCATGTCTGTCACACTATTTCCCCCCCCCCCACTTCAGTCAAATGGTAAATGGTCTTGAACTTGTATAGCGCTTTTCTACCAATAAAGGCACTCAAATCGCTTCACACTGAGTTCACATTCACCTACGCAGCATCAGGAGCAACCAGGGGTTCAGTATCCTTTTGTTTTTTGGGGGGGAAATTTATATCAAACAAGTGGCAACATCGGAAGTTCTCTTGCAACTAGAATTTTGTCTCGTAATACAAACTATGTTGGGGAGGAGCCAAGTTTATCCTGGTTTGTTAGCAGAGTAAGTTATGGGAAGGTCTTCACTACGTGCTTTTGCTCTGCTGAGTGGCTAGGTCAAGGTTGACAATTGCAAGTTTTATAGGCTGTGAAGGTGGCATGTATGACAGGGTCTTTGCACTTCCCATTTATTTTCTCGAAATCAAATCATTTGTCAGCAATTTGTTTTTAAGGATAACGTTGGAGGATAAGTTGAGTTGGAAATTATATTCAAATGTCTAACAAACAAGTTTTTCAATTCTTATTATGAAGGCAGTGGTGCCCGGCCGTTCAACTACCATGGGCAGAACCAATCGGGCACATCGCTCATTAGTCACCCTGGCACTTTTGTATACTTATAGTTTAAACTATTTACAGATACAATTCAGTTCTAATCATTTTTAGGGTAAAGTCAATTACTCTACGTTTTGCATTATTTTTGGCAGGGCAGGGTCCCTTGATATCGACTGAACTGTACCTCATTTTTAAGTTGGGTGATGGTCATTTCGCAAGAAACCAGAACAGTCACCGGCGTGGCGGCGTCAGACTCTGCGTCCTCCACACCCACGACCAACCTAGCAAATGCAACGGGGGGGGGGGGTCAGTCACAAAAGACCCACACCGAAGGCATCAGTCTAGTTGGACAGAGAAGAATATGGCTAGAAACGCACATTTTGTTGATCTATTCAACTATCTGTTAAAAGAAAATGAAGGAATTTTGTCGCACCTAATGGAGTCTTGAGTGTAGTCCAGGTTGCCGATGCTGACACACACTGGCAGAGAGAGTCGACACAACTTCCGGCTGAGGATGACCGCCTCTTCTTCATTTCCAATGCTCAGAGCTTCACTCAGACGTCTCGCCAGCTCCTCCGCTGTAAAGAAATGAAACAAAAAAATGTAGTGGAGCTGTGACCATTAGATGACAAAGAATTACCATGATCCTTGAAGTAGGACTGATACCATGATCCTTGAAGTAGGAGTGACTAGGATACTGCAAAATCAAGTACAATAGCTAGTATAAAAGTGCATGACGAATGACGGATGTCACAATATTAGCTGCGGGTTATGGTAGGTGTGGTGGGCAAAATGATCAAAGGAAAAGTTGATCCACTCCCAAATCATCACTTTTCAGGAAACCCCCAAAATGGGATATTTGTTCAGCTATTAACGTCGCATCCCAAAGAGAGCAAGCTACTTTAAAAACTTTAGATTGAAAACTGACCAACACAGCAGTGTAGCTTTAGGGGGGGGTTACATTTGTATCAAATTGTGATAAAGGAGGTTTGGCCCAACGCCAGCGCGAGTATGCCCATCAACTCTAACTAGTACCATCCTGTAGTTATCCTGAAAAACACTATCAGAAAATGCAGTGCCTGAAAAAATACCTACCATATAAAAGCCAGTTTACCATTTAAATGGACAAAAACGACATACCCCCTTCTAAAGTAGCAGCCGGCGTTACTTCAGTAGCCATAGCCATCTGTAACACAAAACCAAACCCTCATGCTACGTTGAGGTTTCAAATCGAGTAAACCGCAATCTCATGTAGAAAACCCAACAACAACAACAACAACAAGATCATACCTAAGTAACTGGACCGATTAGTTTGCGTCTTCCACCAACGCCTTAAATGTCTCGAGAAACAAATGAAAGTGAAAGTGGTTTCACTCCAGGAAGAGAAAACGACAAATGTGAAAACGAGCTCACTAATCTAAATGACTTCATACGTCGCTACGAGGACTTTAATTACTCTGTTTCAACGCAGCCGAATTGACAGCCCAAGTCGACTTTGGGTCCATGACTATCGTACTCTGACAGTTTAAAGTCCGATAGTGTGTTTTATTGTGGTCCACGAACACACGTGTTTTTTCAATGGTATAGTCGTCTCACGCCATCAGCGGCGACGCCAGGTGACATTAATGCTGTCACCATCCGACAGTGTCTGTCTATTAAATCAAACTATGGGGAGATGGACAACATTTAAGATTTAGACTTACTTACTGCTAATGTGAGCTTGTCTGGCTAGCCATGTTCATGCACAGAGGTAGAATAAGGTAGGATCGTACTTCTTTTTTAGTCCAGCAGGTGGCCGTGTGTTGCCAAAAGTTGTCTTACTGGGTTTCACAGTGTCAGCGGACGCGTCGCTCATAGGGAAATAAGCTGCCCTTTCCATAATTTCATACAAGTCGTTGCGAATATTTTTATTCTGTTTCAACTCTGCCGAATTCACAGCCGAGGTCTCCTTTGGCTCTGTCACTGTCGCAGTGTGACATTTCTAATTCCGAATGGGTGTGTTTGATCACGGTGCGCGAAACCTGTCGTTTACATTAACTGCCCGTTTTAGCCAATGGTACAGTCGTCTCGCAACCTAAATGGCGACGTCAGAGGACAAAGCATCATTTCCTCACCATTCGGCTGTGTTTGTATCCAAAAAGAGCATAGGTAGAAACTAAGTTAACAGTCATTTGCCAACTACTACTTCGCTAGGCAAATTGGCTACTGGGTTTCACAGTTTACGTACTGTCTATGAACGCATCGCTACCCACAAAGATACGCCGTCGATTTATTTTTGTTATATTTATTGTATTAATATTTCTTATCATATACATGTATAGTTCATACAATCACGTTCGAATAATGTCACGTTTATTCAAAATCCTAAAATGTAAGGCTTTTTACTCTCATCTCAAACCAGCCAATTGCAGCGTCTCCAGCAGGGGCCGCTCGCCCTTAAAAGTTGCATCTCACCTGCACACCTGACACAAAACCTCCCAGTACGTCGCCCGCATCTACAGCCTCCCGAGCCCAAGGAGATTCTTAATTTAGAGTAAAAAACAAAACAAAAAAAACAAACATGTTGGCCTGCACGGAGATGATCACAATGTGTCTGCAGTCGGCCAAGCGCAAACATGTTCGGGCTCAACAGCAACAGCAGCAGCTGAAGAATCAGCAGCACAGCAGCGTACGAGGGCTCAGCATCCTGCATGATGTGAGTGCTGCATCCATCACAATTGTTACTTTTTGCGGTTCTTTTGGGGTGGGAAACAAGATGACTGCTTATGTGGTGGTAGACGTATTGCTGTGGTAAATTAGCATTTTTGGTAATGCAATGACAAAGGGATTGAAGACAGTACTCATGTTGTGTGTGTGCGTGTGTCATCTGTAAAAGGACATCATGAAGAGTTGCAGATGCCACCATTGCATGATAACTTGAGAATGTCTGCATTGAGCTCATGCGCGTCCGCGTGTGAAGTGGGTGCGTGTGTGCGTGTGTGCACGTGTGTGTGTGATGGTTGGCACGAATGCGTGAGTCATTGACACTCACCGAGAGTTATCAATCTGTTTTTGATTGTTTTCGTTCGCGTGTGTAAGTGTGTGTGACTTTTGGCTTGGATTCGTGTAGAACTGCACAAGAGAGCTCTTTGACAATATTTTGTCCCTCGTAGGTACAATAAGGTAAGCAAAAAATGCAGTGAATGCCCTGCTCATTTGCTATTCCCTATTCACAGTCATTTTTTCACATTTCATTTCTGTGGAATGTAGCCATTTACTAAACAACTCAGATGTTCATGTTTTTGTGCTTTCTCTAAAATGCGCCAAAGTCCTTTCTAAATTGGAAAGCAGGACAGTAATTGGTGTAAAGCAAGTATTCTAAACGGATAAATCTCAACCCAAAGACTAATAGCTGCCTGATAGTTAGTGGAAGTTGCAGACTTTAATGTCATATGAAACTCATCTTGGAAAAAAAAAAAAAAAATCACCATAAGTGCGCGTGTGCATGCGCAAGGAAGATTCTCTGTAACTTCCACTAACAACCCTGGCTAAACTTTGCTCCTCACCAACATACGAAGATCTTAAAGATGTATTACTTCAACAAACATGACAGCGATATCTACTTTTCAATTCGACTGGGCTTTGTTGCCACCTTGTCACATCTTAACACTATAGGTAAATTTGCGAAGAGTTAAGTGAGGGTTTTTAACATTGTAAGATGTCTGGTGTCCATAGCAACTGAATTTACTAAACCCTTTCCAGATAAATGTTTTTATGTGTTAAACACATCCGTGCCATTAGCACCTCAGAATACAAAACAAGATGTCTACTGCACCCGCTGTCTTGACATCTGCCGCCATGATACAAGAAGGCATGCAGCACTCTGGGATGCAGCGCTGACCTTTCCAAGTCCTGCTGTTAAAAACTGCATTATCGTCCACCGACACAAACAGCCATGAGCCCGCACATCTGTATATGCTTTCTTTTCCATCGGCTGACTACGCAGCCGAAAAATGAGAGCAAAGGTTTCATTTGGTATCAGCTGGTTTGTGAGCAAAGCTGTCTAGAAGCAACATGACAAGATGCCGAGAGGGCAAAAGGGCCAACCTTGATATTGTTGAAACAGAAAATCAAAGCTACATCCTGTTATTAATTTACGTCATCCCCCAAAGAGACGAAACCGGCACTTTGAGTCGGAATGAGCCACCAGTGCCTCCCAAGGTTCTTTTATGTCCATGCAAGTTTCTTCTGGTGGACAGTAATCATGGAGATATGTTACACATAATAATCCTTTCGGGCAGCAATCTTTAAAGTAATGCTCCACAGAGTTTTCTGCAATTTTAGACTTCAGTCAGCAATACTTGCTGGACAATGGAAAGGCGCTATAACGGTTATGATGGACATTTTTTTGTTTTATTTTTTGAAATTGAAGCTGAATCTTGTCATCTCCAAGTGGGTTATTTCACACTTCCCAGTAGTCTCTAATAAAATATTAGTGTCCAATCGGAGGATTGCGCTGATGTTGTTGCTATGATATGCTGCTATTCATTAGCTGCACATCCATCCATTCGACTTCTAAAAGCATGAAAAATGTGATTTAGTGGGTACTGCGAGTACACGTTTGAGAGTAGGAGTCACTGAAAGCAACAATATTTCTTTTCACATGAGTCATTTTTGTGTGGAGGTCAAAGACATTTTTCTTCAAAAGGCCCAAAGCTGATCAGACCTTGGTCATGAAGCCATTGTCCTCTTTTCCTTCCCATTCTCCTATGACGCAACCATAGTTTTGAAAATAAAAATCTTGATGTTTAGGTGATGTTAGGCTTTGATTAATTCTGTCTTCTCTCTTGCTTTTAGATTTTCCGTCGAGCGGACAAAAATGGTGAGTGGACATTTGATGTTGACTGAATGATAATTTGTCCTGGTGCTTGTGTGTCCTTCCTCTACATTCCTGCTTTATTTTATTTTTCACTGGTCATGTTACCGGTCACCTGTTGCTGGGTGAAGTTCTTAGCGCTACACTGCAACTGCCTCATGTGGCCCAATGAAAAAGAAAAAAAAAAAATGACTGAATGTCCCCTTAAAGTATTAAGTTAGTTTCTTCATATTTGCTGTCGATTACCTTGGTCTACCTTTTGGACTTCTGTTACTTAGTACACCAGTGGTTTATTTGTGCTTAAGTGGCATTCCAAATGGCTGTTTTGGCATAATTACATGAGATTCTGCATTGGAAACAGGCATTACTGTGCGCTGTGTGTATTGCCTTACTGTAGAACTGTGGGGGTTCACTTAAAGAGCTGAAAAATGCACGGATATTTAAATGATATAAACGCCATCCACAAGCTGACAACAACCCAGTTTAGTGTCAGCCTCATCCATAACATACTGTTTAAAATAATCCTCCACTGTGAAATGTAATAACCGGAAACTACCTGCTTTCCTCTGCCTTTTGCGCCGGCTGCACATGCCCTGCTCTATTTACTTTGTGTCTGGCTGAAAGAAGGTGCCAACACAAATCAAGACGCAGCAGGCATCGACGGGGACATTGTTACATTTACCGGCAATGTCATTCCTGTGCTTCAAAAAACGCAATCACTGCCATGAGTCTAATGGATTGTTACTAGGGAGAGCTTCCAGTCGATTGTGTACTCGTGAAGATTTTTTTATTATAATGAAGTCAGCTGGGTGGACTGTCACGACGCCCCCGTAAACAGTGATGGATTACGGTGTATGTGAAGGCGTATCAGAACCATAAAGGCAATCTTTGTTCATCTATCTCTGTCAGTTGACGTGTAGAGACAGGCAGAGCAATTAAATGCTCGTCAGCTAGTTGACAGGAGGCGCAATTCACCTGTCTGTTCAACTAAACAAGTGAACATTTCACACGAAGTAAATCGGTGACTAAATTGAGACCATTGTGTATTTCTCTTGTAAAAACATGATTTGGCTCATACGGTTGGAAAAATGAAAATGTCACAAAATTACATTGATGGTGGCAAAAAGATGAACCCAGGTGCAGGGAAGCAGGAGTCAGTAAAAAAAAAAAGAAAAAAAAAAGATTTTTTCAAAAGCAGAAAAAAAGGCAAATGAGGTGTATGGAATCATCAAAATACTAATCTGACTGAGTCAAAGGGACTACACAAACAACAAAAGGAAGCAAACCATGACTCGGCTAATACGACTGAAACAAAGCAGGGAAATATATACAAGCAAACTGACGAGACAAAGAGGCACACCTGGAGAAGACACCTGGCTGGAGGGAACTGATTGGTTGACACAAGGGACGGCGCTGACAACAGCAGCTGGAAACAAAAACCTAACGAGCAAGACAAAACGAAACCAAAATACAAAACCAGATGTCATTGAAACTGTAAGAATAATAATGTATATTATGATTCATGTGTTAGATTTTTCAGGATTAGGCTTGTTAGCTTTATTAGCTTGTGGGTTTAGCTTAGTTTTTTCCTTATCTAGGCCTAACTTGCTTGGTGTGCTTTGCTTCCACATATGTATGATATTGGCTCACACACACACACACACGCACACCCACACTCGCACACTTAGGGCAATCTGCAGTGGAAATAAGATGTTACAGTGTGTCTTACTTTATGTTCTATTTCAAAAGCTCAATCAGTGGCCCTTGTTTATATTGATCCCTTACAAACTTTGTGAACTTTTTCCTTCTAGCCTAATGGAGAAGTAGAAGAGTTATGGCACTGTCTCGATCCAGTCAGCACAGGCGCTTTTCTCTCGCATGATTCATTTTCAGACTTGGAATAAATTGCAGCTAATAGCAAGGAGAAGGTCTCCACTTTTTTGGGTGGTTGTCGTTGTCAGGTTTTTTTTTTCATTCTGATTACCACTGGCACGGTTGGCGCCAAATTCTCTCTCAGCATTCTGAGTGAGCTCGGGCCATTTGTCTCGGTGAAATAAAAGCCATAATGAGCACTGCGTAGCTGTGAAATGAAATGGATAAGCACTGCATCAAATTCACCATCCCACCGTCTCCCACTCCGAAAGCCTCCGATAATCAAACAAACAAAGAAAGGCACGCGTTGACGAAGCATTGATGCGTGCGTCAGCCGCTAACAAACAAGCTAATCCTCCACCTGGCGACGCATCTGAATTGCGTCTCTGCTTGCTTTTCCGTCTTTTGATACCATCTGGCCGCGTCCGTCAGACGATCCGGTGGGATTAAGAGTGCTGCATAACAATGTTGTTGTTGTGTTATTAATTCCAAAATTACATCTAACGTCTGGAAAATGTGGACAAATACTCCAACGTTGCGTCATAATATGAACCTGCAAACGTTGAGTCGATGCACAATTTTGGGTCAAAAATTGACTGATCCAATACTTGGGTCAATTTGACCCAACTTTTTTGGTTGTTTTTGCAGAAAACAACCCAAAAAAATGGTAGTTTTGTACAAAACAACCCCAAAATTGGGCTCTCTTGTTCAAAACAATGCAACGCAACACAAACCCGGAAGTGAGGTGCTAAAATGCCACACTGGCAAGTGAAATTACATTTTAAGAAGAACGGCTCATTATTTTGCAGCGAAACAAGACCAGGATGATAGCAAGGAAGTTTTACCGCACCATTTCGTGCTCCCCACCCCTCACCAGATACACACTAATGGGCTTGACGCTGCGCTGCTAAGCTCATTTTTGAAAAGGGCTTCAGAAACCGCGGGTTGGCCAGATCTGAATTAATGGATCGTCCCATTTTTTACCCAAAATTGTGTTCTTTTTTACCCAACTGTTTTAGAGGGTATTGACAGTGTTTTGGCTTGCAGGAGAGGTGGAAAAATGGGATTGGCTTCTGCTTGCTCAATTCCGCTCTAAACCGTTGGTGATACCATCGTGGCCTCTGGCGTGTTTGCTTTAATTCACTCAATTGCATGGGTTATTTTGCAAACTTTAATCAATTATGGCGCTTTTTGCAAATTCCAAGTCAAGTATTCCCAAAGTGTGTTGCAATCAGGAACTATTGAAGCCTTCATCAAAAAAAAAAAAAACAACCACTTATTTCTAGAGTACTGCAATACGCTGTTTTAATCCTCTTTTTTTTTTACACAAAGTGATGCATTATATCTAAAAGTAAATAAAACATGGATGCGATGATGGATTACCATCACCATAAAGCGGTATATATGCAATGATATAAGCCTCATTTTAACATTCCAAACTGCCATACAATTATCAAAGTCAGCCACTGTTTAATAAAATAAAGTAAAGCCAAACTACCATGGAAATTATGACTGTCGTGTAATGAGGTGGGAACATGAAGGTTTCACCTCATGGTATAGGTGTGGAATGTAAAGAATGAATCACATTTTATGCTTCAGTTCAATGGACATGGTGCTGCTCCCTCTAACGTGCGATTTGTACAATAAAGTACGTAAACATGGGTATTGTGGACATGGAGACAGTTACAGAATGTCTCGCATCTCTGGTAGGACAGTTAGGTCCACGCCTCGTTTGCATCCATGACAATGCTAATGCTAATGTTTCAGTGTGCAAGTGTACTGTATGTTGCAGAACAGTTTGCTTCCTCCATCCGCTTGAAGTTTTGTTACTTGTTTTGGGAGAAGGAGAAAGGGAGTGAGGAAACACTAAAGCTATGTAACGACGCCGTGATTTAGAGGCGCTAAGGGGCATCGCCTGCGGGCTGAGGTAATTACAAGCGTTGTCAATGTGGCTTCAGCTGAACAGATGGCGCCTTTGAGCCGTCTGTCTCGCTGAATCAGCCGAGTGGAACTTCATGACAGGATCGTTACGGGGCAGACGTCTCGTTGGCTCGGGAGGAGAAGTGCTGCAAAGCCAAATGAAAATGAGCAATGGCACGCCGGGCTGCTTTGTTTGCTTGACAGTCTGCATCTGTTTGCAACTAGGTACCACTTATACTTGTTTGTTTTTATCACATCACTTGATTAAAAAGTGAATGACTAACCAGCACCCGTAAATTGTTTTAAAATGAAGCATTTTGTGTGTCATCTACGAACAGACAGATTGTTGGTGGGCAAGGACTGCTTCCTTGCGGATGACAACCCTGCTATTTATCTTTTTACTGCTCATTTTCTGTCACAGCAAGTTGCATTCACCATTCAGGCCCAGGCGTGGATAATTGGGAGCTTTCCTGTGCAGAATTTGCTGAGAGGAGGCAAAACAACATCAGCCTGTCAATCGTTGGCCAAATATTGGACTCACAAGGGTGATCGTGGATAGAAAAGCAATGATACGCTCTTGTGTGATTGTCAAAAGATAATGAAAGCTTCTTGCTCTCTGCCGTTTCTTCAACCGGCTGCAAGCGGGCATACATTGAAAGCACTGAATCGAGGAATTGCGATGATGTGCTGTGACGGCCATTTCTGTAAATGTGACAGAAGCTGTCTTCCTTATGTTGTGCGTGTGCGCGTGTTTTTTTTTTGGGGTGTTCTTAGACGACGGCAAGCTGTCATTTGAAGAGTTCAACGCTTACTTTGCTGATGGTGTTCTGACAACGGCGCAGCTGCAGGAGCTTTTCTACTCCATCGACGGGAGGCAGAATAAGTGAGTTTAGTATGACTGTTGATGCACCCATACAAAGATGCATTTTAACAAGGATTCACCCTAACAAGGGTACAACCTGTCAAGGATATATTCTAACAAGGAATATATTCTTACAAGGACACATTTATACGAGGCGACATTCTTACGAGGATGGATTTGTAAGGTGTGCATTTCTCCAATAAAGGACAATTGGATACATATCTCAATGCGTGCGATAAATACGATTCAAGAATGGTACATTTTCAAATGGAATGATTCCATTTGGTTGGATTCAGTGGGATTACGATTCATTTCGATGTGGCACCACTGTCATTTTTGTCATGCTTATGTTATTTAATATGGAACCATATGTAAAAGCTCTCCAAGGCCCAAACTACTCAAGTTAATTCAATTCAAAGAAACAACAAATTAGCAACATCAAAATGATTTATACCGATTGATACGTATCTTAGGGTGCGATACGATTCAAAGACGGTACATTTTAAAACACAATTCAATTCGGCTCAATGGAAACTGATTTTCCGATTGAAGTCGGTTTTCGTTATGCACATATGTAACTTGTCGCTTTTGAACCTTTTTTATTTATCTATTTATTTATTTTGGGGGGGGAACTGATCTCCTTTCTTGCTCTGCCCTGTGCAGCAATCTGGACACTGACAAGCTATCAGGTTGGTGCTTGTCCATCTCCTTTCAGCAGACATCTTTTGGCCCATTTGTTAGCAAAGTATTGTGTGTGTGTGTGTGTGTGTGTGAGGGTGTGGGTGTGTGGGGCGGGTGTGGGATGGCCTGGATAGAGCCTGATAAAGTAGGACAGAGGCTTGTAAGTATCGGCAGCACCCAAAGTAAAACTACTTCATTAGTCATCCAAAGGACATGGCAACAGTTCCATTTTGACATCATCACATGTTGACTGTTCCTCGAATCTTTATTTACATTCCAACGTCAAAGGAATGATGTTCATGTCATGAGTGCATTTGAACTCAAACACTGCAGTGGACTCTTTTTCTCACCAACTGTAATGTAACCATTTACCGCCAGTGACGTATATATTTTCGGCAAGTACGTTTTTCAGCGGATGGCGTGGAAGAAGGTCTCGCTTTGATTTTGAAATGACTGTAATGACTAACAAATCTTTGCTGATGGCACTTTTGCATCTGCCTTGGATTTAAGATCAGTGCATCTTTTATGTGGATGATAAAGATTACGAGTGAATCTCAGTTTGCCATGTCGATTATGAGGGAGAAAAAAGATGCCAACATAGAAGTCAGACAAATGTAGGCATTTTTGTCTATGTATGGTATACATAGAATACGTTTAGGCCACAACATTAGGTACTTCTGCTGATGAGTTGCTATGCAAAAACATGCTGTGACATTTGCTCCCTGTGCGTAGATTATTTTTCTCAGCACATCGGGGAGTACCTGAATGTCCTCTCAGCTCTGGAGAAGCTGAATGTGGCCATTTTAAAGGCCATGTATAAAACTAAAGAGGTAAGAGTTCATTCGGGTCAATGTTACATACATACTGTAGCAAAGGCTGTTGATATTGTTGATAAATTCCAGCTGAAGAATCCAGCTGAAGTATAGTAAGTGATAGTTTTACCTGTGTTCGCAAACAACTGCATACAGTTTTGTATGGAATATTATATATATTTGTGTATGTTATACTTTATATTGTTTTATGAATTATAATACATGTTGCATTATATATTATGTAAGTTAATTATACGTGGGAATGGATTCAAATGTTATTATGAAGATGATGTATTTTAATCATTGATTATTTTTGTGTATTGTGCACAAGACTTGTTTTTGTTTTTTTTTTACCTTTGACCTTTTACGATTTTCCCTCAACGTTTTAAAGCAATTCTTTTGTAATAAAAATAACGATGATGATGTGGATGGTGAACCGGTGAAATATGATTTTACTTTGTTACATTTTGTTTCATTATAATTATTACCATTGTTTCTGATTCCGTAGAAGCAGTCACATTATTTTGATTTTATGATTATCATTAGCCTAATAACACAGTTGCTTGAGTCATGAATGTTTTCAGAAAACAAGACAAAAACATTCTTAACAGTTGTATTGTTTTTATTTTTTTTTCATAATTGAGACGATTATGCTATCAGTCTAACAATATGGTACATTGCCATGTAAAGAGCTTTGAGTGTTTAAAAAAAACAAACTTTCTTGCAAATTGGAACAAACATTTCTTGCCGACCTTTATCCAGATCCTCACCAAATTAATAGCTTATTCCATGGCCCATGGCCCCATACGTTGACCTCAGGATTGTTTGAGCCGTGAACCGTGAGCCAAGTGTGCTCATTAGCGGAGACAAGTGGAGGGAGAATGTCTGCTTTGTAATTGTTCAAGCCGCCTTAATGAGCTCACCTCCCTCCTGCTTAAAAGCGGTCCAAATAGCGGGAAAATTCTCTGAGGCTTCGACGCCGACTGCTCCGTGCGCGTCGAGCGTTTGCTTTGACAAGGAGCTGCTGCGCTGTTGCACAACGTGTCAGCAGGATGCATAAGCGAGCGTGCAATGGAGTTTGTACTGAGGGACAGGAGCAGCAATTATCATGCCTATTAAAAGCCCGTCTCAATCAGATGAGTTTATGAGTCATTTGTGTGCCAAGTCAATGAAATGTAGGTGTTATTCATAGAGGTGGCAAAAGTACTCACTGTATGCTTAGGTAAAAGTATGGATAGCTACGGTATGTAAAACAAAAACAACTGGTAAAAGTAGAGCTTAGTACTGATTCAATTCCTGTACTTACATAGATGTAAAACAGTACAGACTCTGAAATGTACTTTAGTACAAACACTTGGTACTTATTAACTGATATAATGCACATACTGTGAATATTCAAAAGAAAAAGCACTTTAAATGTTGCTTTTGTTTCATACGAGCTAGCTATCTTCGGCTGGATTTTTATGCTAGCAAAACAACCTTTGTGAATGTTGTGAACTGATGAGTAAAGAAATACTAAAATTATGTAATGATTACTAATGGAAACAATAGATCTTACCTGTATGTGTTTTTCAGATGAGCCGGAGATTTTGTGAATGGAAGAAACGGCTGGTTTTTAGACACAACACATTAGCCACGAGTGATTCTTGTAGCTGACATTATCAAAGAATTCTCTTAAATAAACCATGGATGGCAATCTGTTACCGTCCTCATTAACGCTGCCTAGTTCACGTTCATGTCGCTGCTGACCTATTTTTTTTCCCCCACCTTAAAAGTCAGGGAAAGTCAATTGCGGTTGAGATCTCAATAAATTAAGATCCCGTTCTCTGTTTATGTTTTCCATTATGTTGTTTCATCATTCATGAAGATTAAATAAAGTAACAATCACAGTTTACCAAAGCTATGTGTAGAGTGTGCAGACATCGGTTTTCAGATGTTGGGAGTCAAACTAAACAGTGGTCAGAAAAATAAATACTCTACTGAAGGACAGATTTGTCAAAAAATCCACTCAAGTAGAGTGACAAAAGTTTGTAATTGGAGTGAGTCATTTTGTGCCACAAGAGTGACACGTGGCTTTATACGTACGCCCGTTTTCAGGAGTACCAGGACTCCAGCGTCCTGGGCCAGTTCGTGACCCGCTTCCTGCTGCGAGAGACATCAGCGCAGCTGCGATCCCTGCAGAGGTCGCTGCAATGTGCCATGGAGGCCGTGGAAGAAGAGAGCGCCCCAAGTCTGTCAGTATCAACGCTAGCCTGTTTTTAAAAAAAAAAAATTTATTTCCACCTGTCAAATTAAGTAACACCGTAACAAAAGTAGAGTCAAGAAGTCTTGCCTAGCTTTTTATGGATTTACAAAACAATGAGCTAAAGTCGTAAAAAACATCGTCTGAAGTTTAAACAACAACAACAACATCCCTATTCACAGACCCGAGTGGACTTGCAAAACAAAGGAGGCTGCCGATACCAGCCACCGATATTTAAGCCATAGAATAAAATAAAATCCCTACATTTTAGTGGCTCTCATATGATTTTGAATGTATTGGCTTATTGGTAATTAGTATCTAGTCTGAATAATGAACACGCTGAAGGACATAAAGAAGTATACAATACAAAGGTTTACCGTTTATATTGTGTCAAGGGACGGGAAAAGAAGCCCGCCCCTGCTATTACAAACTCGTCAGCTAAGGTGGCATTGGTAGCAAGCAGTGAGGCGCCTCGGCTAATGATTTCCACCTCCGACTGCTTTTCTTTCAATTTATGTCACCTTGGAATGGTGTAATGTGCAGAATTCCAGTTCAAACAGATGTCTCTCTAATAAACCGGACAGTATAGGGTGGATGTGTGTGCGTGCATGTGTGTGTGAGGTCTTGAAATTGAGTATGACTCATTTCTGCCGCATTTTACATTGTAAGGGCTCTTTAAATAATCTCTGCACACTATTATTCACCTATGATTCACCAAGGCCATTACGATCTTCTGGATGTCACACTGCTTTGATTAAAAGTAATTGTCACATTGTGACCGAGTTCAAATGCAGGTTGCCAGTTTCCACCCACTAAAATTTTCGGTAAATGTTAGAAGTTAAGAGGGAGGATTTTGGAAAAACTCTAAATTGGAAACTGAATCGAAGTCAACTTTTTTAATGACTGTTCCATCAACTTATTTTGGTTTCAACGTATATCACTGGCTGATATTTCTCTCACCACCTTCTCATCAAATGGAGTTAACAACCCCTTTTTTTTCTTCCATGGTGACAGAGGAGAGGTGGAGACGAGTGTCCAAAGCTGTGGTCGCATGGTCCCTAAAGCCCTCTCCAATAACATCCTCCCATGCTCCCAAAACACGGGTAAGCGGAATATGAGCGTAACAAACTTTTCAATCCATATTCCTTAAGAAAACTGATGCTTCAAATCGCAAATATCCTAAAACACGTCAGGCAAATGTACATGTAATGATTAATACCACATTAGAACCGAACATGACAATAGGAAATAATCCACAAAGTCCAAAACTTAAGTCCACAGAATTCATGGTCATGAATGTCTAATGGTTTGTAGTGACTGTTTTTCTCTAGATGAGGAATCCGAGTGGAAGTCTCAGATCGGCAGGCTCCAGTATCTGCTTGATATACTGGAGCATCAGGTGTGATTGCGTCGTTGTTGCCAGACATGACATGGAACGCTCTTCTCTTCGTGTACTTCCCAGACCCGTCCTCACTTGCCGATGCAACCGCATACCACCACTTCACGCCACTCTTTCATTCTCTCAGCGGGGATCCAGAATGCAATATCGCAATTCATAAGATGTGTGCACAAACCTCAAAATGCACACACGCTGTCTCTCTATTTTAGTACCCTGTCAAGTGCACTGCAGTGGTGGTGTCTTGCACACTTTTCTTTCATCACAATGCTGCTGAATCTGAACCTGAATCCAGCTGTTTAGAATTGGAAGATCTAAAGTAATTCTTGTTCACTCATAAATGTCACTCATTTAATGGAGCTTCAAAATGTATTATTATTAGTGCTGTCAAGCGATTACATTTATTTAACTAATTTATCGTAAAATTTTCCATAATTGATCGCGATTAATCGCGTTTTTCAATGACAATTTTTACAAAGCTTGCAATCGATAGTTACTTGAGTAAATTTTGGGAATTAATGCAGAAAAAAATAAAAGTATATTTCGATTCAAAGACTGTTCTAATAGCTTTCTTTGATCCTTGAATACGATTATTTTCCTGTGAGGTCAGCTGCAATAGGAAGTAAATAAAACTGAGTTAACTGAGTTAAAAAAATGTTAGTGTGTTATAGAATTTAAATTAATCTCTTTAGTTAATGCTTTAACTTTCACAGCACTAATTTGTATTCTATTTTATTATTTATTGTTGTTCTCTTTTCTCAGAGTCCGAAGATGGAGCTTCCGAAGGGGGACGCGATCACATCCACAGCCGTAAGTCAACAAAAAACATAAGAAGTCATTTATACCAGTGGTCCCCGACCTTTTTTCTGCCACAGACCGGTTCATACAAGTCCCTAACTTTCGCTTACCGGCGAGCGACAGTCTAGTGAAAATGTGAAAACGAAAAACAGTCACTCAGATAAATGAATTAATTGTCAACCACCGGGTAGTCAAGTAATTAAAACAGGAATACACAAGTGGATGTTTTTTCAGCGTTGAAATGTTTTCATGTGTCGTCTCGTTACCAACAGAACATTTTGCTGGTCCAGAGAAAAATGGCGGTGAACGACAGCGATCTGGATGACTTCCGCAAAGTTCTCAAAAGCTACGTCGATGCCACGTCGGCACACTCACACAACCTGCAGTCAGTATCTTGTAATAACATAATGGCCCATTAATTACATACACACTGCACACTCCTCAATTAATGGTTACTCATAATAGTGTTTGTTACGTAAATGACCAAGTTACAGTATTTCAAAGAAATTTAATGTTGTGTATCTCGTGATGTTCTCCTTTGACATCAGCGTGTCCGTTCCAAAGTTTCCGGAAAAGTCCTTTTACGTGATTTATGAGTTCTGGCGAGACCGCCTCTCCTGGATGAGGTCAGTACTGGCGCTCAACGTGTTTGTGGATTGAGTGAGTGACTCTTTATTTCATTTCAAGCATTTCCAAATGTCAGATTTCTCAAAATCAGTATATCATTAATTTCCCAAGATGTATATATTTTTTAAAAATATTTTTCACTTTCCAGCTACCTGCAGTCCAACAGCAGCAAAGATTTCCAGCGCTGCGTCATCAACATGTTGGAGGATGCTGAGATCGTATCTACTATGTTGCTTCCGGGTGTGTATATACCGTATTTGTGTGTCTATGGGCGTGACAATGTCAGGATCGCACATTTGTCTGAAGTGATAAATAGTGACAAATTTGGTAGCGATCAGACAAAATCCATTGGATGCACAACTGGAAATAGCCAAAATGACCCTAAAATAGCCACTTCAAAACAAAATGACACACTTTGACTGACTGTATCTTTTCAGACATACCAGTAGGTTCTTAAAAACTTTTTTGTGGGTCCAATCCTGATTGACACGCCTACCAAATTTCCTGCTGCTCAGTGTAACTGTCTTATGGAGCGTAATTTTGAAAAAGAAAATTCCTAGTCAAGTTCATTTTTGAAGGGTTTCAAACCAAATTGACAGCCTTCCCGTGTCATTTTGGGTATGGGTTCTTTAGACTTTTTTGTAGGTCTCCTCCTGATAGATATGCCGACTAAATTTCATGATACTACAAGGAAACGGATTGCAGTGGCTGAATTTTCAAAAAAATTCCAGGACGCATGACCAAGCGAATTCTTGTTGAGCTGAACATGCCTGAATATGGGAAAATACTCCAAATCTCGATTTAAGTGACCTAGAAATAGCAAAAATTGAGCAATTTATTGTAGGAGTGAATGTCTGTGTTTTGTGTTTTTTCCTCCTGCAGCTTCCTGGTGGATTATGACTAACAACTGAGTGTCACATCCACTTCTGACAACGCTGTCATACGGACGCCAGCGCATTAAAACCCACTCACCCGCATGACCACACACACGCACGCGCGCGCGCGCACACACACACGCACACACACACACACACACACACACACAGGAGGAGAATTCAAAATGCATCCATGTGTTTGAAGGCCAAGTCACCATCCTACCTGCTCCGCGAGCTTCTTGTCATCTCTCCTGCTCATTATTTCGCTATGAGATGCTACACAATGTACATATTGTATAATTACGTACTGGTAGGTTGTTGAAGACATTTAATCTCTAAACATGCATGATAATACAAATGACTATGTTTTCATAGCATATGCAGTACTAGTATACTGTATTATCAACTGTATGTGTAGGCCTATGTTATATCGGAGACAGCAGGTTTTTCCGATTTCAGAAACTTGTAAGACTCAACTAGACTTTGACTTGACTTCACTGAAAGTGATGTAGACTTCAACTACAATACATGCCTTGGCAAGTCTTTCCTGTTTACATTTGAAAATCTCCATTTGTTATGTTTTTGAGAGAAGTTGGATTTTGTGTGTTGTGTAACCAAGCTGGCAATGGGTTAATACAGCTAACTGAATAACAATACTGAGTGTAAAGTGGCTAATGTGGGTATATCTATATTGCAACTGAGAAAGACTGCATGACTTGACCTACACTTTGCTTATCCCAAGACTTGCATTGACTTGCTTGAAATTCAGTCGGGAATCGTACTGGATATTTGTCACAATAACTTGGGACTTTCTTGAAACTTGAGTGTTTAGTAAAAAAAAGTAATAAATTACACCCCATATTTTTGTATTTGTACGTACAGTTCACCTGCATTAGGGATAATTGCTCTAAAATAACCTCTGTGTTCCTCATGTAAACTTGTTCCAAAGTCATAGCTACTGTATGGATAGAAATGCATAATTTATGTACTTGCTTTGAGCACTTGTCACACAGACACAGAAGGCACATGTTGTTATATTTCTGTTCATAAATGGGCCAAAGTTATGTATGAGAGGCAAGGTGTCTGTTGAATAAAAATCATTCAAATGTGTTTTACATGCTTTTAAAGGGAGCGTATTATGGAAAGTGGCATTCATTTGCAGGCTGAACAACCGACTCTCATTTTTTGCATGCTCCGCCATGGTTGTCATGGTAATGAAAGCCGTGCCGAGCATTTGCTCCAGCCAAAACAGAGTGATTTCAATAAGAATGTGACAAGTGGATGTTATTGATGATGATGGGAAAATGAAGCTTCATGAAGCACTTGATATATTTTACTCCTTTAGAATGGTGCTCTTGGTTTAAAGATAAAGTGCAATAGAAATGTATTACATTTCCGCTGCATTTTTTAAACCAAGAGTGCCATCTAGAGGAGTAAAAAATTATCACAAGCGCTTCATGAAGCTTCATCTGTCCATCACTTCACAGTGCATTAGTGATGAGTATGAAAACAGCAAAAAATACAACAACAACAAAAAGTTATATACTGTATATATTAAAAAAAATGCAGTTTCCATGCATGTCTGCTTTAACTTTATTGCAGAAACTATAAGACTTCTGGCCACAAGAGGGAAGCAAACCTCCTGAGCAGACGTTTGACCCGATGAAGCATCAAGAAACATCACCATCATTATTATTAATATTGTGAGAATTTCCTGTCTCACTCGTGTGCTTGGAGCTCACCGCAGGAAACCTAGAAGGCGAGGCAGGAAGGTGGCCGACGACATTTGTTATTCTCTCGATCTTCCGTTTTTCATTTGCCCCACACGCCGAGGGAAGAATCTGAGCACAATATGGGCTGTTTTTGTGTTGTCTGCCCGTGAGTTACACAAGCCCTATTGTGCAGGAACGGCTCCAGGATTTTTCTTTTCTTTTCCGCGGGTAAATGGGGGCTTGACCGATACATAGGGGGTCTGAGAAAATAATGAATAAATATAGTTTAAAAAATATAATAAAATGCTGGAAGTACACAGATTTCTGACAGGGCTATAGCCCGACCTATCATTTGACTTGTAGGTTTTATGTTTTCTCAACAATGCATTTAAGCAAGTTCTAAATTATTTTTAAATTTAGGTTTTAATATTTGATTAAATAATTATGGAAACAGATATACATATACACTAAATTAAATATTTTTTTCCCCCTTAACATTTTCCATTAAAAAAAATCCTTTTAGTTTCTTTGTAACGCTGCAGCACCACCTGGAGGACGAGGTGTGATATGCACACTCACCACCATGGTGTAAAACCAGATGAATTACTAAAGCCTTTTAGAAATAATAATAGTATGAATACTTATAATAATAATTATACTACTACTACTACTACTAATAATAGTAATAATAATAGTAATAGGCACCCCAACAAAACTATCTTTATCAGCGTATGTTTTTGCAGACGAAAATGTTCACCTTTGGATTATTGTCGGTGTGGTGATGGTGTGTCGAGGTTGGGGGGTGCAAAGAATCTTCTGAGAAGCGATTTCCGATGTACGTACACATTCTCGTCATGTAGTTGCTTTAGGAACGGAACTCCGTCGTGAACGGTCGTCAAACATACAGTAAATTCATTAATATGTAATAACAGTACGCGGCCACAAGGTGTTGCAACAGTATTATTTGCAAATGTTTTGCTGCTGCTATAGGCGATCGCTCTCATACACACTGTAAAACAAAAAACACAACTTAAACGCTTAAATGATACATTGTTGTCCGTTCGCAAAAAGACCCGTGAAAGATAGTGAGCCATCCATTCTATTTATCAAATCAAACTTTGAATGTATAGCACCTTTCATAAACATGCGACACATTGTGCTTCACAAACACCACGTGTCCTCATAGTGTCATTGGTGAGCCTATCCCAGCTGACTTTTGACAATAGAAGTGACACCTTGGAGTTGTCTCTATTGCCAATCACAAGGTACACACAGACAAAAAACAACTATGAATTCTCACAGTCACACTTATAGACCATTTAGAGTCTTCAGTGACGCTAACATGCATGTTCGAATTGATTTCAAATGACTTTTGGCGAGTGAAGTTTTTGAAGTCAAACCCAAAAACTATTTATGGTCATATTCACACCTTTGGATAATTTATAGTCTTCACTTCACCTAAGGCACCAAGAATGACATTTTTTAGTATGAGGCCAGCGGCCACCATGCCGTATCAGTACAGTGTATTCATAATGTGCAAATCATTTTCTCCAATAATACTTAGTATATTTATAATTTCATACATACCTGTGGCTAAAAAGCAAAGCGCGGTGAGTCTCTGTCGCTGAAATACATGAGTGAAGTCAATGAAAGGGGAAATCATTGCCAAGAGCATCTCAAATATCATAGTTACATAGTTACAATAGTATGCGATTAGATGTTTTTTTTTTGTTTATTTGTTTCATCTAATGTGTTCAGGTCAAACTGACCCAGGAACATTTGCTCTGTTCCGAAGAAACCAAAGTAACAAGAGGCTTAAGAACACAGAATTCAAGAATTTAGCACAAAAAACATGTATCAAAAAGCCAAGAAAGAAGTCATGTGTGCCTGCAAAAAATAAACACTATAACAGCATTCAACTCTGAAAACAATCATTTGAACCATGGCCCACTTTGAGTTTGGGAAAATCCCAGTAATTGACCAACTTTGCCTTTAGACCAAGCAACTACACTCATGCTTGAGCTTTCGTTCACTTGTGTATTTAGAACCCTAAGAAAAATGTCGGGGGTGGGATAGGTCGTGCTAGTCTGAAATCACATGCTTTTTGTTTTTTTTCCGCCACATTTTCATGACACCCTAAGGGTAAGACACTCAACCAGTGTTAACCAATAAAAGAGCCGATAATAAGAATAATAAAGTCCTGTCTGGCAGGTGTAAAGAGGACATGGCGTCGGATGTAAACTTAACAGGCCTTTCCTCTTCACGAGGGGAGTGAAGCGGGGGTTATTGTGCTCTGGAAAATGTATTGGTTGAGTTGCCCCCCACCCCCCCCCCCCCCACCACCACCCAAAAAAAAAAAAAAAAAAAAAAAGGAGAAGGAAAATTTAGGGGTGAGGGGAGCCGGAGCTGTGGCCTGCGGATGAACCCATCGGGGACTTTGCTTGGTGGGGTCATTCCAAGTTCAGGTCTTTCCCTCGCTGACTCTGCGAGAGCGGAGGAGCTGTCCATGGCTGAAGGGGGCCTGCTCTTGACGGCCTCCAGCCCCTGCTGCCAGCCCCCCCGGGGGCCCTGTAACACAAACCCATTTCCAGCAGGAGTTCTGTGGAGTGTGTGGAAAGTGCGCTGGTGGTGGGAGCCATATAGGTACACGCAGGTCATTCTGAGGCTGAGAGGGTGTAGGAGAGCCACCTCCGCCGATAAAAATGTGCCTGGCAGCAACGTGACTAAGTTATGTTTTCGAGTCTTCGGGTTGCTGTTGTTAAAGCAGGGCTAGCTTCACGTATTGAAGTGCATATCTTACATACAACAGTAAACAAAACGCAATAAACCAATGACCTCTTAGTTTTCACTGTAAACTGAATTCAGATATGTGTCTCTAAATACATTCTACACGTTTAAGGATAATTGCTGAAAACATGCAAAGACTGAGAACTACGGTATATGTAGTATGGACGTTACACAGTTGTGGAGCTAGCCATCCCTCGTTATAGTGCTGTCCACTTTTTGTGGCTTCACTGCATCACGGATGATCTGCTATATATCAAATCGAATAAAAGGAGTAATGTTGCAATAGTAAAGTTTTACAATGACATCACATTGCTCACATTGAAAAAAATGGAATCATATCACGTGAACCAACCTTAAAATGAATTCTAAGTTACAGATAGGAGTAATGCATGTTGAGTGCCAACTGAGTGAATGGAAGTGAATGGAAGTAATTGCTGCCCCCAAGGAATTTCTTCATTATTTATATTGAATTACTTAAACCGTAAATATACCTAAAACTGTGTGTCTATTCGATGCACTCACATCTTGTACATCAAAACATATTCTCCGATTCGACCAGTTTTTTGATACACCCCTCTCTGTGCACGGTTATGTTTTAAAAACAAGCTTTTAATGGATTTAAAGTGGCTCAAAATAAGCATGTCTGCAAGCATGTAGAATAACCCCCAACAATGTCAAATGGGGCCCATCTCTTGTTGGACAATCACAGAGCAAACAGCAAGTCCGGGGTGGCCAACTCATCAGGCAATTTGCACAGGCCGCCCAGCATGGGGCCTTTGAGTGGATAAGTGGTCCCTCCCATAACGTCAAGCGTAAGCCTGAGTGAGAGGTTGGCGGGGAGTTAATGACACGCTGACTGGTGGGGTTTCAAGCCCCCATGACATTTTTGCTTTCTATAGTCGGGGAGGTGTTTGTTTATTATTGGAGCCAGTCCGAAGTGACACTGGATTCATTTGCATTGATTTTATTGGTGACTCATTTAGCTCAGTGTTACTCATTTGAACAGAGTGTGTTTCAATGACAAGATTGGAATAATAAACCCTCCCGAATCAGAGAGGGAAGTGATGAAATGGCCCGTGACTCATTGAGGGAAAAAAATCCGGTTGTGTTACAGAGGAAGAGCAAATCA
Organism: Filicampus tigris; assembly: GCF_054856515.1. Taxonomy (NCBI): domain Eukaryota; kingdom Metazoa; phylum Chordata; class Actinopteri; order Syngnathiformes; family Syngnathidae; genus Filicampus; species Filicampus tigris. Next base: position 20,277,563 of record NC_141225.1, on the reverse strand, counting down.
ACATCCTGACTCTTTAATAACAATTTTTGTAACGCTGCAGTATGTGGCCGTGCAAACAAAAACTCTGGGAGGCTATTCTGACCCCTTGCAAAGAAATTCAAGCAGAAGCTGCAAGAATTGTGACGCTGTTATCAAATAAGAGACCCTATGTTAAAATGTAACTCAAGCTCTTAAGATGTTTTTGACAGAAATGCCTTCCAACTTCAGTAAATATGACCTACTTCATGCTGCAAATTCATTTTCAGTTCTTTACGGCCTACAAAAAAAATCTTGAAACTCCATTGTACCTAACTTGGAACAGTGCATTTTTACATACACACTGATTATTTTTGAAAAGAAATATTCAAATTATCCTCTAAGGGTTGATGACTTGAAAATTATGCTGCATATCATTTGCGTAATTTGCAATACGGTGCATTGTGCAAGGCTGACTGTGATCTGGTGAGGAGCGATCACATTACAGTTGGATATCTGTGTGTGACCGATCGCACTTTTTGTACTGTAGGATATTACTGGTCCGTTCATTTCAAACGTGCACAGTGGCACTCGCAGGAGCACTCTCACTAGCCTAAAGTACAGGATTTCAGGTGTAATTGGGCCCACGGCACAGCTTGGCTTGTCTAGTGTGAGTACGCCCTAATGTTGGTGGACCAGCCCAAGACTATTATGTGAAAGTTAATTGCAAGATTAGGTGACACTTGGGAGTATGAAACACAACAACTACAACTGTAATTCATCCAATTTCAATTCCGCTTATCCTCATTAAAGTCGCGGCTGAGCCGGAGTCCATACCTGTTGACTTTTTTATTAGAGGCGGGGTGCATCCTGGACTATGTTGTCCCTAGCTAAAAATATATATGCATTAAAAATAAATAAAAAACGTTTCCTTGATGCTTATGTGCTCCGTGGATGTCACGATCCACAAAGTGAGGCCGAAGCCAGGATTCCAAGCCAGAACTTGAGGACTGTGAGACAAACCTGCTTCCCTTATATTAAACTCATTCACTGCCATTGACGAATTTACTTGTCTTTTCACAGTCCGGCCATTCAATCCCAGGAATTTAACTTAACTTAACTTTTTTTGAAACATTAGGGTAAAATAGGGTCTGAAAATGTCTGGCAATGAATAAGTTAAAAAAAGATTTCATCTTAGTTAGTATTGTTATTTTGCGTGTGTGAAAGAAAACAACCTAGTCATTTCCAAGAGGCCGATAAGCATGTTAGGGACGTCTGGAATTTAAAGACGCTTGGTCTCGATGTTGGCGGGCAGATGCCAGCAGACAGAGTGTCTTGTTGACAAGAGTGTGATAGAAATGGAGAGCGAGGAGGAGAAAGCAGGCGGGGCGGTCGAAGTAAACAGCATAAAGGGAGAGATTGAAACGAGTTGAGAGGAGAGAGGGAGGGTGCGAGGGAAGGTGGCGGGGGCACGAGGGGAGGGGTGTGAGCCATAAGGGGAGGCGGAGGATGTGGGGTTGGTTTCTGTTCATGAGTAGAGGACCTCCCCATGAACTGTGCAGTCGCGAGCCGGGTCATTGGGGCGAGGTTGTCAGAGCGTGCCTGAAACAGTACACCCAGGGGTTCAGCCAGAGTTCACACACTCGGCGTGCAAGATCCATGTCTCTCTGCCATGCAGCACACACACACACACATCAACTCAGTCCTCAGGTGTGTGAGCGTGCGTACCACAAAATACTCAACGAACACTGAAGAAATATGGTCAGTCGTTTTGGGTTTGAACAGTCTCATGATGCCCATATGCTATGAGTGACGTCTTGTTTTCACACCAGTGTCTGCAAAGTTTATCTAGAGGAGACACGGTCAAGGTAAATATGCACACGGGGAAGCAAGGGCGGCCGCGGTGGTGGAGCAGATGGAAGGAGCGATACAGTGGCCCGGAACACCGTCGACAGCGCGTCGCAAAACGCAGCGAGGGAGAGTTTCTTTAATTCCAGTCGGTGTGGTTTTAAATAGGAGAGGCCACTAAGCCAGATTCCCCTCTGAGTGACTGAGCTCTTTGTGGCAAAGCTGTCTGCTTTATTCCCATTGAAGACAGCTTGGCCTATTGTCAAACCCGGAGCTTGAACTGGTGTTGAACCCAATTGTCAAACTTGCCGTGGAGCTTGGGACTTTGGCGGCGGGGGGAATGGAGTTCAGGGTTTTGGCAGGCTGAGGTTAAAATGTTTGTCATTTTCCAAAGTGTCGTGACTTCATAAGCTGCGGCTAATTTGGTTTGAGGAAGGTGGAGTTTCCTGTCCTGCCTTTTATAAGGCCTTTTTGATGATGGCCACCTTCCCCCTCTCTCGTGCGTGGATTATGTGTCATTGGAAGGTTTTGACGGACAGGCCCAGCTGTGGCAGTCAGGCGCCAGAGCACCACGCCCTCCAAGTCCAAGGCAGACACAAGGCCCGGGCCCAGAACAATCCTGCCTTTGTGAATCTACTGGAAATCATCAGCGGCATCCAAATGACCGTAAGCTGTAGATACAAGCCAGATGTTGGAATTCCTCGACTCAGTTCAATCTCAGTCCAGTCTGGCTCATCCAAGCCCGGCAGTGTAGCAGTGGCAGAGCGGTGGGCGGGTCTTGGGGATTATTCTGTTACATGAAACCCGCTTCAGCCTCTCGAGGAGAAGCGGGGGAGGTTGATTTGCCACAAAAAAACATTTTAAATGACTCACAACCTCCAACGGGATACAATAATAAACTATGAGGACAAATGTCACAAATGTCATTAATCAGGACTTTAACCCATTAGTTACCTCTCAATCTTAGGCTCTCTTGAAATTGCTTTATTCAGACGCCAAATAAATCCAAACTTTGACAGATTTACTCAACATATTTTGCAGGCCTGGCTATCCTGGTGAAAATGTAAGTTTGGTGGGGGTTTCAGGTTTAAATCACGGATTTATACATGAATGGACTAATAACTGGCACCTAGCGGCTGAAGTCGGAGGGTAGCCATCTTACGTCGCCACTGTTCCTGACAACTTCTGTTTGGTTTTCACTGAAATCTCCGTTATCAGTATGTATTTTGAGAGCCTCTCAAAGAACGAATTTCAGTATTTGCATTGACCATTCAGAATATCTGAGCATAGTGAGTCGTGACTTACAGAGGTCGGGTTTACATTTCGCAGTGATTTTTTTCCTGATGGGCTTTGCTTTCATTTCATTGCTGTGAAAACCACGTATACTTTTTTTTAACCACGCATACAGGACAGATAGGTAATGCTCAACTATGAAGGGTTGAATTTTCATCATAACGTGTGGACGAGCCACAAATCACAAAACGTTGGAAAACTCAAAGTCAGAACCAAATCAAGCGACTTGTATGTGATGAATTTCCCACCGGAAGAGATTAAGAAACGCCCCCTTACTGGACTTTGTTGTGTAAGAGCAAGCCCTTCAAAAAGCTTTGGTGTGAGCTTGAACAGCGATTGAAGGAAAGCCAGCAAACCCTCGATCAGGCCCAACACTGGTGACCTCTGGAGGTACAAATGGACAGAGATTCCCACAGAGGCACCCCCAACATCTTGTAGATAGTTTTACTACTTTTACCACCTACCTGTGGCTATATCCAAAAACATTTGAGACTTATTTGTCTTTTTGTACCTAATGGAATACTTTTTGTGTGTGACTCTTCCTTGCCGGTGGGTCAATGGCAAGGCTTTTCATATTATGACATCATACGACCACACAGAAGCTACTAAGGAGCAAAACAACCACAACTATGCAGGCCCCCACATGGCTTTGGAGTGAATCTCCAAAAATGAGGAGAAAATCGCCTGGCATGAGGTTTTTGGCATATGAAATGAAGTCAGACCCATGCTACCTCGAGCGTTTCGGGATGGGGGGGCGGGGGGGCGGTGCTATAAGGCTCTCCTGTGAACTCTCATCCTCTCCGCAGAAGGCCTAAGTAACGGCTCTCCAGAGGGATACTTTCATCCTGACGCACACACTTTGTATTTGGTCTGTTTCCATTTAGCTAAAAGTTCAGGTGTAGTTCACCAAGGCCGCCCGCCTGCCCACGTGACCCGCATCTAGGCGCCGGGCTCGGGAGGCCTTTGTTTGTGTAATAGAGCTCTGCGATCTCTCTGTAGCTTCTGTGTCAAGAGAACCTGAGAGAGACAGAGAGAGAGAGAGCGAGAGAGAGAGAGAGAGAGAGAGAGAGAGAGAGAGAGAGAGAGAGAGAGAGAGAGAGAGAGAGAGAGAGAGAGAGAGAGAGAGAGAGAGAGAGAGAGAGAGAGAGAGAGAGAGAGAGAGAGAGAGAGAGAGAGAGAGAGAGAGAGAGAGAGAGAGAGTGACGTCTGTGAAGCTTGTCATTCATCCAGCTCACGGCTACCCACGGAGCTTGAACTGAGGGCATTCCAAAGTGGTGCAGGTCTGAGGATGTCTGTGCTAGCTTGACTGCTGTTTGACCTTCATGTCCACACTCTGGGACAGGAGTAAATTAGCTAAGTGCAAGTCAAAGTAAGTCTCATGTCTTAACCTTCAAGTTTCAAGCAAGACCCAAGTTACTGCGGCAAAAATTCTCAACTCTTCTCTTCTTCTCTTCTCAATTAAATGCAGAACCGACATAAAGCTTAATTATTGTTTGACCAACTACGGGTGACCGAAACTGTGAAGTTAATGTAATTTACCTGTCATTGTGGATTTTGTAGCGAAAGACGAAGTTCCATGTCATGGTTGTTGTTTCTCTTATCTTTGAGATGGCTACTGAAAGTCGGCCGAAGTTTTCAGTCGGAATCGTAGAGGCGGACTGGCCTGGAGCTAGATTGGCGGTAGCAACAAAGTTTGGCCGTACAGATTTGGGATGAACGGTGTACGTGTTTGAAAAGGTGTCTCCACCTGTACAAATTACGCCGAATTCGTACAACTTGACAGATATGCATTACCGATTTCTAAACTAAGCACATTTCACACAGAGTAAGTACATTAGGTTAGGTTGAGATGAGATTTTTTTTTTTTTTTTTAAGTGTAAAGTTATATACATTTTGTGGGTTTTCTTTTAGGTAGAGTGTCATAAGAGTTTTCTAAAGTAAAATACCGGAAGTATGAAAAGCCTTGGCTCCCTATAGGGTGGGAACCACCAGCCTGTATTTCTTTGCTGAAACGTGTGTTGTGTGAGCATCGAAATGTAAAGAGATCACATCACATCACAAGGGGTGAATCTTTACATCGTGTTCCTTTCAGATGATAAAACAAGGATAGCAAACCACCAACCAAAACATATCTATCTATCTCATATGAGCGACTGCATCCTCTGACCCAAATCTGATTCACCTTGAACAAGAACAGCTCGCAAGAAAAAAACAACGCCGGGTCACAGAGTTCACTCACAACTGTGACAGTCTCGGTGAGGCCTGGCTCGTGTGGCAAAGAACACTTTTCAGGAGAGCTCTCCCGCTCCGGTGCCCGGTGGGCTTTCCAAATGCGACTATTGCGGCGGTCTGAACTTTGGTTCACCCTCCCACGCCCTTCCCCGGCGAGTGTTGTTGCCTTCTGAAAAGCAGCCTTCACTTGGCTTTGTTTGTCCCTCAGCGCTCGCCTCCCACTTTTGCGCCGCTGACTGCTGGCGCTGCAAAGCAGAACACTGGAAAGCACATGTGAAACACAGCCCCATGACCCAGAGGGATTTTTTTTTCTATGGATGCTCAAAGAGATTGTAATTGCGCTTGCTTTTCCTTTTGAAATTGCCAGAAAACTATGACAGTAGTGACAAGGCCGGAGCATCGGGTGGTGCCAAGCCCCTCTCTGAATCGCTGCATACTGTCATTCTTGCGACGAATGACTCAGCTGTTTGTGGCAGGCAACAATTTTGCAAATGCATGTACCATGTCCACGTGTTTTAGCGGTTCCGAAGATAACGCCACAAAACTCGCTCAGTGGCACTGCCTTGTGAGGTTAAAAAAAAAATTACCCGTAAGTGGGTGGACATGTTTTTCATTACGGGGAGCAAGAAAAAGTCTCAGGGCATGCGTATGCCCAAAAGTAAACAAGTCAGACATTTGGGGTGCATTCACTTTGATCAACTCCAGTTAGGGAATTTTCTCAAATGAGCCCCAAATGGAAGCATGGATGATGCTAAATTGTGAAGCATTTTTGCCTTTGTCTACTAACGTGGAATTGAATTCAATGGAAGCCTCAGCATTCTGTTAGTCTTTAGGTCTTGAAGTCAATCTATAATCTATGAACATGAGTCAGTGGCAGATCTACCAGGGGCAAGAAAGCTCACGCTAATTTCGACACTCCCCGTTTCTTCGGTAGGAAAAATTATGCTTCTGCTGCTCCTCATCACAAAGGGGCACGTTTGAATTGTATCTGCAGATGGCTCCTAAATGCTGTGATGTAATTGCCAGTTTTACATTGCAGGCCCCAACTCATTTCTTTCAGTGGATATTACGGACATTTCTCTGCATTTACCAGAGAACAGCAAGTGTTTTAAATTTTTTGTCTAATCTTTATTGCGGCTCCAGCTCGCTGCGCTGCTGCTGTTCTTATCTTTTTGACTTGATATGATGTTCTTAACGAGCCCGAGGCAGTGCGACACAAGCGCTTGTGTGTGCAGCCATAAAAGATTAGGATTTATTTCAGAACAAACGTTATTTGCTTGCCTCACACTGGAATATTTCCTACGTGCCTTTTTACATCACATCTCCTCGTGCCCTTTATGGATTTGCATGGCTTTACTACATTTATCTACTGTGCTTGTGTGTGTGTTTTGACTGACACCCTCTGGGCTTGTTGCTCCCCTCGACCTTTAACACCACTGTGTACAATAAATCTGGCCGGTTGACAGGTCAACTGAGGCGTCGCGGCTGGCCCCTTGCCGTGGGTTAGACCTGGGTCTTTTTATCACGCTAGTCGTCCCGTGATGGATGAAGCCCAAGTGCCGAGTGGCCTGGCGGTGGGGAGAGAGGTAGATAATGTGTCGACACAAGCGCCACCTCACCGTCTTTCCTTTGCACAACCCTCAGGTCAGGACAAAGTCCACTTGTCCAAAGTACTTTATTGCAGTTGATAGTCCATCTCTAACTTGTGTCTGATAGTGCCTGTTGAGTGTGCTAAACTACTGACAACATACTGTAACTCCCAAATTCCACACAGAAATAATGTCATTTCAAGCATATACTTGCAGAAAAGGGAAAATGGTCAAAATAGCAAATTAGGTCCATTATTTTCAATCATCAAATACCGATTTTTTTTTTTTTTCATTATTTTTTGCATTAAGCCCTCAGCTTTTAAGACACATTCCACAACCCTGTGCGGACAGCCGTACAAACTCCAGATTTGCCATCTCATAATAATTATACAACATTCCCCCACCCTTGAGGTAGGATTAAAACTAAAAATAAAAAACATGGAGAGCATGCAGGAAACATATAAAAGGGTAAAATTCCTTTGAGATCAAATTGCAAGTTTGCGGTCAGGGACTTCGTGTCTCACTAACTCACATCTTGGCCTTTTTCAAATGAGTAACACAAGAGTGGACAAAACCTGAACACTCACATATTTCATCTCGATCACTAAAGTGATTACACCCCTTTCAGTGAACAGTATGACTGAGTATGTGACTGAGAGCCAAAATACAACAAAACTGCTAACCATTCACACCTGACACCTTGTAAAACAAACGAGTCACATGACACAGGGAAGGACCAATCGGACCCATTTAAGGGTGTCTCGCCTTTTTTTTGCCTGCAGTTTAGACATTAATGGCTTTGTCTTGAATTATTTGGAGTTATACAAGCTGTACATGGACCACTTTAATTGTCAATTGTTGTCCTGTGAAAATACATAAAAAGAAATTGACATTAATGTAAGTGGCGTACCTACTTTTGTTACATACTGTGCAACATCATTTTAATACTAAATCACAAAGGTTTATTTTTTTAAACAGACTTTTTTTTAACAGATGGGAAAGGCACAATTGGAGTGCATTAATTACCCCTGTGTGCTAAGTTAATATTTCATTTGAGAACACATGGCAAGTATGCGGTCAAGGGATGCGTGTCTGGTTTACTCACATCTTGGCCCTTTTAAAATAAGTAACAATGGAGCGGACAAAAATGCATACTGACTTGCCATCACATGTGTGCAGGCAGTTTGAATAAGAAAAAATGCCAAGCGTAAACATTGTGGCTTCTGGTCACAGCTGAGACAGCAATGCAATGCCCTCCACCCCCACCACCCGCCAAAAAAATCCTCTGCTTCCACCTGCGCTGGGTCAGTCACCCTGACGCTGAAGGCCTTCAGTGGGGAAAAGGGCCTTCCAAGCCCCTCTTTGATTTATTCAGTATTTGGCTAACCTTGCACTGAACCTGCCCCGAGAGTTTTCAAAACCATTTTAGTTCTCCTCTTCCAGCATACGAGAGCGACGTGCCTCCCCGACCTATTTCCATCCCAAGGAGCAACTCCGTCCCGCTCTGATTTCGCAACAGCTCGGCCTGACAATGAGAAACAGGCCCCACAGAGGAGGCCCGCCAAGCTCCACCTTCCTCAACCAATGGGGGGTCACCTAAGGATCGTAATGTGCAGCTCTACGGAGAGGTACACTCAGACTGGGTTGGGATTGTTAGTTACTCTCTTCTGAGTGCAAGAGGGCATGCCTGGATTTCACGCCACACTCAATGCGAGGTCAACAAACTGTAGTCCGTGTGCCACATACGGCCCTCTCAGTTCTATAATCCAGCCCACCGAGTATTACATTATCAAGAGTCCAGTAGTATTTGTTATCTTCAAAAAATAGAATTGTTTAACTTATTCACTGCCAGACATTTTCAGACCTTCTTTTACCCTAACGTTTTAAAAATATATATAAATAAATTCCTGGGATTGAATGGCTGGACTGTGAAAAGACAAGTAAATTTGTCAATGGCAGGCACTGAATGAGTTAAATAATATGTATTATTTCTTATTTACCCACGTTTGCTCAAATCCTCTTCTAATTGTAACGTTGATTGATTGATTGACTGACTGACGTATTATGAGCATTTTTTAATAAGCATTTTTTTGATGCAATACAACTTTAAAGGATATAGGACTTGCTGATTCTGATGAGTGAAACATATCAGGTCCTAGATTGCACGTAGAACTTGCTGACCAACGGTGACAAATCCGAAGCAGAAGGTTCTATCTCCAATTTCAACTTCTAATATATCTGAGTCCACAAAGATTTAAATCACGGTTGGAGTATATCAAGTCCACTTTCGACAGTCAATTGTTCCATTCAGAAGATTAGGGGTAACTCTCAAAATATGAGATCCATTTTCTTCAAAAGGAACATGGACATGGAACCCATTCATTCTTAGTGAATGTATAAAAGAGTATTTCAAAACAGTCCCGTGCAGTGTCCGCAAGACCAATACGTCAACCTCACAATCCACTAGGATGACACCATTGACAAATTGGACACGTTACGGTGACAGCACCTAATGAATATGTATTAAATCAGCTCTGATATGAATGTCAGAGTAAACCCACAGAACAAGTGAAAGCATTGCACTTGTGCTGACTCACAGGTAGTGCGCCATCGATTTAATGTGTGACATTGACTTTTTGTCCCCCTATAAAAGAGCATCAATGGCCATTTTATGTGGTGCATGAGATGGAGTTGGGACGTGGTGGCAGAAGACCACACTGAGTCTGACCGAATACATCTTTGATCATCAGAGACACCTACTTGACAAAGTCCTGATCGACATGCTCATCATGTTCTTGGAGAACTCCACCCAAGTTCAACAGTAGATAACACCCAACAACTCCTCGTTTTATGTCTTTGACAATATACTCTATCACGGTCACTGAACATATGCCTGACATACTGCCACAGGCATCAAAATCCAGATGCTAAATTATTGAACTGCACACAAAATAGGTCATCTCTAGAACTGCATTTTATTATCTTGATTTTATGCAAATAAAAACCAAAAAGTTAAAAAAAAAAATCTGCCTAAAAAAACAAGGGGCACAGGTACAGACCTACACATGGCTTCTAAGAAGGCATCTCTGTACAGTATATACAAACACACATGCGGAAACACACTTTCAATGACATTCGAACAAGCCTGTCCTTTATCACATATATTTCACCCTGCAGATTCATCAGTCCCTCTGCGATGGCGTCTTCTCCACCTCCAAGTACTGTAAGGTCCATAGTTTCCTATTTAAACTCAGAGGTAGCGAGGTCGCCTTGAACCCGCGTCGAGGCTCATGTCCGTCCTTTGAATGTGTTCATGCAGGTATAACTCCCCGTAAACTTATGGATTTCTTCAAGTGCAACTTGTGGCATGAAGCTGGAAAGTTGAGAAAGGACAGGGTTAGAATATTCGTGATTCGAAGAAAGGTTGAAAGGAACACAATTGGGACCCAAGGTCACCTTTTGAGAACGACAAGCGCATGCATTGTCCAAGGCAGGTAGAGAAAAGCCACATCTGCACGGACCGCATCCACAGTCTTTTGGGCAACCACCTCCGGCCTAAGAGGTGGAAACAACTGAGGGAATCTAGGAAACAAATGACATTGTGATTAGGATAACATGAAAACGAATCAGGCTCTTACGATGAGGGCTAGATGGCAGTTTTTTCAATTTCAACGTCTGGTCATCTCTGCTTAGACCAGAGGTGGGCAACTCCGGTCTTCGAGCGCCGATATCCTGGATGTTTTATGTCTCCTTGCTCCAACACAACTGATTCAAATGATCAGGATTGTTGTCCGCACCTTGCTGCTGAAACCGGAATTGCCCAACCCTGCCTTAGACAATGTCCTTAGGTGCAGTGTATTTTGGGACCTTTTACAGATCAAAACATTGAGAAATGTGTGCTGTACCAAAAGGAAATGAGCTGCTCGGTGGAAACAGGGTTTAAGTCCAAATTTCTATTTTGAGTCATAGGTATTGTACAGTGTACCCTTGCCTCATAGAAACAGGCTTTGGTCGATAAAAAACGACTATTTTGGAAAACTGTGTTCTTGTCTAACCCAAAACAGGATTGAGGAGCTTCTATATATACCGAGGGGATTGAAAAAAAGGGAAAAACTAAACAGGTTTAGTTTCCCACCTGACTCTCATGCCCTGGAACATTTCGGTGTTGGTATGGAAGGGAAGAACTGTGGTGCAGCCAACGCCGGGACAGTCCAGGAGGCCGAGCGTCAAGCTCTCCATAAAGGCCAGAGATGAGGCCTTGGAGGTGCAGTAGTCTATGGCCCCGGGGATAGGCGACTGGGACAGGATGGAGTTTATGCACACGACGTGACCGTGCTGAAGCTCCAGCATCCGAGGCAGAAAGGCCTTTGTGGTCTGACAGAAGAATGGAGGCAGGGTAAGAGATGTTATAAAAAAAAAAAAAAGAAGGGAATGAAATAGAGTCAAGAACTGGCCAAGAGTCAAGCCACAGATTATTTTTCCATTTCCATTTAAAGAATAATTGAATTTCCGTCTGCATATTTCAGTCTTATGATGTCCATTTAGAATAATGATGCCATGACTTCCACAGCCCCCCTCTAAATGTTTCAGGAAATGAAGCCTTCAAAAACATTCCAGTTAACCTGAACCTACGAACTTGTCAAGCTTGACAAGTTTGAAGGTTCTTCAAAAGGAATTCCCATGTTGAGCCTTTTATATCCTTTCCATCGAGGGATTCCTTATTTCAATATTGCTAGCTTCACGACATTTTCGAGGAAAAGTAATGACTACTACTATGTGGAACTTGTCCATTGTGTTTTAATTTTAAGCACACCAATCCCGCATACTTCCTTGCATCTGCTTTAACCAGACCAATAGAAGTAGTCTGGCCATAAAAGGCATACTGCTCATAGTAATCCAAGGTTTCTAAGTGTAAATTGTGGCAAGATATGCCGCCGCTGCTACTGCTAATAATGCTAGTACCCCTATTCAGGCTAGCATTGATAGACCCAATGCTACGCTTAATAATATTGCTACTATTACTACAAATTATTACTACTACTAATGCTACCCCTTGTACTACTACTACAGACTATTACTAGTCTGCTTTCTTTATCAAAGAGGCTGTACTTATGATACTACAGTTAAAACTACTACTACAGTACTTCTACTAGACACAGCTACATTACTTGTAGTAAATCATTTTTGGACAATTCATTATAATAGAATAATTTCCTGCTGCCCATGCTAAAGTAAATACATTTTTAAAAAAGCGTAGCATGGTTTTGCTGTGGTTTGGTGCTAGCAAAACAAAACAGCCAAGATTCGAACACTCAAATCTTTGGCAAAATGCTGGTGCTGCTGGGTGGCTGCGGATCACTTCATAGAACGGCTTGCCCAATGACCGAAGGTTTGGCTGCTTGAACTTGGCTGTTTTGTTTTGTTTTGCTGCTGTTTTGCTCTTGCTGGTGTCTCCAAGCACGACCAGCACAAAAACACAACAAAACCATTTTTTTTAGCAGGGGCAGAACGGGGGCTGGGAATGACTGGACAAGAAGACAAAAGAAACAAACAAAAAGGTTCCCTGAAAATCCTGCTTACCCAGAACTGTCCCATGGTGTTGATGTGCTGTGATTTCAGTAGGGCATCGTCGTCGCTGTCCATCAGACTTTTGCCGTGGACCACAGCTGCATTGTTCACTAATATCGTAACATCTCCCACCTGATAGCAGAACATGAAAAGGGGGGAAAAAAGACAAAACATTGGCAAGTGCAGCGCATGTCTGTTTCCATGAGATAATGCATTTTGCTGCACCAGAGCTGTCATCAACATTCTCCGCTCTTATTTTGAGATTTCAGTTGAAGTAAATCTATATGCCAGATGGGAAGGAGAGAGAGATGAAGCAGCTCTGAGCCAACATGCACGCTCATAGGCTGGGAGGTGGAATCACAGGGAAACATTTCACATTTCATCAATGTGGAGTACCTTTTCTCGAACAACCTTGGCTTGCTTGTAAACCTCCTCCCGATTGGCCACGTCGCAAAGGAAATAGTGGCACTCTGTTCCCGACAGAGAGATCTCTGCGGCTGTCTCTTTGAGGCACTTCTCCGTACGGCCCCACAGGATCACCTACCACAAAAGTGATGGGCTTAGAGCTAAAAATCAAGACAATGAAGATACTGTCAGGTTGGAAATTTCCAAACCAAACAAATTCGAAGGTAGTCAAGTTCATGTCAAAGTAATGTGAGCCACTGGTCACCCCACCCACCTCTACTAGGAGACCAATAAGAGTACAGATTTTGGTATTGTGACAGCTAGGCGGGGAGCTAACTGGTTACCAAGAAAAAGATGACCAAGAAAGACAATCAATGAAAGCATGGTTTGTGTTTTAACTTGTAGAGACAGCACGACTTCATCAAGTTGCCATCGCCAACTAGCGCATAGCGGATCCACTTGTATATGGTGCATGCAGCAGTCGCCTCATCCAAAAAAAAAAGAATAGGCCTTGACACTATAACTTTTTACACAATCAGATTCATTTCTGGAAAAGGCACCATGACTACCCCCGAACCTCAGAACTGAGGCAAACGTGCTAACAACTTGGTCCACTGTGCTCTATAACAAAGCGCACTCAAACATGTAGACTCCTGAATGCCATACTTATGTAAACAAACATAACAAAAATAAACACCAATACAAATCAACTTACATAAAAGTATGATTTCTTACAAAGCAGACAAGGCCAAAAAAACAAATACAAAGTCTTTTACATCCCATCTTTGGGGTGAAAGACAAATCAATCCCATGTAATTCAGTCCTCAGCCATGGCGAACAAACTACTGTAAGGGCCTTTCACAATATTTCTAGCAGTGAGACCATGTCAAACTGCGCAGATAAGCAACAGTCTTTTCATTGAGAGAACAGAGAGGCCATATTCACTTCGACAAATAGTTTTGAGCCAGATTAAAGGCATGTGTGTGTGTGTGTGTGTGTGTGTGTGCGCGTGTGGCAGGGGGTGGGTAAATTTGCTGCCATGTGAATGAACTGTCTCTTTATCCACCCCGACACCAAATGAAGAGACAGTCATCTGGGCAGGGAACACGGGATTGGGCAGCGGGGTGGTGGGGTGGGGCGGGATGGGACATGGTGGTGCGAGGCTGGGGGGGAGGAGTACTAGTGATTGGGCAATTAGATCTGTCAGTCTCCGGGGTCAGGGAAAGGTAATGAAATCAGGGGGTGAGCCCTCCTCATCTCTCCAAACACAAATTCTCAAAGAGATTACACGGCCTTTTGAGCAGATGAGCCCTGTCATTTCTGCTCAGGAAGTCTGAAAACGTGCGCAAAGTGCTGAGGGCGCAAGTGTGCGATTTGGCCGCTTGCCCACGGCGACTCGGGCTAATATCTGAGGGGGGGGGGGGGGGGGGGGGGTGAGTGTGGGAGGTGAGCACCAGTGGCTCAGACCATGCTGGCCCATTGATCAGCTCATCTGTAGTTTTATGTTAGGGATGAACATTTGAGTTTTAATTGTTATTTTCTCTCTCTTTCAAGACAAATGGGGTGAGACTGGATCAACAACAGTTGTGTGGTGCCTGCCGCATTAGCCACACACATGGATCTGTGACATCCTACATTTCTTTGATATAATTTTTTTTTTTTTAAATCAATGAATCACTTAATCACTGTTGAATTAATAAATACTCAAATGTAGTGCTGCCCTTAAGTGAAAATTAAATTCACAATTCACATTTACACGAATTGACGAGAGTATTTCGGTTACTTGGTGAGTGAAATGCTGCTTCCACGAGTGAAAACACAATCCATGCTTTTACTGTCGAAATGGGTGGCCACGTGTTTCGTCAGGGTCTTCGGCATTTTCCAATCAAGCTCCGATACTCTGGAATGCCTAACATGCGAAAATAAGAGTGGCTACCTCTGTAGAAATATTTAAAACTCAACTTAAGACGTATATGTCTTTTGCCTACACTCTCGCATTTGGCTAAAAACCACACCAAGTCTGCAATTAATCTCTGGCCCAGCCTCACTCACTGACATCTGGATTTTGGCCTGATTTTCTTCCGCTTCTCTTAAAAGGAACTGTAAAAGCTCAAGGGCTTCGAATAGATAGAGTACTTCTATTTTAGAGTTCAAAGGTAATTCACTATTTACAGTTTATTGGATTTTGAGACACCCAATGATGCTTTACAAAAGATATCAGGACTGTTAAGGTCATCTACCTTAGTGAACAAGTGGTGTGCAAGGTGTTCTTCCAATGTGTCCACTGTAGCAGCAGTGCAGCATGGGCCTTTGCATCTTTGCATGAATGGCCATTACTGTTGCTGTTTGGCAATGGGCTACAATCAGAGGCTAAGCAAACAAGGACAGTTGACACCACCAGCTATGAGCCTCTGCTAACTTATTAGAGTTGATTGGTTTTTTGTTTGCCAGGCCAAGAGAGATAAGTGCAAAGCAGACAGGTCCTGATGAATAAGTGAGAGCTTTTAATAGGATTGGATTCTTGCAAACAATGCTGACAAAGAACCCCCACACCTCCGCCCAAAAAATCTCATTAAATGTCAGCCCTCTAACCGTGCTCACCTGTTTAAAAAAAAAGAAAAAAGCACATTTGATTCATTCAGGTTTATCAGCCGTCACAACGCACAATAAGCTCAAAGCAAACAAGGATTAGCAAAATTGAAAGGAAACAGTAAGAAAGCCGTTTTAATTAACCCCTGTAACACCCACCTCTCAATCAGTCGAGGGAAGTCGACTTATTGAGTTAGTCTCTTCTGTTACATGGAAATTTAGACCCGGATGAAATATAAGCAGACAGTGCGGTCGGTCCAAGAACATATCAAACACTGTGTGCATACAAACGTTTTGAGATCAAATTAAGCTCAACTGTAAAGATTACCATGCATTTTAGGCTCCTCCTGAAACTTAATGTAAAAGCCGAATATTAATAACTTTTAATGAGTTTTGGGTAGTAGTGGGTTAGTGACGTAGTGAATGTTCACTTGTTGCCGGAGAAGCGCTCGTATTCATTTTCACAGTCAACCGAAAAAGATCATTCGCTGCGTACTGTGGCCAATTGAAGTTTGGCTCTTCTAAATTGTGCTAAACAACCAATTGTTGAGGCAAGCGGAAGCATCACCAAGCCACAGTTCCACAGCTTGAAACAACTGGGCGCACCATTCGCTTAGCCGCAACTCGACGACAGTCACATGTTGCACTCCGATGTCCGACCCCCCTTTCAATTTCACACCCGCCGCAGTAAAGAGCTACAGAGGAGGGAGAGGCGGCACACACAGAGGGGGCAGCGGGAGTTCAGGAGGCAGTCGCCTGCTGCTGTCTAATTACTGCAGAGACAGCAAGGTCAGTTGCAGGGCAATACCCAGCTGGGAGTGGTGTGCTTCCCGCCTCCGGGACAAAACACACACTCTCACACACACACAAACCTGTTGTCAGCACTGTGGCTTTCAACCAGGTCGAATTGCACATTTTCTAGGCAATGAAGTACAAATACTTCATTTCTAGATTAAGCAGGCATCCGTACTTGAGTATTATTGTTTGTTTTTTTTCTTTTAGTCCACAAATTTGAAAACTGATATTTACATTCTACTCTGCATTGCCCAAATTGGCTTGTCACTTTTTCAATCTTTGCGGTGGATGACATAATACAAAGACAAAGAGGTAAAGTCAATCGCGATTGAGATCTTGATTGACTTAGATCTTGGGGTCTTATAAAGGTGGAAATAAACAGGGACCACAGTGATATGGAGAAATGAGAACCACGCAGCATTAATAACGATGATGTAACTGATGAAGCAAATCAAGATATTCCCCATTACGGCCTAATTTAACCGAAATGTTTGATACTGGCGCCGTGATTTGTGGCGAAGACCTGTCCTGCGCCAGCCTAAAAGCCACATGCTTCTGCCATTTAAAACAATTCTCGGTCTAATTTGAAGTAATCCAAATATGACTTTTGTTTTTCCTGTTTTACCATAGGCTAAAATAGCTTTTTCTTTGCCATTTGGTTCACAAAGTTAGCAAAGCCCTGTTTTGATCCCATAAAAGTTGAGCCAGTGCTAGCTAGCTCTTAAACAACAACAATGGGGATTGTACAGAGTACGACTGAGTCAAAAATTCATTTTTGAGATTCGAACATACAGTCGTTAGCTAGCTAACTGCGCGTCACGCTTGCACTGGATAACCGCTGATGCAAATGAAGGCGCTCAAGTGTTTATATAGTGGGCAGAGTTTTATGTCCCCGGAAAAAATAAATAAATAAATAAATGAAAAATTTGAAATGATAAAAAACTGTTTAACGCTATACCTCCTTAAAGAAGTACCACTATATATAATTCTTAGCCTTTGCACACGTTTTCAGCAAATACCTTCAAACATGTATAACGTACTCAGAGACATCTCAGAATTCACTCTACTACTGGAATTGAAGTTTCCACACTTCTTCAAGGGTCTTTTTATACACGTGTCAGTACTTCTACTAAGTGCACAGTATGAGTACTTTTGACACTTCTGCTGAGAGATCTTTTTTTTTTTGGGAAGCCGTGCCGAAGAATTCTTTGGTTTATTGTTTTGGAGCGTCGTTCTGCAACAGCTCTCCGTTCTCCTCCTTGAGTCCCATCTCCGAGGATTCATTCATCAACTCTGCAGTTTGCCTTTCATGCAGCGTGGAAGTCCGCGCAGAGGAAAAAGGAAATTCTGGCCTGACACTCACAAAGGAGGGACAGTGGGGGGGTTGGCGCCGGTTCACATCAGAGGTTAGCCTCATTCAAAATGGCCCCGCTGTTTCCTCTTAGCGTCTATGCAGGCAGGAGGTAGTTTGTCGCGCACATTAGCACAGGTGTTGTTTTCAATGCCTTCACACCTTTGTGGCAGCCCAACAATGTGACGCTGAAAAGCAGGGCGACATCTTTTGTTGTGCAGCTGCACTCTGAAAAATACTTTTTTTTTAAAAAAATCTCTGTCTTTCTTCTGCTGTTCTGTTTTTTTTTTTTTTCTTTTGGACACTTTGATTAATTGACACCTAAGGTAACGTGTCCAAACTTTTTTCTCTGAGAGCCAGAAACAAAAAAATTGAAGGATGCAAGAGCTAATATTCAACATTTGAGGATCTTGGGGGTGGTCCATGACCCTCCACTGCATAGAAATAGATCCACCTCTGCAACGAGCAGAACCCCACATTCGAAACCAAAACAAGCGCAACCTTTAGTAAGATGACTTTATTGAAAGATGTTTTAACTTGAGGATCTTTAAAGTCATACTGTATGTACACAAATCTGACCTTGATACGGAGGAGAAATTGGAACCAACTTTTTTTTGGCTGCTGAAATGTTATTTATCTTTCTTCACAGGGGAGTTTAGACGAAAAACTACGTTAGTTAATAGTGTCTTCGAACTGTTGCATATTGCCGTCGGGTGGAATCATGGCATCTCCATAATCACAAATTTTCAGGAAAGGTGCCCCTTGCCCAAAGTCTGCTGGGATCTGCAGACAATGAATGGAAGCTTCTGGTCCATAAATGTATAAGACAAGGGGACACTTTATTAGGCCCACTCGCACCATCCAAAGCAGAATGTCACCACAGTTTTTGCCCCAAGAGCTAACTTACAAATGTGGTGGCTCAAAAGAAAATTAGGAGCACTTACACAATATGTAATGATGCCCAATACAGGAAACTTTGGCAGCTCCTGAACTGGATCTCATCTTATTCTATGTTGTGGCTGGTCAGTGTCCATATAAATGAAGAACCCATGATTGGTAATATAGCAAACAGAAAGGGGACTGTGGTTATATGGTTGCAAATCAAAATCAAAAATTGCCTTTACAAAAGATGCTCAGCTGTGATTGGTACTGTCAGAGAAGAATTCATTTCTACAATCTGTTTATGATTGTGGTCATAGTTTGCATGAAAGCTGTTTCTCATATTCATTTTGCAACGGGAAGAAACAAATATGACAATCAGTGTCCATCAAAAGTCAAGTATTGGGCACTAGTTGGCGTGCAGCCGTTGTATTGGACGGGTTTACCGAGTAACGTGTCCTCTGGATGACTCCTTTACATGCCTTTTCACAGTGCGCCTCATCGACTTGTCAATCCCAACTCAGCCCTTCCCACAACACGCGTCACGTGTCAGCTCCGCTGCTGTTTAATCACACCAGCAGTCGGCCGTAAAACCTCTGCGTGACCCCAGCCGTTGTGTAATACTCCAAATTGCACACACGCCAATCCGCAGACACAACAACAAGCGTGCACAACAAGTGGAACAAGCGGCACTTTGTATTACCTTCCTGGCGCCCTGCTTGGCAAACTCCTTGGCCAGGTGGCGTCCGATGCCGCGTCCCCCTCCCGTGATCAACACCACCTCGTCGGTCAGCTGCTTCCGTCTGCTCGGCACCAACCACCACACCGCCGAGCGCAGCACGTAGAAGAGCACTTGGACCGGGAAGATGAGCACCCGACACGCGCTCCTCAGCTCCATGCTGGCGAAAAGTCTTGGCTCGGGTGCACTTTTCTTCGCAAAGTCTTCACCTGCTGCCCTCGCTGCTCATACGCACCTTGTCGAGATTGTTCGCACACTGCAAAAAGTGGCGTCCGAAATTGGGGACGTCGACGGGGCGCCGCTTTGCTCGCACATCCCGCCTCAAAGGCGCCGCACCAAACTTCTGTGCGCTCCGCAAGCCGTCGTGCGCCGTTTTTATACGCGCGCCTCCCGCCGAACGTGGAGCGTGGAGCCGAGCCGGGGTCAGGCTGCAAAGGCGCAGGAGGAGGGGTGGGGAGAAGGAGCATTGGTGTGGGGGGTTGCAGTAATCCTGATTGGCACACTCACTGGTGTGGAGGGCCTCCAAAAAGTGGCCACCCCACTGTGCTCCAGGTGCGTGACCAACCCCCCCCTCAGAAAAAAAGTTAGTTCACCTCCATTGATAGCTGCACTATTAAAAAGATAATTCAACGTTGTTGTTCTTCATTTGGCTTATCGGTTGGGCAAAATAAACACAAAACTTATCAATCAGGATTCAAACACTTAACACCCACCCACATTGTGACTCCACCGCAAAACCGGTTTGAACTGGAAAATCGATTTTTGATTTAAAATAAGAATGTACTGTATCTAATCGAGCCAAATCCTATCGTTCCACATTGACATATATCGAGATACGTATAGAATCGTGTTTTATTGGAGAGATGTATCTTTAAAGTAAGTGGCACATTTACAGTACTGACATGTTAATTCAAATGTGTAGAAAATGACTGCAAAATGTCATTGCATCATACTCTCTTGAAATGAGTTGTACCATATCAAATTTAATCGTAATCCCACTGAGTTGAACCGAACCTAATCGTTCGACTGAGAGAGAGAGAGTAGCAACGCAAAAAAATAATTATGCTATTTTGCTGGTGGGCTATTTTTTTAGACCACTGGCATCAGGTTGGTGACCCCTGAGTGTACTCGCATAAATGATATTACTCTATTCACATCTGAACAGTAAAAAAGTGGGTTGCTCAAATATGATATGCAAATATATCCTCACGAATCGCATTGCTCACACCCACATAGGATTACTAACAATATATGCTAATAAAACCACACAAATGACTGACATGATTTCCCATATCTTGCTCGTTGTTAAGATGATACTTCTATACTTTTATGTACTTTAATTTTTTTAATACATATGACAAAATTGTGCTCATTCAAAATGAAAACATGTGTCATCTTCCAAACCGCTTATCCTACAGGGTCCCAGGGAGGTGCTGGAGCCTATCCCAGCTGACAATGGGTGAAAAGCAGACTAAAACCCTGAACTGGTCGCCAGCCAGTCGCAGGGGACACACACAGACACCGTCACTGAGCGGGAACCGATCCCACGCTGCCTGCACACAACTCAGGTGTGTGTACCACTACACCATCAGTGACCCATGGCAAGTAAACAAACATTCTGGAATCATAAATTCCTTAGACAAAAAGCCTACCTGCGTGATTGACAATGAAAGAGCGTTTCTGTGCTGCAGTCGGTAGTTGCAGCGGAGACTTCCTCCTCATCTACATTATGTACATTTCAGGCAACTAGCAGTACAAAATATGACAAGATGAAAACAGAAGCATGGAAGGCGTGCAAAACCACAATGCAATGTCAGTTTATGCGTATTAATACATATGCTATCACTGCCATCTGCAGATCAGATGGGAAAGTTCAGATAAATCTCTCTCTCTCTCTCTCTCTCTCTATCTCTTTCTCTCACTCTCTCTCTCGCTCTCCCTCTCTCGCTCTCTCCCTTTCTTTTTCGCTCTCTGACAGATTGACCACAAAAAAATAATACTATGTATCTCCTATTTTGTACCCGAATTGTACTATTTAGCTAACTAGTACCCAAAAGTACTATGTAACTCAGATTTAGTACCCAAAAGTAGTATTTAGCATCCATTCTGGTGCTAAAAAATTACCCCAAAATAAATCTCCTACACTCCAAAAACAGTTTTGCAGAAAACAACCCCAAAAAATGGTAGTTTTGTACAAAAAAAACCCCAAAATTGAGCTCTTTTGTACAAAACAGCGTAAGAAGGTAGGTCAAATTAGTGGATCGGTCCATTTTTGCCCCAAAATTGCGTTATTATTAAGCCAACTGTTTTTAGAATACGTTATATAATGTGCAAAACATAACATAAGGTGTCGAAAGTATCGATACTTCATCAACGTATCGATACTTGGTATCGGCATAAAAAGTATCTCAACACATAGCAATACAATATTTTTCCCAGCCCTAATATATATATATATATATATATATATATATATATATATATATATATATATATATATATATATATACACACACACACACACACACACACACACACACACACCACACACACACACACACACACACACACACACACACACACACACACACACACACACACACACACCCACACACACACACACACACACACACACACACTCAGTACGAAAGGGTTCAGGTTAGGATAATCCATCCACCCATGTGTCATGTCCAGGATATAATGAGCACCATTAAGGATCATTATTTTGAATGTTGTCCTCCACTCCCAGCTACAGGTGGCTAAACATCCTCATGGTCGGACAAGGACAGTAAGAGACTTTGACGTAATGATGGAACATAAACAGAGAAGAGGCAGACCTTTTTTTTTTTTTAAATTGGCCGGGGATTCTCTTGTTCCGTCTGCTAATTGGACTCATGTACTCGCGCTAATTTAGATGTCCCTGACGGGCTTATGAGTGGAGCAGAGCGAACAAAAAGCTTCCTGGGCATGTTTGTTGCCTTGGCGGCTGTGGTGGAGCATCAACAGTGTCAGATTAATTGGCACTGCTTGTTAGATGACACGCTTCATTCCTTTTATCACCCCCCCCCGCCCCCCCCCCCACACACACAAATACACTTGTCATTTTATGTGCACCAGCATGTGCCATGGATTTATTCCGTCTAATCCACCTCCAAAGACGCAAGATATGTATGTAGCTCCATATATTTGTTTACGCTCAATACTTTTTAAACACAAAGGATGTGAAGGTAAAAGTTCACTCGGAGCAATGTAAGAACTACATTTTCACCACACCGCATGCATTCATACCACAAATAAAAGATGGCATGAGAGTTTTCCACATATGTAAATATGCGTCTTTTTCAGAATGAAAGATGTGTTTTTAAAATCACTTGTAAATTTCTTCTCTCGTTCAACTTTATTTTTCATGTCATATTAAAACTTTATTCATGCAAGTTTACTTTTGATTTCCCCTTAGATTTGTCTTTGTTCCTTTAACTTTTTCAGGGGGAAAGAAATCCGATTTTATTCACATAATACTTGTTTTTCCTTTGAAAAATATGGATTTATCATAACGTAATGACGTTTCCTCTTGAAAATAGGCAACCTTTTAATTGCTGTGGTATTGAGGGTTGTATATACTTTGTAGTTATGTTTAATTAGTGTTAAGAGTATGGACAAATTCTTCATCTTTAAGGGGTTGCTGGAAAAAAAGATTCAAGAACCCCTAAAGAAAAACCTACAATGACCACTGAAACAACTTGAAACCGACAAATGCAATAAAAAAAGATGATGTTCTGCATAATACATTTATAAAATCAACCAATAAAAATGTGTCATTGCTTATAATATGGTACAATGGGATATTTTTAACAAAAAAAACTTAATGACAATACCCTGGACAAAATTAACGTTCCTGTTAATGACAATATAATAACATGACAAGATCTAGCTTATGATCAGCTTTTCATGAAGGGTAAAATAAAATCTCAAGACTATCAAAGTATCCTGAAGTGAAATGTTTTGTCCTGTACTGCAGTATTCACAATTAAAAATACCCAACAATGGCCCCGGAACGAAACAATTTCATATCTGCATACCTGAAAGCTTTTCTTGGGGAGGCTATTGGCAAATCATAGACGTCCGTCCCTTCCTTTCCTCCCGAAGCTGATAACCTACAGAGGAAGTTGTGATAAGAAATGAAGTCTGTGAAACGTGCAGCGAACACCAAGGTCGTCGGGCTTTTCTTTAATGTCATCAAAGGAAATGTGGCTCCTTGGGAGGAATAACTTTCACTTTGACTTTTACCATGAACTGCTCTTTTTTTTTTTTTTTTTTTTTTGTCAACTAGAGATTTTTTCCAATCACTTTTCAACTAAATTTGAGGAGAATCAAGAGTGGTTAATCATTTGGTGTTTACGGCTTTGTGCTTACGATTAAAGGCATTTTATTATACTGTCATATCTTAAAAGTCATTATTGACTAAACTTGTTTTTTTATCTATCAAGTCACTTTTCCCTTCCTCTTGAAAATTGTTCTTTGACAATTAGAGTGGCGGTCGATTGCTTATTTTATCAGCTCGATAGCAAAACATTCTGTCCTGTGTTTTCTCGTACGGGTACTAATTGGCCCCTGAGTGCCTTGCCTGTGCTGACATGTGACCCACAGCATTGTCACTTCCTCTTTTTGGCCTATTGGCAGAATTTGGGGTGGATATTAGCTAAGTGTCATGAGGAATAAAACAACACTGGATAGGAACCTTTAATCCTATCCTTAATCACATTTTGAATGAGGTGAGGGAGGTCTACGACTGAAGTGGTCAAGGGGGATGTACAAAAACAACCTTGTGTTTATGTCAGAGCTAGCCTAAAATTAATAGTATTAATTGTCTCAGCAATGGTCGGTTGCACACCTGATTTTGGACAAAGGAGTTTTGGGATCAACTCCTGTAATGGGAGAATCTCATGTATGAAGTTTTTGACTCAATATTGGAGCCACTGTTAAAATTGGGCACACTGCCAGGAAGCTAAACTCATCTTTTAAACACTATTTTGAAACTGTGACTGTTTTAAAACCCGAGATCGCACATTTTTACATTGGAATTTTTACAGAATTTTACAAACACTCTTAAAAAGGAGCGCTCCTTTGAATCCCTGACTGCTCTAAAACCACAGAACACATCCTGACAGCTGAATTTTTCAACTGAATTTCGGGACGGCCGTCAAAAATCGTGATTGCTTGGAGGTTAAACGCCTTTGAAACCTTAAAACGCTCTTTTGAAAGCCTGCCTGAATAGGCACGACATCTGTCGACGTGGCTCAGTGGGTTGCAACCCTGACTTCGAACACAGGGGATTTGGAATCAATACCTGTGTTGGGAATATCTCAGAAATGAAGTTTCTGATTCAAATTAATAGCCACTGTTAAAAATGGGCACACTGCCTGGAAGCTAAACTCACCTTTTAAACCTCACTTTCTGTATGGAAGCCAAACCCTCCTTTGAATCCCGGATTCGGAAAAAAAGAGGTCACACATCCTGGAAGAATATTTCAGCTGAATTTTGGGACACCTGTCAAAAATCGTGACCGCTTGGATATTAATCCTGATTAATCACGATCACGATTTTTGACAGCTGACCCAAAATTCAGTTGAAAATTCAGCGATCACAAGTGATGGAATGAACAACACTGGTGCGTCAACACTGTGCAGAGTGTACAAGTGTGAAACCCTGTATTGGTGCATGTATAGCTTTAATTAAAAAAATCAGGTGACCGATACAGGAAGTGTGTTGTTTGAATATGCCGCAACCATGTTCATCAGGAAAAAAACTGCATCGAGACGCTGTGGGTTTGTAGTATGAATATTAAACTGTTCTGTACCTGTGCCTGGATTTTTGCTTTGCTTCCACTCATTGATCGGTATAGAACATTTTCACACGTCTGGAAAAAATGTGATCTTTTGACGCCAAATAAGTAAATCTCTTCCACCTTTGGGCATTATTTACTATTAGTTTTTAATTAAATATTTCCACCCTTTCCTATCAAGGGTTTTGATTTCTTAAAAGATAAATTAACTTTCTATTTTATTTTAGGTGAAATATCATGTCTGCTCCACAGAGTTGTCTTACACCAATAAGAGCACTTCATGAATGCTGAGGGCACTCTTGGAAGAAATAACCAGAAAACGTATCCACACCTTTATCAACTGGCACTTAAATATTTATTTTCACCATCTTCATCCTTTCCCTGTTAACGAGTGTTTTCTAAGGCACGGGAACTAAATGCCCAAGAGTAGAAATCGCCTTGGAGCAAAGACACCTCAGACACCTTTGTTCCTCAATAAAAATGCATGAATGAACATTTTTAGTGTGTTATTTCATATGATTGGACACTTTGGTTAATAAAAATGCACAAGTAATACATCCTTTCTCTGAATTTTATTCCAGATACATTGACTATATCTTACATGCCAACTCTTTTGAGCATTTACACAAACAAGCAGATTTTGACCACTTCTCATAAACAACTTCACTCAGCAAACAAATGGAGCAAATGAAATTACCCATACACAATGATGACAACTTTTTTTAATCAAAACACTAGAAACTGAAAAAAGATGTAATGTTATTGCACAGGCGAATGTTGGGTTTAAAGCATGCACGTTTTTTTCCATCTTACTTTCATCTCGTTGACCTGCAATGATTTTAGATTGCAGCAGAGGTCACTCAACGCGGTGTCAACGCAGTTTGTGTAATGTGTCAATACACTCCTTGAGGTATCATCAACCCATCACTACCTGCAGGAGACTCACTTCTTGTTGAAAGCAGTTGTCGCTGGTCAACAAGCCAGTGTCCTGTTTGAGTCAGCTAGTACCGGAGTTTAAACAGCCAGGCAAAAGCAAACCAAACATTATTATACATGATGAATTAAATATTAAACCAGCCATGCCTTGGCGGTGAACAAAACACACCTAGGGGTTGTATATTTTGTATTCACGCAGCAGTTGTGCTCATGAACAATGAAAAGTGGGTCCACCCAGATGCGCATTTTATTGTTGCAGAGAAGTTAATGTCTGCGGCGACTTCCTTTATGGCTCTCCCAACCAAACACGGTTTGCTTGCGTCCGCAAAGCAGCAGTTACGCCTCGAGTTGCAACATTTCGGAAATTTTCCAAGGTGTAATCCTTGGGAATGTATGGGAATTTACAGCAATTAATGGCAATAAAATGATTCAAATTGCAACAATGGCTTTGAAACATTTTAAAGGGAATATGTTTATGGTCAATAACATAATTAAAGTACTATAGTCACAAATACACTACAGTATTTAAATGTGTCTTCTCATAAATTTATCACCTTCTGGGATGCTTCAAAATACCCCAAAACTAACTAATGTTTACAAGCATACACTCGAAAGCTCAATCAGTACCTGGAGAGTTACAAAAAAAAAATGCCCCTGATACCAGTATCATGATATATGAAAATTGAATGGAAATGATGCACGGAGACGTCTCAAGGATCCATGGCCAAGAGTGAACAGGAAGTCAGCCATTTTGGTTTGAAGCCATCATATTGACGGGCACATTCCAGGGCTGGTACTTTAAAGAATACATATTAAGGAATTCGCCCAAATGAGCCCCGACAGCAAGCGCGTCTCTTGGAGTGATGGCTAATTTTGGTCGCCAATGATGTCTTATGTGAGCAGAGCACAGTGTAAACATTTGATGATCATTACGAGGACTCGCCATGAAAAAGGGGACACGAGGGAGGACACCTTAATCTTCTTGTTAATTGTTGTCCCTAAAATTGCTAATGCCGTGCACGTACGACATGTCAATGTTAGAGCCTTTTTTTTACTAGTTGACATAAAGGCATAAGGGTGGTGGAACTCTCACTGCAGAACCAACATTTTCAGGTCCCTAGAACATTGTTGGGTCTGGAAAAAGAAAAAAAAAAATACCCTGAAGTGTAACTGATAGTAGCGATCATTATAAACTGATACCATAGACTAACACAGTCCTGCGTTTAATTACCTGAGTTTCTCTGTGAGAACAAGTTTAAAGATGGCCCCTGGCATGATACAGTTTGCCTTGCCTCATTTGTTGACTCAAACGCTATTTAGCGTGGTGCTACTTTGTTTCTTCAACTTTATTTTAAGCAGTGAACATGCTCCTTTTCTTTGCTGTTGTTCTGTCCATTTGCTTTCGATCTCTGGTTCTATATCACGTGCATGCCAGGATCAATATGTAACCAGCGGACAGGGGCATAAATTACAGTATGTATCTACTTCCAGAAGATAATGGCATGCAAATTCCTCCTCTCTCAAACGCAGTATGCGCTGTTAGTATTCCCTGAGATCTTGCACAGAAAAAAGAAACCCGTGTTGATGCTGGAGCTGACTCGAGTCATGAGTCATCCAAGGCGACGTCTGCAGGGATACATGCAACTCCCATCCTATCAGGGACTTAATTACATGGAATCCAAGTGTTTAATTAGGAAGAATCAAAGACGCTTATGTTTGACGGTCAACCATCTGCGAGCAACCGGTGGCAGCGAAGTCGGTCGGCTGTGCCGCTAACGTGCGCTCATCTGTGCCCCACGCATGATGTTGAGGGAGGTTCCGGAGAGAAACCTGTCAAGCTCTAAGTACTGTTCTGTTTGCTGTCCGAGCCACATGATGGTGCTGTAGCAGCACATCTCTCCAGGGATGCTGTCAGCCGTTCAATGAGCCCCCAGTGATGAATATTTACATCACTCGCAGTGCATCTTATTTCTTTGCACATTACACATAATGACCCACACTGGAATACATAGCACATGCACAGAATAACAAGTTTGTATACGTCTTAAAGCGGAAGTCAACCCAAACATATTTTTCTCAAGAATATGTTGTATGCATGCCCACTAGTTGAAACAAGAACTTTTGATAAATATTGCATTTGTGGAATATGAGTTGAACCACACATTTTTTGCCATCTTTAGGGGCAGCCATTTTGTCACTTCTCTTGACTGAAATGACATCACAGTAGCTCAGGGCTCAGGCAACGACCAATCACGGCTCGCTTGTTTTATGAAGGTGAGTCATGATTTGTCATTATCTGAGCCTTGAGCATTTGTGATGTCATTTTCAGTCGAGAGAAGTGACAAAATGGCCGCCCCCTGATATGGCTAAAAACGGGTGGATTTTGGTGTTTAACTAGTGGGCCTGCATAGAACAAATTCTTGAAAAAAATATATTTTGGTTGACTTCCGCTTTAAGATGTGGGCAACGAACTGCTACAAACAAAAACTCAATCAGATTTTCCGGCTACCAGAGGAGAGCGATCCCGCTCGCGACAGATGCTTTCAGAAGCTCACCTATTTGTTTATATTGCTTGACACCTCCATTTACATGCTGCAGTATTTACACAGCGGTTGCAGATAATTGCGTCCTCTCCAGGTCACTGTGCCAGTTATATTTGTGCCCCGTGTTCTGCTAGTTCAGTGATGGATTGTGGCCGTATTGCCTCATTTGTATAATGTATACTTACTGCAACACTTATTCATGAGTGCTATTCAGCGCTGGAAGCTGAATATCTGAAATGTTGTAAAAGTCACTTAATGGCAAGGCAGAGCAGCAAATCTAGAGGAGCAAACTGTTTGCGAGGCAGCGCATCCTGCGTTAATCCAAGCAAACAGTAGTCAGACGGCCATTAGGGTGCTAATGTTTTACATTTATGGTCAGAGATTGCTAATAAAGGGGCAGTAATTGCAATAAAAGTACAATGAAGCAACATTGTGGTTGTGTTTCGCATGAAAAATGCACAAAACAGAGACATTAAGCTAATAACTCCATACAAGCGATAAATTTAGAACAGCAGACCTACTTTTAGGAAATACATTTGAAATTTAGCATGAAAAAAACCCCAATCCATCCCTTTTCACAGATTCAGTTTAACAGTGATGCGAAAGACCAATGTCTAAAACTCAGGGTAACCTCAAAGCTCTTAATGGCCACGGTCAAAAAGTAAGCTGATAGAGACCTTGTATAAGCTGGCAGGCACAGTCCTATCATCATTCTAAAAGTGAATTTGTGCTATACGCTGGTCTGCAGAGGCCTCTTATCAGGGAGCGACAGAACAAAGGGGAAAAGCAGGCCTTTGGCTGCAGAAGCCACACTCAAATTGTCATTGGTGAAAGCCGGAGAGATCTCGTCGGCCTCAAATCTCAAGGTGAAGTGACGGCTGACGCAGTAGATGTTGTCGTCCATTGCCACGCACTGGAACGCGGGGCAGTGGGGGAGGCGTTTGTTGCCGCACTCGTACCACAGTCGGGCTACGGCGTGGTAGCGGTAGACGCTGACCCCCAGCAGAGGGTTGACTTCAAAGCGATACAGAAAGGGTCCCACGGCCACTATGTCTGCCGTCTTGTCTTTGCCGCCCGCCAGCAGACTCCCCCTCCAGGTGTCGTTCTTGGGGCTGTAGCGCAGCAGCATGTAACGAAGACTACCCCCGGACACAAACAGCTCCCCGTTGCAAACTGTCACGTGATGGGCCACGGCAAAAGTATCGTTGGGCAGAGAGGCCACAAAAGTCCATCTGTCTGATCGTGGGTCATAGCGCTCCACGGAGGAGAGGCACTCTCCACCGATGGCGTAGATGTACCCATCCAGAGCGGCAAGTTTGCAACGGGGCCTGGCTTCATTCATGGGACGGATCTCCTTCCAAATGGCTGTGAGAGGATTGTAGCAAAACACTTGCTTGGAAGGTGTCATTTCACTCTCTGTGCCTTGGCAGCCCACAGCGACAAAAAGGTAGTTATCCATCGTGCACATGGCACAGGCTTTGCTGATGACTTCCTGTGGAATGGAACAAAGTTTATGCCAACTGCCTCCACAATTGTCATAGTAGTACACAGCGCTTAGTTTACTTTTTGTCACCCTGCTGTTCCTTGAACAGTCTTGGGGGTCAATATCTGCCACCATGACAAATCTTCTCCCTCTTGTTCTCTGCCTCCTGATTAGTTGCAGCTCAGCATCGGTAAGACGACCATAAAGCTCAGCATCCAGGAGTACCTGTAGGTAGTTGTTGGACATAACTTCAATGGCTGCTTGCACCACTGACCTATGGTCATGTTTTTTGGCCAAAAAGAGCGCCTCCAAGCAGTTCCCCAGATCTAGTTGACTTTTGAGGCTTTCCAAATCTAAATGGGGTACCGAGAGACTCCCCGCTACAGCCTCTAGATTAGACTGTTCGCTCACATTGTGGCAGTCGTTGCTTGTGGACGGGCTGATCAACAGGGGACGAGAGTTGGTCGAGCTATAATAGAGAGGAACCGGACTTGGCAGCTCTGACTGTTCTGCAGCAGCTAAATAGCTCTGTTTGCGTAGTGGTCCGGATGTCATGGAGGACCTCAGCTTTGGGTTCCCAAGGACGGGTGGTTCCTGAGTAATGTCAGGGTCCACAGGAGGAGAATCTGTGAGGGTGCTGCAATTGCTTCCAATCTCTGCTCGCTGCGACTGAGACTTTCTTTGATGCTGACCCAACGAAATGTTTGGGTCTGTGGTACAGTGAGAAGAGGATTCAACATAGTATTCATATATCTTTCCATGCACTACTTGGTCACCTGGACTGTCCCGCACCAGCTTAGCATCCTCCACCTTGATCTCTGCCTTGGAGAGGAAGCTGGAGTAGACGCCACATCGTTCCATGTCCTGCCTCAGCTCCCTTCCCACACCCAAACCTCCGTCCAACTTTTTTAAAAAGCAAGGAGAGCGTCGGCCTTTTGTACTTGTTGGTCCATGCTTTGCTGCTTCGGGAGGTTTCAGAGCACTATTACTGGATGACGATATCTTTGCTTCCTTGCTAAAATGTTGATCGCTGTGTGACAGGCTACATGCCTCCTGGGCTGGATTAGCTTCTGTTGGTCTTTCTTTGGCGTTGTCATATGATGGAGCAACAGTGAGGGTAGGTCCGAGTAGATTACCATCAGCGTCACTAGTCACCAGGGTTGTCTTGCATCTCTGGCAAGTCTGTTGCTCTTTGCTATGCTGGACGGGACTTTCTTCTATGCCCCTCGAGCTATAGAACCTGTAGGCTAATGACACAAGAAACACTGCCGCCACAGAAAGACTTATTTTAAGCAGCAGCTGCATGTCGAATTGGACTCCCAGAAGGTCTGCAATAGCCATGGCAGCAGCAGGAGTGATGGCGGTAATGACCGGTTGACTGATCCTTTTGTCAACGTCGCTCAGCTGACAACTGCATATTGGCTGGTTTTCATTGCAAAAGAGCTCCAGTGATCCGATGACTGCTGCTCTTTGCCTCCGGGTGTAAAATGAAACCTGCGGAACGTACATTTGCATCTCTTTGTAGGCGGAGCTCGGGTCACGCAACACCTGTGATGAGTCAGATGCTGATTCAACACATCGAAGCACACGCTCAATAAAGATCAATATTTGGTTGAGATATTCTCTCATTACCTCATTTTTGTCTCCATAAAATATCATCCAAGACAAAAAGACCTTGGTGCCATTTTTGTTGGTGCAGTTTTTACTTGCTGCATAATGTTTTATAACCAACTGACTCATTCTCCCTGCAGTTTGAGCTGCAGGTGGAGAGCAGAGTTTAAATAAGGGGTGGGGAAGGACAAAAGTTGTATCAAGCAACCAGGATACATCTGTTTGCTCGGTTATGTCACGGTTCAGAACGTTTCTCTTCCACAATGGGCTATGTCAGACAAAGTAGAAATGGTATAACAATCATGCAGAACTTGGCAGGCAGTCGATGGAACAGAGAAAACAGACAGCTTCATTCATTTCCATAAGCTGCATATACAACTCAACCACTGTCAGACTGTCATGTGTCACACTGATGCACTCGACCGAGGTTGTAGTCCACAGCAAAACTCTTGCATTTAACTTGACTGTGCAGGAGGCTGTGGCCTCTCATAGGGCTCTCACTGAAATAGTTGGAAATTGAAGCCTTTGACTTTTGAAAGGCAGTAGTCTGGTCTATAACCGGAAAGGGTCATGGGTTACAAAATATGGAAATTGAGACGAGTAGCTCCGGAGCAAGTCACTGTGGCAGAGCATCCTCACTTTGCTCACTTATTTTTCTATGCTGACTGTCTGGTAAAAAAATCAGATGGCTTTACTTTGCGGTTGGATCATTGTTAACTACGTCCTTGGCAGAATGGACAAAAGCAAACTTATTCATTTTTTGACAGGATAGCAGTGTTTTGGGACAACTTTTACAAAGACGCATTACTTACAGATGCTGACAAACGGCACAATTAACTAAGAGTGACACTGCTACACGCACGGCAAGGCAAGGCAAGATTATTTGTATAACACATTTCATGTGCAAGACAATTCAAAGTGCTTCACATAAAACATTAACATCATTGCAGAAAGATAAACA
Organism: Filicampus tigris; assembly: GCF_054856515.1. Taxonomy (NCBI): domain Eukaryota; kingdom Metazoa; phylum Chordata; class Actinopteri; order Syngnathiformes; family Syngnathidae; genus Filicampus; species Filicampus tigris. Next base: position 20,244,944 of record NC_141225.1, on the reverse strand, counting down.
AAATATTACGATATTACAAAAAACACAATACAAATATCCAAAACAATTAGATTAGAATTATTAAAACGAAGTAGCAGCCGAGATAAATCATGGTCTTTCAATTGTATACTTGTTTTCCACCTATTGAGGCGCTCAAAGCGCTTCACACGGATTTCGCATTCCACTACTGATGATGCAGCATCAGGAGCAACTGGGGTTCAAGATCTAGCTCAAGGACACTTGGACATGGTCACAAGGGCCGAGGATCAAACCCACAACCGCTGGGTTGGGAGACGACCACTCTATCCCTGAGCCATGCCGCCATGCATGGCACACTGATTATAATGTTTGCGATTGTTTTTGAAGGGGCTTGTGTTAGGAGGAGGATAACGTACAAACCTGAAAAGGTTTTTAGTCGTTTAAATGTACTCTAAGTCACCAAATATGCTTTCTAAGGAGTTGAAGGGGAAAAGGAAGGGCATGTGTCAGCGATTCCAGACGGCCACTGTTTTGTCATGTGATAGCTTCCAGATAAGCACATCAAGGAAACCAAACTCCTCAAGCACAATATGACTTGTGAATAATTTACAGGCGTGCCTCTGTGACATTCCGCTGTTTATCTTGACCTTTGTTCTTAGCTTGGGAAAGCAGTTTGGACCAAGATGAGGAGGACATGATTGTCTACTTGGGAGGGAGGCACTTTCTGCTGATTATAGATTACAGATAAACTTGTTTGCATTCCAGTTTTTTTTTAGTTCACTTTTAGTTTGCTGCAAGTGGAAAGGTTAATGCAGACCTAAACTGAGGTAAAACAATGGGATTAACACGTCTTGCATTTGTCTGAATATTGCATTATGACAAATTCCTCAAATCAAACTTTCATCCAAACAAACCATTAGCATGTAAAGTAATTCTATCCTGACATACCCTTCCACATACAGATATGTTTTATAGTTTCATCATACGCACTTCCAGGCAGTGGGTTGCCGGAAACAGCACCCCCTAGCTAACTCTGGCTAGGAATGCCGCGTGTACATGAAACTCACTCTGCGTACTCATACTACTACCACCATTAAAGCATGAAAAGCATGACATCTTGGGCCTAACAGACCTGAATCTGTGCGGGGGGTGCACTTCCAGGCAGTGCATTGCCAGAAACAGCACCCACTAGCTAACTCTGGCTAGGAACGCTGTATGTACATGAAACTCACTCTGCGTACTCATACTACTACCACCATTAAAGCATGAAAAGTATGACATCTTGGTACCAACAGAACAGAATTTGTGGGGGGGTGTATTTCCAAGCATTGCGTTGCCGGAAACAGCACCCCGTAGCTAACTCTGGCTAGGAACGCCGTATGTACATGAAACTCACTCTGCGTACTCATACTACTACCACCATTATCAAGTGTGTTTTGTTTTGCCAAGTGTGTCTTGTTGGGGTCGACTTCCCCTTCAACATGCGCTGCCAACAGGGGTGTGTCATTGTTGCCAATTCATTTGGGACTGTATACATTCTTGCCTATGAACCAATGCTTTATCTCACTCTGTGTTAAGACTTGTGTAATCTAGCTGCAGAAGTAAACAGTTGTTTGTTTTGCCCCTTGAATAAAATGAAGCAAAACAAACTATTTTCTCAGGAGATTATTTCTACACTGGAAAAATTCCACTTCAACATTCAACAGGCTATGTATGCTGTAAATATTAGGTCATGTGATGTGATCACACAGATTTAGCACTGCCCATTCCCAACCACTTTAGACATGACGCATGATAAACACAATTTTCACCTCCACAAATGCAATTCGCAATGCATCAACCTTTTTTTTTCTTTATACAGCACCAAAAGTGCCTCTTGAATTCAAATTGCCGGTAAATTGCCAAGTTATGATGAGATGCAGTTGGTGCACTCCACTTCCCTCTCAGAGCTCAGGCCTCTTAATTTTGTTGTAATTATTTTGGAAAGCAGCTCTCCACCTTGCGGGGTCATTTTGCAGCGTCGTACTTTCACAAGGTGAGCTCACATCCCAAAGTGACTGTCAGAGTCTGCAGCGTCTATAGGACAATGATCCTTTAAACCTTCCTAATGTACAGTAGCCTATCTTAGGTATGAGGAACTATCAAAAACCAACTACAAGGGATTACGATCTTAAATTAACCTTAAATTGGAAACAAGCTTTATTGATTCTTCATTACCACTCTCCGTCAAAGGCTTGCTGAGAATGTTGGCCTATAGCTGGGAAGAAATTTAATGCGTATGATTGTGGTGCCAACATCAAACAGAGTTGCCAAATGAGCCCTGCAGCCATTGATATGCGGAAATGCGCATTCATACACTATAAAAAAAAAAAAAAAAACACTCACAGGCCACAACATTAGGTACACTGGCAACTGAATTATTTGATTCGAATACTCTTTTTTTTTTTTATAAATTGTGGTTGTAGTTTGCTGTGATTTAGAATTACATTGCATCATAGTGACAGCTGTTTCAAATTATCTCCTTTTCTCAAATAGTGTCCTCTGCTCTCAGAGAAACATGAGAGAAACTGAAGTTCATGGGGAAGTTCAAAATGAAAGTGTTAAATTCACCCGCCACCAAAAAGAAACAACAACAAAAACAGCATAAAAACTCCTATATTAAGTGCATTAAATTATATGACTGACCTCAAGAGAAGGTACTGCATTCCAGAACAAAGGCAGCAAAAACATACCTCATGATGCAGTAAACACACTCCAATGACAATAATAAAAAATATTGTTCAATTATTATGTTGCCCGGACAGTGTCAATTAAAACTGAGCATTATCACCATGGCAAATGCATACATTTACATTTTGTGTATACATAGTGTATACATAACGGTAGATAAGTGATGATTATTCAAAACACACGCACGCGTGTCAGAAACAAAGCCAAAGCGTGTCAGTTTGTTCATCTCTCCACTTTAATACAGGTGAAATGAAACAAATGCAAACAACCCTGTTTTATCAGTCCGGCGTGAGGGAAAAAACGGCGTGACGCAACTAATCTCAGCAAACACCCTTGAGAGAGAGAGCGAGAGAGAGAGCGAGAGAGAGAGAGAGAGAGAGAGAGAGAGAGAGAGAGAGAGAGAGAGAGAGAGAGAGAGAGAGAGAGAGAGAGAGAGAGAGAGAGTCGCGTATATACACACGCACATACAATGTAGGTCACTTAAGATAGCATGACAAGTAAACATAGCTACAACGAAATGCTGCAGCAGTGCCGCAAAAAAAAAGGAGAAAACCAATCAAACTCACATGCAGCACAATCCTGAAAACATCGGACATATGCGAGAACACTTCCTGTCATACTCTTATATATTAAAAAGAAAAAAAGCTCTAATGGAATACAGAAAATCTGTTTTTGTTCTGTCAGCCAATGTTTAGCGCTGATGGATGACCTTCAAACAACTCTACAACCATCCCTCACCAAGACCCCATAAAACCTCTTTAATTATCTGCATTATTTACACTGATGTACACAAAATACACTCAAAAACAGATTTTTCCCCCCCCCAATGCATTTCAATTCTTTTTGTACATTCTGAGCGATCAAAAAGAGGAGCAAAAAAATGAACAAAATTTAAAAAATAAGATACTTGTATAGTATAGAGATTGTTCTGTTTAAACGTCTACATTGCCCCTGCCCACGCCATCCACTCTTCTGCCCCCTTGCGGTACTGATCCGGTGCATTCCGGGACATGAAGCAGATGGGTGAGGCAGATTTATTTCCTTTTTTTTTGTGGGGGGAGGCATAGCCTGAGCCATTTTTCACATTTGCATCAAAAAGCAATGACACTTTGACCAAAAAAAATAAGAGAAAAAAAAATCAAAACCGAATACCATCTTAACAGTTTGAACAAATTTTATTGGTCAACAGGCAGACGTGGGACAAGAAACCAAAAACGTGTAACTTGGGAGGGATATAAGGAAGGAGGTTGCCATGTTCATCATGTTCTTTAGATAGCGTAATCGTGGTTATTTTTGTTACAAAAAATGGGAGGAGCGCCATTGGGTGGCAGCACCATGGCCTCAACAGAAGTTCTGTTGACAGCCAGAGAACACTTGCAAGGTTGTGGAAAGTAAGCTGAAGTGTGGTTGTTGTTTTTTTAACGTGTGTGTGTGTGTGCGTGTGTGTGATGTGTGAGAAGGACAAGTATGTGCGTGCGAGTGCGAGCGTATGAGTTTTCACGTCAGTTCCACGGTCACTGTGAGGACAAGGGCCATCCACGTGATGCCGCCCACAGCATTTGAGTGCGAGGCGCCACCTGAAAACATGAAACAAAGACACAGTCAGACATAAAAGTTACTTTGACGATGTGATTATAAAGTTCCTTGAAAAAAAACCCCACAACATTTTCAAGTAATTGGCGACATGTGTCTGTCTACAAAAATAGGGCCAAACAACTGCTCACTTCTGCAGACATGCGTTTTTACGTCAAAGTGTCTCAGTCACTACAGCGGAGAAAAAGCTATTTACATACGTTGTATGTGTCTTGATGTCAGAGTTTCGCATCAGTCACTGGAGTGGACAGCCATCCAAAAACTGTTCTGTTCTCTAGGCACGTGTCCTTACGTCAAATTGCTTCACCAAGCATTGCAGTGGACATATATTAAAAGGCATTTTTATTCTCAATGCATACTTCCTGATGTCAAAGTTGCACACTTGCGACTACAGTGGACGTACTGTTTAATCAAAAGCAGTTTTCGACTGTACATTAGTCTTGAATGCAAAGTTCTGTCACTTCTGCTCTGTTCAGTCACTACAGTGGAATGAAAAACTTGCCTTCTCATGCCTTTTTACCTGCCATTATTGCTCCGCCCTGGCATATAATGGCATGACTAAAATATATCCTGCAAGCAAGACCAATAAACCGCTTTCACATATAAACCAACAGTTACGCGTCATTAGCGTTGGTTAAATCACCCTCTGTTAAGCACTACACATTAACAATGTAAATGAAAGGGTAACCTCTCACACATACTGTATGAGCTGCACGCCGTCATTTAATGAGAGGAGCGCGCGATGAAGTGGCAAATTCATTTTAATGAACTGAATGTGTAATCGCTGCATAATCCCTTTTGCACATGTGTGACGGCCACGTTTGTCGCGGTGCATCGCGGGAGCAGCTTTAGTGAGCAGATGGCGAGTCGAGTCGCGGCCTGACATAAAATCGGGGAGAAGAAATGCACCTCGTGAACAGACGTCAACGCTTACCTGAAAGCGGACATACTGTGTTTGAGAAAAGGGACTTTTTAATTACAGCAATCCCCCGCATTTTTTGCAGTTCGCTTTTCACAAATTTGCCTGTTGGCGTGTTTCTCTGTGGAACCTCTCACCACCTCTGCTGCTAAAATCTTTCTGTTATGCTCTAAGATGCCAGAGTCTTGTCTAAATAGAAAAGTGATCCAGTAATTGTTGAAAAAGAATCACAGTGGACCCCTGCTATTCGTGAGGGAAAGGCACTTGGCAGGCTCGCAAACAGCAATAATCTGCTAATAATTGACTCTCATTATAAGTGCATAAATTATATACTACTGCTGTCAAGCAATTGCATTTTTTAAAATAATTAATCATAGTTTTCCGTCATTAATCCTGATTAGTCACATTTTTCTACTTCTGCTACTTCTTAGATTTTAAGGTTGTTTAAATAACTTTATTTGCTTCTTGAATACAATTCTTCGACTGTAAAATACAAGAGTCGGACAAAACGATAAAAAGTGACTCAGCTTTATGGGCATCTTAAATTTACTCATAGAATTCGCAAAACCTCTCCCTCACAGGTATAGTTCTGCCCACGAGCACAACTCTCCAGCAGCGATGATTTGTGAGGCCCCGTGGAGTTAACTTCATCAGGGGATTTTACTCTACAAAGATGTGTCAAAGACATACTAATACTAAACTAACTTTAGATCTCCCCAACAATTGTCACGCAAGGAAAACTGAAAGTTAATGCTTTAACAACCCTCATATATACAGGATGAACCACCCCAAAAAAACGGCCCCAACTTTCAAAAGGCGTCATTTCTTCAATTTTTTACGGAATCAAATGCAACTTGAGATACAGCTATATATATATATATATATATATATATATATATATATATATAGCCTAACACAAGCTTGGGGACAACCCGAACCCCAGAACTGTGAGGCAGGCGTGCGCGCAAAGCACTTGATCCACCGTGCTGCCAGACATTAAATATGTCTTTTATAAATTATTGTCATCTACATCCCCTCTCTGTCCTTTATTTGCTCTTCATTGCTTTTTCTGCACCTCTAGCTGTGGCTTGGGGATAAAGATTTGAATATTCAAATGCCAGGATGAGTGCGGGAGCAGGTGTGTCACAGCAAGGACAGAATCGGGTCATACACACACACACACACACAGATAGGCGCGTGCGCACCTCGCATGCAAGTTAAACTGGTGTACAACAAGGCCCCGAGAGGTCACTGCGGACGTGCCCGTTCGGTGAACGGCTCAATCCGGGCTTGTCGACCACAGCCGTCTCCGAAAATTTGATGCCAGATGCCAGGAAAAACGATGCTGTGTAAGGACGCATGCCGGCTCTTCCTTCAGGACAGATTTGCACCATCGTTTTCATGACAACCCCTTAAAATGAGTACCGTAGCTTTGTCACCATACTATGACAACATTAGATGGTGTAAGTAAAAAAAAAAAAAAAAAAAAAAACGTGTGTATTTAGCATTGCCCGAAAGTATGGGCCAACTTTTTGGGTGGAGGGAATTTTTCCCAAAGGGGCGGGGGGTTGGAGGGGGGGGACTAAAAGTGGCATCATGAGAATAGTCCTAATTATTTACCGGTTTAGAGAATTATGAGAATGAAATACACAAGTTACTAAACAAGAATTCCTTCATACAGCCAGGAAATGTATTTTATACCATCATTAATGCCATATTGATACAAGAGCGCTTCCATTTTATGGAAGAGGTTATGCTACCAAGAGGAAAAAAAAACAATACATTTTAAGAGAAAAACAACCCATGAGAATTAAGTCGGGAAAATGTGTTCAGTAACTGAATCTGAGTGTCTTGAAAAACATTTTGTTCTCATTGTCGGTTTAATTGCTAGTGACTGAGATTGTCTTTTCTTGTGTTGTGATGCACACACTGGCAGAGCGAGACCACTCCCACAAGTGTAGCAAAGCAGGCTGGCACAGCCTCAATGCGGTCCCAGCCAAAGTGTGAAAACCAACAGATGGCCGCACGACTTGCGTGTGTACGCCAGTCGATTGCAAGTGGACCACAGAGGAGGCTCTCGCGGTTGGATGAACCCATGTTTGGAATATTCACTGCAAACAACCTGTTGTTGTTCAATGTTGTATGACACACATACATCAAAAGTGGATCAAGGTCTGAATAACGTGCCAGATGAAGATGTGATGTCTGGATTTGCACCGAGTAAAGTGGTGCAGTTCCATGAAAATTGGGCTTCATTCAAGCAGTTTTAAAGAACATTTTCTCCTTTTTACAAGAACGCGGCAACACATGTTGCTGACAGATAGTTGGAGCTTGGACATGCTTTTGCTTACTGACACCAACATGGTTCAGAGCTGAGTATCAATCCAACTCATCTGTGCTCTCACATCATCCACGGTCACCAGGAACTTTGGGAAAATTCAGCGCCAAGAGCCATTTTCACGTAGCAGCATAACATTTTCAGATGTGTCGATCATGACAAGAACCCACGCATGAAAAGACAATGGAAGCCATTTTGGTTCAAAGTGGACCATTAAGGGCAACTTTTAGGGGTCTTGACCTTCAAAGACACATTTGTGATTGGGCTATTTGGGATTATTCTCATTTTGTCTTTCCACTGGATTTTGATAAGCATTCAAGTCAAACTATTTTATTTATCATTTTTTTAGCAAATTTACAATATCTAGATGGATGGGCAAAATAAAAATTGATAATTAAAAAAAAACAACCCAAAATTCAAATAACTCAGCTCCCTTCACAAGGTCAAAGCTTGAACAAACATCTTGAAAATTCAGCCCCTGAAGACAATTTCACTTGGCAACATGCCATTTGCTTGGCACGTCTATTCCGAGCAGACCCACCAAAAAGTCCAGCGAAGCTATGCCTGAAAAGATAGTTGGCAATCTGTGTTTGAATCTGACATTTTAGGGTCATTTAAGGCCATTTCCAGGGGACCTTCATAAATGAACTTGAGATTTTGTCAAAGCGATGTTACATTTGTCAAATCCAGCCCGCGAAGCTAATTTTACTGAGGATGATGAAATTTGGCCGGCATATCTATCAAGAGTAGACCCAAAAAAGGCCTCATGATGCCACCCCTGAAAAGACAGGAAGCCAGCCATGTCTGTTGAAGCCAATATTTTAAGGTCATTTTTGGTCACTTCCAGGGATCTTTCAAAGACAAATTTTATAGATTTCGTCTGATTGCTACCAAATTTGAAGCAGATGTACTAGATGGATGGGCTTTTTGTTATCGCATGTAGTGGAGTATGGCAGTGATGTTTGATGACTAATAACTCAGCTCCACAAGTTGAAAGCTTGAGATCACACCCGCAAGAGATTCAATGGTGCCCCAGAGAGGCTTAGAGCCAATACAATTCCCTCCCCATTTTGACCGTCTGTCGACGATGTAATTCGCACCTAACAAAGGATGCCAAATTGCGGATGTTTATCCAGGATTTGGTCCTTCGGGCTCCAGAGGATAATCTGTGCCGACCACGCACAGCGCGGCCCTATCCCAAAATCGTCATCAGCGTCTCACACCGAGTGAGCTAAATTTAAAAATAGATGCAGCGTTGGAGGAGGAGACGTGGTGGCACTGTGAAACAATTGCCATCGGAGACGAGGGCAAAGGAGTGGAAAGAGATTGAAAGCTTGTTGTCACAGCTTTATGGAAAGCCATTTGAGATAGTATTCGATATCCTTGATATCCAGCATCAGGTTTATGTATTAGTAAGCCCTTTGTACTCACTAGGAAGACAACTCAGCCCACTAGTAGAACGACTTTGAACTCTACATACCACTGGTTCAATAAGCAAAGTGCTAGATGTCACCTAGTAGACTTTTATGTTACCAGTAGGGCAAACCTTTTGCTTTCAAGTCATACATAGGGAGTGCAGTGGTTCATTTTTAGCACACCCACCCACTCATAGCTTAGTCATTTGCGTGGTTGGAAAACTTACTGTTCTGGCTCTGCGTGTTTTTCATCATGCTTGGATTTTCTGTGGGAGACAAAAAAAAAAAAGGTTATCGTTGACACTGCTTTGTTCAGGTTCTCATTCCCAATGAGAAAGATTATAGGCTGGTAATGGAGTTGGGGAACATAGTAAACCACAACAACGAGGCTCTATTTATGCCAACCACTCAAGGATTGGAGTAAATTACTTTTTTTTTTTTTTTTTAACTTTAATAAGAAGCGCATGCCAAATGATTGCAATGTGAGGAGAAAGAGTGCCCCTTGGGTAAAAACAACGCCTCCCCAGCTATTTTTGTATGCTAAGAGCTCACATCTGAAGTGACGTGTCAAGCGGATGTGTGGCGCAAGAAACATAGCATCTTTTTCTGACATGCACTCACTTTATTTGGTACACTTCCCAGTAGAGCCAATCCAAAAGACAAAAATGTTCGGCTTCACGGAGGTATTCATATTTGTCATTCATGGGTATGGATTTTCAAAAATGAGTTTCAGTTTCATCAAGCTGTATGAAATGTGGAAGGCAAGTGCCAGCCTATCACAAGTAGGCCCACAGAAAAGTCTCAAGGAGCCAAGTCTGAAAGACACATAAAGTGAGCTATTTTGGTCTGAAGTGACCATTTTAGAGTCTTTTATTTGACCCAGCTTTTGTTTTGGATGCCATTGGTGCATGTGTACCCAATATTGTGGCCAGTGTAGAGAGCCTTATAGAATTAATGCAAACCACAGCTGCAAATTAGCATATGCACACAACTGAGGTTATGCATGTCCACCTATAGTGCTGGGTCACTTTACAGCAGCTTCAATGCTGCATGGTGATGCACATTATCGGTACGCCAGCGCCTGACATCGTCATTACTTGCAATTATTCCTGCTGGTGTATATTTGACATGTTGCCAGTGCAGAGTGTCCCATCTCAAGGCCATGAGGGAGCCGCCAAGGTCAGTCAATCACCATTTAGTTCCCCGAAGCGAGAATAGTAGCGATCTACAAGGAAGGGGGGAGTACAGATACGACACTCACAGCCGATGACCTCTTAAGGGTGCACCAGGTGTTAAATAGATATTGGTGGTCTTGCTCCTTCCGAGGTAATGCCTCCAAAGTGCTGGTGCAAGCACCTAAAATTGTTGTCCCACAGAACGATTCGAAGTCGCCCCATGAAGCCAGTGTCGTAAAAAGAAATAAATATATAATAATAATAATAATAATAATAATAATAATGCAGTTCCCGAAACTAGTTTAACTGACAGTTTAGTTTAGGCCGACAAAACCAAAGCTTCAAGAGCCAGACCTGAAAAGACACAAGGAGCACACCAAACCACCCATTTGAGGTCTTTCAGCAGTTCTTCAAAGACAAACTTTCCCCGGGGTTTTTTGGCAGGGTGAAATTCAGCCCTGAAGCCAGATTCAATTTTAGCAGCATGAAATTTGCTAGTCATGTCTGTCATAAATTGACAGAGTCTAAAAAAAGTCTAACATTTTGGTTTGAAGTGACCCTTTTGGGGTATTTTTTTCAGGTGTCCCTTCAAATACAGATTTCTCTAGCAGATTTTTTAAAAACCGAGCCGCTGAAGCATTATGAAACTTAGAAGCCGCGTCAAACACAAAAGTCTCAAGAAGCCATGCCGGAAGAGATATAGCAAGTATGCCATTTCTTTTTTAAATGGCCATTTAATGGTCTTTTTCAGGGGTTCTTCAAAGACAAATTCGTCTTGTTTTTTTTATTTTTTTTTTTAAATACAACTACTTAAGCCACTTTTATTTAGCAGTATGACATTTTGTAGGCAGGTCTATCATGATTAGACCCCCCCAAAAAGTTAAGAAACCATGCCCAAAAAGACACAGCATGTCTACCATTTTAGGGTAATTTTAGATAGTTCCAGCAAGACATTATGGCCAATTGATATTTAAATTTGGACTACGTATATGAGACAGAGTGGTAACACTATACTGCCAAGTTCTAGCGTTTCCATCATTGTGTGCGGTCAGAGCATGGCAGTACAATTTGGCGATTTGCCATAAAATATAAAACTCTACCACCCAGGTCCGAGCCAGACCAAAATGTACTTTATATGAAGATCTCGCCCAGAAGATAATCATAAACGCCCCCTACTGGGATTTCGATGTAATAACGCCATTCTCCTTCAAACTGTGTAGGCTTGCATTGCGCACTCCATCGACTTATGGTCGTCGTCTGTTGGGGCTCATGCAATAGAGCCGCTACACTGCATTGATGGACTGAAACCCTCGCGAAGAGAATAGCCATCTCTCTAAGTGCAGTCTTAAAAAGAAAGTGTTGTTGAGCCAATTAGGGACACAATCTTTTATTAATCGCAATCTCGCAGCCGCATTAATGATTCATCGCCAAATGTGGTCACATAAATTTCAAAGGTATATTTCACTGTTACTGTAGATACAGTAGATGGGATACATTTTGGAAAGTGATGTCGTTTTTTTTCATGCACTTAATTGTGCAAAGCGCATTCCACCTCATTTTGGCGTGGTCCATTTGGCCGTCGTGCACAATTTGTATTTTTTTTTTTTTTTTTAATAATTGATTCGACTTGAACTCGATCGCTGTTTAAACTTAATGGCAAACGTACCAAAGACTATGAGGCGGGTGTGCGTGTCCGTGGAGCCCAGAGGATTCTGGGCCGTGCAGCGGTACATGGAGCCGTTGAGCTCGGCCGGTACCCGCTCCAGAATCAGCTCCTTGCCCTCTCGCTCGGTGCTGCCGTCCAAGAGGCGCCCCCCCACGCGGGTCCAGGTGAAGAGGGGCTCCGGGAACACCTCGTTCTACACCGGCACCGAAGGGAACGGAGGATTGGGTGGGGCCGTTGCAGAGAAAGAGATTAAGAGCAAAGGATACATGAATAATACAGCCTGCCCCCCAACTGATTCAACCGCGAGTTAACAACATGCATTAATAATCGACACTTCAGTTTACAACAGTTTATTCCCCTCGCAGTTCTTAACCCTCCAGTAAACAAGCCCATTTCTAAAAATAACAGAACCAAGCAGATTTTTCCGCGTGTCGCTGTGTTAGATCATACGTACCAGACAGTAGACAAAGCTTAAGTGACACACACATACATCAACTCGGTTGTACGTGCTAAAACATGAATGGGTACAATTTGAACTGGCTCCTGATACGATTTGGCTGAGATATGGGCCTTATGTGGCCCAGATGCGGACCAGATGTGGACCACAAAAGGACCATAATCAGGAACCAGTTCTAGTCCATCATAGAGACATCTATGGTTATATTTATGATTTGGCTGAGATATGGGCCAACATGTGGGACCAGATGTGGACCACCCGAGGATCGTCATTCATTGAGGTATGTGGGCCAAGTGCAGGTGGGTTGTGTGGCCCATCACTGGGCCACACCAATTTTGTTATCAGGGAACTTTTCTACCTTTTGGACCGCAATTACCTCAAACACTATAGCTGGGAACCGTGCTTTAAAATTAATAATGTTCACCTCTCAAAAACTGAAGATAAGTTGAAGATAGCAAAAGTGACACTCACAAATGTCTCAACTCCACAAATAATGTTTTGGAATGAAAATCTGTGCTCTGTGCCGCTTAAACGAGCAGCAATGTCAAATTGAATCTCATACATAACGCAACAAGGGGGAAGAAGGAGTGGCAGCTAAAAACCTGCACTGCAGGCGAGTCGTCGTCCATAATAAAATCCCTGAAACAACACACCGTGGAGCTCGCTTTCTTTCTGCTTCATCTCACTGTGAGAAGGGCAAAATAATCTGGGGATGCACAGTCATTTCTCCTTGTCAAAGCGTTTTTTGCCATTTGATCAACCTACATGTTTTCACCTAATAACCTATCATAGCAATGGTCAATGGACATATCAATTCATTCCATTCAAAATGACTGTTTCATGGTTTAATGTTTTTCCATCGATGATGTTATCTCCCCATTAGCAATTCCTACATTAATTAATTTAGTCATTTCAACTGCAAATATACCACAAATTATGATTTTATAGCACTATAGCTTTACATTTAAATTTTCCAGATTTTTTTACGGTGTGGCTAAAACGGGGCCCAGCTGACCGCTTTAGAGAGCCTTATGGTTGACCATGAATGTACTTCACGGAGAGAAAGTCAGAAGAGCAAGATATGCAACCCCCCCCCCCCCCCCCCCCCAGGAAAAAAACAAAAGAGTCAGCCAGCGTGTGGACTAGGTTCGCACTGGCATGGCTGCTTTAGAACATCTCATCGTTGTGGCTTGGAAAACCTCAATGGGATATGCTGCATCCACTGGAGGATTTAAGCAGATGAATATTCACAGCTCAGACATGTAATTATGTGTAGGCATAAAAAAAGATGCTAGTAGTAATAATAGTAGGAGGTCATAGAAGTGGTACTTGTACTGTTGACAATTGAGTGAGGCACAGTTTCACACATTCAGTGGACATGCCCAATGAGTTTCGCAATTGAATCAATAGCCTGAGTTCTGTTTGATCATGAAGCCTCGTTTTACATAAGCCTGCGTGGTGATTTTTTTTTTTTTTTTTTTTTAATGAAAATTTGGCAGGGTTGGTAACAACACCCTATGCTGCGTTGTGTCAAATTTAGAAGACATTTATTTTCACTTTACAGGAGCTTTCCGTGAAATTGGATAATTTCCCGCGGCACCTGTGATGATCTCGCACCTGGTTGTGAATCACTGGCCTATTGTATAATTGTGATAGAGAACAATAAGACTGTGAAAAACATGATCAATGTTCAACAAGGGAGTAAAAATGCACTGAAATGGTCTATTCCCATCCCACATTAGATTGAATTGTTTCACTTTGTTTCTGAATAGCCCCACACTTACCCCGCGAGGTCCTACCTGGAATCCTTGCACAGTGATGCGCACTGTGTCCCCGACTTTGGCCCTGCTCGGGGTCATAAAGAGCTTTGGGCCTTTCGGGGCAGCTGAAGGGAGATAAAGAGAGAGAGAGAGAGAGAGAGAGAGAGAGAGAGAGAGAGAGAGACAAAAGGTCATCACGCTGCGCATGGAGAATAGAAGCACCTGTTCTGTCACAGGAGGAGAGGGACAAATACAATTTCCTGTCAATTAAGGTCACCAGGCAAAAGGCAGGGGACCTCGCAGGTCCCTTTATCAGAACAACGGTGCTGGATGTATTCCCCCTCAGAGAGAAAGAGGGACTAAATTGGAAGGATACTCATTACTGGAGGAGAATGGGAGCGTGGCGGGTGGAGTGTGGAGGTGGCGAGATAAGGGACACTCAGAGAGCTAATTCCCTTCTCTTGCTGGGGACAGTCAGCGCTCGGTGGCTTTCATTTGGACCCGCTAAAACAATGTGGCGCGAGGAGCACGGAGGTTCTAATATTCCAAAATTATACGGGGTCAGGATATGTCCCTTATGTGCTGAGTCCAGATAAAAAAAACAAGAATGATTTGCATAATGTTAGAAAAGCAAAAAGGGCCATTTTCCTGGAGAGCCGGTGACCACGCGATATCGTTTCGGGCCTGCCTAAGCAGGTCTTGCATCATGTGAGCCGATGAACAAAGAAGTTAACAGCGCCACACGCTGAGCAGCGTGGTGCCATTGTAGACGAATGAACTAATTAATCAGGGATGTGAGTCGAGCTAAGGGCCCACCATCAATAACACCACTCGTCCTCCATTCATTTGCTGCTTTTAACTCTTAATATAAATCACATTAGACGCTTAGTTTCATTGATGAGGGGAAACTAAGGGATAAATAAATAAAAGCAACTAAATAAAATCACTGGGCAGCTATTAATCTGGCTATGGATGCGAATGAATGGATGTTTTTTTTAAGACTACAAGGCATAAAAAAAGACAAATCACGCTCTTGTATTTGTAATAAAACAGAGCACGTGGCTAAACGTATAACAAGGGACAAAATGCAAATCCTCCTATCTGACAGAGGTGTCAAATCCAGGTACAGAAAGTAAACTCTGCCACAGTTTGTCTTTAGCCACAGGTGCTGTGTATCTTTCGTGCCTGCCGACCCATCAAGTAAGAAATTACCAACCGAATGAACCTTTTGTCATCTGCCTATTTGTGAAAATGTGTCTGTAAAGCTACCTCTGAAATCCCATCCCACTGTGATGTAACATTAGGGCAGAAATTCAGAAGGGCTCACTCACAGACCTACCATGCATAGTAACCTCCCCGACACCAAGTTTCTATGCCGTGGCTTGGCAGCCAAGTTGGCCAAAGATCGACGTCAAATGTCAAAAGGTAAGCAGAGCTGCAGTGAGTTTGTTTGGATGTACAACATTGGAGTTCTCTCTCAGCTTCTGCTAAATGGAACACACTTGATTGCTTGGTAAAGTTGTTGACACGGATCTACACACTTATTGAAAAGTACTGAACATGCGGAGTGCTGCCTAAACAAGTGAAAATACTCTCAATTGAGATGAATCACTTCAACATACCTCCTTGACCTCAATTCTTACTTTCTTATTAGGCACCGGCTTGACGCCTCTTGTGGCATCTTAGCATGTTATAGAAAGAGCGCAAAAAAAAAACACAAATGGGTCCATTTTTCAGCAGCTAGCTGAGGTTCAGTAGAACTAAACATGAATCTGAGTAGAACCACAAATAAGAGAGAGTTCACTCTACAACCGTATTCATTAGACTGTATCATTTTAAAACTCCTGAAAGGGAAGTATGCCGAAGTGCATCATCAAAAGGACTCTAAGTAGGACAGCAACGTTGAACAATAAAAATGATAAATCTCTGACATTTTCAAGATGAGAGAAAACATCAACATATTTCCCTTGGCAGCAGAGTCAAAGACGAAGCACGCGTGACACGGCCTGGCGTGTCTTCTCATGCCCAGGACGGATGGCATTTCACAGGCTACTTCTGGCAACGGCGAGCGCAATCGGAGGAGCTTCACCGTTTTCATGGTGTCACACATGGAACTCGTCGGACATATGGCCGTTAAAAAAAGATGATGGCCGATTTCTGGGATGCGGTCCAGTGGCGACAGTTGGCGTCCGACGGCACCCACCCCCGATGAGGGCATCAGGTACCCAAACGGACATGAGGCCGAACAGCTTCCACCAGGGAGTGATCCAGGACTCCCTAGGACTACATGTATGTATTTTGACTTTTTAAACATGGCAGTTGGTCAATAAAGGGCGCGAGGGTGTCGCCACGCGACTCAGCGGATCATCTTGAATAAGATCAAAATTAAATCGTGAGAATGAAATACAACCAATAAAAATATTTCGAAGTACTGTATGTATTGTCATGGACTGGTTCGTGTGATGATGAATGTGGCAAAAGTGCAAGACACCAGAAAAAGGAAGCTGAGAAGCGGGTCAGTAGGATGTGAAAACAAAACTCATCAAAAACTAAGCGGCAAAACAAGACACAAAGAAGAATCAAAACACTAAATTAACAAAGTTCAAAAGCAAGATTCAAAGTAAGATGTAATGACTGCATGACAATAGCAAACATAACATGACTCATGACAGCAACAAAGAATGAAGAGACTCGGGCTTCCGCAAAAGCAGGGAACTAAAGACAAGATGAATGATAAGACAACGAGGTACACCTGGACAAGGCACCAGTGGCTGAAGGGAGCTGATTAGTAAACACACGGCTGACGAGAACAGGTGGAAACACAAACCTGATGAGCAAGACGACAAAAATGCACTAAGGTTCAGACTGCCAGCCAAAATCAGATTTTTAGCCCATCCAGATTGAAACTGGATGGCTCTTTTGTAGTCTGAATGTGCAATCAGTGAAAGATGGATTGATTGACAGGTCGAACTTCGGCAGTTGAGATTGTGGTTTTACATAATTCACTGAAGTCACTTTTGCACTTTTTAGCCGATACGTGAAAGAGTGCGGACGTACACAGTACTCCAGAGACAGAGGAGAGGGAGGCAACTTCCTCTTTGGTGGCTAACGTCTTATTCTGCGTTGGGGAATTTGTGAAGAACGAACTGCATTTATGCAGGTGTCTGCTGACCGAGCAGCCATTTTTTTTTTAACCATTACACACCTAAACATTACACCTTATTACTTACAACTGCCCTTGACCACATACTGGAACTCATAAATGAAACTTAATTCTACAATGGAACGTTTTGCCAACGTCATCTTTTTCTAGCCTTTATCCACACGTTGCGTCATGCTTTTACAAAAGACAACTTTTTGCACGTGCATCAGGTGTGCTTTGACATCAACAGGTGCGGCCAGCTGCACTGCAGACAGGAAAAGTTGAGGGCAGCCTGTCGCATTTACTGGATGAGCGCTTTAGTTAAAGAAAAAAATAAGCCGAGAGGCGCATGAAGTACATTTCAAAAAGGACTGACGGTCGGATCAGGCGGCGGCCCCATCCAGGTGAATCCGGCCCTGTAATTCCTTTCACGGCTCCGAGCGGCAACACTAAAGCCACCAGATAAGACGTATTGATGAGTGGCCAACACTAACACAAATAACTGCATGTGTATATACACACACACCCAGACACAGACACGCACACACATTCGCATCCTCTATTCACATGCCAATGCCATCTGGAGCCGGGCATCTGCTCTTTGATTATCCCTGACTGGCAAAGCAACAGCGACGTGAGGTAGAGTTGAACCCGGTGCATGAAATAAGACTTGCACTGCCTGTGTAACAATGTTCACATTGCACACCTTTGCTCGCCGAGACTCGACGCCAAAAGACCACCTTTTAAATATTCAGGCGCCGACCTGAACTCACATGGACGGAAGCCAGGAGTGAGCGTAACAATCTGACGGCTGAGGCGTGCTCGATTCCAACACCCCGAGGCCCAGCCGGCGTCGGCCTCTCGTCCCATTCGTATGGCAAGCGCGTTGCCCTTCATGAATATTCAAGGAGTGTGATACAACATTGGTTCGATTGTCATTCCGTTTCATGTGACGATATTAAATCGCTGAAAGATTTATCGCTTACGGCCGCAGAAAAGACCGCCTATTCATTTCGTGGCCAAAAGCCGCTTGCAGTAGTAAAACTGTGCCCGCATTTGTGCACTTATCACGAATACGACATGCAAGTGGTAGTTATTTTCAATTAGACATTCAGCATTTTGTTCACAGCTTCAAATGATTTCCAGGTGTCTGTGACGTGCATATATCAAAATACTCTGGCCTCTATTTTTGTTTGGCAGGAATTAGCCTGTTTTTGGGGGCGGACCTGTCTCGTGTACGTGAGCCAGAGCTCGTTCAATTTCACATATTGCTCCGCCAATGTTGACTAGAGAATTCTTTACCACGATGACTACAGAAGTGAGTAAAAAGCATGGATTATATTATCCCTCATGGAAGCAGCACTTCATCACCAAGACAATGAATTACACGTGTAATTGCACCCAACTTCACCAAGCTCTCAAGTATGTGTTGCTATTCAAACGCTATCGCTGTTAGCTAATACTAAGGTGTGTGGCTAACAAAACGTAATGCAGCTCTGTTTACCTTTTGGCGTAATACTTCAGACAGTGTAGTCCAGCCATGTTTAGAAAGCGGCGGTTTTGCGGACAACTGGAAATTCGGCGTGGAGGACATTAATCTTCAAGTTAGCCCCAACGTAAGATCAAATTTGGGCAGACATTCAGAAAGAACTGAGCAAAGCCATATTTTAAGCACAGAACAAAAGATTTACTTGATTGGTTAATTTCATAAAAGGTGGGTGAGCTGGCAGTTCAGAGACACAACTATTTGTACACAAGACCGTAAAAGGCCAATTTTCCAGAATACATCCTCTCTGAAGTCAAACAATCCATACGGCTACAACCTTGACTGAGGAGATTTTGCTCTTTTGTGACTGAAGTGTTTTGTTTTCTCCTCTGCCGAAGTGTGCTGAGGAGTGTTTGGCATTCCGCATGCGCTCTGATTCCATGGCTCATCTTCTATTCCCTCTTCTTCTCAAAATGAAAATCAAATGTCTGATGAAGAACACGATGGTGATAAACGAACAACATCAAACAACTTGTCAAAATAAAAGTGACAATGACATTTAGCAAGAGTTTTTACCCATCCTGTCGCCCCTCTGCGGGTTTGTCATGGGTTTAATCATCCATGTTGGAGGGAGCGAGCTGTTAAAATATTTACTGCACTACGCTTCAGTCTGATGAAGATCGCTCATGTCGCCGGCGCTCTGACTGACGCTGCTGAGTCAGTTTTGCACGTGATGAACTACATTTCTCCTCTCTGGGGGGGATGGGATGGTGACAGCTATTGCTCTCCGCCAGGAATTATTCCGCGATACGAGGACTCCCGCTAGAAAAGTAAGACCTGGCAGCAACAACAACATAGCTTCAAAAAAAAAAAAAAAGTCTCTCACTTTCATGAATAAAATACATTAAAATCACATCATCCCATTAGATGTGTTTTAATCATTTATGGAAACAGAACAAAGCCGCCAGAGATTAGCAGCTAGGAAGGAAATTTAAGACGGAAAAAAAAAGCAGTAAGCACACATGGATATTTTTTGGAGGGGGGGGGGGGGGGTGTCACACTTCTTAAAAATCAATAAAAAGGTTAAAAATCCGATATGCATGTACTAATTTAAACTCAGACTCTTGACTCTGATATTGTTCATGTTTTGGGGGAAGATATGCATCTCCAACTGCCGTGATGATGCCTTCAGGGAAAAACATCAGAAAAGAAGAAGAAATTTTTCTTCTTTTCAATTGATAAAACTGAACTCCTTTTTTTTTGTTTCACAAGTGTTCTTTTGCAATTATAAGACAGTAAAGAATATTAATAGAAAAACAATTGTTTTTACATTCGGACGCTCGTTCAGATTATTTGCAATATTTGCTTTGGGAAGAAAATGCCGAAATGCAATATAAAACAGATTTTGCTTACGTAGACTTAGAGGGTTAGCTTTTGTTAATTTTTACAGGTTTGAAAATAGTAATTGCTCATAGGCTAAATGCAGTTTATGAAAACGTTATCCCCGAAGCTTCAGACAGGTTGTGATCTGACAAGGATTTGACCACCAATTTGGCCGACACTCCAAAAATGTCATGTGGAATTTTCTTTCTTCTTTTTTTGTTTGTTTTTTTTCATAAGTATATGATCTCAGCCGTATCTCAACGATCTGATTTATAAAAAGTCTTTAAAAGTATCTTGTTAATATCTCACAAAAAGTTTTAACTGATTGACTGAGAATGAGAAAAATCTAAAATTGTGCCAGTCCTAATTTTGTTTCGCCAAGGCCCGTTGTCAGTGTGGACTGATTCACTGTCGACAGCATAAAGGAGTGTCCCTCCTGCACTAATTGAGACCCGATAGAATCAGCCTAATTACCTAGCTATGGACGTGTGTGCTCTGGCAAGAAATCTTCCTGGCGCACAAAAAAAAGTGAACCTGTCTCAAAAACAACACTGGAGCCGTGAGTGATGCAACAAGAAGATGATACCTCCAGCGCTCGGTCGGTAGAGAGAAACATTAACAAGCAGCGTCATTCGATGTTATATTATTGATTTTGGAGAGCATACACAAAAAGTCTCTCTTCAGTGCGAATTTCTTTTCTCACGATTATGTGCGCCTCTCATGGATCACGACGCTCATCTGCAGAAGAATGATGCCAACGTTTCGCCTTTGAAGTGTTAATTAGAAATGCTGGGAGCCATCTTTGTTTTTAGTTTGTAGAAAAAACAGAGGGAGCTCGTGCATTTATCTCCAGGATAACACGTAAAAAAAACAATACATTACCGCCAAAAGTTTGACTCTCGTTTGCTTCATTGGATTTATTCTTTTTATATTTTAATATGCACAGAAATACACCCCTGCTATTGTTCCGTCTTGTGAAAATAAATTGATGTAAAAGAAAAAGTCTAAGAGCTACTGAGACATGCACAAAATTGAGAACTTGGTGCACCATGTTTGAATTGTCATCCCACTTGTCTAATTCATCTTGACTCTTTCAATAATGGTGGTGCGTTAACTCAATCTGGGGGTAGAGCAGACAGTGCTGTGAATTGGCCTGTCAATCAGTGTTTTTGCCTCCGCACCCTTAAATTTCCAATTTGCTCGGCCGCAACACAATTAGTCGATATCAAATTCAAGTTGTTCATAGGACGAGAGGGAGATTAATGAGCCTCATATATATATATATATATATATATATATATATATATATATATATATATATATATATATATATATTTTATATATATAACTGTATATTTATAAATTCTGGCGAGAATATACAGTAGATACTGTGAATCCTCACTATATTGAGGTTCATCTTTCACTCTGCCACTATATCACAAGGTGTAAATGGTTAGAAGTTACAACCCAAGCGTCATTGAGAAAAGAAGAACCTACTGAGCAGAGAGGTTCATACTCCCTTGAGTACCGGTACATGTTGAACAGTATGGTTTGGCAGAACATTCTGGTGTTTACATTCACAGTGTTTAATCTTTAATTCTCTTTAATTGTATGCGATGCCGCTCCGTCTGTGTGTAGTACCGTAATATCTATGCCAGGGGTCGGCAACTTTTTTGCACTCAAATAACCGTTTCGACTGTTTCCACAGAAATGAAAACACTCAGAGCCGCAAACACTTTTTTGAAAGAGACCTTCAACTCTGCGATTTCTTTTTGTCAGACTTCATAGGAGGACTTCATGTGTTGTGTATATATTTATATATAGTTATAAATTCTACTCTAAGCTATTGTGTAGCTTTAGCCTCGGCATATACCTCAACCTTTCAGTTTCTATGCTTGGTGAGCTCAATTTGATTTTCCAGTCATCCAGTTCCGTACCACAGCCCCTTCCTGACCACAAATTTGTATTTCGTGCACACGTTACGATGCTCCCCCGATATTCCTGAGTGGTATGTACTGAGCCCTGCCACGAGTCTTGAAAATCCATGAGTAATTGATCCCCACCCAGACAGGTTTCTAACTGCCTATAGATGCCAGAGGATGAAGGGCAAGCTCCTTTTATAAATTGCTAGGGCCTGATTAAATGAAGCTCCTCACCTCACTTCAAAATAATTCCCTGGTTTCAAGACAGCACCAAAGCAATATTTTTACATTAGACATGGCTTTGACCTAAGCACAAAACAGTGAAAAGGTAAGAAACAAAGAAAATAAGATCCCCACAAAAATCAGCCAAATTCACGATTGACGAACTGTGAATATGCAGAGGAATATGCAGGTGAATATTTTGCAGCCACAAATTAGCATTTTGTGTACCTTATATCTATATACTGGCTGCATTCCCCCCCCCCCCCACGTTATGTCTCAGGCTCCGTATAAATTGGAAGTACAAAAGAAAAACAAAGCATCCTACCCAATGTGACCTCGGTTTGCATGGGCATCGAGAGCGCTGGGTGTTTGACTTCGCAGCTGAAGAGGGCATCGTTATCCAGCTGTGGGTTGAGGGTCCACGTGAGCCGCGCCTGCACCACCACCGAGCCGTCGCTTTGCGGGATGTGTGTGTGGCTGAAGTAGTACAGGGGGTCGGTGCTGTGGACCCAGCGAGGGAACTCTCGGCTAACCACCGTCTCCGGGATGACCTCGGTGGCAGGGCTGGGCTCCGAGGCCTGCAGGCCCTGCGTGTGGACACGCTGCGGCCGTTCCGTGTACAAACGTGCCGACCGGCTCTCGGGGTCCAGCAGGGAGAGTGAGCGTTGCAGTTTGGTCTCGTCCAGGTCCCGGCTTATAAGCGGCCTGGCTCCTCGGAACCCCGCCAAGCCGCCGCCCTGTTCGCCGGCTGATGGCTGAATGTAGGAAATCACCTCGATCAGCTCACCATCCCGCTTGAAGTACACCTTGGACACAACATGAAAAACGGAATTCAACATCCACTGCTTTGTGTACTCGACCAAAAGACATTCAAAGTGTGTGTGCATGGGACCCAGGAAATACATACATACATCATCACCAGGAAACATGTGTTTGCAAAATTCGGGAAGTTTGAGCTTGTTGAGGCCCTCAAATAGATGATTCATTTGTAGGAAAAATAATAATAAATACAGCGATTCCATGAGGGCTCTTGCTCTGCTTGGTGCTCGGACCTTAATTACATTTTGGGCCACTGACAGAGAAAAGGACGCCAGCAGCTCCAAACAAAACAACACTTGTTTGGAGCTTCTGGCCACCCGACAAACATACGATGGAAATTCATCAAAGCACTAAACTGCGTGAAGGAACAGTCTCGTTTGGGACCGAATGGGAGATAATACCATTGAGGCTGGTCAACACTCGTTTGGATCTGCCCAAAATAAGCTCATGCCCAAATATGATTGGACCACCACACTGTAGCCCACAAGTACCACAAGTTGTCCCAAAGTTTTAGCCCATTTGTGTTGCTTATCCTCTACAGGGTCTGGGAGGATAGAACCTATGGCAGCTGACACAGTACCTGAACTGATCACCTGTCAATCACAGGACTGACATGAATCAGAATCAGAATCATCTTTTATGACCAAGTATGTAAAAAAAAAAAAAAAAATGCAAAGAACTCTCTCGTACTTAAAGCCACTCTTAAGACAACAACAAACAAGCCACTATAACAAAATGTACATTTGGGACATAATCACCCTAGAACTGAGAATCTTTAAGCAATGTAAGGTGACCAGTAGTGTGGCAAGGCAAAACTGAATACTGTACACAAAAGACACAAAACCTGTGGCACTCACGTTCACACCTCACTGCTTGGGCGCTCACTCGCCGTGCGAAGGCTAAATCACTTGTACCCATGTACAAGATAGGTATGCTTACATATATCTTTTTATATTACATTATACTTCTCTGACTGCACAAAGCCCTATTCGTAATTATAGACACCTTTCAAATGGCGATGTCATTGCCTGTACCAGGTGTCAGGAGGGACACCTGCTCTGCTCCACTTCCCAGAAACAGCCTTCAAACCGATATCAAACTTAAAGAACTTGTCTCTTACCTGCTTTTAAAACCACCATTAAACCATTCTACATAGTTCTATTATGTTCTTCGGACATACTGTATATTGATGAATGGCACACAGTTCCTAGGTGTCTTTATATACGTGTGTCATTCTCTAATCAAAGTACTGCAAGGATCAAAGTTGACTCGAGAAAATTTTTGCACCCCTATTTTTTGTCTGATTAGCCTGTTTTAAGGGGGCAGCTCAATCTCATGAAAGTGAGCCAGAGCTTATCATGCCCGTTATAAAGCTCAGGTTTGTGAACTGCAAAGCACATGCGAGCCCATACAATGACAGTAATATTTCTTCTCAGGAAGTCACCACTTCATCCCCAAGCTGCTGAATTGTCAATGTGCTGATTCATGCGTAACGATTTAATGTAGTTGTGTTTGAAAGTTGTGATTTTCCAACCAGCTGAGCTACCAAGTCATAGGCAAAGGAACTCATTGTGGCCTCTCTAAATAAGTTGTATTATATTGTCACAATTCAGCAAAAATCAAAAGAAGGGCACACTCCCATGCAGGCACATCTCAGAAATAGGCGGATAACAGAAGATGTACAGTACTTGTATGTGGTACAGTACTTAAATGTGGTGGTTTCAAGCATGTAAAAGGTATCAATAACATTTATTCTTTAAGGCATGATGAAGTTCTGGCGGGCAGATCACGTACACATAGTCTATAATGATAGCACTGTGCGGGTAAACTCTAGAAACAAGTCATGCTAATGCTATCATTCACACATGCCCTGATGTGGAAATAATAATGGGGTTACTGGTATCCATGGAAACGCAGCCACTAACATTGAGCAAGCACTATCGAGCGAGCACTTTTGAGCCGGTGCACGTGCCGCCCGGCTTGCAAGCTAATGATGTTGCTTTTGTTGCGGCAAACATGACCTCGGTGACAAGACAGCAGCAACAACAAAAAAACAGATAAGCGTTGTCCAAAAATACATCGCCTATCTTGCGTGAACACAATCACCATAGGCAGGCTTCAGGTGCTCTGAATGTACGTATGGATCTGGATGCTTGCTAAGCTGAACTACACTTTTGAGAGTTTGTGACAGTGCCGAAGGGGAGAAATGAGTGTCACATTAAAAAAGACTCATTCTCCGAAAAATGATTGCATTTCGGGGACCATACACTCTACCCTCTATGTGAATGTAAATGTATTGCCTGCGGAACTTCCTTAAGGTGGTACTCGAATTTGTTTGCACTCATTATTGCGGTTTTCACACTCAAGGTAGCGACCCTTAAGGTGCCAAGTGCTTCCAGTGGCGACATACATTCACTGAAGTTTATATATATGTGGCTCATAGACACAAGGGATACACCGATACAACTTTCTTTCAGGCCGAGGATAAGTGCTTACTTTTGAGTACTCCGATACTGTCTTGCAGTTGTAATCGACATTTGTTGTGTGCTTCGTCTGTTGTGTGTATCTTGGCCTCCAGGGGGCAATGTGATGCATGCATGGTCACGGATTTGATAGTAAGACACCAAGACGTTTGTTGTGTAATATTTAGCAGAGAAGAAAACATACATGCAGGCATGTGTTATAAAATACTGAAAATATTTCGGTATGTGTTGAATTTTTATATTGGTTATTTAAATGTTTATACCACAACCATGATGATACTTGATAGCCTCTCTGTTTATTGAATAAACCCTCCTCATCATGGATTTCAGGTTTGTGGTCGTTCTTTTTCAGAGGTTTTTTTTTTTTTTTAGCAAAGTTTATAACTATTTTGTTCCACCTCTTTTTTTAATCTTGGGTGTGATTTCACTGTTGACCATGAATTGGCGGCACACTACTTAGTTTGACGCAGTGTCAATTTGAAAGAAGAATGAAAACAAGAAGTACTTTTATTCCAGCCTATTTATGATTGAAGATTATTGAATGTAAATCCGCTTTAATCCTGCTTGTTACGCCTACAGAAAGCAATAGCTGTAGGTTAACTTTATAGTTGACATCTTTGAGCATGATTAGCGACGTATACTGTGAGATATTAAGTTTGGTAGTTGGGGAAGCATTTTGATTTATTTGCTGTAAAAACACAATTTGTGTAATCCAAATATGTTATTTCTATATCATGGATTTCAATTATTGCCTGGGTGTGGAGGGGGGATTACTCTACGTGTTAGCGTGTTAGCAACAAGACAGCAGATTGTGTTTGATGAAATACACATGTAATTGTCATTATTTTGTGAAAGCTTTATCGTAAAACTTTTAACTGGGAGTGTTAATAAACAGCTTGAAGCAAGTTCACGTGGGCTATTTACCAAATAGACACGATAAGTCTCTGCAAGGAGACCATGAGCCCCAAATGGAAATGGATTTGTCAACAAGACATCATGGGAAAAAGCCTCAAACACATTAGATGAGCCACTCGGGAGATCAGTGTGCTGTTAGCAGAGTGGAAGTTAAAACTAGTTTCTGCTTTTTGCTTGTGTGATAGGATTGTTTAAAAAAAAAAAATAGGCCTTCACTAACCATAATGGAACTTTCAAACATAGTTTACTTATTTGTAAACATGTATGATTGTACAAATGACAAAATGCATTGGGAGGTTTAAGAGTTAAATTAATTCAGTGATTGATCTCAAAACTCAATGTACTCAAATCTCAAATAGTGAACGGACAAATGTGGTGTTTACTGCCACCAGATAGCAGTGGTGTATCTGTCAAGGTACCACTTTATAAAAATGTTGCTCTAAACATTGCCAGTATGGTCCGTGAAGTTTTTTTCCAAACGGGAAATGGGAACAAAGTGAGCAGAATATTTTTTTCCTTGATTTTTCTTCCATTTTTCAACAGCATTTCTCAAAGTTGTCCCTAAATACTCTTTCTTGTAAGTTGATGGAACGGAATATGAGGATTGACAGCTTTGAACTGGAGGTGAGAGACTATTTTCTGGTGTTGTTGTGGCCCCTGCAGTTCTCCCCCCTTTTTATTTACGAGGAAGGAGATCACACACAGATGAAAATACTGCTTGTGCAGACCGAAATAGACATATATATATATATATATCACCATTAGAGCGTGTTTAATGCACTCCATGTGGATTATATTATCTTTTGGGAATGTGGATGCTGTGTTTATTTCTGTCATTGATTTTCTTTGCCACATTTAGTCAGAATCACAGGGGAGATATTATATATTCTTCAAGATTGTACAGTTGCATTTGATTGTGTAGCATTTGGGGGCTCGACAACATGTCACAACAGGATGCTCAAGTGAGAGTACTCAAACTTTTAGAGGATCGGTCATACGATTGTCAACTTTCCATTGATGTTCGTCAAAGCAGGATTAACTTTTAATTTCTTATTGCGGACGCAGTAGTTGCTACGCTTCAGTCACGGCTGAGGTGTGTGTGGCAGTGTGGCATACCAAACGTGACAACCCACACTGGTTTATTTTTCATTAAGTAAGGGCTTGTCTTTTTTTATTTAGAACTTATAACAGCTGACCAGTAGGTGGCAATGTAAAGAGCGACAATCTAGCGTCCCGTGTAGTGACTCATGCACAACATTGGGACAAACACACACACTCTTACATGACAAGCACTGAACCTTTTATTACGATGGACAACAATCAGAAGCTCTTTTTTACTATACACATGAGTCCAATTATCAAAGTTGTGCTATTGGCATCCACTGGTTAGTCATTGTCAGTGAAAAGACCTTTTCTTATTAGAAATTATGTTCCCCCGCCTGATACTGTCCCCGTCCCACAGAGTTTTTTTTTCCCCAAACCCTTACAGGAGTTAGGAGGAGGAGGAGTTAGTCTGGGGTTGTTTCCCCCCTTCTCCCTCCCCAGGGTTTTCTTTTATTTATTTTTTTGTCATCTGAGAAAACAGGCCGTTATAATAGGTCACCTGATGGACCCCTGTTCTGTATGCCCCTGTTGGTCATTGTTTTTATATTTCTCTTGGACGGGTTGTGTCTGTTGCATTTCGTTGTACCTTGTGGTACAATGATAAAGCTACTGTATTCTGAGTCTGATTCTTACGACAGCTAACCAGTGGGTGGCAGTGTCTAGGATGAGATGAGTTTCCACTGTAGTGGACTCAAAAATATTAAAGAAAATCTTTTGAATACACATAGTAAACTGGTCATTTCATTCATTTGAAAAAAGAGTAACTTGAGAAGTGGGTATAATATAACAGACGGTTAGTGGGGGGGAACCTAATGTCCCTGAGAAAATGAGGCAGCAGCACCATACTGTGTTTTTTAAATATTGACATCATTCCAAGTCCATTTAATGACCTGTACACTTTGTGTTTATTCCTTTGAGCTGTTAAAATTATATTTTCCAAATATGCAGCTCAGTTTGACAGGCGTTGATAACAACAACAACAACAACAACAAAAAAAACACTGAAGTGACTTCAAATGGGAGCGCAAACACTGATTAATTTTCCTCAAGTGATTATGAATCTGTTAGAGGATGTCGCTCACTGCGATACGTGTCAAAAAATAAACATTACATTTCCCACAGTGACACGGGCACATCGCTGTGCCCCTCATGTGATTTTCCGACATTCAGAATGCAATTTGTAATGTGAAAAACAAAAAGGAAAACTGCAAACAACCAGACATGTCTCAATAATTCGCTGCTGAAAATAGAAAATTGTAGATAACAACATAGCCCACTTCCCTACCTGCTGCGGTGGGAGGCAGGATGGGAGACTTTAGTTGTGCTAATAGCACTGACGCTAGCAGCCCCAAAAAAAAGCCAGTTTGAACCAGAAACTGTCTAAATGACAGCGCAGTATTGCAGAGGTGGGGGACTCGGGAGTCACATAACAAACATAACACATAACAAATACAGCATCTAACTTTATCTGTCACTAGAAAAATAAAGACAGATAAGCTATGGCAAATTCATATTATGAATAGTTTGTAAAAAAAATTAAAGACCCTATAACGTGAATTCAGAGATTTGTTATTAAATACAGTAACATGTTTGGGGATAATTGCTGAAATCGTGAAAAGACTCACTCTAGTGCACCACCTTGTCAGCCATGAGTGCATGCACATTATTGAGGGAAAGGCGGAATAGCAAGGGAGGAAAAAAACATAAATGCTATAAGTACATGCACGTCACAGAGAGAAGGAAGTAGTGAGTTAAAAAAAAAACCACCCAAGAACCTTAAAAGTCCGACATGACAACCAACATATGGACAGGGGTTTCGCGTTGGCATGGCCTCTTTAGAGTGCCTCGTTAGGCTTTAAAGGTATATTTTCATAACATTTTGAATGCATAAAAAGATGCACGACGAAGTGGCATCATTTTTCCAGTTCATAAACCAGTTCATAGTATTTTGACAGTTGAGCAGGGTGCTGTTGATCTGGTAGCGTTGTTATCAATACTCTTTGTAGTGTCATTTTGACACTACATTTTATTTTCACTTTTTTCCACAACTTTCATGTCTATTATGCATTTAATTGAGAAGACAATAACGTCATTGACAATACAGAGACTTTTTTGACCGCTAAAAACAAAGTGATGAGTTTGCTTGCACAGCTTACTTACGAACTTAATGCCACGCACATGACTCCCACCTATGCTGACTTGAAGCTAAACTAAAGAATCTCCTTTTGTTTTCATTGACAAGAGCAACAGTGAAGTATGTACGCGTTGAATATGACTGCGGGGTGATGTCAATAAACTGTGAGGGATGCCTCTTGGAATGATGTTCCTTTCACTGTTATTGAAACGTCCCATAGAGGAGCAGGCTCACTATAGCGGGCCGGGCTGCTGCGCTGTCTATCATGTTTATTGTCACCGTTATCAACATCCACTATCGTCTTGTTTCGCAGCAACATGCAGCCGCTAGCAGGTCCAAGCCAGCGTTTTAATGCAGCAACACTGCCTGCGAACACGTTCAACTGTTTGTACTTGTACGTAACAGTCAGCAGATATTAAGCTCATGGCAGGCACGCCTCTTGAAGGGGGATGATAGTGGCTCCACCACGAGTTTTTCCTCCCATTATACCTACGGCAGCCACAGTTGCGATGGTATTCTCTGCAGTGTGGGTCGGTGCGTTGTCTTGCATGTTAATTATTTTACTGCGCAAGGCAGGCTTCTCAGAAAGGTTGCAGTCAAGGGACGATGGTGGCCACACTGCGAGTTTTTATCCCTTTAATACTAACAGCAGGAATCCCGTCAACATTTTTTTCTGCAGGGTGAGATGGTGCACCGTCTCGGCACAAAAGCGTTCACTGTTTGAAAAGAGGGATGATGATGACGCATGATAAGTAGGAAAGCTGATGAAGTTATCGCGAGGATCTTTTTTTTTTTTTTTTGATGTCCCTGCTGCTGTTTGGAGGCATATCGCCATCCCCACTCACAGAGCTTCTTTTTCCATCGGTGATGATGAGGTGTGCTTGACATTAAGGATGCTCCGACCCGATCACCTGATCTGAAATTGAGGCCGATCACATGATTGTCAGCTGATCCGGAATTGGGCCAGAAAGATTGTTTTTCTTCATTCAGCCTGTGCACATTGCTCTCCTGTACTCATGCAGCAGAACGTAAATTGTGTGCGGAGCGACAAGGAGACACGAACAATGTGAATACACTCGGGGTAATCCGAGAGATACTTCCTTCTAAAATAGCCTAGGCCTGCCTCGCCTCATTGTACGGGAGAGCTGCCTCTCATTGTCAAAGAGTTGAGAGCGACAGACAGGTTAGCAATTGTGACTCGTCCAAACCACTTCACTTGAAATAGGTGTTTAATGAGTGTAAATTACTTGGTGATAAAAGTCATAAATCAATAGTGTTGTTTGTACTTCCGTCATTTTAGCCTGCGCACGCCAATAAATAACCATGTAAATGTATTGTTTACCATTAGATTATCAAAATGCACTCAACCATCCCACAATTTGGATATGCGTATTGGTATTAACAGATACTTAAAACCAAAGACACGGACTCAGTGCCAAAAAAGTGTGATGGGGGCATCCCTACGTAACATGCAAGACAATGCGCCGTATCGCACTGTAGATTATACATTTGAAGCAGCGGCTACTAAACTCTGAGATCCAATGAGAGGACAGGTGGCAAAAAGGCTCCTCGCGACAATTTCATCAGCTTTCTTTCATATTAACAAGCATCATTATCCGGCCTCGTTTTCCAATCAGCGCACACTTTTGCGCTGAGAATGCGCTAATGAGCGGCACTGGGAGGTAATTAGCGCTGACATCATCATCATCATGGCAACGCATCTCGAACTATGAACATAGCCAGCCGGCTTTTAATTCGCACAGCAACTCAAGCTTTCTCTGCTAATGGCGTAGCAATTTTTTTTTTTTTTTTGTGATATATGATGGCGCAGTCGAAACGGTTCAGGCTGCAAAAATAGTTCATGATCCAAGCGGCATCATCATGTTTGAAGTATGCATTAATGGAAAAAAAAACTGCTATGCACATTTAAACAGGATTTTTGTAAAAAATGACTCATGTCTACACGTAGCCGGGTTTTTTAACAACCGTATATCCCCCCCATCGCCTGCGTTGGAATACACATTAAAAAAACGCATCCACGCGAAACCGCGGAAGTGCGTTTTCAAACGCATGTCAAGCCTCTGGGTGGCAGTAGTTAGCCAAATACTGTCCATTCAGAAGGAACTTCCGTCCTTTGACGTCACTTCTACGAAACCAAAAACACAGTGTCAAGCTCGTTCGGTCAGAATTGCTTTTAAACCTTTCAACGAGAATCGGTGGTTGGTTGCGGACAAATAAGTAAGCAAAAAGCGCATGAATGGCTATAACCAACGCAGCGCCGCGAGAATCCATGTTGACTCGCATGAAAACACAAGTCGCGCAGTGATGTCAAAGCATTGTTGTCGCACGGTGACGACGTAAATCTCGGGATGTAACCGTCCACAGCAAAACTGTAATCCGAAGATACAAATCTCCACTGCGGCCGGAAGTTTTGCGTTTTCACTGAAAAAAACCCAGGGACGTGTGGATGATAGGGCTAACCGCAGGCTTATATCCGGCATTTTCAAAAACCCCGGCTACGTGTAGACAGGGCCTTAGAGATGAAACGAAAGGTTGTCTAGCAACATTTAGGGATCATTTCCATGAGAAGGCAAACGGGCACTTTTATCACAACACACAAAAGTATCTTCCTCATGAAATAAAACAAAATAACATTAGATTCTTACAGATTTGGAGTGCATACTAGATATGTTGCATATCTTATAAAAGATGAAGGAGTTAAAGCATCCAAACTCAGTTGCAGTATTTAATTCCCTCACCCAATGAGAATCACTAAGAAAATCAAATCAATTGGCAGTATTGATAATTGAATCCCTAAATTCCTAATTGTCGTCTCACTTTTCCCTCATTAAAAACTGCTTGACTTCAAGCATTGTTCCGATTCAAACATGGATGAGATGTGATGGGTTGTAGTTAAATATAAGATGTCAATGAAAGCTTGATGCTTTGGTGACACACACGCACGCACACATGCACCGAATCGCGAGAAGAGGTTTAATCAGCCGTACAAGTGAGAACACCTGTGTGTGAAGGACTCGCTGTGTCTCATGGGAGGAAATAAAAAGCTATGAGAGTGTGTGCGTTTGTGTGTTACATCCGCTGGAGTGAACATGTTTGGCTGATTAGCTCTTTGACAAAAGCACTAGATGAAGTTGGATGACTTTTGCAAAGTTGCAGCGCACACTCTTTATTATCCGCCCAACTGATGCGTTGGCGTGCTCACACACTTTAGAAGTACGCTGATAGTACAATTGCTTGGAAAAGCAGAAAATGGTGACATGTGGTGTTGTTTCGATGGCAAGTCTAAGGCTCATTCAGCAAATAGCTAGCACTCGATGCTTTGCTTTGACTTCTGCACATTATGCACAAACAATGGCAATTGCTCTGTCTGGGCTAAAAAAAAAAAAGAGAACAAGAATTAATTCCTTTTTGGATTGATCAAAATCAACAGGGTTCTACTTTGACATAATAAACCTTCAAAGCTTGAAGAAAATGAGTGCACCCTTTGAATTCTGTTACCTATATCATATTGCACTGGATATAAGGCAAAATCAATCACCATGGGGGTGGGGTGTGGGGCTAGGTTCCCCACCGAGCGGGCACCCGAGACGGAAATCACATTCACCTTGCGTTCACCTCTCGCCGATCTTGTAATTGCTGGAGATGTGTGGACTGTGGCTGGGGAGTGCATTAGCATGCGCATGTGTGGACACTGATTAATGACTCAACGGTAGGCAGAGGGACGCCGGGCGGGTGGGTGGGGGTACCTCTCCAGCTTACAGGGCGCCCCTGCTCTGGAGGACCGGCTTGGCAAGTTTGTGCATCTCATCTACTCGATGCACTTAGGCAAATATGTACCATGATGATGATGTTGATGATCTACAGTAAGATTCAGGAGATTATCAATTTTGTGTCACCACCATAATATGCTACGTCTGATTTTACAATGTTGATGTTGCGTGTGTTTATTGAAGATTCAGCGCTGCTAAATCACTTGTGGATTTCACATGGCAACAGTATTGAAGCCATAGTCACAAAATGATACTATGTTTCATTTTTGATAGCATTGATGACCTTGACTTGAAACCCTCAATCGCAACCCAAACCCTGATTTCAAACCGTAATCCTGTCTTGAAACCCTTCTTGAAATGAACAACCCCAGTTTCAAACCCACATTGCAAACCATGACATTGAAAGCTTAATCCTGATTTGAAAACATAATTTGAAACACTAACTCTGACTTGAAACTAATCCTAACACAAAACCTTAATCCTGACTGGAAACCCTCATTTGAAACATTAGCACAGGCTTGAAATGACATTTTAAAAGCCTACTTTGAAATCCTAACCTCATCCCAAAACTTGAAACTTTAACCTTAAACCCGAGTCTTGACTTGAAACACAAACTATAAACTAACCTAGGCTTGAAACCCTAATTTTCAACCAAAACCCTGCATTGAAACCCTACTTTTAAACCTGAACCAAAAACCTGAACCCGAATATGCTCCCAGCAGGCTTACTCGTTGAAACAA
The DNA here is from genome assembly GCF_054856515.1 of Filicampus tigris. Classification (NCBI taxonomy): domain Eukaryota; kingdom Metazoa; phylum Chordata; class Actinopteri; order Syngnathiformes; family Syngnathidae; genus Filicampus; species Filicampus tigris. The sequence goes on along the minus strand of NC_141225.1, from coordinate 20,210,793 downwards.
GGCATTCCGATCAATATTGCATTTGTGGAATCTGAATTAAGCAGCAAAATCCACCCGCATTTAGCTATCTCAGGGGGCGGCCATTTTGTCACTTCTGTCGACTGAAAATGACATCACAGTTGCTCAAAAGCAGTTGACAAAAGCCCCCTGAGATGCCTGGATTTGACTGCTTAACTCATATTTCCAAAATGTAATTAATTAATCAGAAAGTCTCGTTTCAACTAGTGGGCCTGCATGGACCATAATCTTGGAGAAAAAAAAATGTTTGGGTTGACTTTTCTATAAGGAAAGCCTTTTGAGCATTTATTTTTAAAAATGTACTTGACACCAAGCTTGAGGTCCACATACTTCTTTGTCCTCACTAATAAGACAATTCAAGTCACAAGTAGAATAACTTACTAGGTCTGATGATAGACATTCCAGCACCAGCAGCAGTGAATGGCACAAATAAACAAGGGGAGGGCGGTGTGGAGGTAGGTCACCAACTCACAGAGGGTGCAGGCTTTCCTCCCTTGGCGGTGCAAACCAACGTGAAATTCTGGGCTTGGTATCGACTGAATGGCGCCGGCGTGTTCTCGGCCACCACTGAGATGTTGTTTGGAGGAGCTGATGGAACACAAAACACAAGCGGCTCCGTCACTCAGACTGAAAAAAGTTTTTGTCGGATTTTCTCCAGTTTATTTTCTCAATTGGTTGCATGAAATAAAATCATCTGGCTCCAGATACATTTTTATGTAGACTATACAACTACTTAAAAATGTATCTGGATCCATATGTTTTTATTTTGTGCAACAATTTGAAAAAATAAAATTGAGTAAATTCATCACACCATATTTTTGACTGCACCTGACACATTGCAGAACATGGCAAAAAAATACATCTTTTTTTTTCCATAAATTGAACATTTTACTTTTTAGTCAAAAAATGGTGAAACCCTAGTTTGAAACCCAAAACTGAAAGCCCATCTATGTCTTGTAACCCTAATCCTATCCCTTCTTGAATAACCTAATTTCAAACCTTAACTTGAAACCCGAACAATGTCTTGAAACCCTACTTTGTCAAAACCCGTGAGCAAGGTAAGACAGCGTTCAGAGAGGCGCGGTGAATTAATGCAAATCTATCCGAGGCAGCAAAGAAAATCCCATTTTCAACACGCCGCCATCGAGCGACTCGTTGAGGCGCTTTAAATGGCAATGTGAATATTTCATCGACAATACAGCGGCTGATTCCGGCAGATACCATCCAAGAGAGAGTTGGTTTGTACAGAGGGGTGGGAGGGGATGGAGGAGCAAACAAAAAGCATCCTTCAGCTTTGATGAAAGCTTTTTTTCTTTATTGATCACATCATTGAGGCCTTCGTCATCCTGAAGGTTGTTTCCGTCACTTAGAAAAACTTTCACATGATAAACTACTCGTCATATACCCCGCAAGTCCCATTTTACATGCATCTTATTCCAAACACGACATGAAACATTCATTTCAAACCCGAACCCTGGCTTGAAACTTCATTTTCAAACCTAACCACAGCTTGTTTGAAAGCCTGACTCTTGATTTTAAAGCCTAATTTGAAAATCTAACTTTAGCTAGAAACTCCAAGCCATCTTCAAACCCTAATTTGAAACCTAACCCTTGTTTGAACCCTTAACCCTGTCTTGAAACCCGACTTTGAAACCCTAACTGTGGATTGAAACTCGAATGTGAAACCCAATCTGTGGCTCGAAACCCCAATTCAAATCCTTAACCCGTGTTTGAAAACACCACCTGGCTTCCCTTAAATTGAAACGGGAGTCATCGTCCACTCCCTCAAGTCCATTTGGTCAGTCAGTTTCCTGTTTTTCGCCAGAATTCTAATCGAGACATGGGTAAATTTGGGATGGAAGATGAAATGACTCCAGGTCGCCGGCTTTGTTTTCAGAAACGACCATCAGGTGGCCGGCACGGCCCCGCGGGATAACGAGAAAGGTCAGCGCGGCGACTTTAATGTGTAAATCTATCAGGCGCTCTTAAAGAGACATGTCAGAGCAATGAATTGATTAAAAGCGGGTTGGGGATTTTGCCGCTGGGCCGTATGCCGCCATGCTGGCGCACCCCTTAATTGCTTATTGATGGCATTCATATGCTTGTAAATTAACCTTAGGACACTCCATTAGCTCCCTGACAACCTGGCGCAGCACGAGTCATAGCGACAGGCTAACAAAATATACTTAACACAAAGAGAGACACAACACTGGCTCCTTTGCTTGAAACCCCATCCTTTGTTTAATAACCTGAACCCAGGCTTGAAAGTTTAAGACTGGGTTGAAACTTAAAACCCAACACAGGCCTGAAACTCTACTTTAAAACCTGAAACCAGGATTAAAACCCTACTCTGAAACCTTCACCTTGTCTTGGAATCCTATTTTGAAACCAACAGCATGCCTTGAAAGGAAAACCATAGCCTTTGTTTAAAACTGTAACTGTGGCTGAAAACATTGGTTTGAAACCACAAGCCTTGTATAACAAAACCCTGTCCTGATATGGACTTGAAACCCTAACTTAATACCCTTACATTTACATGAAACACTACATTGAATCCATAACCCAGCCTTAAATCTTGAACTAAAGGTAAGTTTCTTACATACTGTACTGTACTGAATGCATAACCACACATTGGGATACATTTGGATCTTCAAGAACAATCCTATCATTTAGAGGAAATATTTTTCTCATGAATTTGATATTAATATTAATGATAACTACAATAACTCTCAAATCACAGACTTCGCCAGTTGGATAATGGTTTCTAATCCCCTGACAAGTACCTTTGCCAGCAAGCCTCTACAATCAGCGCTCTTGACTTCTTGCTGCATGAACTGCGGGGATAAATAATTGATCACGACACACTCTTGTTTCCCACCACGTGAGGCCATCCGACGAGCACGGGTAGAATTGAAAAAAAAAACAACATATTCACAGATTCTGCAAAGGATTAAGACGCTGTCTGCGTCCCTCCTTGAGCCGTCCAAGTGCACGGTTGCCCGTTTCAGCTTCAGTACATTTCTCTGCAGGTTGAGCACTTACACTCGAGTCAAAACGCAACAAAAATGTTCAAGCAGCGAGGCCGGGTGCGCAAAGCAAAACAATAGGAAAACTTCGCCAAGAGAGGAAAATTTCAAAAGTTGAGAAACTTTTTAAGAAAATAAAGTCAATCCGCAGCTTTGTTTAAAGACGGAAAAAAGATTGAAGCGCAGATTTAAAAATTCTAACTCGGGCGTCTTGCCTTCTCCTCCTTACATAATGAAAGAGGCTCGCTGAGCTTCCACCCGGCGCCGAGACAGAAACATCTCAGCTGGAATTCCGATTGTGTTCGCTTCTGCTATTTTGCCGGGAATTAATCATATTGACGCACGTCAGGTGAGCGCTTGTGAGGCCGCCTGTGAATGTGACATTCATTTGTGCTCTCTGTTGGTTTCAAGATAGAATTTGTTTAAATCTCAGTGAGAATATCACTGCAGCGGATCTTTCCATTCGGAAAAACACAGTAAGGACTTCATTTTTGTTCTTCAGGGTACATCAATTTGACATGTATTGCACCTTGCACGTATCCCATTGACAAATGATAGAATTTATACTCTTTCAATTGTCAAGAGATACAGCGAATTGTCAAGAATATAACCCTGGCTGACACCCTACCTTGAATCTGAAACTTTGGTTCAAAACCTAATTACAAACCCCAACCTCGTTTTAAAACCCAACTTTGAAATTTTAAGACCTGTCTTTAAAGTCAGAACCTGAAACCCTAACCCTGGTTTGAAATCTTAAATGGAATTTCTAACCCTGGATCAAATCCCTAATCCTGGTTTGAAATCTACCTAAACTGTCTTGAAATCCTACTTTGACTCCTTCAGACAGGCTTGAAATTCCAATTTGAAACCCTAAGCCTATCTTAAAAGTACATTATGAAGAAATGCTGAGCCCGGCCTGAAACCCTGCTTTGAATCCCTAAACCAAGCTTAAAACTCTAGTTGAATTCCAAACCTACTCTTGAAGCCCTAACATGGGTTTACAACGCTAACGTTAAAAATCCCTAATAGTGGCTGTAAAGCTTGCTTTGAAACCCTAACCCTGTCGTCAAACCCCAACCCAAACTTTAACCCAATTAAAATGTATTTGGAAATTCCTAGCCATATTTCAAATACCTAATCCTGTCTTGAAACCTTACTTTGAATCCTAACCCAGGAATGAAACCTAATTCAAAACCATAACCCTATTTTGTATTTTAGAAAATTATTTGAAACCGTAACAATGTCTTCAAACCCCATTTAGAACCGTAAACCTTTAAAACCCTAACATAAAAACACAACCCTGGTTTGACTCCTCAATTCAAGACCCTAATCCTCCCCGGAAACCCTAATGTAAATGTATTAACACCCTCTTCTGTAAAATTACACTAAACATGCCTTAAAATGTTAATTACTGCCCAACCTGCAAGAAAAATCGAATATTAGAAGTAGCAAATACATCTGAGACATCATCCAGCACCACCCTGACCTTGAAGCTCAGAATTCCACTTGTTTTGTCTTTTTCCTTTTTTAAAAATAAAATAATTGTGCGCCGCCAACTGTAATAGAAAGTCTACCGACACTTTTTTGCAAGGCAACATGAATCATTTGTAGCCATGGAAACTAGAACACTTTTATCCAGTGGCAAAGTTCGCAAAAACGGCAAAGTTGGTGGGGACCAAAGGTATGTGTGCAATGCACTTGAGATGCACGTTTCAGCAGAAAGCTGCTTCTCTTGATTCTAAACGGTATGGAACTCAAATTCATGTCATTGCTCTCTGCCTCACTATGTACCGTTTTATTGGGAAAGACAGTCTACTGTGAGGAGGAGGTCATTAAAACAACAAAGCGCCAACTTATCTTATCTGTATCTTGTTAATAGACACACCTGGGGCAACGTGTTCTTTGTTATTATGGTATTATTTTTGGAACGTACGTGCCAGGGACAGATTGCGTGCATGGGGCTGTCAATTACCTGCAACGCTCTGTCAAGGGAATCGCCTGCACCTGTGAGCCCAGTTTGTGTGCACAGGTGCAGCTGATGTGATTTCGGCAGATGAGAAGCATCGGCGATGTTTTCATTAACAGCAATAACTCTGGCTGCCGATTTTATAATCTTAAATGAGAGCATATGGGGATGATGCTGTTTAAATTATTAGTAATGGTTAGGGATTCAAAGGAATGCTCCCCCAATGGTACGTCGTAGAAATGTACCAGAACAAACTGTTGCACATGATCATCGAGCGCGCTTGTATTTAGACTCAATGAAGTACAAGCCCAAGGCCATTCGCGTACACAATGTTCTCTGTAATTGTATACAAAATATGTTATGATCATGAGTCTTTTTTTTAAAAAAGCCCCCACTGCCACTCAGAGGACCTTGGCCAGTGCACCATGAAAGCTACTGGTTGCTTTATTCATGCACGGAATAAAGTGACAAGAAGGAATACAGCCAAGCCCTATCAATCGTTTGCTATTCATGTATTCACCATTTTTTTTTCTGTCCAATCTATCCTCGGCTCTTAACTGAAAACTCAGCTAGTTGTGTATTTTGGTACTCAATCTTAAATGCCGTCCGATGCCACAATATGGCACCAAAGCTCAGGCTATTCGGAAAGCAAAAACAGGGGTCAAGGAAGTTTTGTTGTAAGATGAGTTTGAAATGATATTTAAATGTTTTGGGATCTTTTTGCACTGGTTGTACCAGCACAGAAGTTACGTGCACCCAAATTTTCCACACCATAGTTTTACAGGTTCACTCTTTTTTTAAACATAATGACTGTCTTTTTTTTCCACATGATATTGACAGGTCTATGATTAATTAACAACCTGGTTCATAAAGTTCTTTATTTGAATCACAATTCCCCAAGACAGCTAACTTACTCAAAGGTATTGGTGCTGGAAATGCTCTTAAGTGTCTGTGTCTGTGTAGGTTCGGACTGTCGAACATATCGGGCCTCAACTTAATCGTCAACCGTTCTTAGCATCTTTTCCTCTGCAGCTATTTCCACTCTATATCTGATGGGCGGAGGTCACTCACCTTGGCCTGGCACAAAACACAGTTTTTAGAACAATATATTTTCCCCCAAACTATCATGATAGAAAATATCATTGATGTTCATTTTTACACTGCTGATATTATGCATCTTAAATCGAGTATATCCTTTTTCAAGAGCAAATAACTTTTAATTGTCAAGAACATTGGTATTGTAATGTAGAACAATAACAATATATTCGATACATTTTAAAAGATATAAAAGAGTCAGCCTCTGTTCACATTAATAAGCAAATTGGCACAAAGGAATAGAGAGTCACAATTACTTTCCTCACCCAACCCTCGAAAATATGTTTGCACTGGTGCGACCTCTTATTATTTTTTTTTTTTTGGTGTACCATTGGGAAATTATGTTGCCCGGACAACCAAAATGGTGTCAATCTAGAGCCCTGAGTATACTTACAGGTAAACTAATTACACAGTGGTGCCTTGGTCTCTGTAACACTCGTTGACAGTTTGTAACAGAACGTGACTGTCAGCTTTCGTCTAGTTCTAGTTCTGTGTCTAGTTCTCATTTTGACACGTACGCACCACGCTGGCTTGCTTTTGCTTAGTGCCAAGCCCCCTGCATCCATCACAATCCGTCCCTTCCATGACCCGTTTCACCTCCTCTTCTTCATCCCTTCCCTCGTTTACCCCGACATCAATCGGCATGAAAAGAGAGGGTTGGGGGCGCAGGGTGGGGAAGGACGTGGCAAATGGGATCGGTGAATGTGCAGAACAAGAGAACATTTATTGCTCCCGTGAGAGCGCTTCCTCTGGCCTCATAATTAAGGGGTTTAAAGCTCCAGAGACAGCCAGACTCGCAAGAAACACTCCCAACATCCCCATGCACGAATGCCCCGGCCTCCGGTCCCCATCTCTGGGGCTTGAGTCAAAGTGTGTTTGTTTAGAATGATATTACAGATTTCACAAAGCTGGGAGAACATGTCATTCAATACATTTTAGCTGTGGTCCATTACTTAAGACGCAAGTCACAATAGCTTCACTTGCAATGGAGTGTCAACCCCAATTGGTGTTCCTTCTGCTCGTTTTACATGTCAGGGTGATGCATTCGCAGCGGGGGGCTTTATTTCAGTGTCGACATTGGAAATATTTAAACTTTGGCAGGACAATTTTAGAGGGAACGGCGCATTTTTTACTGTTTCAAAACCAAATAGCTGCTTTTCAAAATCGGGAAAAAACAGTGTGTCCAAAAGTTCAACTGTCATTATTTAGTGTTAAGATGCAGATAGAGGGCCCAAATAAATCATAAATCTGGGAAAACAACAAGAGCAATTAAAATGTGCATGTCAAATATGTAACAATAGTCATAGAATAAATATATTCTCAATTTTCCATTTTAATCTTCAAAATTTCTTTGAACAGGCTAAAATGTTTAGAAACTTGATGAATGGTTTGTAATTGGCTCAATTATAATTAATTAACCACATATTTAAAAAAAGAAAAGAAAGATAAATGGCCATTAAATTGAAAGGTAATTATGAGAAACCCCAATTATTCTGATTTTAAAATGTCATTCATTATAATGAATCTAAGTTCAATTCAAACTATTCATTTAATAACAAATGCATGTTAAATGTAGGCATATAATGGCTCATTGTACAAATATTTATTTTGTTGACAAAAATTGAGTTTACCAATAAAATAATAACAAATACATACAAAAATAAAGACATTTATTTGAACCAAACAATTTTAGGCGGCAAAAAAAAATACTTTTTTTAATTAATGAAACAAACATTACAGGACTTGATAATGTCAATGTTGGGTGAGCCACATTAAAGGATGGAACCAGCCCACCCCTGGACTAAAACCTTCAGCACCACTTTTTGAAGGATTTCCTTGAATAGTTGTAAACATTTTTGTACAACCAGAGTCTCCCTCTTTTTTGGAGACACAGTGATGGTTTAATGTTATCCCTCTGGGCATGAGCAGATTCAGACAAAAGAGACGGGTCGCGGGGTGTCGCCTGTCCACAGAGGCATCAGGAGTCAGCGGACGCCATTACCTGCCGAGCTTGGAGATGCTAATGCTAAGAGACAAAGGACCTTGAGAGCGTTCGGCGTCCTTCAGTCCTCCACACAGACAAAGCTAATCTGTACTTCTTTGTGGTTCAAACGTATAATAATAAAAGGTTAGAGGGGAATTTGGAACTTTGGAAATTCTTTCCTCTAGCAAATGCAAATTGCAGACACAAAGGCATAAATAAGAGGTCGAGTGGAAACAGAAATATAAATTACTGCACATTAAGCAATTATAAATTCAAATTGTCGAGTTAATTGACTCTTTCACCTAATCCATTCAAAGTTAATTGCTTCAGTCTTGAGCCAGTCGTATGATCCCGCCAATTCTCATTGGCTGGAGGATGTGAGGCAACTTCCGACAGGCAGCTTCAGGCCATGTACTTTAGTCTGCTCCCTAACGGTCGACTATATGCTCATTAGAAGCTCAACTGAGGAATGCTCAAACTGTGGTTGGTCTCCAAATCCCGTTAATCTGAGCAAAACATAAAATTACAGCCGAGAGGCTTCCGTTGCACATTTTGGGAGAGCAGAGCGATGCTGGAATCTCAACGTTGGAAGCCTGAAACACAATAGAAGTCAATGGACCTCATGCCCAATAGCTCCCACTCAATAAGAAATAGTCTTCCATTGGCCAAAGCCTTAAATAGCAATATAAAAGCCACCGAAGCAGAAGACACGCCGGGGCAATGACAATAGTCTCTCTGTTATTATATGTAAAGACAATGTGAACCACACATACTACAAACAGATCTCATGTCAACATTCACAACTCAAATATTTGAGCTCAATGACGGAAACAGAAAAAAATATTGAAACAGATTATTATTATGGTGGCCACCAGGGACGTCACAATACCGGTTATTATCGTTTATCGTTATTACAAGTCGCTGGCAACTCAGAAACCGCCACAGTGACTCTTTTGTTTGTCTGGCAGGTGAAGACGCTGGTCCTTTTGGGCAGACACAAAAGCTCGTATCACAACGAGCGAGTCGCAAGCGTAAGATCGCTCGGCCATTAATGACGGCCGTAGAATTCCTGTGAGTTTATATGCCACGCGCCCGTGTGCTTTTGGATTAATCTCTTGAAGAAATGTGCCCGTGTGTTCATGTGGGAGAGCATATGGTGTCGCTGAGGCATCACTGAGCGACGGCAGCTGCCTCGCCTCCCTCAAGTGGACGTCATATTAGGACGTTTGCACCACCTGCGTGCACCAATGCCGTGCGCTAGGCTGCAAATGCTGCTGGTTAATGGAAATGAGGACATATCACATACTGCAATAGTGGGGAGGGGGGTTGTGTTCTGTTGTTATCTGCTTCTCATATGATAGCATATATGTTCGTGTATGACTGTGAACAATTTTTCAAAAAAGGAGCCCAGTGCTTGATTTAAGCAGTTAATCGCCACTCAGTCGAAGTTCACTGTCAAACCTAATACAAAGACAATTACACGTTGTGTATTTAAAGCAGCCACATGACTTAGTTTAATGATAACGCACATTAAATCGCCATAGATGGGATCCAAAAAAGTAGCAGTGATGTTGTGGTTGTACAACCCTCCAAGCAAAAGGATATTTGAACAAAAACAGCGTAGCAACATGTATCGACAAACAATAAAACAATACTCACAGGCATATTATTGTTTCTCTGTGAAAAATGACTATTGCATCTTACTGAGCAGTTGTGGCCATCTTCTTTTTAAGTGTCTTTATGTATGTATATATTATGCTGCCCTCCTAGTAGCCAATGCATGCACACCAGAAAAAAATGACTAATGATGCACAAACGTTTCTTTACATTCTACTTAATTATGTTATTACTGTGTGTTTTTATAAAGAACAATATTCTAAGGCGCTATTTTTGTTGGTACAAAACTTGTATCTTACCTGTCTGTGGGTAGTGAAAGGAATTTAGATGTTGTATCTCTTAACTTTGAAATGCAAAATTTGGATGCTGCCATTCTCTTCTTTCCGATCTGATCAAAAGCATAATCCTTGAATCCAAATGCATTAATCTTCAGAGCTTCCTCTGTGATACGTGCCTAATAAGGCGGCATACTGCACACTGGTGGGTTGCCATGTTCGCTTGCATTAGACAGAAAATAACTCTGCTTTCAAAACCAAACCAAATGTCACGCTTCCTTGAAATTGCAGCTTTTCGAAACGTAAACAGGAAAGACTTGTCAATCTTGTCCAAACGTCAAGTCAAGCCTTTCACTAATTTGAGCTAAACAAATCCTAAAACATGTGATTTAAGTCTGAGTCAAGTCATGTAATTCGAGTCCTCAACCTTTCTGCAATGAGGACAAGGCGGACAGAAGCCAGGCCAGCACAGTTTGAAGGCTGAGACTGGACAAAAAAGAGATTTGTTTATTTATTTCTCTGCTTCCATGCGAGCAGATGGGACTCACCCTGTATCCTGCCCGGCATTAATTATGCTGTGGCTGGCACCCTCATCCCTTAAGTCCATTTGTTTTTGCCCAAGGACGCAGGTTTAGGGTTAGCAATCTGTTCCTGTTTGGCCTGTTTACCTTTCCCCTTCTCCAAAACACACTCAAGCCCCCCACCCCCCCCCAACCCCCCTGCGTCGCTGCCACCTACTTGGCAGCCAAGTCAATGTCCACTACAGACTTTAGGATCCAATACTGGTTGGGGGCACCTCTGACAAATGTCTGCATAAGAGCATCAGCAAGGCTTAGCTAAACATGTGACATGTTGATTGTGTTCAATTTTTAACAACCCCTAATTTTGAGGCTGAGGTGGAATAATGACGCCAGGCCAGAGAGAACAATGCCCGACCCTACAACAACACGTCTGCGAGGGGGAAAATCCACATCAAACGCCCTGAGCTTGGCAAATATCAAAAAAAAAAAAACACACACACGGCATCCAGGGGCGGGGGAGGTGTATTTCAAGATGACGCGCAAAGGTTTATGACGGGGAAGTTAGGACAAAGACAAACGGAGAAGAGATTTGAGGTTTTTTTTCAATACAGCAGAACGACTTTGATTACCTTGATTTTAAGTTTTCCTCATGAAAAAGCTCATTCTTCCATTTGCATAAGCAAAATAATAGAGATGCTTGTCTCGTACGATTAGGACCAGGGGTGCGTAGATCAGGAGTCATTCTTTTTTATGATTTTGCATTTAGAAACCAATTTTGTGGCAAAGCATTAAATAAAGGAGGTCCTAGGGGACATTTTAAGAGGTTATGAATAGCGTGCAGCTTCACAAGAATATGTGTGAAGACAATACTGTGTATAAGTGTTACCTATGTTCCAGTGAAAGAAAAAAAATGTGAATGGGTAAATTTGTGACTATAGCCAACTGGGAACAGGCCCACGTTCACTGCATCTACATCAGGTTTTATTTTTCATTTTTTTCCTTCAAGATGAATTTTTCAAGGTCATTCCAGGTAATAATGGTGGGATTTAGCATTGTACAAATACGATATTCCATGCATGTGCAGAAACAGGTGACACGTCATGAATGTTACATTCCTTATTTTCGCTTGTTGAGAAACATGACACGTGTCAAGCTACTGCAGGTGTCAAGTGTTGTCGTCAGAGTAGCGATATGCTGCAGTGTCCATGCATGCCAATGAAAAATAAATGGCAAAAATAGTAGCAATTAAATTAAGTTAAATCCTAACATGCATTTTTTTCACAAATTGAAACACTTCCGAGGTGTCTTGATAAAAGGTTGCTTTGTCATGATGACGGTGACGGATGTTGTAAAGGAGCAGTGACAGTTTAGCATCTATTCCAAACCCTGTAGTGAATGTTTTCCTTCCATAAGTTATTTGCGACAAGCTTTTGTTTTGACATTGGAGACATCTGGAAACTCAAACTCCCTCTAGAACTGGAGATGTTCACCCTTCTTCGTCCAGACTGCTAATGAATAGTAGGCTACTTGCGGAAAGCTGCCACTGGGTAATTTAACCTAGTGGCCACTCAGGTGATGCATATACAGTGTGACCCCTAAAGTTGAATAAACCTTGATGTGGTGGAATTCTAAACCTTTTTGTTCATAAAAAAAAAAAAAAAATCCAGTAGTCAAGTCACACACAATAAAAGGAACAGAAATAGGATTAAATGGGAGTTGGTCCAGCATCTTGAGACTTTACAAGTTCCACTGTGAAGCCTTTTATAAGACAGTGGTGATATTTCATTCCAAATGCAGTATTCCACATTGCAATCATGATGAAACATGCTAACGCTAATGCTAAATCCCCTAGGATGCTGTTTATGATTTCTTTTCACTGTGCTGAAGCAGCATCTAGTCTTTGAAGCGCCTCCAGAAACTGTGCTAGAAACATCTTGAAAGACACCGGATGAAGAAACAAAATGCAAATGATCTACCAAGAAGAGGTGTTTTCTTTACAGTGTCCATCCAATTCCTGAAGGACATGCTTGAAGTGTCCGACTCAAACGCATTTGACTGGTACAAAGAGGCAATAAGGACTGATGACGATATATCCTGCTGTGTTTGTTTGCCAAAGCTTTTACGCTACCAAGGGCCAATCACAATCGTCGACGTTAATTTCGTCTTGCCGCGTCCCGCTGTAAGCTAAACAGAGTGAGTAGCAAGTGCCGTGTTGCTGTATTCTCCTCAAGTCACTGTTGTGTTGTGTCACACTTACGAGAACATCAAGTACTAAGCTGATGAGTGAATACCAATTAATGCGTCACCTTCAAATGGATGTAAAATGACGTCACCATAAAATGTATTGGCTACTCAAAATAGATTGACATCATGTTGTAATGATATTTTTATGAGTGTGTACAACAAAAAATGCATGAATAAAGTGTCACATAATTGCCTTTTATATACATAGTCTACTTAAAAAATGTATCTGGACCCAGATGATTTTATTTTGTGCAACCACTTGATGAAATAAAATTGAGTGTTATTATGTTACATGTGAAAAATGAGTTTAAAAAAAATCCAACATTAGATCATAATAGCATTAGAAAAAGTAGACTTTTAATATAACATAAGTTATATCCTAATATGTCCTGTCATCGAGACAGGCTTGGCGCAGCTGCATTTCCCCAACATTGATTTCCAGCATTTACCTGGCAAATATTGGAACAAACTTCCCCCCTCAAAACGACTTTAAACACACTGCAGCACTTTTCTCTTTTCTCTTCATCCAAATTCTCCCACCCATTTAGTCAAAAGTGCCAGATGACTCTTTTGTTGAGCTTTTTTCGTTTGTTTGACAGGTTTTCCAGGATTAAGCAAAGCACTTATACTGTAGATAAACATGGAATATTTACAGTTCATTAATGTTGTGGGAAGCTTGATGAGATGGATTTATCCAGAAGATGAATGAATGTATGAGACATCACTTTGCATAATTCATGTCAAGGTGCACTTCTATAAGGAGGCATTATTTTGCATTTTGACATTTCCTTAAAAGAAAGGCATGCAAACATAAGTGGGACTATATGTCGACAATAGATATAGACAATCGTGTTATACTTCATGTCATATCAGCAGTTTTCTACATGTTCTACACAAGAAATAAGAAAGACTATTTACATGGAAATAGTATTGCAAGCCTCCCTGGTGTGATATTACATCTCCAATTGCTAAACATTCATGAATGAACCGCCGTTGATTTTGCCAGAGTATGTGGCTGCATGGTTAGAAAACAAACAAAAGCGCTCTTTTCGCATTGAAAATGTTCTTCAGGAGACTCATTGTCCTGGAAGCCATTGGCAAGCCAGTAGCCAGCGCTGAATGTTTTATGACACTTCGGTCCACCTTTTTGGCAGCGTCCATCGTCAGCGAATTAAAGCTACTCCATTTCTTTTAAATTTCTCTTCTGACAAAATGAATCTTTGACGAAGGCAGCTTGGAGAATTACTGTGGCCAGAAATCACATTTTGTACTTGAACCATTTCACACTCGGCAGGCTGGCAAATGTTCTCAATTAGATGTGAGGCCTTTGCTTTGGAATTTTCAAGGCGAGAATTAATTGCCTAATAGAAGTTAGAAATCCCACCGAGTTTGCAAAAGGGCGGTGGGAGCTTTAAAACGGACTAAAAGGGATGCTGCACCTGCAAAAGTGGCCTTGAAAAAAGGTATGTGCCTTTAATGTAATGTAAAATGAGGACAAGAACCATCATGTTTTCTGTTGTATTGTTTTGCTGGATTGGGCAATTGTGCTGTGCTGTCATTCACCTAACGGTCTGTACATAACAAGCCACCATGCAATCATGTCACGCAGAGTGGAAGGGAAAATGAAGGGGAAAAAAAAAACACTTATGGGAACATGTAATTCCAAGATGTCATATATGGCCCTATGTTGTATGGCAGGGCATTTATGATGCATGCAAATATTTGTATTGCTCTTTAAATGTGTTCAAATATTTAGACAGATTCAAATACAGCAAATGTCCTCAATTGGTGGGGTTTATTTCTGTGGAAAACCAACCCTCATCAGCTTTTGTTCTCTTTCTGTGACACCCTCAGATTCTACAAGATCCTGCCAAATCTCTGGCAAATAGCAAAGTAGTAAGTCATACTTCTGAACTTCTCTTAATATAGGCAATTATAAACATTTATAGGGGGGTTATCAATGACTGTTATTTTTCCCAGTGGACAGGATTTCAAAAAGCTGTTTTCTGGATGTCAAAGACAGACACAACAGTGGGTGCTCATCACAAACCATTTCAGGTACACTGTTAACGTACCTACTAAGCCTGTAGCCAAAAACAACTTTGGAATAACTGTCTACTGTAATGACCACCAAGCATGAAAGCGTTGCGATTCTGCTGATAAGTTCACATGACATGACATGACATGACAGAAGGATTTGGCTTGAGTTTAAAGGCAATCCTATTCTTGCTTTCAATATAAAACAATTACTAGGGTACACTCATAAATAGGTATGATTTTTAATGCCATTTCTAAAGACTTACAATTGTTTCCATTTCATGTACAATGGCAGTCGACAACAGTAAACTATTTGGCCACGTCAAGCAACTCTTACATTTGTACTATATCTGTTCAAATCAAAGCAACATCCAAAAGCTGTAGAGCTGTATGAAAGCTCACTACTTTGCACGCAGTAAGTCATTTTCCCAACTATGGTCTCATGACTTGTCACCTTGATCTTAACATTTTATTGGCATAAAGTTTAATGTGACCTCAGCATTTGGCACACAGTAGGTCACTCTCATTGCTACGACATAGCCTTGATCTTAACGTTTTAGTGGCACAAATCAAAATGATGCATATAAGTAGAGAGCCTGTAAATGTCATGTTTAAGGGTCTTGGTTGCATGGAGATGGGCTAATAAAGTAAAACATACAGTATATAAAATCCAGTGTACCATCTGTCAATAAGCGAGCTAGGGCAACATTAACATGAGCAAGTCTACTGTTCTGCCAGTTTAGATCAACTGCCAAGAAATGTCAATTGCAACACGCCTGACACAGCCAAAATTATTTATAGTCCGAGCTCAGACTTCTTATTGAACCATTCTAAATGGTAAAATAACGCCACAACAATTGAATTTAAGACTTCTGGCTAGTCTAGAGATAACCCGCTGTAGTAGCAGTGAGGATTTTTGTTTCCAGCACCTGAGTGACATGTGCTAATCAATGCAAAAAACAAAAACAACCCTGGAGCAAGCGAATGCAATCTGTAAGTTGATTATTCGTCTGAGTACATTTCCATGTGAAAGCACAATTCTCTATTTCCCTGACAGACGGGCGAATGCAAATCAGCGATGTAGTTTGTAGTTGTGGTGAAATGGATGGGTTTTGTTCTCACTCTGATGATTTACTGGCGATTTCTCCCAGTGCAGAGGAGGTGCGGCTTCGAGCCACCCAAGCACTTAAAGCCATATACAATAGCACATTGAGCACTATCACATATTTTTAGAATATGAATATTGAAGTTTTCAGATAGAAGAGGTCATTATGTTTGTGGCAGGAAAATATCCATTTACAGTTAAAGACACTTTACATAGTGAACTATGTAGTAGTCAATTGAGGAGATGTAACGTTCAAATGTTTTTTATAATTTCCGTTTTCCTGATTTTTCAGCTGTGGATAAAAAGGGGCACAGTGACGCACTTGGGCACTGAGTTGAGTTGTGCTGCGATGCTTCTGCCCAGCAGGTGCAATGAGGTCTACCTCTTTTTCCTGTAAAACCGCATCTTTGGGGAACAGGCTCGCGCCGTCCTCCCGTCGGTTCACACAAAAGCCAGCAACACTACATCGTCGCATAATCCAAGTGAAACAAAAAACGAAACGAATCAGAAGAGAAAACACGACGAGCAGACTTCACAGCCGCCAGCTAGCTAGTCAGACATGTCTCTAGGTGATGTCATAAGCACCGCCTTGATTTCGCAGTGAAGATACCGAAACCCGGAAGCGTTTGAAAGCCAAATGCTAAATGGATTAAATTGTCTGTTAATTGTGTACCAATTCCAAAAAGCGCTCACCGCGAGATTAATATTTTATTGTTTAATATAACATATTAAAATGTGTTCAATTCCTGTCCCACACACTTAACACTGCATTTAATCTTTTTTAAACAATAGTCTCAACAGTTGATAGAATCAAAGAGTGTCCAACAACAAATCCAGTTCTGTAAATACAAAGATGTTCATGTTTTGGAGGTGAAACAGGTGTCAGTTATATTTGATTCAGTCCGGGCAGTGGCTGTTTGCTTTTTTGGAGAACCTGTGAAACTTCCGAGGACAATTTATGCATAAAATGTCAGCACAGACTCCATAATAAGAAATTATGAGCGAGGCGAAAGGTATTATCGTAAACGGGCATGAACAAAGCATTCACTAAATGATGTGATGAAAAGAAATGGCCAAAGCCACATTTTGAGTGAGCTAGCAAATGTGATAGTGTATTCATCTTTATGAAGGTGGCGTGCAAAAGCAAAAAAGAAAAAAAATGTGATTGAAATAGCTCAACTCTAATTGTAAGTCAGGTTGTGCGCCCGTTTCGATTCCACAGACGTTCAGTCACAATAAGATAGGAATAAGTGTGACTGTGCTCCGAGGCAAAGTCACAGGCGGCGGGCGGGCAGCCAGCGCAGAGAGAGAGCGAGAGAGAGAGAGAGAGAGAGAAAGACAGAGAGAGAGTTCATTATACGGAAAATAAGGAATCATTTACAGAGCACGGTTCCCATGGTTGGGGGCAATCTGACAAACATATTGACTTTGGCACACATGAAGCTGCATGCTGTAAATCTGTGCACCCACTCCCACTCTACACTTCAGCCCTGCACATTCTTCCATAAAATAAAAAATGAAAAAAAAATCCACTGGGTTTTATTATACAAAAGGTTACAATGCAGGGCTGCCAGAGCAGCATCATTCTGTCTTAAATCATTTTTAATTACAATTTGTGTCTTCAATCTGAATACTATTTCCAGAGAGATGGGCATCTGTCCCAGGTAGGGAACAGTCTGTCCGTCCGGGACCATTTTGTGGATGGACGGACTAAGGTTGGATTGACTAAGCAAGGAAGGAAGTGGGTTTTCGTCCGTCCCTCTATTTGGGTTCCTTTAAAAAGAAAGACCACTGTTCTCTTCTGCGATACCACGGAGCAGCCAGGATTAAGCCTGCACAACAATGTAGAGTGCTCTTTTCCATGTTTGGACCAACAGAATGTTTGGACAGAGGCGAGGACGGACGGGGTCGGAGGATGATTATTTCTATGAACAAGAATGGAGAGACGCTGACGGAAGGGTACCAAGGTCACGGATGGAGGACGGAGTGGCAAAAAAGGGTAATGTGCCCATCTCTGACTATTTCATGTAATGGTGTTCCTCATGGCTCACATTCCAGGCCACTACTCTTCACTAGTATTGTATGACTTTATTTATTTTCTATACTGCTCATTGTGTTCATGGTTGTGAAGCGCAGCTGCAGCTTAACCCAAAAGACTTCGGTCGAAAAGGAGGAACTACACCCTGGATTGGTTGCCAGTCAATCACAGGGAATGTGGAGACAGACAAACCTTCACATTGACACTGTCAGTGAGTTACACATTATATTAATTTTGTCATTTTTAATATAATTGATTTATCTTGCATACCCGCAGAATGCTTCTCTATGCAGAAGACTCTTTTTGATGCTATTGATTTAGCCTTTTTTACAACATCACTAGATTTTATTAGTTTTATCTTCTAATTTATTGTCCGTGTGGGTTTCTATGTAACTGGCTAAATTGGATATTGTTGATTTATTTCGTTATTATTGTATATTTGTCGCATTGTTATTTTATTGCAATTGAGTGCCTGCCTGTGCACAGATGATCAACCATGTCATCACCTTGTTTAATTTGTTTTTCTTAGTTCATTGGTATTCAATGCTTCACTGCAAATTATGCGGTGTGATACAGTTGATTTATTTTGTCATGTTTGTGTTATTTTAATTATATTTTATTTTGCTGTTCCAGATGCAGATGGCAGACATGTACTGTTGATATTTATTTTATTATTTTAACTTCATTTTTCAAATCATTAGTGCACATGACAGAATTATTGATTTTTTTTTTTTTTTTATAAACTTAGCTCCTCCCTGACATACAAATATCTAAATCTCTCATTTCAGCTGTATCACTTCAACGATACTCCATTTACATTGATTACTACATTGCTATTAGTCCGGGCCTCTCGGCTTGGGTGTCATATTTTGACACCGAGTGCGTTACAGAAAGAACACAAACATCCAAAGAGGATTTTGGAATCCGTACCGAATTGTGAATAGTCGGGGGTTCACTCAAGTCGATTGGATATGTGAGTCAACTTTTTGGAATTACTGGTATGGCAACATAAGGCTTTTCTAGTACTATAGCACTGTGACTGTCATTTGCCTTCTTCAATGTGTTGTAGCTATTTTGAACTCCTGCTGCATTGCTCCCTGGTGTGCTGTGTCAGTCCCTGCGAGGGCTCGTCGGGTCCACACAGCAGTCAATTAAGTTGTGTCGGTCGAAGCAAGGCGGTGGCGGCTTTCGTGCAGCCAAAGCACATACTGCGGCGGCCTATGGCAAATATGAGGGGAAAAGATTGTATGCAAGGCTTCATTTCCATAAACAGTCTCTCCTGCAAAAGTGCTTTTGGAGTGTGCAGAGTGATGAGGCAGCTGCTGCTGTGATGTGGAAACCTGAATTGAGAAAACTGCACTTCCCCCTCATCTCTTGCTCACTGCATTATATAACTAAACGTCTGATATCATCTGTTCTGGTACGGAGGTGAGAGAAGAGGAGAAAAATATAACATATTGATATTTGCGTGTCGAATCAGGGCAGAAATTATTATTTTGCTACAGGAAGGGGTTGCCAGTTCAGTGCCTAGTTCTTCCAAAGGGGTTTGGAAAGTGTCCTTGTATACACATACAGTACATGTACACGTAGCCCCACACATTTACAGTATACATCGATTGTACTTCTTATGGGGAAAGAATTTAAATATTTCAATTTGGACGAGGGCGGCACGGTGGTCGACTGGTTAGCACGTCCGCCTCACAGTTCAGAGGTCGTGGGTTCGATCCCGGCTCCGGCCTCCCTGTGTGGAGTTTGCATGTTCTCCCCGTGCCTGCGTGCGTTTTCTCCGGGTACTCCGGTTTCCTCCCACATTCCAAAAACATGCATGGTAAGTTGATTGAACTCTCTAAATTGCCCCTAGGTGTGATTGTGAGTGCGGATGTTTGTCTCTGTGTGCCCTGCGATTGGCTGGCAACCAATTCAGGGTGACCCCTGCCTACTGCCCGAAGACAGCTGGGATAGGCTCCAGCACGCCCCACGACCTTTGTGAGGATAAGCGGTATTGATAATGCATGCATGCAATTTGGACGATCCATTGTATTGCATGTATAATTTCTCTAGGTTAAGTTAATGAGCAAAAAAGTTGTGAATACAAGTTCTGAACACAACTCCTCCCATGAGTGAGATTAGGTTTTAGTTGTATACATTTTGCACAGTTTTTGTCTCTGCTTTGTACCTATTTGTTGACTTTTGACGAATGAAATTTACAACCGAAATGTTAATTAGCATTTTTCATTTAGACCATCCATTCATCTTCCTCCTTTTCATCCTTCCTCCTATTCTGGTTTAGCAATATCTGCAGGCAGTGACAATTGGTTGGACCAAGGCTAAGATTTTCTTTCACGGCCCCTAAAAGCGGCTTCTTCTTCCAAATTGTATTTTTTTTTTGTACTTTTTTTTTTGGGTGGCATGTCTCCAAATCCTTTTGTGCATCAAAGATTAGTGTCAAAATTCAAAGCGCTAAGACCACAGTGACATAAAGTCTTTCAGAAATGTCTGACATTTTTCACACCTCAAGTGTGGTGGGAGGGTAAAGCAAAGTGACATTTATAGGGAGAAGGGGCAATATACTCATTGTATATTGTCTATTTCCTTCACTGCCGCTCAGACCCTCATCCATGCCTTCATCACCTCCCGCCTTGGCTATTGTAATAGCATCCTCTACGGCACAAGCTCCAAACTCCTCCATAAATTACAATACATCCAGAATGCTGCCGCCCGCCTTCTCACTCACACCCGTTCCCGTGATCATATCACTCCCATCCTCAAAATCCTCCACTGGCTCCCCGTACCCCACCGCATTCAATTTAAACTCCTCCTACTCACCTACAAAGCCCTTCACAACCAGGCCCCCTTCTACCTCTCCGATCTTCTCCACTCATACACTCCTTCCCGCACCGCACCCTCCGCTACTCAAATGCGAACCTCCTGCGACCGAGCCTTCTCTGTTGCCACCCCCACCCTCTGGAACTCCCTTCCACAACACATTTGTAATTGCGCAGACCTCACATCCTTCAAAACACTCCTCAAGACTCATCTATTCCGCCATGCTTTTTAACATCACTTAATCTTTGCTATTGTTTTTCTTCTGCTGGTTTGAACCGTTTCTGTTTTAATGGTAGGTTTTATCTTGTTCACTTGTTCTTGTTGTTAAGCGTCTTTGAGTGATATGAAAAGCACTATACAAATAAAATGTATTATTGTTATTGTGAAAATAATGATAATGAAAAAATAAGATTCTTACTGTGAAGATTTCAGAGTGATCACATCAACATAATCCTAACAATAATGATGACAAAGTCACATCAGAGTCAAACCCGCAACACCCTTTTGCAGACAAAAAAAACGTTGATTAGTTTTCTCTCACCAAATATTTCACTAATCTCTCTCTCCCTCAATCCCGTAGCTCTCTCCCCAGTCGTTATGGTAACTAATGCCATACTTGGCAATGGGTCCAGAGTAGAGGTGGTGGGGTGAGCAGTGGCTAATTTACACAAGACAGGACCATCCTTCAAAATAGGCAGGACTTCAACGGCGCTAATAGAATAAGGTTTTATTAATTCAACAGACATGGTCTACAGACACACTTGCGATGTTAGAAGATGGTTACATGATAGTATAAAAGACGGATGGATGTTATAAAGACACCAATCTTTTGCAAGTATTCAAAATCACTTTTGCCTGATCGCTGACAATTCAGAGATTGGGAAATTGACCTGAAGAACTCAGACAAGAAAACCCTGAACGACCTCTACTCCAAAAGACCAAATATGCCATTTTAATAGTCCGATTTCACATTTTTTTTTCATGTGCTGCCGGTTTAATAAAAGATCTCTGCTTCAATGGAAAACAGAATCAAAACTACTGATAAGCGAGCACAGCGAGGAGATTGACCGCGAGCAGCTGAAAATTCATCACAAAGCCGGCTATAAACAGCAGACAGGTGATTTCATATCATGTTTTGTTATAATTAAAAAAAAAAAAAAAGTTCAACAGACAGCGCGAAAAGATAAAAATATATCAAATCATTCTGTGGAAATGCTATTAAAGGCTCGGCAAGACACACGGGCCTTCTTTCATCCTTCCCCGTACTTTTTAGCTGACATTCTTCACGTCACAGATGCCCTTGAGTTAGTCTCTTGAAAGTTTAATTAAATTTAAGAAAAAATACTTTAAAAAAAAAACGTGCAACCTCCTCAAGAGGATGAAGCTATTCCCTGTTACAAGAGCAAAATGATAAGACCGTCTGATAAGTTTTGTCAAACTTGTGAAAGCCAGACTATTTTTATGGCTATCGCTCGGCGCTGGGAAAAGACGAGGTATCAAGCGAAGGTGATAGTGAGGTAAATGGTCGAGGGACTTTTATCTGCTTCTCCTCTGTGGCCTCCCTTGATGGAGAGGAGGGACCTGGTTGGGGGAGCAAGTGATGAAGACATCCAAAAGAGGAAATGGGGGAGGGGTGAGAATGGCGGAGGGTGGGGGGTGATGTGCCACGAGAAACCTAGCTCCCACTTCACAGTGTGCAGAGAACAAAAAAGGAGACATCAGGGGAGCCGTTGTGTTCCAGATCAGACATCCACGTCTCAGGATGAGCGAGGGAACCATGAAAGGAATCATGAAAGACAAGACAAGGTTATTCTAAAGTGATGCGTTAAAAGACTCTGGGAACACTTTGAAGATGTATTCTTCTGTGTTTTAACAGTGTTTCTTTGTCCAAAAATGTGCTGATTTGCTCAAAGTTTTCCTGGGTAGGCCCAACAAGTTTGCACTAAAAACAACCTTGGTCAATAATTGGTTTTATGTGCTCCCAGTTCTTTTTGTTATTTCTTTAAATTTTTTGTTCCGTGTGGATTTTTTCACAAAATGGAAAAATGGAAATGCGAGCTACAATGACATGATGGCTAAATGTTGACTAGTTAAATTTTGTATTAAACATAGCGGAAATGTTTCTGTGAATGGAAATAGTGAAATTTAATACCTGACACCTGGCACTCAATTCTCATGCGCTTCTGTGTTAAAAGCAATTGTCACTGTCTGACAAGTACAACAGACGCTGGCAGGCAAGCTGAAATGTCTGAAACGTGAAATGTTTTTGTGTCTTTTGGATCCAGAAACACAGCGCACACTGTGCCCAAGAAAAAAAAAAGTCCCAAAGGCTTTATATACAGTTTTAAATAATTGAATGTAGTATCAGTTCACTCCTCCCTCATGCTCGACCAAAAACCACACCGCTCACAAAAGTGAACGTGGATGAGATGTGCACGAAATGAACACGCACAGTAAACAAGCTGGTCTTAGGCACGGTTCCTACATTGCTAGCATGACTAACTTTGTGATAGGGTAGTTTAGCAAAACACAAAGGGTTCTATTTTCATGGCCAGTGCAAATCTAGCGTGGAAAGCTGACTAACTCTACACGGTGTGTTGGTATTTTCGCAGACGCACATTTTTTTTTTCAAAAGCGGTGCCACTTTGCGGGCACGAACACAGCCGACGCGATTCGCTGCCAAATCAAAATGACTCCTCTCATACCCATTATACTGCATATGTCATGCGAGGGGCGTGCTGATAGTAGATCAACTGATGGATAGTAACAGTAGTGTTATAGACGACATACTTGTGGACTTTGAACCAGTGGAATCAGTCGAACGTGATATATTAGTTAAGACTAGGCCTGTCAAACGATTAAACATTTGAATCGAGTTAATCACAGCTTAAAAAATAATTGGTCGTAATTAATAGCAATTCGAACTCCAAAATATGCCATATTTTTCTGTACAGTGTTGTTGGAATGGAAAGACACAAGACATTCAATATACTGTTCATATGGAATGTATTTTTATATTACAACAACAAATCCTCATGAGATGAAAATTAAAATTAACATTCTTTATGTAGTAGACGGTATTTTTATTCATTAAAAAAACAAAAACGCAAAAGGGCCTCAGAACAGTGACAGAAAATATTTCAAATGTGTGCAAACAAAGTGTGTGTGTAAGTGTGTGTGTGTGTGTGTGGGGGGGTGTAATGTACACGTTTATATGTGGCCCTTGTAATATTCTTAGAGTTTATCTTTTCCGAGTGGTCCCTGAAGTGCACACGAATATGATTGGCTCATATTTTATGATGTGCTATGCTGTAGGTGATATCATCATGTCGTGTTTTCCTCCATTAAACTGACTTTATTAACACAAAACAAGCCAGCCCTCTTCTCTACTCATCCTCAGTCGCTGAGGCAAACCAATTTATTCACATTTCTGAGATTTAATGCTGCCCTCTTCTTTCGAAATGCTTCTTTATACTCTAGACTCCGCTGCTCACTGTCACTTTATTTTTACATTTTTGATTGAAACAAGAATTAATCATATATTCAGACCCGTGTGAAAGCCACAAGTCTCAAATTCTTTTGGAATTATGTTTCTATCTGCTACAGGGACTGAGATAGCATTATTTTTTGTAGGTGTTGAATTTCTGGGAAAACTTCATGTTTTAAGAGGGTGATTCCAAAGTCGTCCTTAGGTTTTTGAGAGGTGTTTCGCCAGGCGCTTTAGGCCTTAATGGCTTAAGATGTCTAAAAGTAACAAACGAAACTGTTACCTACCAGAAGAATAATTGTCATTGGAGATGACACTAAGCCACCCTGCAAAAACTACGAAAGCTGTTGCTGCTGTGGTTATGAAGTGTAAAAAACTCATTGGGTGGTTACTATCCCTAATACACAATCTTTGCAAAAAGCTCCTGCACTGCTGATCTGCAATGGCGGTTGTCTCGGTCTCGAGACAAAGGAAACACGCTATACGATTAACGTGTCAGACGGGCGCTGCTGTGATGCCCTACAGGTGTTTAATAAATATCTCTCAATGTCACAGGCAGTCAATGCAGTTTGTCCGTTGCAACAGCTCAAACTCACTCTTCCAAACCCTTTAAAATGAATGTCATTGAGTGATAGGAGCAGCAGGTTCTATGTTCAAATCAGAGGCAGAGCGATATCTGGCCAGAAGAGTCAGGAAGACAAATCATGAGAAGACATGTCAAGACAGCTATTAGCTATGTTTGATGTAATGTAAATGTGAAACGACTCACCTCCCAGGCAGTAATCTCCCGTCAGAGGATTGCCATCACATGCTTAATGCGTTAAATTCAACATAATCTGTTGTAAATGCTCCTTTAATATGGAGCACTTCTTACACTCTTTTTAAAAAATATATACTTGAATAAGTGCGTCAAAAGTTTATTCTAAATTAAAACAAATCAGTGTCCTCAAACCGGTATTCAGAAATTGAGCCTGACAGATTACATTGCACTGCACATCCTCAATTTCCAGTTCAAATTCTAAAATACAAGCAGCAGCATGTAAAGGGCCATGTTGCAATTACGACCACTTTAGAAGAAGCCTCATTTACTCAAACATGCCAAATGCTGTGAGTATACTTTGTATGAATGCATACAGTACCTCCACCACTGTCAACCTATATCACAAACGGTTTCAGTGGGGAATTTTGCTGTGTTTGTCTGCTAAACTCTTCCATTTTTTTCTGGGTAATTTAAGGACCGCCTCTGCTGTTCTTCACAAAGATACGGCTCTATGCATGCAAATGGGGTACTAACACCCCCCTCCCTGCTGCCCCCTCAAAAAAAAAAGCCTGAGCTCCAAAGCAGCAGAATAGGACTGATGAGGATGACGCAAGCATCCGCCGCTTGTTTCCTGTTTGCTATGCAGACATGTGTAAGCAGTCGCACTAAAAAGGCAGCCGTCATGGTGGTGCACATCGTTGCCTCACTGATGGCTCCTTGCGGCTCATGCGCAAACATTTCAAAGTGACTGTAGGTCAATTTTGACAAAACGACACAAAGAGGTTGTGCTGATTAAGCATTCAGTTCTTGTTTTGTTGAAAAATAAAAAAAACTGAACAATCAGTTCAAGACTACAAAGTCTTGATCACAGACAACGATGACTACAAGTTCAGTGTTGGGTAGGAAAATCCTTCAGGAAGCTTGTGAGCTGTTTATTTTCTGCCTCGCTCATCACCCCAGGGTTTAGCTCAAAGACAAACATTTAATAATTCATCTGCTCATTCTTACTTTCTCCCTCCACGGGGCTCTGAGCCAGTAGTTTTATTGGCGCTGTCACTTTACCCAGTCATTTAAACGGAATGTCAAGAGCTGTAATGAAACAGAGTGGCGTATGTTTCTTCTTTTACAAAAAAAAAAAAAGGGGGGGGGTGGTAGCGTTGATAGTACAGAGATGAATTGATGCCGGAGGACAAGAGAACAATAAAATTAGGGCACATCGCTTGTAGCTGCATCATCTTGTCGCAAACTGTCATGTTGTTTTCACGAGCCATACAAATTCAACAGCGCAATTCAACTCTACTAGCCCTCTTTGAGACATTGAAAAAAGGTAAGACACAGGGTAAGTGACAAACTTAACACAAATCATATCAGCAAAGTCTTTAACAAGGAGCTTGACCGAAGAAACGCAAAAAGGGGAAAAAAAATCAGGCAACCGTCTTTGGGTCGATAGCGGCCGACACGTTCTCCTCACGTTCCCTCCCCGGCAATCCATCAAAGCGTGTAAGCAGCCTCTTCTGCATACAAGCCAGCTCCGACGCCATTAATCCCGCCGATTTATAGACAAGCGGAGAAATATTCGCAGCGCTTAATTAAAGTTGGGCATCAATTATTCAAGCAAATCCCGCTTTTATGCGATGAGCAGGTAATTAGCCTCGCCACACCGTAGCACTCGTCTCTGTGCGCTTATAAATACCGAAGTATTCTCTTTCCTTAGTGTTGTGAAAAGAATTTACACAAACGACAAAACACAGCAGCCAGCAGACAACACAACACTCGTGGGTTCTCAAGGTCAAATTCGAGACCGAGGAGACAAATGACCTTTCCTTGTCAGCTTTGCAATGTAGCGTAGGAATCACTTTGGGTAATAACAAATAATGACCCAATCTCCAACATTGGCAAAAGACATATTGATTCCTTTCAGCCACAAAGCCTGAAATTATGACCTTAGCTTCATAAAGATGGATAAGTCTCTGTCCACACGATGAAATATCTATTTTAGGTGATTGGTGATGGGTCAGAACTCTCACCCCGACGTAATTGAATCACAATATACTGAAATGCCACCTTAATGTCCTTTGAGACGTCACTCCCGCACAAATTGAAGGCTCCACAGACAAGGGTTGGTATTATATATATTAGAAAGGTAAAAATGCACAGTAACTACTGTGGCATTGTTCATTCACATATCCTTGAGTCTGCACAAAATTTGAACGTGACAATTATTTTGTGACAAATGCTACTTGTATTTTAATTTTGAGTACCCCAATTTCCAAGTTTTCCAGTAGCGGGATATCACTTGAATATTTTTTCTACATATACTACATATACTCTACCACTTAAGGGAAGTCAACCCCAACGTTTACTTTACAAGAATATGTTCTATGAAGGCCCACTAGTCGAAACACTGCATTCTGATTATGTTTGTGGAATATGAGTCCACCCGTTTTTAGCATTTGCTGTCGACTGAAAATGACATCATAGTTGCTCAGGGCTCAGGTAACGACCAATCGTGGCTCAGCTTCAGGATTTTTAACACTGGACCAAACGTTGGACAGTAAAAAGCATGTTTTGGATTGGACAATACGATGTAGTATAGATCTTCATTTTTTGTGGCATGTGGACGGACAACATTGTCAAAGAGATGCCATGCAGTTCAACCTGGCGCAATCGCTCATGTGCTCGTCCTGGTTTGTTTTTTACTTGCATTTTTCATGACTTCAAGGATAACAATATTACAACTTTAAATCATTGTTTTTATTACCAGCTCAGATGTGACAAAGAGCTTAAAAAATGTGCCAGTATTTTCGACATTACATTCACAAATGGAAATATATTGCAACAAGCGACTTAATTTGCATGGAAACTGAGAATCTCTAGGCACACTTGTTTGGCGCAGACCAGGGTTCGGATTTTAGCCTTGATCAAACTCTGATCAAAGGAACCAGGAGAGAGAAAAAAAAAATCAAGCTATTTGAGCCCAATCAATGCTGTCAAGTGTGATTGTTATTGTAATGAAACAAAAAGATGATTAAGAACGGTAGATGAACTTCCTGTGCTCCCTCACCAGTTACTGACCGTGTGCGGTTCTATAAGAATGTATGCTCTTGGATGTAAAATAAATGGTTTGCTGTGGTTCATTTATATTCATGCGCTGCAAAAGCAAGTAATAGCTGGCGGTACTTATGGGCGTACAGTGCATTGTAGAAAAATGATGTTCATAATTATGTCGCTGGAACTGTCTGGGGGTATTACTGTGCTTTTAAAAAATCCAATATAATCTTAATTACTTTACATTTTAAGGTCTATACATTATTACACTGCAGTAGTCATTGTTATTGCTTTAGGTGCAATCGTGCACGATAGTGAGGTGACTTATTTGATTTCATTTAAGGTAAAGATGTTAGTGGCGTCAACACTGGAGAAGAGAAGCAAGGAACTTTGCAGGTAATGAAGGACAGCAGTAGAAGGTGGCAACAGTTCAGGGTTTAGCCTTTTAAAATTGGATGACTGCATTTCTTGGCAGGGGGATTCATTAAAATGATAATTCTTATTTATAAAGCCCTTTAAAAAATTTAAATACTCTGTGTGTACTGCTTGCTATTAATTAAACTCTTTTTTTCCCCTCTCCCTCGCTCTTTCTGGTTCCTTGCTTGCCTCCGCTCTTCTACTTCCTATTGAACTTGACACACTAATAGGTTATGAATAATTCTGTTTCAGTTTAGACGGCAATTAGCCACCATGCCAGAGGCCATTCGTCTTGGTCTCCAACAGAGAGGTAGTTTAGGACCCAGCCGAGTCGGGGGACGCTTCGGTTGTCCTGGCGACTGCATCATTCACTTCTTTGCGTCGGACGCAGACACCGAAAAGCACCCAGCGAGGAGACCCTTGGCCACCACTTACAACTTTGTCAAAGAGAGGTGGGATCCTCCCTGGGCACGGTAGGAAAAAGCTGAAGCTAGCATTAGCGTAGATAGCTCAGCTCTAGTCTGGGAATGAAACAATGACCTCAGGGTTCACTGGACAACACACAAATAGTTTCCTTTAGATAAGAGCCAAGATTACCCATTAGCTAATGAGCATAGTGGGTTGCTTTTGTTTTCCAAGTGTTATGTTTTTTTATATATTATTATTTTTTATTTTTTATGTAGATGTAGGTTGGTGTGTATACACATGTGTATATACACATGTTACTGCGTATATTTACATAGGTTTGATTCTAAATGTTTGCCGTCAATGTTATACATTAATGGCCACATTATGCCGCCGCCCCTGTGTGACCTATATCTTTGCTACTGTAACAATGAAAATTTCCCCACTGTGGGATCAATAAAGGCATTCTTATTATTCTTATTCTTATTCTTATAAAAGGACAATGGAGGGTAATACTCACACATGACGGTCAGGAAAACATTCCCTGACGCCAGGACGACCTTCTCCCTGGTTGCCCGGTCATAGATGCCCACGTGGCATTCGTACGGTCCATTGTCCGAGATCCGAACCTCAGGGAGCCTGGGAAAACATAGTGAGTTAAGTGAATCATTTGTTTTTCTAGCACAACAATGCAAAATGCCAAAATACAATCACAAAGAGTAGCACACTTTAGAAAAGACAGTTTGCCATGACCACAGTGCATGTTTTGAAAATGAGTCTTTCCACGTCGTCATTGCCTGATTCCATCCGTTCATTTTCTAAAGATTTTGTCCTCATTACAGTCATGGGTGATCTGTAGTCTAATCTCAGCTGATTTTGGTGGTAATTCAATCACAGGGCATACAATATGCTGTTTATAGGCTAACAAGCATTTACACTCATATTCACACCTATAGCCAATTTACGGCGTACAACTTAACTAAACATGTTTGATTTTGGAATGGGGGAGGAAGCTGGTATACCTGGAAGAAATAAACCACATCAATACAGGGAGAACATGCAAATTCCTCAATAATTACTTAAAACTCGTTTGAAATGTTAAAAGCTATGGAGTCCACAAAAACATGACAAACAAGCGCTATTAGGCAGATTCAGCATGAGAAATGTAAGCATTTCAGAGCCAAACAGCTGAAAAGGTTCCAAGGTTATCTGCATTTGGTTACGAAAACAGCTTTTGTTTTCACTGTCGTGCGTGTCTTTTAAAAATTGACTGTTGGCAGGGAGTTTTGCGGGATGGATTTGGCGGCCAATGGAGATACTTGTAAAAACCTGTTCTAAAACATGCTCTCACTGGTTTGATTTGAAGTTGGTAGGAAATTTGAACAGTAAATGTGTGCTCCTTGTAATAATCAAATGACCAACAAATCAAGCATAATCAACAACACCAACGATAACAACAACAATCGTTTTAGAGTATCTTTATCTATAAGTTATTCCAAAAAGAAACAGGACAGTCTCCGATCTCCTGCAGAGGACATAAATATTTAGTAATAACAACAAGGTCATCCGCAGTGCCTCGATGTTATCTCGGCCTCGTTGCTGCTGCTGGTCCACAGCCGCTTCAGTGGTGTGGTGACTCACCAGCAGTTGCTCAAGGACAGACCGACTGGCAACAACACGTTTTCCGATTTTCCACATGGGGCTGTGTTTCGTACAGTTCGAGCAATGTAATTTGTATATTTACCGGCAGAATGAGCTCCCTCGACGCAATTCTTGTCACTATTAGGATGCATTGTCCGCTCCCTCAACAGCTAACCAAGGACTACAAATGCTAATTAGGCTGCCTCGGTGTGACTGACTAAAATAGCTGTAGCGCTGATGGAAATGGAACATCAGAGTCAAAGAAGACGCCGAATGAATTGCAAGCAGTTTAATTCCAAACTTGCACGAAGCTCCAGACGTCCCCTAGCAACATCTGCTGTCTGCTATCACAATTATGACCTTCATGCGCTACTTCTCATTCATCCGTGGACAGCAATCATCAGGAGTGAATCAATTACACTTAGTTAAATTTTCGCGAACTGTTTCCAATTGTCAGGCTGGTTTTTACCCCGCCCCTCGCCTAAAGACAGCTGGGATTAGTAGCTCCAGTGTCATCATAAGCCTGAGCAGAATATACTCAGAGCTGGGCATCGTCTATCCGTACATAACTTCTGGGCGGTATTGCCGGCCGACCCACATGGTCCCAGTCCGTCCCTTGTCGGCGATAGCGAATCAGCATCGGGAACATAATTTTCATGTCACACGCAGGCAGCGCAAAAGCAGACATGCTGCCAATTCAAGAAAAATATCAAATAAAAACACAGCGCGTTGATCGGTGAAATAATAACAAAATGGGGCACATGTTATTGCATCTGTGGGACCGAAAGATATACAACACTGTTTTATTTTTAATTTTTTTCTTTGTTTGGCTGCGTGTCAGGAATGGGGCACATACGTGTGACTTGGTACCGGTAAAGTCTGTTCTTGACGCCGTTTGGCAGATGAATTACATGATAGATAGGGCTGTGTTCTACACAATTGACTCCAAGTTGATGAGAAACACAATGGGACAGTTCACCACTGGTCCCAGTTTTTCTCCATTTTTGAATAACCCCTTGCTTGAGACTCAAAGCCTTGGGGATAATGGGGTAAATACTTACGATTGTTACAAATTATACAATGATTAGGTGCAGGGTCTAACCAAACTTAAGTCATTAATTCTTACAAGTAATTAGCCCAATCTATCTACCTCTCAATCTTTAACTACTCAGAGAAAAGTTTTTGTTGAATTTACTCAATTTTATTTCTTCAAATGGTCGCACGAAATATAATCATCTGGATCCAGATGCATTTTTAAGTAGACTATACATCTACTAAATAAATGTGCCTGGATCCAGATGATTTTATTTTGTGCAACCAGTTGACGAAATAAAAGTGAGTAAATTTCACACACCATTTATTTTTCAAGGGTAGACTAACCTGAACTAACCGCCCCATGTATGCTACAAGGCCACTATGGACATGGACATCATAATTTAATTTAAATGTTGGACACACATGCTGTTTTTTTTTTTTAGTTTCATGCAGAGTATCAAACAGTTGATATTGTATGACACAAATGAATTTGTAGCCCCTGAGGTCTCCTGCATATCAATTTCTACCATTCATCCATGGGTCCATCAAATTCCTAACCTTCTAAATTGTTCCATTAACCCAGCAACGCCTCTATCCATCCATGCTAAGACAACACAAGTGAGATAGTAGTCATCATAGTTGAGATAAGACTTGCTAAAAAGCAAATACTTATTGAAATGATGAACAAATGTTTGAAAAAGCAAAGTATATATAAAAAAGAGTGAGCACCTCGAGACATGAAGTGAGATTGTATCAACCTCTTCCTCCAGGGATAAGTGTAAAATAGTCTGCCTTTTTTTTCTCTCTTGCCATAGTATAAAATGATGAGCATAGCACTGTGAGTCTCTCCGGAGGGGAGCTAATTGGCTTTGTCTTGGCTGGCTACATCCTAGTAAACGCTGATGTAGCCCGTTGCTTTGTTTTTACACACAAAGCCCTATCTGGGATCCACAGTCCTGCATGACTGCAGCATTCATGGATTCAAACCGAGACAAGAGAGAAGAGATGGAGAACATCAAGGTGAGGATAGGCGCCGCCTGCCAGTAAAAGGGTGAGGAGGCCACGAAGGAAACCCAACCACAGTGAGTTCAGACAGACTGACCAGTGATCTTTATAAGTTTGTTGGTGATAATCAGGGACTGAAACACTGACTCTTGATAAATATTGTAACAATCTTCTATTAAATTTTCAGTATATGGTTCTTGACACCAGATATTGCATGTTTTATGACTCAGGGTCTTTGTTCCCTGTTAATGGATGTATAGGCTTAATTAAGCAACAGTATTTAATTAGCAGTACAAGGTTGGTGTCAGTTGAAAGTTAGGGCAAGTGTTGGAAGGGTGGCTAACCCTTAACCCCAACCCTCAACTCAGAGACAGCTACAAGGTGCCCTAAACCTACACTACACCTACACATAACCTTTAACTCAGTGAGAGCTGCAAGAGCGCCTTAATCCAAACCATAACATAACACTCACCTCTGTCCCTAATCCAAACACTATACCCTGATTTTCAATTCAGAGGCAGCTACAAATGTGTCCAAACCCAAACCCACAACTCACTGACAGCTACAAGAGTGTCCTAACCCTATCCATTCTTGTCAGGTTTTATTAACCCCCAACATCCAACACAAACCAACTCAGACGCAGCTACAAGGGTGCCCTAACCATCTGTGGGTGCGTCTGACCCTCATCAAAAAAACAGCTACAAGAGTTTCCAAAAAATCACTTACAGGACTGTAGTGTATCCATGAGTCATTTGAATTGGTAACATAAAAAAAAAAAACACAGCACACAACATTCCTAAGGCTTGAAATCTATCCATTCACCTGTACATCTCCTGTAGCACTTATCCTGTCTCAGACCAAAAAGAGGCTGAGGTCTATCCCAGTGGTATATGCTGAACAGAACATCTGCCAATCACATGACACGCTTTCTTCACTGAAACAAACGCAGAGTACATATTTTTGGTCTATGGAGGGAAGTCAGGGTACCTGCGCAAAAGCACAGGGAGAACATGTAAATTTCACAAAGAAAACCCTGTGCAAATGCAGTATAAAAAAAAAATGATGATCATTCATCTGCAGTGCTGCCCAAGACATTGAACCACTCAACTCTTATTAGTCGCAAATGTATTCAATGTCTCGATATGCACAAGGCAGGAAAGTCTGTTCCAAAAATGGGCAAGCCATGTTGTTACTGCACTTAACAAGAAGAATGAAAAGAGAGTTAATGAGTTTTGGGTGTTTGGACAGGATGGATATGGCCAGCTGGAAACAAACGATGCTCATTGTGAGTACTGCAATAGTGATCGGCTTTTGCCAAAGCACATAATCAACCCGATAACAACGTAATCGAGGACGAGAAAACCTACAGACAGAACAAATTCGACCCGTCAGTCTCAGTGTGCTAATATTTACGCTTGGTTAGGTGCAAAAAGATATCGAATAAACTCATACTTTCCTGAGGGAACCGTGCACAGAACACCACAGTGGTCGATCGATTGTCCCCCAGGGGTTGTATCGGAAAGCTCTTTTCTATTTAGGAGGCCTGTTCACACAACTCCCTCGACCGCTTGCTAATGCAAGCATATGGGACTGACTAAATGGAGCATGAAAAAGAGACACTCCTTCGGTCAATCTCTCCATCAAAATAACAAGCACACCGTCAGATATTCCTTCTGGGCCAAAGCTTTATGGGTGAAAAAGGTCAAAGTAGCCAAAGGAGGTTAACTTAAGCATGCAAAGTGAGGTGTGTAATCACTCGTGTCTCCTGCAGGAAAGAACGCAAAACAAAAACGATGAGGATAATGCGAGCACTGAGGGATGTGTGATTGGTTTTACGTAGATTAGACTAAGCGCTGATGTAGCTTGTCGCTCTGTTCCTTCCCCACAAAGCTGTGGTTCTGTTGTTTGCTAGCCTAAGCAGCACATTCACAGATTCAAATCCTGCATGAATGCAGGGGAATGTGCTCGGTGATAAAACAGGGGAGGAATTATTGGAAGGAGGGGGGGGGGACCATATTCAGACTTTCCAGTGATTCCTGCGCCTTGTAAATCCTAATTCAATCCAACTGCTCAGATAGTGTGTATACACAATAGAAATGAATGGGGAGATTAAAAAAAAACTCATCTCAATCCCAGTCATAGGGTATCTGACGGGTAGACAATTCAGTCTTTTGACTGGTCTGTAGGCTATAGCCGTTTCTCAATTTGTGTTCTTGTGCGTTCTTAAATCCTTGCGATCTTGTGAAACGTTATCAGTCACAGCCCAAGTCTTGCTCCAACTGAAAGTACGCATAAATCAAGAACGCATGGACTACCCGGATGTTGTTCTTGCCTGATAACTTAAACCAAGGATGCATCAGTTGGTGACTTGTAAAGACTTGGCTG
Source organism: Filicampus tigris (assembly GCF_054856515.1). Taxonomy (NCBI): domain Eukaryota; kingdom Metazoa; phylum Chordata; class Actinopteri; order Syngnathiformes; family Syngnathidae; genus Filicampus; species Filicampus tigris. The sequence goes on along the minus strand of NC_141225.1, from coordinate 20,175,858 downwards.
GGAAACTATCCCAAGATTCGTTTTGTGTTGCTATCAAAATGCCTAACATGACAATGGATGAGGGTACTCAAATGTGTGCTTTTTTATCCCCCCTTTCATTATTTTACAGAAATATGTCAGAGGCTCGGGAGTTCACAAGTACACAGCCGAGCAACAAAAGATACTCGCGTTTTTAGGAAGTTTGTACTTGAAAAAGCCATACTCGCCAAGTTCATGAGACCGTACTCTGTGTTTTTGATATTGCAAATTGGCTAATAGGAAAATAGTGCATTTTTCAAAGTGTATGTGATGTATCCTTGTTGGTAACAATTTGTTGTAGGAGGCGGAGGAAAGTCATGGTGCAGACTTTTCGGTATTTCCAGTGTCTCATAAATCATCGTTCAATCCCACTGCTCAAAAGATGTATGCACGATTCCAACGAACGTGGAGAACCAATTTAATCTAATGAACGATAGGGGCAGCGTGGCGACCAAGTGATTAGCACATCTGCCTCAGAGTCCTGAGGTATGGGGTTAAAATGGAGTCAGCATGTTCTCCCTCACACTTGTGTCTTTTTTTTTCTCCTAGTACACTGGCTTGCTCTCGCATTACAAAAACATACATGTTCATTCTGTAGTCTTTGGCGTGAACGTGAGTCTGAATGGTTGTTTTTCTTTATGTACCCTGGGAACGGCTGGCAATCAGTCCGTAGTGTGTGTACACAACCTCTTCCTCAAAGTCAGCTGAGATAGGCTCCAGCTCACCCATTAATTAGGATGAGTGGTAAAGAAAATGGATGGATGACTTAAGGTACACTTTATTGGTAAGGGACGGGAAGTGTAACTGACGTATGCTCTAGCTAAACATGTACACCATAAACAAGTATAGTGCAAATCAACAAACCTGGCTAAGTGAAATCATGGGTACTAAAATTTTGCAAAGTGCCTGTGAAATTTCCTGGTTGGCTGAATGTGTTGTATTTTACTGTATCACTAGTTGTTTGCTCAAGGAGAGACAATGGTCCACACCTGCACTGAAAACATCAGCAAATTGCTATGAGCTGTTTTCAAATTGCCACTTTAGTGTGTAAAACCAAACATAAAAGCTCTTGGTGTGACGCTTACTGAGTCTATATGAGCCACACAGACATCCTGTGTCATATAATCTGAGGTTGAGCACAAGAGGTCCTCCAAACCTCGAGTGTCATCGGCAACAGACGGGCGCTGTTATGTTTGTTCGCAAGGACTAATCTGGGCATTGGCACTTGAGCAGAGAGAAAAAAATCCACAGCTGCTTTTCTCCGCTTTGAAAGATTGGGTGTTGTGGCTGTCAGAGCAAAGCGACGCGGAGCCATGTCGCATGATTCATGCCTGTGTCACGTCTGAAACCATTTAATTATTGGATAGTCGGTGAGGAGCCACAATAGCCCCCATTATTGTTAATTCCTTTTGAAGTCAGAACAAATCTAAGAGGGTAATCTAGATTAAGCCATTTGTTTTATGAAACATTGAGATTGATTTCCAATTTGCAGGCATGATAAGGACTTTATCAAGAGCAACATTTTGAGTGTTTATGATGTTAAAGAATTTGTGCGTTGCGAGCAATAAAATGTGCACTGTTAATTCGGTCTCAAGTGTTGTCTAAAGAGGTAAATATAACCTCACCTACAGTCAGTTGAGCTACACTCTCACAGATCGGGGGCTTAACTCCTCCATGCAGCATGTTCTGCATAAAAACAGGGGTTAAAAAACATTTGGAGATTCTCCCATCCTATTATAGAATATTTTAATTCCCTCTCTTTGACACAGCAAAGAGAAGGTTAACGTCCCTTCTAAATTGAATGATTAAATAAACTGGTTATCATATACAGTCAAAATGAGGCTTGAAAATCATGAAAATCAAGCCGTTGTCACAATTATAACATACTGTGGGCGTATCCCCTGAATGCGCTGAAACCACACCCCACTCAGCTGTCAAAGAAATATCACTTCTACGACTAGAAAAAGTGGGTGCTAATTTGTCTTGCGTCTTTCTTGAGCCTATAATTAATGACATGTTTGTGAAAATATAGCTACTTAAAACCTCTGGTTGCTGGGATACTGTATATCCATCGGGTTGTGAAGGGGCTTTTCCATGCCGTGATAACAAGGCGCTCTGAAGTGAGACTGTGCCCTGTCCATGAGCTGGCTGTCACGTCTAACTTTAAATGGGCTTTTCTCTGTGATATGCATTCTATCACAGCATACAATGAGGCGCTCTAAAGTGGCCAGGCCGGCGGACTATGTCAAGGAATGTTCTTATGCAGTGGCTGAGGGGGGACTCATGCTAGATGCCCAAATGGGTCACTGGGAAACAGATTAGTCAAGTCCACCCTCCCCCCGCAAAAAAAATCAGGAATACTGAAAAAATAGTTTATAGTTATATTGCCACAATTATGTACAACATAGTTCTCAGTCATCAAGACAAATCTCGGGATTCATCTGATGCTGCAAACCTTACCGTGACCAGTGAGGCCTCACCGCAAAAATAGATGAATGACGATGATGTAGATGGAAAAAATGGGCTTCCGACTATGCTTAGTCAGTCTATGTTTTTAAGGCGCCCGTCTTTGGTTTCTCGCCTACAAAATGGGTGTCCGTCATAGGCGGACAGATGGACTTGTCCGTTACATAGGTGGAATGCCCAGCTCTGATATTAAAGTGGTCAGGGGTTAAGGGCCAAATAATGTTATATAGAATTTTCATAATGATCAGTACATTTGTACAAGATGCCACGGAAGGAGATTGTCCCGAGTTGACCACACAGGCCAAGTGCGCTGATCAAAATATGAGTAAAGGTCAGTGCAGCCTGGTTTCTATCTATGTTCATTTTTAAATCCCACTTCTTTCCAGTTTGGCGTGTATGTGTGTGTGTGCGTGCGTTAGCGTGTGTGTGTGTGCATGTGTTCCCGCTGTAATGATGCTACCCTCCCAAAGGGATAGTAGGCTTGTCCAGATAAATCATCCTCAGTCGGGCAGCCACAGTTGGGGGAGGGGTTGCAAAGCCAGATAAACAGGAAGAACGCACAACAAGAGAGATGTAAGCACGAGCGTAATGGAAGATGAAACACAATGATGAGTGGTATTGTTGCGAAAGCATGCCCCATTCAAATGAAATCATAAGTTTGATGTGAAGTTCATCAAGGCATAGGAAGCACAGAACAATCCGTAGCAGGCGGTAGCCCAAAAGCAGCAGGAACTCAAAATTACAAGACAGTCAGGCAGATGCCAGGCATTACGTTGAGACCCAAGACAACCCTGAAAGATGTGTAAAAAATGTTTCTAAGGAGATTACGCCCACTCTGTCTTCCTCTAACTTGTATTGACTCTCATGGAAACCTGTTAATGAGTATGCAGTGCAGACCTTAACAGGGAATTAAGTACCACTAAGAGAACACCGGGGCCAGATGTTTGCTAATTCCTGAAGACTGAAACCTCTATCCTTAACAGAGTCGCTAATTAGTATTTACCCAAGCACAATGTCCCATTACTGATGGAATTTCAGCCTCAGGTCAGCACGCCTATCAGTCCTAGGACCTGGTCCTGCCGTGAAATGCCTTTCTATATGGCTCATTCTCACTTTTTTATGCAAATGTATTCACTGGAGTCCACAGTATGCACTTAGCAAACAGTGCAGTCTCCCATCAAGTAGGTTGAATGCGTGTTAAGAGTCGGTTTAAGTCAAATTCACCTAGAGCATCACCGTGGAAAAGGCTCCAAAACGCCCAATTGTGTCTGCAAATGTGGCTTATGTTTACATACAGCATATCATTTGTTGTTTGTCTGACGAGGCCAGTGATAAAGTAAACATTATTGTAGCATCAGCGGGTAGTTATCGGAGTTATCACTGCGCACAAGGGATGTCTGTCAAACTGTTCCCCCATTTGGTCATGTCTCATCCCGCACAGGGAAATTTAAAGTTGTAAAAAATAGAGGAATAGGCAGTCTTTCTGCTGCTATCATAGCCATATCATAGACCAAGTTTGACCTTGGTTCGATTAACTGTATTTCTTTTTTTGCAGCAAGTATTATATTTCTGTGTCACAAAAGTGAAGAAAACCCGGCGAGGTTAATACATGGTGGCTGAGTTCAACACGCTAGTTGCAAATAAGGCTCACCGGACAGTTGACTGGTACACAAGGTCCTCACGCCTGCGGTAGTCCTCCATGTGAGAGTAGTTGGTATTAAACATGGCGTCATAGGTGAAGATTTTCTGCTTGATGGTGCCTCCGTCTGTGACCTGTGAAGCGAGAAAAAAAAGGAGAGAGAGGACGCTCGTGATTCATCTGCTGATGGATGGGACGGGGCCAACCTTTTTGCACCTTGAGCTCTGCCGACGCGCAACCTGTTGTCCACGGGGCCCACAGCGGAGGAGATACGTGTAATTGCCTCATTGATTAATGTGCTGGAATGATAGGCCTGTAGAGCTCGGAGCAAAGCGATTGAACAGCTGCTTATTGAATGGCATCTGGGAGTCTCTCCGGTGTGTACATGGTTAAACCTTTATGACACGGGAGGCATTGAGAGTGTTGCATTCTGCACAAATAATGGCTTCCAGAGGAGGATATTCAAAACGCTGCTCTCATCTTTTTTTTTTCTTTCCCGGGCAGCACGATGGATGATGGAGTAGTTCTTTCCTTCCTCTAATATCCACAGGATTGCTAAAGTCACTTAGCATGTGAATGACAGTGATTTCTTCTCTTCCCCGCAAGCCTCAAGCTGCCGTAAAGGAAAAAAGGCTGACAGGATTTTAATGGAGCCACTAATGCCGCTTTGAAGACGGAAATTGTTTGGTGGGCCTGGAAGCAAGCCCTCTTTGCCTTTTTCTAGTTTAGAAGGTATCATTCACATCAAGCCAATCCCTTTCTCTCGGGTAAACAACGTCAAGGCGTTTCTTGATTAGCCGTTATAGTGTACACACAAAGACAAAGCCAAATTGTATTTACAAGAGCAAACAATTGTACTACGTGCACTTGGCTAATTTGTAGAACCGTTTGGTTCTGGAGGAAGCTCATCGCCTCAGGGCTCAGCAGGCGGCAGTGCCGAAACAACTTAAAGTAGGAACGTGGACATAAATTACAGAGATACAGGGACCAAGAAAGTCTCAAGTCTTAACCTTTGAGTTCAAGCAACTCCCAAGTTATTTTGTCGTGGGCAACTCAAGTGAAGTAACAGGTTAACCCAAGTCAAGTCGAGTCCTTTGAGAGTTTGACTGAATGACAGTCTTCACAATCATGACAGTGTCAAACTTAACATGTTCTCGCATACTGAACAGTTATATTATAGTCTAATTAATTTCGTAGTGTCTCTTTAAACCAAACATAAGAAATGAACAACAGTCAGAGCTCTCAAATCATTTTGTCTCAAGTCAAGTCCAGAGTCTCCCAAATCCAAATTGGGTCTCAAATCTTGTAGTTTTTGTCAGGTCAAGTCACAAGTCATCAAAACAGTGATTCGAGTCGACTTGAGGCCGATTCGTATTGACTTGAGTCCCCATTCTAAATTATTTCATGGCAGTCATCAGAAGGAGGGGACGGATAGTTTGACGCAAACGGAAGTGACGTACGAGCTGCCTCGCAAAAGTAGCAGTAATGTACTTTATTTTATTTTTTATTTAGTAACTCCGAAGATAAAAACACAACAGCCAGGGGGGTGACAAACATAGATGCAAAGAAATATATTACAGATATCTAAAGCGTGACATCATCATCATCAGCAGAAATTTGTAAGATTCACAGAGATATTATCAATTTGCACAATCAAAAAATAACAATTAATTGTTACTCTCCCTGAAAAAACTCAAATGAATATGTAACAATAAAAAAAAAAAAGATTCATATCAAAAGGTAAAAAATTGTGGTAGTTTACTTTTATAAACAGTTTTATTCCCATGATGATAATTACCTGCACTATTTAAAACATTACCTGCACAGTATTAAAATAGTTGATAGTGTATAAAGACCTCCTAGATGGATTAATTTCCATTTATAGCCTGTTAAATTTTCTTTAATTGGAAAATTTTAACGTTAAACATCAATAGGGCCATTTTAGTTCAGCACATCTATTTTCTTTCTATTTATCTCTTGTGAGTAAATAATGAACTACAACCTTACAAAGGGTAATGTGGAGGATTTATGTCCAGTGTTTGACCAAGAAGTCCTAATTATCCTGCACAAAGCAGTACAAACCGACAAAGAGCTTGGCTTTGGTCAGATAGGTCGTGCGCACGCACTTATTTCCAAAATCACATTTCCTTATGTGTTTGATCATTTGAGTGGATGTGTTGCTTCAGTTCAATTCGACAGGAGGTGAGCAAACGCGGCCAATCACATTCAGCCCTTCCCCAACACAGTATGTGAACACTCGGTCACCTGCGCGAGTGAATGAACTGTCAAATGGCACCGGTGCAAAATGGCACAGAATGACATTTTGCCGGTGTCTGAAATAGAAGCGGGTGCTAAGTGAAGGTAGCAATAACAGCGGCTGCAAGGTGGGCACAAAAGCGGGGAAAGTGGTTGCATGACCAGTCACACTTAATATGTTCAGAAGCTCATATGTTAACCTAAGTAGGGCATTGCCAATATGATGCCTGATTGCACCACAGTTAAATCATGCAATCGTTATACATCATAAGAGTAAATGTTACAGCACGCAGAGCAGAAGGAAGCTTTGCACAGAAGCCTCACGCTCACATAGAAAAGTCAGCGACCTAAAATAGTACACATGAACTCGCGTCATCCTTGAACATTAGCAACAACAACAGTAACGGTCGTTTTTGATGATTAAAGAAAACAGCAACAAGCATTTAGGTCCAAGCATGCAGTGGAACCTCATGAAATTGTTTCTTCCTATTCTGAGGCCAAAAAAAGTGGTATTGCACTAAAAAATTGCACAGCGTTATAAAATAAGAACAGAAAAACATTTTTAAAAAATAGACAAGAATGTAAAAATAAATGAACAAACAGGATTTTCAATGTGTCTTTAAGGAGGTGTGGCCTAGTGAGTGACACCAGGATCTCTGACTCTTAAAACCTCAGCACCGGCCCCCAAGTTTCTGTGGCTTTGCTCCTAGTACAGTACTCAGGATTCCTCCCAAAATTTAAAAACATGCCTGTTCATTGTATCTGAACTGTCCATAGGCGTGAATGTACCCTGTAGCCTAATTGGCTGACGACCAAACCATGGCGTACACCTCCTCTCGCCCGGAATCAGCTGGGATAGGCTGCAGCTCACCAGTGACCCTCAAGAGTATACGCGGCGTAGGAAATGGATGGCTTGAAAATGGAATTGAACGAAGAGACCCCCTCTCAAACCTCCTGGCTGATACATGCCAAAGAATGTGCAAAGCATCTGTGTATGCCCTTCCGCCCTTATCCAAATTGCTTGCGAAGAGGCTCCAGATTGGGATGTGTGGGGGCGGGAGGAAATTCAATTGGGAGGGCGTGAGGGGATGATGAATAGCATCTGATTGCAGTAAAGTAGCTTCAGTCGAGGAGGGGAAAGCTTGCCCGCGAATGTTTAGCAGAATCTAGGCCACGGCGTGCACACAATGTGTAGCACCCTCCGAACACACAACGGCATTAAAGAGTCGCATCACCTTCTATCGTCTGGACGGCGGCAGATGCATTGAGAGGTGAGAGGTGAGTGCGCAACAGGTAGCTAACAATGGGGGAGGTGCGGTGCCTGCACAAAGATCTCTCGAGTCGCAGTGGAGTGGCTTCTGCGTTGATGCCGCACGTATTCTGTGACCGTGCGGGTTAACCCAAACTCTCCCCCCGCTGCCAGTCTGGCCACGCGCTATTTTAAGCTGCAACAGCACGGGCAGCCACTGGAGGAAATTCGGGCTAATTCGCCACAGGCCGACTGTGGGAGAGTCAACCTGAATTACTGCATCATCACCGCAGGTCAGAACACCGCAACGAGGCCTTGTATGGTTGAGTAATCCACGGCTATTTGCGAGGGGAGGATAGGGACCGAGCCCTGACACAAATGATTTGATTTTATTTTATATACCATAATGGATTCAACTGGAAATCACAAACTAATTTCCCAATATAGTTTAATATGATTTCCAACTAATCTTACAACCTTGCTTTTACAAAAACAATATAGTGCCTCGAGATATGAGTTTAATTCATTCATTGAAGCCTTTAGAAGAATTGCTCAATATCTTCCAAAATATTTGTTGTAAAGTGATTTGAGCTGAGTTCAATAGAACCATACAGCACTTGTATGTCAAACTTTTGCCAGGAAGTAAAAGCAAAAAAAAATTCTCCGAACAACGGGCCTGAAAAAACTTGCAAGACAGGTCACTCGTATCTCAAGGCACTACAGTTGAAATATATCACTTCAACATAGTTCCCTCACAACAACAAATATTTAGACAGGGCCTTGCTGGCAGCATGGGCCGTTTCAGAAAGCTTATATACAAAGTCAACAGGTGACCTTTTCAGCGAATAGCTGCAGAAAGGAGAAAAAAACCCACAAAAACGAAAGTGAATTGGTGAATATCAAACGGCTGCTATGTCGACCATTACTAAAGAGGCCCACACTTACCAACTCTCTAGCTCTCTTTAATATGCATGGGGGGGAAATCTCATCTTTAAATATGAAATTCCACTTTACGCACAATTTCTTTGTGATCTCTAAATCTATACGAGTCTTGAATGTCAATGAAGCTGCTTTGCTCTTAAAATAATTATTAAACAAAAAAGGTCTTAATGAGATTTATTCCTATTGAGCAGCTCATTAGCAGCCTGCGACACGCCGCAACAAAGGAGATGATCAGAGCTTTGTCATGAACCAGCTTGCTACTTTTTTGTCCTATCCACGCTAATTTGCCTAATGTTATTATCACATTAAGTGTCTTTTTGAAACAGATGAGGGAGGGGTAAGGGGTGGCGGGGCGCAGAGGGAGGCATTGTCTTTTTGTAAAATGGCTATAATTGCCAGACGCAAGAGAAGAAAGAAAGAATCAAACGGTGGAATTACTCACAAAATGTAGACCTTATGCAAGATGGGGAGTGGGGGAGTGAGATCAGGCCTGGTTTTCTCGTTTTACTATCATTCACAACATTTCATACCTTTATAGGATTAAATAATACGATGTGATCAGGGGTGGAGCCAGAACGTGGCTAATAGGTGGGCCAGGAAAAATCAAGGTGGACCGGAATATTTCTCTCACTAAGCACAATCCTCCTGTCCCGTGTCCGACACATCGTATATGCCAATATAATGACAGTACTGAATATTATGAAGTTCAGATCTTCCTTAGACGACCACAACGATGCCATTTTTAATATTCGATAAAATAAGTAGATTATACTTATACTTAAAAAGTGTATCTGTATCCAGATGATTTTATTTTGTGCAACCACTGATGAAATAAAATTATGTATTTTTTTTTCAGTGGAGTGCTACTATGGAGATTTTTTTTTTTAACATCATGGGTGGAATGAGCCGGCACGGTGGTCGACTGGTTAGCACGTCTGCCTCACAGTTCAGAGGTCGTGGGTTCGATCCCGGCTCCGGCCTCCCTGTGTGGAGTTTGCATGTTCTCCCCGTGCCTGCGTGGGTTTCCTCCGGGTACTCCGGTTTCCTCCCACATTCCAAAAACATGCATGGTAAGTTGATTGGACTGTCTAAATTGCCCCTAGGTGTGATTGTGAGTGCGGATGTTTGTCTCTGTGTGCCCTGCGATTGGCTGGCAACCAATTCAGGGTGTCCCCCGCCTACTGCCCAAAGACAGCTGGGATAGGCTCCAGCACGCCCGCGACCCTTGTGAGGAGAAGCGGTATGGATAATGAATGAATGAATGAATGGGTGGAATGAGCGTCTTACCTTGCACATTCACATACTGAAAATAATGATGTGTTGAATTTACTCAATTTTATTTCCTCAAGTGGTTGAACAAAATAAAATCCTCTGGATCCAGACATTTTTTAAACTCATTCACTGCCAAAGACATATTTATTCGTCTTTTTACAGTCAAGCCATTCAATCCCATCAATTTATTTACATTTAAAAAAAAAAAAAATCAAACATCTGTATAAAAGAGAGTCTGAAAATATCTGTCAGTGAATTAGTTAAGTGACATTTTCAGTGGAGTAAAACAAGCATATGGTGACTTTGTTATAAGAACTATGCCTCTTCACCTAATGTTCTATAACTATTAAATGTGATTATCTCATATAATCTGTGCTGAGTCAAACAGCAATAGGTCTGAAGGTGCGACGAATACCGTGCTTTGCAAGAAAAATGTGCTTTATTGCAATAATCACAGAAGACAGTAGTGGTTTTACAACAAATATATAACGGCGAGTGTGCTTTATTGCAAGCTTTTACGTTTCAATATCGATTGAGTCAAATTATTTTCCTGCGACGCAGTACATTCTGTTTTTGGCTGATGGAGGACAATGCACTATTAGTCACTGGGGATATCAACATACTGATGTCTCTTGTGCGATTGGGACAAAGATGCAAGCCTCTCGCCAGGATGCGATGCGGCGCTAAAGCGCTCCACGGAAAAGATTTGCCCTCGGCGCTTTTACGAGGTGCAAAAGCTGTGAAATACAAGAGACGAGACAGAAAGACAGAAGAAAGCAAAGTGGTGCACCTAAAAGGGTTTATAAAGCAGAGGAAATACCGTAGCATGTCAAAGGATTAACTCTGCACGTTTATTTTCATTTTTTTTTTTCTTCTGTGGATTTTGTTGCGACACTTATCCCAAAAGAATGTGCAGCCTCAGCAAGGGTCATTCTTTAATCTTGTGTGATGACACTTTTGTTTTATTTCGGTGCTGGGCATTTTCTCGTTTTACTGTCCATCGACTGACATGGATAACAAGGGTTCGCTTGTCTGACCACTAGAGGTTCAATCTTGTCACCGCCGACTTACTGTTCCAGGCGATATTCTTTTTCCTATTCATCTATATTCAAGCTTATTTAAAGGTTAGTCTTTGCTTTCATGGAATTTCCAGTTTGCCTACTAGAGATTTTCTCCATTTTCTTGTTTTTTCTAATTCAGATTTCTGTTTATGTGATGATGGACACTTAGGTTTGCCAGTTTTACTGTCATGAGCCGCCCATTAGTTGTTATAATATCCCAAACTGCCTGAATAGACACAGAAAGTCTTCAGTTTTGATGTGAAGTAAAAAAGTGGTCTTTCAACGACCAACTGCAGTACTCTGATGAAATTAAATTTAATTACCCATTCCTGACAGATGGGTGATGCTAAATTGTGAAATATGTAAATTATTTATTTGGAAATGCAGCTCCTCAGAGCAAAGTCAAGAATCCATATCAGCAAAAACACCACAAGTCTACAATACAGGAAAATCAACCTGTCTCACGATGGTCTAAAACCACAGGTGTCAAACTCGAGGCCCGGGGACCAGATCCGGCCCGCGACATCTTTTTATGTGACCAGCGAAGGCAAATCATGTGTATTGACTTGATGTGTTTCTTTGGAATTGTCCTCACTGTTAACACAACATATTAGATATTGCAAGCATTTGTTATTCATTTAAAATACATTGAAAAACAGTTGGTTGAACGGTTGATTTGTTGGGTATATGTAATGATATAAGGCGATCATACATTTGTATGGGTTAACAGTTGTAACGGCCCTCTGAGGGACACCACAACTATGATGTGGCCCGCGACAAAAATGAGTTTGACAAATGGAAAAAAAAAGAGTTACTATGTTCATCGCGTGCAGGCAGAGCATGGCAGCAAAAATAGAGAATTTGAATTCATATTTTGGAGTTGTTGGCCAATTTCAACTTCTGCCCCATGTGGACTCCACATAGGCTGCAGATGCTTTTAGATGGTCATTGATGTAACATACTCGCAATGAGCTTTTTTGCCATTTTTCCAAAGTGATATTAGAGCAGAAAACAGGTTGCAGTTGGCAGTCGCGGGGAGCTGCCAGATTACATGCGCGGATTAGGGCCAGTCCGCATTGGAAAGTGTGCCACCAAGGGGAAGAGAGAGGCTGCATTGGGCTCCGCCACTGAGGTATCACTCAGGCATTTAGCTGTTATGCAAGCGTGTTATTGAACGCCATTGGAGACATGCAGGCGCGCTTATTATAGCAGCCATTGTGAGCGAGACGGGCTGTCAGCAGTGAAGAGGTGATGATCGCAGCAAACTAGGTCGGCTGCTATGCGTTGCTTATTCTGACAGCAATCACAGGCCATAACATTAGGTACACCTGTGGATGGATTACAAATGTTGCCTTTGCAGAGAAAGCATGAAGGTTCAGGGTCTGTTTTAATACCATTTATTTATTAGTTTTGTTTTCCTTTTCCGTATAATAATGAGTATTAATTAATGAGTATTTATCCGTTTTCTATTGTAGTGCAGAATTGCACTATGATAATATCAGAGAAGTATTAATTGAGCAAGATTGCAATAACTATGTTTATCATCCCCCTGGGAAGTTAGAAAAAAATAAATAGATCCGAAAACTAATTTCACTGATCAACACAAAATTGAGTGCACTTTGAGTGTACAGTCATTTTGGGCAAAATCCAGGCCTCATTAAACTCGTTAAACTCCGACTGGAGAATTTACCTCAATGAGACCCAATCAGAAGCAGCTGATGGGCGACGCAAATATTTTTTTTGCCTAAACTATCTAATATGGGCGGAGCATAGCTTTTACATTTGGGTTCAAACATTGCTGATTAAATTGTAGTTTCAATTTGTTCCTAGTTTCTGGTTTGAAAAAAAGTCTCAGTTTGATGGACCATGGCAAACTAGAATATTACTACAAAATTAAACATTTTTTTTAAATGAATACCAAAAGATTATTAAAGTGATTATTACCTTTGTAATAGCAGAGTTTGTGATGCAGCTTTTGAATTGGCTCTCATTAGATAGACTTTGCAGGTTTACCTAATCTTTTGGCTGCTGTAAATTACAGGCCTGCAAAAGTGAATCTGTTTCCAGTAGTGCCAGAGTCGAATTCCCAGAGTCACAACCCTGCTGACTCCCCGCAACCCCAATTAGTGAACAATAGAAAATTGCCAGGTTGTTCCAGGCTGCTTTGTGTGTAAATGAGAATCACTTTTAGAACTTCTGCTAATTAATTAGCTACCGAGCTCATTGCAGCATGAGTATAGAATTTCTTTAAAAAGGAAGTTAAATGAGCGCACTTGATCCGTCAACGTTAAAACCTGAAATTAGCTTTCATTTCAGCCAATAAGTGACATATTGTGTAAACCCAATCAGAGATGATCAGGGGAAATGAGATGCGCCGCCAACCACTCGTCCTTAATCTGTTTGACAAATCAATGACTGTTTTGTGACTGAGAATTCTATCACCTGACGAAGAATAGCAGTAAAACACCAAAGGCGTTTTCATGACTCATCGATTCCAGAATATTTTTCTCACTTTAACGACCCCCGCCCCCAAAGACTCGCTTACCTCATCGCTGTGAGCAACATCATGTTGAAAACGGACAAATAAGAATGTAACCTTTGGCCCCGGATACTTCACATGTTCCATTGGGGATCATTAAAGACAGAGAAGTATTCTTGCTTTGATGGGGAGTTATAGGGCAGTTGGCAGCAAACTATCTGGAAAAGAACTGATAAGAACATAAATCGTCCTTATATGACATAAAAGTGTTCTTATAGAAGTCTAAAAATATCCTTTTGTTGTTTTTGTTTTTTTACTTTACTTTTTTTACTTGCTTGAACCCAACTCGGGCGCACATCCGCCTCACAGTTCAGAGGCCGTGGGTTCGATCCCAGCTCCGGCCTCCCTGTGTGGAGTTTGCATGTTTTCCCCGTGGTTGCGTGGGTTTTCTCCGGGTACTCCGGTTTCCTCCCACATTCCGAAAACATGCTTGGTAGGTGCTCTAAATTGCCCCTTGGTGTGATTGTGAGTGCGGATGTTTGTTTGTCTCTGTCTGCCCTGCGATTGGCTGGCAACCAATTCAGTTCCTACTACCCAAAGACTGCTTGGATAGGCTCGAGCACTCCCCGCGACCCTTGTGAGGACAAGCAGTATAGATAATGGATGGATGGATGAACACAACTCACTAACCAGTTGAAGGGAAATCTGTTGAAATTGGGAGGATTCTCAACAGAGTCTTGTAGTTAACAACAGCACAGAGAGGTGAGTTGGAAAAACCTCTGTAAAATTGGCCAAATGGAAGATGAAACACCAAAAATAGTAGTTGTATTAAAATCGACTAGTTGACTAGTCCACTAATCAGTTCATCCCATAATGGATAGCTCGAAAGATGATGAGGTGACAAATGAGAGAATAAAGTTTATAGAAGATACAAAGAGAGAAAACAGAAGAAAGACAATCGATGGAGGGCAGATAGTTGGAGAGAAGATACAAGGGCGATATATAAATAGGAAGAAGATACAAGATAGATGGATATACGAGAAATGGTGAGAACATGAAGATGATGAGACGCTCAATGGAGAGATGAATGGTGAGACACATAAATAGACATTCAGCCAAATGCTGCCTTTGCACAATTTTGTGATCAGCTGTTCTTGGTAAAAATCCATTACAGGTTGATAGCAGAAAAAACATAGCATAAATATAGCAAATAAATGCTTTGGTCATGCAAATATACACAAAAGTACATCGAGCATGTTTGACCAGCATGTAATTGAATAACACCTGCTTCTTGTTTGTAGTCATTACTCAAGAGGGCTCCTTGCATGTGTGCTGTGTTTATAAGCATGCCTCTACTGCATGAGTCAATATTCTTTCACCCGTTTCACCTCCGGGGTCCAGCAGCCAACGTCGGTCCACCACTGTCAATATAGGTAGTGCCATGTCCCCTTCCAGCCTAGCCAAGGCTCATTTACTGCAAACTCCTTATATGTATGTTTTAAACAGTGTAAACACCAACAAGAAAATGTGTTGAAACTGGAGAGTACAGCTGTAAGGTTTCAAAAGTTTATAAGTGAACTTTTAGTAAGGTTATCTTAACCTACTTATGTCACAGACCTTACAAAAATATTGTAAACAAGCTAGCTAGTGAAATGGTACAATGTTAGCCTACTCAATATGCGTTTTTGGATACACACAGCCTACAAAGATTAGCAAATTTCCACCCAAATGACAAAAATAAATAAATAAATAGATCAGTAAAAACATAGTAATAAATTGACTTTCAAGCAAGTACTTTATACATTCGCTAAGCATTAGTTGTGTAGCATTAGGAGCCGAGGGAAGTTTTGTTCGTCGTTAGCGTGCCACTCACTATATGTAGGTGTAGGTATAGATAGATAGATAGATAGATAGATAGATAGATAGATAGATAGATAGATAGATAGATAGATAGATAGATAGATAGATGGATTAGAACTAGTAAACTTAAAGAACAGCACTGACAAACACTCAGTGTGAAGTCATTGCGTTGTCATTGTAAGCCCTTAAATCGTTAGCTTTGACTTTTCCCCCTCATGTGTTAAATGGACTTTAAAAACACTGCATGCCGAGTTTAGGGCATTTACTGTATATGTTTTTAATTATTATTTTGCTGGCAATGCAGTTTTGAGAATGTAACATTTGCTAGTTTCTCCTTCAGACAACAAATGAGCTCAAAAGAGGTCATTTCGAGTGCAACACAGATGGTCTTAACACACACGGGGGGCTTTGCGGGCAAGACGAGTCTGCATATGTTTTCAGTATTCTTATTTTTCTTCCCTGCATTCCTTATCCTGCAGCCACAACCTGCAAGTACTGCTTGACGGATGCACAAGAAACACTCTTTCAAGCCATTCATCATGAAGCAGCTGGGGAGTGCATCGTCATGCTAAAACAGACCATTTCCCCCACTTTTTTAAATTATATGAGTGAGTTTATTATGATAAAGTGTCTCTTTTGTTCACAGTGTGGGGATATTTATCACTTGGACAATCCTTAGACAAATATCATCTGAGAAGAAAAAGTTCTTTGAATAGAAAAAAGGTAAATGCAATAACCCACGGTGTGATTGAATTTACCCTTGGGAAAATATTGAAGTTTTTGCATTGTTTTAAGATGAAGATTATAGGATGAGGTTGACATAGCCTACTGCTGCAAAACAAATCAAATAAAATGGAGTTTAATTTTAAATAACAGTAATTGTCCGTGTAGATATAGCAATAGAACCCACTGATAAAATAACATATCTTTAAAACATGAAAATAAATGTAAGTCTACACACTGACTCTTAATATAGAAATGAATTATAATAAAAGGATAGGTGGATAAAATAACATCTAAGTCTTGAGACAATGTGTGACACTAACATTAAAGTTACATTAAATGAGTGAGGTAAAATAATATTCTGAAAAGTAAATACTAACAAATAAATAAATAGTCTGGACGTGCTTGAACACAGGACAAAATTAAAAGTAAATGTCAGTCTAACAATGACGCTTGACCCCACCGACGATTCATGCAATAATTATATCAGAAAAGTACTGTTTATAAGGTACTATTCTGAATCAGTGAGTTTCATTAGTAACTGGTGTGATGGGTGGCATGTAGCTTAAAATGATTAGATTTCCTGCATTCACGTGAAACATTTATTTTTTCTGCTCAGTGCATCCAAAGGGTGCTGTGATGCTACTAAATGCTTTCATAATTTCCTCATGCAAATTTGATGGCTTTGCATTTGTGTTGTGTGAAAAAGTCTGCACTGAATGACACGTATTACGTCAGCTAAACCCGGCATGTTTCATGTAAATCCAAGCAAGGCCTTTGTTTTTTTTTTTTTTTTTGTCTTGGCATTTCTCTGTCCACGTGACACTCGGCGTTGGACTCATTTCATGCTTGAGTAAAGTTCTCAAATCCTTAATGTGGCATGGGCCTTTTCCATTTTTAATAAGACATGCTTGATGTAAATTGGGGAGGCAGACGCAGACTCACATAATTAACTCCAAATAACTGTTTCAACGGTGACTTGGGCGCGGCGTTCTGCTGGGCTAAGAAACTAACTATTTCATATGAATTCCTCTTATTTGACTTGTTAATGTCATGTGTACAACTCCTCCGTTGTTCCACTGCTTTCCAATGCAGTTAATGGCACACACAATGTAAACAGATATATACACACTGCTCAATATATTATTTGCGTTCAACTTTTATTTGTCATGTGGCATTGCATCACTCCTCATTTGGAGACTGAGTGGCCTTAAAAAGCCGTTTGGACAGGACGGCGGACACGACACTTTGGGAGACGTTTTCTTCCTCCGCGGGCATGTTGTCTTTACAGTCATCTTTCACATGGACTCATGATATGCCCCTGAAACATGACTGCTCGCCTGCTCGATACAAAGCACTTGGTAAGGTCGCGCACCCCCCCCCCCCTAAAGTTCACGCCGCTGTCTTTTGTTCTCACGTCTGCAAGAGGATAGAGCATCTGAAAGGAAACGTTGAAATGGCTTGTGGTCAAACAATGTTGTCTGGAGGGGATTTAGAGCCACACTGAGAAGAATTAAGGATGCACTTAACAATGACACCACCAATGTCACCACTATAAATCGGTTGGAGATTCGTTTGTTAACGCGCTACAAAGCCTTAATAAACATCTAGGCGTCGATACGCAGATAATAAAACCTAGTTAACTTGCCAAATAGTGAGCTTACATTCATTGTAAAAAGTGCTCATGGTTTATTAATGACTCACAAAAACATTTTAACATGATTAAGCATTTTTTAAGATTCTTAGGTGGTTCTGAGTTCCAAGAACAGAGGCACAAGTAGGAGAATGGGTTTTTTTCTTCAAGAATGCCTTTTCTTTCTCACATATTCAAGAGAATAAGCCATGTGAAAGAAAACCTTACACTGGGTTGTGTTTAGATGACATGACAAGGCTTAGGGCACTTTAATATGTGGTACTATAAATTGGTTATGGATTTGTTTGTTAACTCGCTCGAAAGCCTGAATAAACAGCTGTTAGTCGATTCGCTACTGCTTGCTAAGTGTTTATAAAGGTTTAGAAATGACTAACAAAAACTTTGGAACACTAAACAATTTTTAGGCGTGTGTGAAGCCACAAGAATAAAGGCAGAACTACCAACTAAATTTGATCTTTGGGAATGTGGTTTTTGTGACTTTGTTACTTGGATCTCATTTTGTGCGACTTTGGTAATTTTAGTGTTTAGATTTTTCCTAAACCGTGTTTGCTAGTTTGTTTTTGGAAATAGATTCCATTTTTGTTTGAGAATTTTTTGGGGTTTGTTTGAATTTGAAGCAGGGCGGCACGGTGGTCGACTGGTTAGCACGTCCGCCTCACAGTTCAGAGGTCGAAGGGTTCGATCCCGGCTCCGGCCTCCCTGTGTGGAGTTTGCATGTTCTCCCCGTGCCTGCGTGGGTTTTCTCCGGGTACTCCGGTTTCCCCCCACATTCCAAAAACATGCATGGCAAGTTGATTGGACACTCTAAATTGCCCCTAGGTGTGCTTGTGAGTGCGGATGTTTGTTTGTCTCTGTGTGCCCTGCGATTGGCTGGCAACCAATTCAGGGTGTCCCCCGCCTACTGCCCGATGACAGCTGGGATAGGCTCCGGCGCGCCCGCGACCCTTGTGAGGATAAGCGGTATAGATAGTGGATGGATGGATGAATTTGAAGCAAGGTTGACTTGAACAGAGCCAATCATATTTTTGTCTTCTCACTGGGGATGCATGCAAGCGTCCGGAGCCAGAATCCTATCGCCGTATCTCGGCCTCTTTACAATTCACTTTATCAGTTTATCGCTCGCGTCTCCGCTAAACCAACTCTATTTATCCTCGAAATTAATTTCATCTGTGCGTTTGGGCGCCTTCCCGTCTCTGATAGTGCTGAGGAAACATCTTGCCTGGGAGATACCCGTGCAGCTTTCGAAGGATGCATTGCGAAAGCCCAGCGACAGATTTATCTGACGCCGTAAATTGCACTGCTTTTCTGCCTAGCCGGGGCTTTTATGTGTCCATTTGAATGGCGTAATTAGACCCGTAAACAAGACACTTTAAATGCCAGATCTGCAACTCTGCCGCATGGGCAATGCTTGGAGCCCTGCCCTTTCAACTTAACGCATGCTTTTCTTTTGACTGCGCTGCCTACTTGAAAGAATGCGGTAGTCACACTCTATAGAGGAGGACAGCAGATACTTAGTAAAAATAAAGGTCATCCAACGACCTACGATGTTTCTAGATTACCACGCCTGTGCCTCTTCTTCCATTTTGTCCCTAGCACCATAGTGACTACGTTTATATGCAGTCAGTATTCGGGTTAAAGTCAAAATTCAGATTTCTGAAACATTCTGGGTAGCCCGTTTATATTAATTAACAGACAGAGTTGCTACGGCATTTGAATAACCCACTGTGCACGGCGGCACACAGCGTCGTAACTCAAATGGACGTCATATCCGCTTGTTACTTTCAACTGTCAATAAAACACTTGATATTAATGTACTTCAAAGACCAGGATTCCTTGCGGTTGAGCATGAGCACAGTATCTTGATCGTGTCTTTGCGCGTATCTTTTCTATTTTTGCCCTCCTGTCCTTCTTCTCCATTCACCTCTCAGCAGTGATGGTAAGTAGAGCATCTTATGTTTTTATTTTTATATATTTTAGTTTTTTAAACTAAGTATTTAGAAGTATATTTAGACTTTAACGGTGAAATCCGACTTACAGGGAAATTTGGATTACATCGCCAGTTCAGGAACGGAACTCGTTCGTAAATTGAGGACTTCTTGTAAAGCAAAATGCAGACTGTGGGCCTTATTTTTGTGCCCACCGCAAGTCAAGCACAAAGCGCAGTCTAACTGTGCATATGGATGGTGATTTCCAAAGCTGGGCATCGGCCCTCCGTCCCCGTGTTTCCGTCCTGCATATTCAATCGACCCACGTGGCCCCGGCCCATCCCTCGCCGGCGACAGCCAATCGGCATCGAGAACGTAATCTTTATGACACACGCAGGTGCCGCACATGCAGAAACGCCACCAAACCAAGAAACAATATCAAACAAAAACAACTGACACACACGCACAGCGTTGTCATCGGTGAAATAAATGGAATATGGGACACATGTCATTGCATCTGTGGTGTAAGGTAGACCAGACCCTTTTATATTGTTTCCTTACTCGACCGTGTGTCAGGAGTACGGCACCTTTATGTGACGCGGTATCGGTAAAGTCCATTCTCGACGGCGGTTGGCTGACTCCGGCCGACTGGGACCACATGGGTCGATTGAATATGCAGGACAGAAACCCGGGACGGAGGGCCGATGCCCAGCTCTGGTGATTTCTTTCTTTTCATATTTTCATAGATGCACGCAGTTAGGAATGATGTTTGCACCGTTATGGGCGTGAACACAGCGACTTGCTTTCTGCCCAGTAGAAGAAGCGCCTCTCCCAGCTGTCTTCGGGCAGTAGGCGGGGTACACCCTGAATTGGTTGCCATCCAGTCACAGGGCACACAGAGACAAACAAACATTCACACTCACAATCACACCTAGGGACAATTTAGTGTCCAATTAACCCACCATGCATGTTTTTGGACTGTGGGAGGAAACCGGAGTACCCGGAGAAAACCCACACAGGCACAGGGAGAGTATATAAACTCCACACAGGAAGGCCGGGGCCCGATTCCAACCCACAACCTCTGCACTGTGAGGCCGACGTGCTAAACAGTTGACCACCGTGCCAACATGGATAGTGCATACATCAGCAAAATCTATCCAATTCCAAACACCCACACTAGCCAAATGTACTGGACTTTAGATGTCAAGTGGGGGCTTTGGTAAGACATAAAGCAGGATAATAATTGATACCCTTTTAAATTGCATTTTAGATATCAAGTCATGGATGGCAGATAATTTCCTACAGCTCAATGAGGACAAGACTGAGGTTTTAGTTATCGGTCCCGAAGGTCAGAGAGAGAAGCTTTTACCAAAACTACACATTTTTAATCCCTCACACTGTGTGAAGAACCTTGGCGTCATTTTTGACTCTGAGCTCAGTTTTATTCCTCATATTAAAAATGTAACCAAGATTGGTTTTTATCACCTTAAGAATATCGCCAGAGTCCGCCCGTTTCTCTCTCAGGCTAACACGGAAGTGCTGATGCATGCCTTTATTTCCTGTCGTTTAGATTACTGTAATGCCCTGCTCTCTGGCCTCCCGAAAAAGAGCATTTCACCACTGCAACTACTGCAGAATTCAGCCGCTCGGGTGCTGACGAGAACCAGAGGGCGGGAGCACATTACGCCAGTTTTGAAATTGCTGCATTGGCTCCCTGTGTGTTTCAGGATCGATTTTAAAGTACTTTTATTAGTTTATAAATGTGTTAATGGTCTTGGGCCATCTTATTTATCTGATTTGCTTTTATCATACCAGCCCTCGCGGATCCTGAGGTCCTCTGGCGCCGGCCTTTTATTTATTCCAAGGGTGAGGACCAAAATGCATGGCGAGGCTGCATTCAGCCATTTTGGTCCTCACCTTTGGAATAGCCTGCCAGAGGATGTCAGGTCTGCAGAGACTGTTGATATTTTTAAGAGGAAGCTCAAGACACACCTTTTTAGTTTGGCTTTCAACAACTTTTAAATAATTTATCTTTTCTTTTGATTGAAGATAATTCTATGTTTTGCTTTGAATGTTTTAAAGCACTTTGAGTTGCATTTTTATGTATGAAAAGTGCTATATAAATAAAATGTGATTGATTGATTGATTGATAATAAAGTTTTTCAATCAATACGCTTTTATCAAAAAAGCATTTAAATAATACAACACAGCAAAGCAAAAAAAAAAAAAAAAAAATCAAACATTGTGGACCTTGGAACATTTTTTAAAATCTGCTTTCGACTTGTGTACACGGTGCAGGATGGGTGGCGCTCACTCAGCTGTTACTTTGTCAACATGGCTCAGCCTGTGTAAGCAATTTTGTTCGCAAATTACCGCTAATGCCACAAATCAAAGTGCAAATCATTGAAACCTATTTGGCATAGAGTGCTTTTATTGCACCTTCTGTTTCCACTCGTAAAAAATGGACGACTTGATGTTGCTTTTACAGCTTTTCTCTTAAATTTGAGGATGTGCCCTCATATATTTGGAAGAAGCTATGGCTATGGAAGTTTTTTCCGTAAGCAGATCTTTTTAGAACGATACCCTGATCATCATCGCTGCCTAAACTTTGAAAATGTCTGCCTATGAAAATGGGAAAATGCATATCAAGTGTCACATGACTTACAACGTGGAACAAATAGTGGTTGACGTTGCTGACTGCGCCGTCGAGATTCACTGTCTTTCAGATTTCAGAGGACTCAGAAAAGTTCATCAGCAATTTGAAATACAGCAGCACTTGTTCTTCTACCCCTTGAAAGCAAACGCACTTGACATTTATCATCAGTACAGCAATTTATGGCTCTGTGATAAAGTCTGGAGACCAAACACCTTCCAATACTAACAGCGCTGCTTTGGGATTCAGAATGAATAGTCAGAGCAGTAACGTGTGAAATAAAAATAGCTCCAGACACTATATCTATATTTCATAAGAGTAATGCAACCCTTGTCGCTTACATACAAAGCAGCATTTTCTCCCCGACGACGTCGAGACTCCAGAGTCAATTGTGTTGCCGCCATTCTCAATCAAGACGTAAACAAAATGCTTTTATCTTAACTAGGACGCCTCAAAGCGCCATTCATATATCATACATCAAGCACGACTGCATGGTATGATTGATGCTCCTTTATTTACAACAGTTTTGTATCCATATTTACAATTCATTGTTTATATGTGACCTTAAATTTATTTTGTTTTGAATTGTTTGCGACGTCACGGTCTCTTTCCATTCCATGACACTGGTTGGCTTTGAAGACTTTGTAAAGTCACAGCAATACCGATCATAGGAAAATAATGTGTTCCACTGTAAAGCCTTTAAATATGCTGCAGGCAATGTTTTGGCTAGATTTAATTCAGCCACTGGAAGCTTTTTAGTGTATATATACACTTGCTGGTCCACAGGGTGTTTCATAGGTTTAGGTCACATTGCAAAAACTCAGATCTTAGGAACTGGCAAGGGTAGCAAGATAAAACTGGTTTCGTTTCAATGGCGAAATCTTCAAGTTTTCTGTTATGGTGTTCTTGTCAGGCCACTGTTATTTCACAATCTATGTTTTTACATTTTGCTTAAAATGTCGTTTGCACGGATTTCATTGTTATTTACTAATTATTCCGTTCACTGGAATGGAGACGGCGTTTTGTGTCTTACATAGTTTGATAAGAATGAATGATCTGAAGACTTGGTTAATTGAGGCCTTGACAACCCGTTTCGATACCGATTTACACCGTTTAAATGTGTGCCGTGTAACCAATGGCTTGCATATTGAACACAATTTGAAAATTTAATCAAGCGTTAATTTCTGGGATTTTTGTGTTCCAATTTTTGCTCCAATAACATAAGATCAATAGCTTTTCCGGAAATATAAGTTGTTTTTTCATATCTTCAGGAGTCATTGAAATATAAGGTAACATCAAGTGACACAGACTCCTGAAATACCTTGTATTTAAGTGTACATATTTTTTACATCCAGCAGTGACTAAACATATACAAGGGCGTCTCTCATATATAAGACAATTCGTTACTTATCACGATCCGTGCCGTGCAATACGATTCAAAGTGGAAAGATTCGATTCAATTCAACAGGGAGTAAGATTCGACTCGACAAGGTGAGACTCAGTTCGAGAGGATATGATGCATTGAGTTTCTTGTTGACATTTTTGCACTATAAATGAACTTGTCATTACTGTAAGTAATGCCATTGTCTCTGGCTACCATTCAAGGACGGCACCTTTTAAAGTAGAACAATTCAATTTGGCTCACTTTGGTGCACTCAAATCTTTTAAATCAAAACAGATTATCCGATTCAAATCGGCTTTCGTTACATCCCTAAAATATAGTATGCGCTATGTATCGGTGGAAAAGTCATCAGGGGAGAAAATGAAGTGTGGACTGCTGCTGAGTGGTCTCAACGTTTCTTGTTTGCTTGAAGCCAGGTGTTCACATCGCTCGTCTGCCTTCATAACAAGTGCACGAGTGCAGTCTCGAGTTGATGAGAAGGGCGGTTAACTCGCGCCATTCGTTCAGTCCTGACTGCAGCATAACCATAAGTGACTATGTGACAAGCTGAGGTGATTAACAGAACAGAGCCTCACGCCAGTGTCTGCGGGCACTTGCAATGCTTCTGTAAAAAAAAAAAAAGAAAAGAACTTGACTACAGCGATGCAATCTGGATCCCTCTGAGGCGCTTGGCCTTAATGACCACAAGGAGCAATTTTGTGATGTGACTCAAAGCAGTCGTGAGAATGATGTCCTGGATGAATATCCTTCGCCCCTCCGCTGGGGACCGTCCCTCTGATGCAGTTAAGAGTCTCGAACCTCGAGGTCAGCGTCTCATTTTACATGGACAAAAATCTATTAGAAAAGCTATCTCTCTGCACTCGCATTAAATTCACTGGGGAGGAGAGGCTTCTCGCTAATTGTTTTTTTCTTGGCTGCACAACTGCGCCGGTTCTCACAGTGCCAGTGGACCTTCTCGCCATTATTAGTGTAATTAGAGAGGGGGTCGTGCATTACTCGGGATAGTGTGGCAGTTTTGGTAGTGTTGCGCTTTTAATCTGGAATTTATTCTCTTTGCGTGATTTAACATGAAAGCAAGGCCCAGAAGTTTTTGAAGCTATCAAGAGGGTTGTTATTGGATCCTTTAAAATAGCTGCGAGAGATTTATTGAGATCTCACGAGACTGTTTAAACTCCAATTATGTTTGACTTTTGAGTAATTTGAATGAAATCTAAAGTGATGACACTGCAAAAACACATTACACATACATCCTCAAACATGTCTGCACCATTATTGCTCATTAACTGGCTGCTATTGTACCTTCAGTTTTTGACATGCCACTGAACACAGAACACGGCAACACTGAAGTGCTGCAAGCATAGAGACTGAGACAGGATGTGACGTTGCCAGCTCGTGGCACTATATAGACCAGACATGGGCACCCCTGCTGTACTTGATCCTTCAATTAGGTGAAGCACGTTAACAACAAATCAACTCACAAAAACGTCAAAAACGTTGCTTTAAAATGGCCGCAAAACACTCAAGTGGCTGTCATGTCCATTCTGTCTTTGATGGGAGATTGCGAGGTTTGATTGGTAAAAAGCCTTCTCCAAAACACTGCCACATTTTAAAAGCATTGGGCTGTGCGTGTGTGTCACGGACCAACACAGTTGTAGGGTAAAGTGCTTTGCCTGACAAGCAGTCATTTGTGAAGAGTAGAAAACATCAATTTCAAGAAAGTTCCTCAGCTCTCTCGTTCGCTCTTTGTTCACCAACACCCCCCTGTAACAGTGAAAAGACAGCAACGTACTCGCTTAGACAATGAAACAAAAACAAACGGCGGTCGATCAATATCGCCTCGATCGATGTAAAAATGAGTGGTTGATTCTCATTCATCCAATCAGAGGACAGTCAGATTTTCTAAAACTCTTGCAACAATTTATGTAACACAACTGCAGGTTTGCTGCACTGCATTATTGCAAAGCATTCGATCCTTCTGTAATTGATATACTATTCTTATATACTGCGGTGAATAGCGACCCTGCAGTTGTGTTATGCGAATTTGTGTTCAAAGTTTTCTGCAAGTCCAAGATGCTATCTGAATGGAATTGGTGTGACCAAATGTCTGAACGTAATTGGATGTACGAATCGGGGATGGGGCCTTTGCGAGCGAGGACGGTGGGTTTACAACTGAAAAAAATATATACTGTATATCAGTGATGTAATCAGTTAGTCGAGTCAACTTGATTATCATAACTTTAGCATCAAGTAGCCTACAAAAAATAGGAAGTCGTTCAACCCCTACCATTTCCAACGTCAACTGAACCCTGAAAAGTTACAGTTCATACTCATTTTCAATATGCAATGTTAGATGTACAGGAAAAAAAATCCAAAAGAGATTTGGTTTTAAATGTTTGCCTTTTGTGTACCTGAAAAACACTGTTGTCATGACATCAAACAGCCCTTTCCACTTAAAAAGAGTATTGGTTGCTATGGCCATTACTTTCTACAGCAGAAGTATGCTCTGGGGTTTTGCGAGAAAGATACGTATTGTATTGTATTGTATTAATCGACTCCTATGGGCGCCAGAAAGCAGAGTGCCGGTACAAAGAGTGACGAGTGTGTTTTGATGCGTGAAGAGAATCAAGCAGGCCCTTTTGGAGAAGGGCATCTTAGCCCGGAGCTATTTCTCAATGGCATCTGAAGCTGCAAAAACAACAAAGATGAAAACAAAGATGAGGGGGAAAAAAAAAACACTTATCCCTGAGACATTTGGGAAGATCGAAGGAAACGTGATTCACAAGTAAACACAAGTATTCACAAATCAGGATTTTCAAAGACGACCAGAAAGTCAAACAGCATCAACTTGATTCGAATATTTACTGTCTCCGTGTCTGACTAAAGATGTCGCGTACGTTCCGTAATCGATGCTTATTAACCCCCGGTCTTTACCAGGTGCTGATAAGTGATCAGACCCCTGATAGCGAGGTTGGCCCTCCCAGCGTGTGTATTGAGGGCCCCCAGCTGATGTCCTTGAATACGCAAACATGACGATGATCCTTGATAACGTTGATCTTTTTGTGTTTTGTATTTGGGCTGTAAAACATGCATATTCCATCATTTCCAGGGAAAAGCCACGTCGCTTTCTGCTGCCGCACAAATGTTGCATCACGGGCTGTTAATATTTCCCTCAGATGCAATTCCGTCACTGGATTAGGCCGGCACATAAATGTGCAATTACATCATTTTCAAAGGGGAAAGCGTTACGCCTCCATCATGCGTAGCGCAGCGTCCTAATTCACTTCTCATGATTGAACTCTCGCTATGGGCGATTGCTTTTTTTTCAAATAAAAAGCGCCTTTTGATTCGTATCGGCATCATGACTTCAGAAAGCCGAATTGAAACCAACGGGGGGCTATTTTTGAATTTGTTCTGAAGTCACTTAACTATTGTTTAAATTGTTTTATTTGCTTGAAATTAATCAATGATTTATCAGACAGACGACTGTTCCTTCCAAGATAATCCCGGACTTTGGAGACATGCACTTAAAAGTCACTAATTACCTAACATTTCTGATATGATATCAGACATTTCGAGAAGTCGCACATTTTTGAACTGCATATATTAATAAACACGGGTGGATCATTGGCCATCTATTGCATCATAGGATCCCACGATAGAGGTCTGAGGAGTCATCACGCCTAACCAGACAAATCCATACCCAGGTAAGATAGCATTCTTACCATTCCCCAAATTCAAAATAAAAGCCCCATTTTAAGAGCCCCCATCTTAAGAGAGTTGACATACCTTCCAAGTATCGCAGCCATTATCAAATTTGGACGCCATAGCATAGACCCCAAAAGATATTTGCAATTTAGCGATGTCCATCTGTCGAGTTTACCTGCTGGTTCAGGCGATTTCCCTGGTAGGAGTTCGTCAAAGTGCAAGCCCTGGAATTCACCCAAAATGGCTGCGTGAAACAAAAATGACTGACTTCCTGCTCAATTTTAGGCATAAGCCCTTGAGACTGTGTCGTGCCTACTGACAGGATAGACATATTCTGCCAATTTTGTGTCAATTGATGAAAGAGGTGTTTGGGGGCTATTTTTTTCTTCTTCTTACGTTGCAAGGGTGCTACTGAGTTTAAAATTGGTGAGTTTTTGATCCTAACAAAAGGTGATTCATTCATCTGAAGAATAATCATGAACAGAGCAAGAGATCTTGATACAGCCTGGTGCCAGGATCCTAAGACAAAAAAAAAAAAATAACCATGAGAACGGCGTTCCAAAGCTCATCTGGCATGGAGATGACGTCCACATCCACTGCAAATGCCACAAAGAGGGCTCTGATCCACTCCTAATCACCAAGTAAT
Organism: Filicampus tigris; assembly: GCF_054856515.1. NCBI lineage: Eukaryota > Metazoa > Chordata > Actinopteri > Syngnathiformes > Syngnathidae > Filicampus > Filicampus tigris. Next base: position 20,147,908 of record NC_141225.1, on the reverse strand, counting down.
CACTTTTCTGTTTGATCCTTCTGCGATAATAAGAATGGATTTTTAAAAGCTCGGATGATTCTGGTCTGAGGATTATAAATTTGGAAGAAGGCGCAGTGCATAAAAAAAGAAAGGAGGGAAAAACAACAACAGTGCTGCAGAAGTGATTAATTCATGCAAATCCTCTGGACGGTCATCTGTATTCTTTACTTACATAAAGTACTATATGTCTATTCATGGGCCTCAACTGAGTAACATTCCAGTTTGAATCATTGTCTTTATTAGTTGTTTTCTGACTGATTTTCTTCATGAGATTCTAGAAATGTAACAATTTTTCAAGCATGTGTATCTTGGAGCAAATTAATGTATTCCTTAACACAACCGCTCCCCCAAACTCAGTAGTGCCAACTGGAATTCTGGGAAAGAAAAAAAAAATTGCCAGATACACAAATCAACAAGGATATCGGCGGACAACATGCCTAAAATTGAATCAACCATTTGAGTTTCAAGGAGCCATTTTGAGCCACTAGTGTACTTTGATCAACTCCCACAAGCTATTTGGCCCAAATGAGCTCCAATGAGAACCGGATATCCTAAACAGATGGGCAAAGCTTAAATTATAACGTTTATTTTGCCTATTAAATCTAATGTGAGCAGAGCATGATGTCAAATTTTGATTTCATTTAGAGTACTCACCATTTAATTGAATGGTGCCAAAATTCTTTTTTGAAGTACTGTGGATGAATAAATATAATGAAATACTGCCTGAAACACATTATTCATTATACACAATTGTAATAAAATCTACTCATATTAATAGTAATATTAAAAATCAGAGATGGGCATCCTATTTTTCCAGTCCGTCCTCCGTCTGTGACCTGGCCACCTTTCTGTCCTTGTCCCTCCATCCTTGTTCATAAAAATAAATATCCTCCACCACTGTTCGTCCTCGTCCTTTTACAGTGCCCAACACAGCACGTCAGTCGGTACTTGACTCGGTTAGGGACGATTAGAGGGACGGACGAAAACCCACTTCCGTCCTTGCTTAGTCCGTCCTTTTTAAAAGACTTCTCGTCCTCCGTCTGTCCATCCACAAAATGGGCGTCCTTCCGGGACATCATGTTTCACATTTTGAATATTTGACTATTGCACCAGGTACCTAATAAAGAATTCACGCAATGCAATGATGAGTACCATTTATATTATTTAATATTATAATCCTCAGTAAACTGATGAAAATATGTTTGGCCCTTCTGTACTGAAGAGCAAAAACGGCATTAGGGAAAGTCAAATGATCTCATGGTGCTCATTAATTAGTCAGAGGGGACGTGCTTTGTACTTGGAGATGGCAATAACAAAGAAGACATTATTTATGCCGGGCGGCACTGGCAAGAAAGCATCCCATTTTCAAGTCGGTGGCATCCATTAGTGGCTTGCGACTGCTCTCCTTGTTACTATTAGCATTTACATGTGAAAAGGAGGCCTCGTCTCCTGTTTTGCTGACATGAAGTGCGTAATTATCATCTATGTAAAACAGGCTTCTTATCTTCTTCTGCGAAATCCTTGCAGGGGGAAGGTGGCGACGCAATGATCCGCATCAGTGTCGCTCCCCTCTGGGGCGCCATATGCAGCATCGAGCAGTGGCCCCCTGGTGATCTTATGTAATATCTAATATATATATATATATATATATATATATATATATATATATATATATATATATATATATATATATATATATATATATATATATATATATATATATGACTGCCTCCTTTGACTGCAGAGATGCAAAACAGATGTGAAAATATGTCTTGAAGAGTTGTGTCAAATGACTCACTTAGTGTGCAGGAGCTGCTGCCTACTCAATTCTACCCGGGGACGAGGCACCGGCGCCAAGTTGGACACCCAAACCAGCGCCACAGGAGTGTGCTGTGCCTTCCACGTGGAGCGAGCTGACTGTTGCCCGGGCAACCCTTTCTTGCAGATTTTAAACTTGGCTCCGCAGTAGGCATACGCCTGCGTCTCTCCACAATGTGAGAAACAGGATTAAGGGCAAGGAAAAACAAACACTCCTGTATCTGAAAGTACAGCGAAGCCCTTGGAAATAGGACAACGGCAATGACCTAAAATTTCGAGTAAAATCTGGACTAGAGAACTGAGGCGGGATTTATACTACATCTCTAACTCCCTAATTCCAATTTAATGAGCTGGATTTGTATACATGATAAGTGATCTGCATAGTTAGGTTGCATTTGGATGAGTCATGCTTCTGAATTGAAGATGTCTGACTTTGACTGTTATTTTCTATTGATGATGCAGATCCCGATCGTGCCGCGTACGAGCAAATAATCCGAATTTTTACTTAAACCAAACAGTGTTTGCTTTGTGTTTTACTATTTTCAAATTGTTACTAAGCAGTTCTACAGTGTTTTTCTTGCCACATTTTTGCTTCAACAATGAACATTGCGATGCTCCTTCTGGTGTGCGTACCTTTGCCACCTGGGGGCAGTATAATACAGACTTTCGGAAAAAGTGTAAAACAGTGATTATTTGAGTGCTAATATTTTGTGTCTGTTGTACATGTGTTTCTCCACCATGCGTCTTCAATTATGTCCCTTCAACGGTTAGAAGATCGCAACAATGTTGATGACGATGATGAAAATTCTTTATAAATTCTTTGAACCCCTCGAGATGCAACATCTTGTTTGCCAGTCCCACACAAGAAATACAACTAATAGAGCAAACGTGACAGTGCACCAGACGATGCTATTCGCTAGTCTATCTGTGGCATTTCCCATTAGGTGTTAGCATTAAACTGGTGGATTCAAAGGCAAAGTTGTATGGCTCTTTTAAATGCACAAGTAATTCTTTGATGTTTAGTTGAAGAGTCAACTAACTTCAAGTGGGAGAGGCAATAAACAGCTTGAAGCCACTTTTTTGATGAATTGTTCACATTTTGCCAAATTTGCTCTTGTCGTTAAGTGAATTGAGTTCCCTGGCACCACAAAGTACTTATGTCATTTTTTAAAAATTGCAAGTTACAAAAAAAGAAAAAAGTAATAAACCGGCTCATATTTTTAAAAAAATCTTATAAATTGGATCACTTGTATCTCAAGTCAAGCGTATTTATCGTCAAACATGGATTTGTGAATTGTATGTTTCATTTCTCCTTTCCTGTAATTTCCATTTCCGGTACTTTGTTTTCGTCACTTTTTCTCTTTGCTGGACTGTGTGGTGGCATCACACACACAAAAAAACAAAAAAAACCCCACCAAAAACAACATTGCCTTCTGCAACAGCTTTCAAAGTAAATCAAGGGACAGCAAGCCAGTGTGACACTGGCCTCAGGTAACACACTCCTTTGCTTCTTGGCAGACAACAGATAAGTCATTTGCATGGCTGCTAGATTGAGCTTGGACCCTGTAAACATCCTTAATGGGATTTGTCAAAATGTGGGCCAAAAGGAAATTTGAGGACCAACCACTCCAGAGAAAGCTGCAGGACATAAGACGAAGATGAGCTGAGGCTGTGTGTGGGCATCAAGTGTCTCATCCCACTGAACGTTCTTTTTTCCTTGACGTTGTCTTTGCTTGCGGTCAGGTCAGCGTGTCCAAATGTTTCCAAATATAATCCTTGTGTTGTTCTCCAAGCAATTAAGGCAGGTGGCCCGCGTCCAAACACAGCTGGCCGGCGATGCTATAACTGCGTGTGGGTAACGTTTGTGGGCTGACAGGATCACAGCGAATAAGTCAGGAGGGAAAAACGACGAATGCGGCATTTGGAGAGCACAACGCCTACAAAGTGACTAATGACTGCAATCTGTTTGTGCCGTGTGGTGGAAGCGAGTCCACAAAACTTGAGACGTACGCCTTTGTCAAATAATTACACAAACCCATTCAACGGTTCAACCTTGACAAACTGCATAAATGAGAGGAATTATTCAGGCCCAAGTACTTCATTTTTTTTTTTTTTTTTTTTTTTTTTAATCCATCATTCAAATATACCTAGAACACATTGTTAGACATGTTCTGCTTAAATGCCAGGAAATATTTATACTCATTCATTATCACATACATATTCTTGCGTCTTAAAGTCTTTCACTCGTTAGTTATTAGTTATTATACTAATGAGGAGGACTTACGAAAACATCTGTGACAGTGATGGGCACTCGCTATGAGTTTCTATGGTGTATAGTGTGTATTTTTCCGTGCGCCCAGGCACCGTTAATAACGTAGCGTAGACAAATGCGACAACACACAAATAATCACCAGCATGGCCTGTACAACACTGTGTGTAGAATAATGCAATTTTGGATTTCAGAAACACTGGAGCTCATTCACCTCACTTGAATGAGCTCCATCTTGAATCAGTTCGAGGGATTACCAATAAAAGAGGCTGCAGGGGCCTGCACATATCAGGTTGCAGCTTTAATTACTATAATAATAATAACTCTGATTATTATGTATTTTTTCTCTAATGCTGCAGAGATTTAAAAATGCACAGACAGTTTATTTTGTAAAATATGAATCTCAATGTGTTCAAAAGGCAAGCGTCAAGTGAAGTTTGAATGCCCTTACATTTCACTTTGCAGAAAGGACCTCATTCACCACTGGGAACAAAATTGAGAAGTATTCAATATGAAAGGGACCCAAATCCTTTAGTGTTATCGCTCTTGTTCCGCGCATAAAGTTGAAGAGCATTTTGATTAATTGTGGCTTAAAAGGTTCTCTAAAGCGATCAGCTTTATCTTGACGTGCACGCTCGCTTATTCCGACTGCAGTCTGGAAGCATTGAAAATCCTCAAACAGAATATGTCAGGACGCAGAAGCCGCCGGCGCTGAAATATTCCGTCTGAGCGCGAGTCGTGCTGATTGGCTGAGCTTCGATTAGATAGAAGTATTCCCCAGGTGAGTGTCAGCCGGCGTTCCACTGCAACTGGAGGTAAAACGAGAAGTCAACACTATTTAGTCAAATAAAAGGCCGAGATTGAAAGAAAGTTTGGCAGCCGAATATGAGCCACTGATTTATAATTTATCAGCGGTTATGCTGAGTCGAGGCCACCCCAGAGACGACGGGGCCGCTTTCTGCAACAACCTCTTTACATTCCTCGTGAGAACGCAGCCTTCAAATACGGCGGTCTTCAGAAGCTGGACGCAATTTTGTAGGCGTCTGATGAAATTACATACACCGTGGCATAAAGGAATGTCCTCAATGGTACACAAGTGACTTCTTTCTGACCTTGACCGGGCCAGTTCTCTCGATAATGATCGCAGAGAGAGTAGAAAGTAGAAACTGTCTTAGCAATTTACCCCTGTTGACACATTAATGGACAGATCTGCAGCTCGGACGCATTTGTATTGCAGTATTATGACTGCATTAGGGTTCATTTGAGAAGGTGCTATAGTATTACTTAAAGCGGAAGTCAACCCAAACATTTTTTTCGAAAATATGTTCTATGTAGGCCCACTAGTTGAAACAGAAAACAGGTGAGCTGTGATTGGTTGTTACCTCAGCCCTGAGCAATGGTGATGTCATTTTCAGTTGACGCAAGTGACAAAATGGCCGCCCCCGGAGATGGCTAAAAACAGGTGGATTAACTTTTATTCCACAAACGCAATATTTATCAGAATGCCTTGTTTTAACTAGTGGGCCTGCATAGAACATATTCTTGAAAAAAAATATTTGGATTGACTTCCGCTTTAACAAAAGTGCTATAGAATTAGTACAAAAAGTACTGTGACTAATACGCACCCGTGCATAATACCAAACACACACACAAAACTACCCTTAAAAAAGTAGTACTTGTACAATACGATCCCCCTATTTGCTGGTATCCTTTATCAGAGTGAGTGATATGAATGAATAAAGATTCAAAACATACCAATAAAGTGTAAATGCTTTTAAATCCAGGTTAAAAATAGTGCTCTTTCCCCATATAAATTATTTTTAAAATCATTTTTCAAAATTCTTGCTCTTGCGCCGTATGCACTTTTAGTCATTTTAGTAAGCTATATTTAAATTCTTTGCTTTGGTTTTAAAGCTCTTTAACTCTGTTTGCATCTGCATTTAAATGTACTTTTAATTACAGTATGTGAAGTACATTGAGGTACGATGTGTATGAAATGCGCTATAAATCAGTTCTCAATGTTTACAACCCCTGGTAAATGTCTAATCTAAAAATGTGAAAAATGCTCTTTCCGTATTAAGTATTACTATACAAGTTGTGTAACAAAGCTACAAACATATTGTAACCATATAACCTCGGTTGCTAAGGATGGAAAACCGTTCTGCGTCATGGTTTCCAAAGGTTGCATTGTAGCTATATAAAATTAGTGATGATAAATGACCGTTCAAAAACTTCTGTGTCACTGTGACTCAGCCATTGAGTGACACTGTCGTATGGCAACACACGGACACAGTGCAGAAAGTGTCACAGTGTGAGCGACCGCATAATGGGTGCATCATCCGTGCAATCATAGTGTTAGTGGACAACTGTACTGTCTCACTTCCTCTAAACCTGTCATGGCGTGACTACGGCGCTATGCCACAGGGGTAGAGTACTCGCTCGTTAGCCAACACGGAAAACATTTAATTCACATGACATCACTTGACACTTTGCTGTCACTTTTCCTGGCAAGGCCTATCATGCAGCGGGAGCGAAGGTGCCCCATTCACAGCATTCGCCAACCAGTTAACTTGAAATTCAGCATTTTGCAAAAAGGTGACACATCAAAATACTTCAAGAATGTGTTTGCGGGGAAAAAAGTCAGCAGGTGAATGAGTAGCTGAGACCAACAAGAGGGATGAATGGGAGGGTTGCGTGGAGGGGGAGGTGGGTGTAGGAGGCGGGGGATGCGTGCTGCTGTGCCCTCGTTTCCAGCCGCGAGTCCAAATTGTTTTTGTGTTTTCCGACAGACCTTCACAGCGGCTGATTGCTGTTTGCTGCGAGAGCAATTGCGGGGAGACTTTTGTCCAAAACACAGATTAAGGTTTGTTCCGTCGCCTTAAAAACCAAATGCTTACCGTAACCATGGTTACATTGGAGGAATATGGCTGTTTTTTTGTTTTTTTTTTTAAAACAAGGAGAGCTGCATGAAAGTTCATGAAGCTCTTGTTGGATGAACAATGAGATTATGAAAAAACAATCAAATAATAAAATGAAAAACACTTGCCAGACAAACAATGAGTTGTATTTTAAAGGGCACAAAAACTGTAAATATCTGAGTTTTTCAGAGAATCACATAGTACTGTAATGGTAAAAAAAAAAAAAAAAGAACAGTAGTGACAATTACGCCGAATGTAAATAAATTTAACAGTCAGGTAGGAGCCTGTTTAGCCTGTGTTGATAGCAGAAGAAGTAAAGAGAGAGTCTTGGTTGCATGTGCATATTCAGGCACATTTCCTGTGCATTTAAAAAAAAAAATCATCATCTATAAGCCATTTATTTTTAAGGGTTATGAAAGATGAATTTGAAATTATACTGTTGTAAGTGTGTTTTGGGATCATACTTTGGGCCAATTATAACATTTTTATGAAGGGGACGCCAATTACATGCAGTTATCACTATTCGTGGAAGGGCTCAGCTTTGTTAACTGTTCAGGCAATATTTTAAGTCGTAATATACTTACGACAAAATAAGTCAACCATTGCTCTGAGTAAAAAGTAAGAACAATAAAACACCCAGTCCCAACTTTAATGACGACGACATTCGTCTTATTTCACATGAAGTGCTCACAAGCCTCATTAAGACATTAAGACTGCTGTTTTGACAAAGATAACCCGTGTTGGTGTTATTGAGGAGTTGAAGTCATAAAAGCAAGAATGTGACGGTTTCAAACTAGGGTTAGGGTTTAGAACTAGGGTTTCAAACTAGGGTTAGGGATACAAACTGGGGTTAGGGTTTCCAACTAGGGTTTCAAACTAGGGTTTCAAACTAGGGTTAGGGTTTCAAACTAGGGTCAGGGTTACAAACTAGGGTTTCAAACTAGGGTTAGGGTTTCAAACTAGGGTTAGGGTTTCAAACTAGGGTTTCAAACTCGGGTTAGGGTTTCAAGCTAGGTTTAGGGTTTCCAACTAGGGTTTTAAATATAGGGTTAGGGATTCAAACTAGGGTTAGGGTTTTAAACTAAGGTTTTAAACTCGGGTTAGGGTTTCAAACTAGGGTTTCAAACCAGGGTTGGGGTTTCCAACTAGGGTTTCAAACTAGGATCAGGGTTTCAAACTAGGGTTTCAAACTAGGGTTAGGGTTAAATCCAATCGTCCACATCATAGACTTCCAAAGTACTTATTATGTAATCATGAAGAAAATTGCACTAGTTTGAAACCTTAGTTTAAAACCCTAACCCTAGTTTGAAACCCTAATTTAAAACCCTAACCCTAGTTTGGATCCCTAACCCTAATGTGAAACTCTAACCCTAGTTTGAAACCCTAATTTGAAATCATAACCCTAATTTGAAACCCTAACCCTAGTTTGAAACACCAGTTTAAAACCCTAACCCCAGTTTGTAACCCTAACCTTAGTTTGAAACTGTAGTTTGAAACCCTAACCCTAGTTTAAAACCCTAGTTGGAAACCCTAACCCTAGTTTGAAACTCTAACCCTAGTTTAAAAACCCTAGTTTGAAACCCTAACCCTAGTTTAAAACCATAGTTTAAAACCCTAACCCTAGTTTGAAATCCTAGTTTGAAAGCCGAACCCTCTTTTGAAACCCTAACCCTAGTTTGAAACCCTAGTTTGAAATGCTAGCCCTAGGTCGAAACACTAGTTTGAAACCCTAACCCTAGTTTAAAACCCTAGTTGGAAACCTTAACCCTAGTTGGAAACCCTGGTTTGAAACCCTATTTCTAGTTTGAAACCCTAAAGCTTCTTTGAAAACCTAGTTTGAAACCCTAATCGTAATTCAAAACCCTAGTTGGAAACCTTAACCCTAGTTGGAAACCCTGGTCTGAAACCCTATTTCTAGTTTGAAACCCTAAAGCTTGTTTGAAAACCTAGTTTGAAACCCTAACCGTAATTCAAAACCCTAGTTGGAAACCTTAACCCTAGTTGGAAACCCTGGTTTGAAACCCTATTTCTAGTATGAAACCCTAACCCTTGTTTGAAACCCTAGTGTGAAACCCTAACCCTAGTTTGAAACCCTAGTTGGATACCCTAACCCTAGTTTGAAACCCTAATCCTAGTTTGAAACCCTAACCCTAGTTAGAAACCCTAGTTTGAAACCCTAACCCTATCTTGAAACCCTAGTTTGAAACCCTAACCCTAGTTTGAAACCCTAACCCTAGTTTTAAACCCTAGTTTGAAACCCTAACCCTAGTTTGAAACCCTAACCATAGTTTGAAACCCTTATTTGAAACCCTAACCCTAGTTTGAAACCCTAACCCTAGTTTGAAACCATAACCCTAGTTTGAAACCCTATTACGAAACCCTAACCCTAGTTTGAAACCCTAGTTGGAAACCCTAACCCTAGTTTGAAACCCTAGTTTGAAACCCTAACCCTAGTTTGAAACCCTAACCCTAGTTTGAAACCCTAATTTGAAACCCTAACCCTTGTTTGAAACCCTAGTGTGAAACCCTAACCCTAGTTTGAAACCCTAGTTGGAAACCCTAACCCTAGTCTGAAACCCTAACCCTAGTTTGAAACCCTAACCCTAGTTTGAAACCCTAATTTGAAACCCTAACCCTAGTTTGAAACCCTAGTTGGAAACCCTAACCCTAGTCTGAAACCCTAACCCTAGTTTGAAACCCTAACCCTAGTTTGAAACCCTAATTTGAAACCCTAACCCTAGTTTGAAACCCTAGTTGGAAACCCTAACCCTAGTTTGAAACCCTAACCCTAGTTTGAAACCCTAGTTTGAAACCCTAACCCTAGTTTGAAACCCTAGTTTGAAACCCTAACCCTAGTTTGAAACCCTAACCCTAGTTTGAAACCCTAGTTGGAAACCCTAACCCTAGTTTGAAACCCTAATTTGAAACCCTAACCCTAGTTTGAAACCCTAGTTGGAAACCCTAACCCTAGTTTGAAACCCTAACCCTAGTTTGAAACCCTAGTTTGAAACCCTAACCCTAGTTTGAAACCCTAGTTTGAAACCCTAACCCTAGTTTGAAACCCTAACCCTAGTTTGAAACCCTAATTTGAAACCCTAACCCTAGTTTGAAACCCTAGTTGGAAACCCTAACCCTAGTTTGAAACCCTAACCCTAGTTTGAAACCCTAGTTTGAAACCCTAACCCTAGTTTGAAACCCTAGTTTGAAACCCTAACCCTAGTTTGAAACCCTAACCCTAGTTTGAAACCCTAATTTGAAACCCTAACCCTAGTTTGAAACCCTAGTTGGAAACCCTAACCCTAGTTTGAAACCCTAACCCTAGTTTGAAACCCTAACCCTAGTTTGAAACCCTAGTTTGAAACCCTAACCCTAGTTTGAAACCCTAACCCTAGTTTGAAACCCTAGTTTGAAACCCTAACCCTAGTCTGAAACCCTAACCATAGTTTGAAACCCTAACCCTACTTTGAAACCCTAATTTGAAACCCTAACCCTAGTTTGAAACCCTAGTTGGAAACCCTAACCCTAGTTTGAAACCCTAGTTTGAAACCCTAACCCTAGTTTGAAACCCTAAACCTAGTTTGAAACCCTAATTTGAAACCCTAACCCTAGTTTGAAACCCTAGTTTGAAACCCTAACCCTAGTTTGAAACCCTAACCCTAGTTTGAAACCCTAACCCTAGTTTGAAACCCTAGTTGGAAACCCTAACCCTAGTTTGAAACCCTAACCCTAGTTTGAAACCCTAGTTTGAAACCCTAACCCTAGTTTGAAACCCTAACCCTAGTTTGAAACCCTAGTTTGAAACCCTAACGCTAGTTTGAAACCCTAGTTTGAAACCCTAACCCTAGTTTGAAACCCTAGTTTGAAACCCTAACCCTAGTTTGAAACCCTAACCCTAGTTTGAAACCCTAATTTGAAACCCTAACCCTAATTTGAAAACCTAGTTTGAAACCCTAACCCTAGTTTGAAACCCTAACCCTAGTTTGAAACCCTAATTTGAAACCCTAACCCTAGTTTGAAACCCTAGTTGGAAACCCTAACCCTAATTTGAAACCCTAGTTTGAAACCCTAACCCTAGTTTGAAACCCTAACCCTAGTTTGAAACCCTAACCCTAGTTTGAAACCCTAGTTGGAAACCCTAACCCTAGTTTGAAACCCTAACCCTAGTTTGAAACCCTAGTTTGAAACCCTAACCCTAGTTTGAAACCCTAACCCTAGTTTGAAACCCTAGTTTGAAACCCTAACCCTAGTTTGAAACCCTAGTTTGAAACCCTAACCCTAGTTTGAAACCCTAGTTTGAAACCCTAACCCTAGTTTGAAACCCTAACCCTAGTTTGAAACCCTAATTTGAAACCCTAACCCTAGTTTGAAACCCTAGTTGGAAACCCTAACCCTAATTTGAAACCCTAGTTTGAAACCCTAACCCTAGTTTGAAACCCTAACCCTAGTTTGAAACCCTAATTTGAAACCCTAACCCTAGTTTGAAACCCTAGTTGGAAACCCTAACCCTAGTTTGAAACCCTAACCCTAGTTTGAAACCCTAGTTTGAAACCCTAACCCTAGTTTGAAACCCTAGTTGGAAACCCTAACCCTAGTTTGAAACCCTAACCCTAGTTTGAAACCCTAACCCTAGTTTGAAACCCTAGTTTGAAACCCTAACCCTAGTTTGAAACCCTAACCCTAGTTTGAAACCCTAACCCTACTTTGAAACCCTAATTTGAAACCCTGACCCTAGTTTGAAACCCTAGTTGGAAACCCTAACCCTAGTTTGAAACCCTAGTTTGAAACCCTAACCCTAGTTTGAAACCCTAACCCTAGTTTGAAACCCTAATTTGAAACCCTAACCCTTGTTTGAAACCCTAGTGTGAAACCCTAACCCTAGTTTGAAACCCTAGTTGGAAACCCTAACCCTAGTCTGAAACCCTAACCCTAGTTTGAAACCCTAACCCTAGTTTGAAACCCTAATTTGAAACCCTAACCCTAGTTTGAAACCCTAGTTGGAAACCCTAACCCTAGTCTGAAACCCTAACCCTAGTTTGAAACCCTAACCCTAGTTTGAAACCCTAATTTGAAACCCTAACCCTAGTTTGAAACCCTAGTTGGAAACCCTAACCCTAGTTTGAAACCCTAACCCTAGTTTGAAACCCTAGTTTGAAACCCTAACCCTAGTTTGAAACCCTAGTTTGAAACCCTAACCCTAGTTTGAAACCCTAGTTGGAAACCCTAACCCTAGTTTGAAACCCTAATTTGAAACCCTAACCCTAGTTTGAAACCCTAGTTGGAAACCCTAACCCTAGTTTGAAACCCTAACCCTAGTTTGAAACCCTAGTTTGAAACCCTAACCCTAGTTTGAAACCCTAGTTTGAAACCCTAACCCTAGTTTGAAACCCTAACCCTAGTTTGAAACCCTAATTTGAAACCCTAACCCTAGTTTGAAACCCTAGTTTGAAACCCTAACCCTAGTTTGAAACCCTAATCCTAGTTCAAAACCCTAGTTTGAAAACCTAACCCTAGTGTGAAACCCTAGTTGGAAACCCTAACCCTAGTTTGAAACCCTAGTTGGAAACCCTAACCCTAGTTTGAAACCCTAACCCTAGTTTGAAACCCTAATTTGAAACCCTAACCCTAGTTTGAAACCCTAGTTGGAAACCCTAACCCTAGTCTGAAACCCTAACCCTAGTTTGAAACCCTAACCCTAGTTTGAAACCCTAATTTGAAACCCTAACCCTAGTTTGAAACCCTAGTTGGAAACCCTAACCCTAGTTTGAAAACCTAACCCTAGTTTGAAACCCTAGTTTGAAACCCTAACCCTAGTTTGAAACCCTAGTTTGAAACCCTAACCCTAATTTGAAACCCTAACCCTAGTTTGAAACCCTAGTTGGAAACCCTAACCCTAGTTTAAAACCCTAACCCTAGTTTGAAACCCTAACCCTAGTTTGAAACCCTAGTTTGAAACCCTAACCCTAGTTTGAAACCCTAACCCTAGTTTGAAACCCTAACCCTACTTTGAAACCCTAATTTGAAACCCTAACCCTAGTTTGAAACCCTAGTTGGAAACCCTAACCCTAGTTTGAAACCCTAGTTTGAAACCCTAACCCTAGTTTGAAACCCTAACCCTAGTTTGAAACCCTAATTTGAAACCCTAACCCTTGTTTGAAACCCTAGTGTGAAACCCTAACCCTAGTTTGAAACCCTAGTTGGAAACCCTAACCCTAGTCTGAAACCCTAACCCTAGTTTGAAACCCTAACCCTAGTTTGAAACCCAAATTTGAAACCCTAACCCTAGTTTGAAACCCTAGTTGGAAACCCTAACCCTAGTCTGAAACCCTAACCCTAGTTTGAAACCCTAACCCTAGTTTGAAACCCTAATTTGAAACCCTAACCCTAGTTTGAAACCCTAGTTGGAAACCCTAACCCTAGTTTGAAACCCTAACCCTAGTTTGAAACCCTAGTTTGAAACCCTAACCCTAGTTTGAAACCCTAGTTTGAAACCCTAACCCTAGTTTGAAACCCTAGTTGGAAACCCTAACCCTAGTTTGAAACCCTAATTTGAAACCCTAACCCTAGTTTGAAACCCTAGTTGGAAACCCTAACCCTAGTTTGAAACCCTAACCCTAGTTTGAAACCCTAGTTTGAAACCCTAACCCTAGTTTGAAACCCTAGTTTGAAACCCTAACCCTAGTTTGAAACCCTAACCCTAGTTTGAAACCCTAATTTGAAACCCTAACCCTAGTTTGAAACCCTAGTTGGAAACCCTAACCCTAGTTTGAAACCCTAACCCTAGTTTGAAACCCTAGTTTGAAACCCTAACCCTAGTTTGAAACCCTAGTTTGAAACCCTAACCCTAGTTTGAAACCCTAACCCTAGTTTGAAACCCTAATTTGAAACCCTAACCCTAGTTTGAAACCCTAGTTGGAAACCCTAACCCTAGTTTGAAACCCTAACCCTAGTTTGAAACCCTAACCCTAGTTTGAAACCCTAGTTTGAAACCCTAACCCTAGTTTGAAACCCTAACCCTAGTTTGAAACCCTAGTTTGAAACCCTAACCCTAGTCTGAAACCCTAACCATAGTTTGAAACCCTAACCCTACTTTGAAACCCTAATTTGAAACCCTAACCCTAGTTTGAAACCCTAGTTTGAAACCCTAACCCTAGTTTGAAACCCTAGTTGGAAACCCTAACCCTAGTTTGAAACCCTAATTTGAAACCCTAACCCTAGTTTGAAACCCTAGTTGGAAACCCTAACCCTAGTTTGAAACCCTAACCCTAGTTTGAAACCCTAGTTTGAAACCCTAACCCTAGTTTGAAACCCTAGTTTGAAACCCTAACCCTAGTTTGAAACCCTAATTTGAAACCCTAACCCTAGTTTGAAACCCTAGTTGGAAACCCTAACCCTAGTTTGAAACCCTAACCCTAGTTTGAAACCCTAACCCTAGTTTGAAACCCTAGTTTGAAACCCTAACCCTAGTTTGAAACCCTAACCCTAGTTTGAAACCCTAGTTTGAAACCCTAACCCTAGTCTGAAACCCTAACCCTAGTTTGAAACCCTAACCCTACTTTGAAACCCTAATTTGAAACCCTAACCCTAGTTTGAAACCCTAGTTGGAAACCCTAACCCTAGTTTGAAACCCTAGTTTGAAACCCTAACCCTAGTTTGAAACCCTAACCCTAGTTTGAAACCCTAATTTGAAACCCTAACCCTAGTTTGAAACCCTAGTTTGAAACCCTAACCCTAGTTTGAAACCCTAACCCTAGTTTGAAACCCTAACCCTAGTTTGAAACCCTAGTTGGAAACCCTAACCCTAGTTTGAAACCCTAACCCTAGTTTGAAATCCTAACCCTAGTTTGAAACCCTAGTTTGAAACCCTAACCCTAGTTTGAAACCCTAACCCTAGTTTGAAACCCTAGTTTGAAACCCTAACCCTAGTCTGAAACCCTAACCCTAGTTTGAAACCCTAACCCTAGTTTGAAACCCTAGTTTGAAACCCTAACCCTAGTTTGCAACCCTAGTGTGAAACCCTAACCCTAGATTGAAACCCTATTATGAAACCCTCACCCTAGTTTGAAACCCTAACCCTAGTTTGAAACCCTAGTTTGCAACCCTAGTGTGAAACCCTAACCCTAGATTGAAACCCTATTATGAAACCCTAACCCTAGTTTGAAACCCTATTTGGAAACCCTAACCCTAGTTTGAAACCCTAACCCTAGTTTGCAACCCTAATGTGAAACCCTAACCCTAGTTTGAAACCCTAGTTGGAAACCCTAACCCTAATTTGAAACCCTAACCCTAGTTTGAAACACTAGTTTGAAACCCTAACCCTAGTTTGAAACCCTAACCCTAGTTTGAAACCCTAATTTGAAACCCTAACCCTAATTTGAAACCCTAGTTGGAAACCCTATTCCTAGTTTGAAACCCTAACCCTAGATTGAAACCCTATTATGAAACCCTAACCCTAGTTTGAAACCCTATTTGGAAACCCTAACCCTAGTTTGAAACCCTAACCCTAGTTTGCAACCCTAATTTGTAATCCTAACCCTAGTTTGAAAACCTAGTTGGAAACCCTAACCCTAGTTTGAAACCCTAACCCTAGTTTGAAACCCTAGTTTGAAACCCTAACCCTAGTTTGAAACCCTAACCCTAGTTTGGAACCCTAGTTTGAAACCCTAACCCTAGTTTGAAACCCTAGTTTGAAACCCTAACCCTAGTTTGCAACCCTAGTGTGAAACCCTAACCCTAGATTGAAACCCTATTATGAAACCCTAACCCTAGTTTGAAACCCTAGTTGGAAACCCTAACCCTAGTTTGAAACCCTAACCCTAGTTTGAAACCCTAGTTTGAAACCCTAACCCTAGTTTGAAACCCTAGTTTGAAACCCTAACCCTAGTTTGAAACCCTAATTTGAAACCCTAACCCTAGTTTGAAACCCTAACCCTAGTTTGAACCCTAGTTTGAAACCCTAACCCTAGTTCGAAATCCTAGTTTGAAACCCTAACCCTATCTTGAAACCCTAGTTTGAAACCCTAACCCTAGTTTGAAACCCTAGTTTGAAACCCTAACCCTAGTTTGAAACCCTATCCCTAGTTTGAAACCCTAACCCTAGTTTGAAACCCTAACCCTAGTTTGAAACCCTAATTTGAAACCCTAACCCTAGTTTGAAACCCTAACCCTAGTTCGAAACCCTAGTTTGGAACCCTAACCGTAGTTTGAAACCCTAACCCTAGTTCGAAACCCTAGTTTGGAACCCTAACCCTATCTTGAAACCCTAGTTTGAAACCCTAACCCTAGTTTGAAACCCTAATTTGAAACCCTAACCCTAGTTCGAAACCCTAACCCTAGTTCGAAACCCTAGTTTGGAACCCTAACCCTATCTTGAAACCCTAGTTTTAAACCCTAACCGTAGTTTGAAACCCTAGTTTGAAACCCTAACCCTAGTTTGCAACCCTAATTTGAAACCCTTTCAAACTAGGGTTAGGGTTTCAAACTAGGGTTAGGGTTTCAAATTAGGGTTAGGGTTTCAAACTAGGGTTAGGGTTTCAAATTAGGGTTGGGGTTTCCAACTAGGGTTTCAAACTAGGGTTAGGGTTTCAAACTAGGGTTAGGGTTTCAAACTGGGGTTTCAAACTAGGGTTAGTGTTTCAAACTAGGGTTAGGGTTTCAAACTAGGGTTAGGGTTTCCAACTAGGGTTTCAAACTAGGGTTAGGGTTTCCAACTAGGGTTTCAAACTAGGGTTAGGGTTTCAAACTTGGATTTCGAACTAGGGATAGGGTTTCAAACTAGGGTTTCAAACTAGGGTTAGGGTTTTAAAATAGGGTTTTAAACTAGGGTTAGGGTTTCAAACTAGGGTTCCAAACTAGGGTTAGGGTTTCAAACTAGGGTTAGGGTTTCCAACTAGGGTTTTGAACTAGGGTTAGGGTTTCCAACTAGGGTTTCAAACTAGGGTTAGTGTTTCAAACTAGGGTTTCAAACAAGGGTTAGGGTTTCAAACTAGGAATAGGGTTTCAGACTAGGATTTAAAACTCGGGCTAGGGTTTCAAACTAAGGTTTCAAACCAGGGTTAGGGTTTCAAACTAAGGTTTCAAACCAGGGTTAGGGTTTCCAACTAGGGTTTCAAACTAGGGTTAGGGTTTCAAACTAGGGTTTCGAACTAGGGTTAGGGTTTCAAACTAGGGTTTCAAACTAGGGTTAGCGTTTTAAAATAGGGTTTTAAACTAGGGTTAGGGTTTCAAACTAGGGTTTCAAACTAGGGTTAGGGTTTCAAACTAGGGTTAGGGTTTCCAACTAGGGTTTTGAACTAGGGTTAGGGTTTCCAACTAGGGTTTCAAACTAGGGTTAGTGTTTCAAACTAGGGTTTCAAACAAGGGTTAGGGTTTCAAACTAGGAATAGGGTTTCAGACTAGGATTTAAAACTCGGGCTAGGGTTTCAAACTAAGGTTTCAAACCAGGGTTAGGGTTTCAAACTAAGGTTTCAAACCAGGGTTAGGGTTTCAAACTAGGAATAGGGTTTCAAATTAGGGTTTCAAACTAAGGTTAGGGTTTCCAACTAGGGTTTCAAACTAAAGTTAGGGTTTCAAACTAGGGTTTCAATCTAGGGTTAGGGTTTCAAACATTTTAGCCAATACACCCGTATTAATTTCATGCAGCGGTTTTATGGCCCAAAATAAACTCCTACAGGCATACGCTGTTTTTTTTCTTCTTCTTCGTCTCCCTAACAGAAATTTAATTACTGGCAGCAGTTACGCGGCATAGTAAACCGCTCGGGACTTTAATAACCGTCGAATCGCCAGCTGTGAACTATTAAGCAACGGCAGCGACAGCCAGGGACGCCTCCCAAGCAGCTGGCCAAAGTAAAAGTCTGAGGTTTGACATAGCAGAGGAACTGGCACACGGGAGACTGAGTTCCTGTGTCACAATAAAAGTCCTTATGAAATGGTTCACTCACTCAGAGGTGGGAAAAAGTACTCACGCTCAGCACTTAGGGCTAGTTTTCAATTTTCAATAAAATCACATTTGTCAAAGTAAAATGATTTGTGAAAAAAAAAAAATCATCCCTTTCTGGCCCAATCTTATGCTTCTAATTTGAATTGCAAGAAATCCCTGCCCCCAAGGGAAAACAACCAGTCAGAGCCAGAAGGTGTGCCTAACAAAGTGTCAAAAATGTATCGTGCACTTGCGGGCACACTACCTTAGACTTCAGGACCTTTACTAAAGATATGGCGGAATATCCACCTCTGGGAATTAGGAACAGAAAAGAAAAAAAAGGGTGAACACAGGAGTTCCCTTGCAGAAGTGGAGGCAGCTGAGAGTGTTCAGATGTGATGCAGAATGAGCAACATTTCTGCTCGTCAGATATGTTCATCACCTCTTTTTGATTTGAAATTGATTGTACACTGAAAGAAATAAAAACGTCAAACAAAATTTTGTGTTATAGTTACACTTGACTGACTGACTTGACTACAAATGAATCAATCAACCAACAAAGCAGCTGTGCTAACACCTGCTTCTTTACAGTGTTAATGCTAGCTTAGTATTGCTAGCCCTACAATTTTGATCAAAAGGGATATGCATTCTCTGTGAATTTGAGAATCACACTCATGCACATTCATGAGGGGCGTGCCTTATGACAGAGACTTGAGGTGCAAAAGTAGACGTATTGATCCAACTCCTGCGCTGAATGAAGTCAAAGTGAAATAGTACACACTTTGAAATGTACTGAAATACAAATGTACTAATGGATATTTTAATTCCAATTATATACAGTTCCGTCTTGATAACTTGGTACAAAAAACTTGCACGCAAAATAGTTTTCCTCTTTTTTAAACTTCGTGTTAAATGTTGTTTTTTAACCAAGAGCTTGCTTACGTTGGCTCGACTTGTTTGCTATTATATCGCGTTAGCTAGTGATGTCACTATCAAATATTTTTAGAATTGATTATTCTATTAATTATTCCATCAATTAAAGAATTAATAAACATGGAATAATCAGATAAAATTGTCTTTTTCATTAAAGTATATAACAAAACCATGTATTTACTGTTGCTTATTTAGTATTTAGTATTGTTTAGCAACAAAAGACAACTAATCAACGATTAAGCAATATCTCACTCAAGGGATTGATATGGTCATTGTTTTCCAAAGTAAAAAAACCCAAATGTTTTCAAATGTGTTATTTTAATCAAGCTCAAAAGATAATCTGTCTGCTTTCATGAAGGACGACAAAAATCAGAGAATAATTACGCTCCAGAGGCTAAAATCAGAAGACAATTTTATGTTAAACAATTACTTGAATGTTAAAATAGTTGTTGATTATTTTGACAATTGATTATTTGTCAATTGACAGATTAATTTCGACACCTCTAATATTAGCTAATGATGACAACTGAAAAAAATGTTCCTTACTTTTCAGACACATTGTTTAGAGAGAATTTTTGACTGACAGAACCACCGCTGCACTCACCCGATACCAAACGATTTCCCGGAGCCTCCCATCCGTCTTAAAGTTGCACTTGAGGGTCACGGTCTCACCCACCACCACAGGAGGCAGCGGCTCGATAGTGACAGTCAAATACCCTGCCAAGGCACACACGCACACAGGAAAGAAAGAAACACACTTTAAAGTGGAACTTGAATGAAAATAGTCGTGCCGCCACAAGATGTTCATGGATTTAAAGTGTGTAAAGCAGACAAAGAGGCGGCAAATGACTTAAATTCCATCCCATCTGGTAAAAGCAATTTGTGCCGTGCAAATGGCAGGTCGGCCACCTGCGCACAAAGACGTCTCGAGTCATCCTTCATAATGGGCTAATTGTTGGAAGCGAATGACACTATTGCTGTGTTTACTGGTGTGTATAAAGTTTCTGCGGGGTGCAAAGAATGGACAGCTTGCCTTTTGGTGAATAAACATCTCAAGAAGGACAATCAGTAGTTTAAAGGCTTACATAGCAGACTTTGGTGCAGCTGGCGTGAGCTCAATCCCCCTTCCATTGCTCTGGGAACGACTGGTGACTAGTCCGGGTTGAGACCGGTTTGATAGAGGGAAAAACCTGCATTCATTTCCCGATAAAATTTGCACTGGTTGTTTGCTTGTCTCCAGACTAAATACCGTCATGTTCTGCAGCACATACCAACCAAAATCCATATTGGATGGAACATTGTGATTTGCTAGGAAAGTTGTAGATGTGATCTTTTGAAAATGTAAACAATTACCTAATTCTTTGTTTAAACAGAACAGTTTCTCATTTACAATGTTGAATTCAGTGTCTTGCCCAAGGACACTTCGGCAGTGGACAGCGATTCGAAGCGTCGACTTTTTTGGTCACCGGACGTCCCGTTCTTAAATTTCCATGGAAACGAATGTCACCAGGCCACCTTGATAGATTGCCTTCAACCTGTTACTATGCGTACGCTCCTTGAGTTGCTTGTCAGCTAACTGCGGTACTACTGCTCAGCTTTAAGTTCCAACTAAAGTAAACGCAAACAAGGCAAAGACAAAACAGCACATTGCAAAAAGGCACGCATGGACGTACTGTAGATCAGCGGCAGCGCGACTGTCACATCAGCGCATCCTTAATGTGGTCATTAAAGGATGTTAATTAAATCAGCGGCGTTGAGGGCTCTTGTCTCCAGAGTCAAGTTGAATGTCTAAACCTTAGCTTATCCTCCACTTTGAGAAAATCCCCAACACTTGACATAAAGCCACAAGCGGAGCAGTACGGACCCGTGAAAATTTGTCTCGTTGCAATGGCGGAAAAGGTGCTCATCGTGCATTTCTTGACGATGATAACGATATTTTTTTTATTGATGTGATCGCAGAGGTAATTAATTTACCATCTATCTATTTGTCATTTGGCCTTGGTGGAGGTCTGTGGCACAATTTGCAAAGGGGCAAATGTCACTGAAACCTTCCATGGCATGATCAGCTCTGGATTTTTTGTCTTTGTATTTGAATATAGTGTGGTTTAACCGAGTGATTACAATGAGCAACAACAATACAATGGAATAAAAAATATACAATAAGCTGTGTGTTGTGTATGCGGCGTTGTTTTACTTTTCATAGTTCTGATCATGTGTGCCCGAGCCTCGATCAAATCCACCAAAATTGCGTTACGCCACCTGCGTCACATCTTAGACCTGCTTTTAACTGGTCTGAATTGTAGTCTACTTTAAGTCACCAAATTGTCAGGTGTGCAGGGGGCCTGGGATAGAGGACACCCTCAAATGGCCAGCGAGGAATCGAAGAACATTTGAACATTGTTCTGTTACTGCTTTGCATATCCCGTTGTTATTGATTTGGATTTGGATTTTGTGTATTTTACTCAGTTTGAAGTATCTATACATTTCAGAAAGTGACTTGGGTTAACCTAAAAGTGAGTTCAAACCTAAAATTAAGCAAATCATAATAGGTTTTTCGTCCCAAATTATACAAAATGGCCGGTCGATAATCTAAAATTGAAATAAAATAGGATTATAAAACAGAGTGAACTCAAAACCTTTTGTTAACTCCTTTAATCAACATAAGGTGAATTATAATGAAAGGGGAAACTTTAAGGTACAAATGCAAATAGATGTTCTCATAATATTTTTTTTTATTTGTCGTCCGGTCTTGTCCTGTTCACTGCTCATAGTAAACTGCCGGCGTATATATAAATTGCTCAGACTCTGGTATCTCTTTACCAATCTTACCACTCATCGAATCCAGAACTAGTCCAGTAGCTTATTTCCCTCTGCCTAACAGCATAGGTGCTACAATATTCTAGGGTACAATATTTTAAAGGTCTAGTGGTTCACTCATGCTGGAGCTGAAAAGGCATTATGGGCAATTCGGTCCAACATCGGGGTGAGGGTGGGGAGGGGATTGTATTTTTGCCAGTAGAGGAAACGGTGCAGCAAAGGATGGTGAATTTTCAAAAGAGCAAATTGCACGGGTGACGCACTCGTCAGGGCGCTTCACGTCTGGAGGAGTCGCAGCGGTTGCAGGCTGCTCTGCGCCAGCTCGCTGTTCCCACGCAAGCCAATCGCGGTCACGTCATGAATTTCACACGCTGTAATTGCTGCGTTCTTGCCAAACCAACCGTGTCTCTCGTTATGCCCGGGCTAAAGCGGGGTACTGTGCGTGGCACGCACTGCACCAAAGGTCATGCTTTCCCATCAGTTTTCCTCGCAATTAGAGCATGAACAAGTTTCAAATTTGTCTTTCTTGTCAAGAGGACAACGTTTAAGCAACATCATTGAAACACCAATCTGCACTGGCCGTGTATTAGTAAATCCACTTATCCTCCACCCAAGTCCATTTGCAGGTGTGGAGTGGTCAACAAAGAGTGTGAGGTGTTTAATTGGCACATATTAGTCGCTCGCAGGCATCTGGCTTGTTTTCATGCAGAGGAACAACACCATCTGATGAGGGCTACGCATTCCTCTTTGTACCATTAATGATGGCAATTTGCCAAGATGCACGGGGACAAACAAAAGACTTCCGCCAATGGACCGACACCGAAATCTGTCGGTTGCTGTGGGCCGCTGTGATTTATGATCATCATTGGTACAACCCAAGAGGAACATAAAGCCTTCGTAAGTGTCCGTTCGCCACCAGTAGGCATTGTTACATGGACACACACATGCTCCGCTTTACAACCACTGCTTAATCTGGTGCTGAAGATTTCAACCTGAAATTTGTTTTGTTTTGTACAGGTAAATATCATTATTGATGCAAAAGTACACTGTACATTTTCAAAATGCACAAAGCTTTCATAGCATTGCGCTTAATCAGGCAAAAAAATTGCAAATTTACACCCTATATTGAGTCGAAATTAATATTTGTCTCATAAATTCTATTCCCTTCCTACCCCTCAAAAAGGCAAAAGTTTTAATACATTATTCATCAAGACGATCAAGGGCTAAAAACGGACTACTTCCCTAAATGGAGTCAAATGGTGGTCTCTAAACGTTTGAAAGCCAGTAAGAAGCTGTGCTCACCTTAACAATGACATCAAGCCATGGTAGCATCTTCATTCTTAGTCATTCACACTTTATGCCCCAGGAGACATTACGCACTCGTTGTCAAAGTTGTCTTATAATTAATTGCAAGTCCCAAGTACATCCCTTCTCACTCTGCGAACATCATTGATTTGGCATTTGAATGACGTCAAACTGACAACTGTGCGTCAAGGGAATAAAGCAAGATTTAATGGAATCCTTCATACACAGTGAAACAAGTGTGCTCTTTTCATCACTCATCATTCACTGACCATCAGGTGTGTGTGCTACGGCCCTCAGAGCAAAAGAAAAAAAAAAGCTTGGAGAGATCTGTCTGACAGCTTTTCTTTGTCAGTCGGTGTTGGAGGGGAGAGGTGGGGGGGGTGTTGTCAGTTAAATGACCAACAATGCAGCCCCATCATAGTCACGGTTCACTATTCGCAAATTCACCAATTTGTTCTTTTTTCTCTTGAAACATTATCCAGCTTCTCATGGCAAAACTCATTTATTTGCATGCCTAAAGATGGCACAACATGCTGCGAAAGATCTGTCTCAAGGGGAATTGGTGTCAAAGAAGTCTTGTGGAAGTCATATGTTGTATCTACCATGAGATACATATTTTTTATGTCAGGGAAGATCTCAGTTTAGCCTGGCTGGATTGTTAATGGAAGAATGTAAAAACATTTAGCTCGATAAATTCTTATTTCTTCTTTTGTAAATTGCGGCAACAGCAAAACTAAAAATATGTTGAGTTGTTCACACGTGTCTCCACTTCAAGAATTACTCAAAATCGGACGTTATACCTACGAAACAAAAATGTATCTAATTTTATGGGGAATAGCGTTACTTCTTACGGGTACCTATTTTACATTACAACTCCCAGGTGTCTCATCATCCTGTTGAGAAACTATTCCAACAACCTGTTGAGACACCTGTTCCACTGTTTAAACCAAAATCCCCCAAGAATCAAGACTTCCAAGACAGACCCCCTCCCTCCTTTCTTAAGTCTGTTTAAAAGGTGTTTGTGTTTTTGCCCGCAGAGGCAGCACTTCATCACCAAGCAGCGAAATTACCCTTGTCAGTTTCTGTTTGGATCCGTATGTGCGCGTGTCCATATTGCCAAGCACAAATACGCCCCAAGTACTGAGCGACATGTCAGATGTTTACATCATTACATGTAAACCTTTCACGTGAGAGCGTTCCAGTGGCGCACGATCAACTGGTCGCCGATGAAAACAAACACGAAAGCAACACAGGCTGACATGTTTTCCCAGCCCAATCGGTGTGATTTACAGCATTGAATGACAAGCGAGGGCCAGTGCCGGAGAGCGCCTGTTTCAATCCGCTGCCACCGCAATCAGCGACTCTTCACCCTGAAGGGCTTCAGGCATATTGTGTCATTGATGACAAGTGTAGCACACACATGGAGATATCCAACATGGAGCCAAAGGTCTGTCATTGTGACACACACCAAGCCACAAGACAACCGGGGGCTTTTTTTATCCCTTTGTATTTCTTGTTCACTCTCTTTCACCGAACTCTAACCCTTCCTTTCACCGCAGTCGCAGAAGTAAGGGTTGGATGTAAAAATTCACATCCCACATTTTCCTCTTGCCAACAAAGTCATGACAAACATTCGTTAGAGGAGCAATAAAGGAAATTGTTTTGTTCGAAAGGTAGTTGAAGGCATATGCGTATATTTTTAAAAGTTCCTTTCAGAGCACCTTATCCAAAAAATTGGAGATGAACATAATAGGCCTTATTTTTGTGCCTGATGCAAGTCTAGCGCAAAATGCAGTCTTAGTGGGTGTATTGGTGGGGTTTTATTTTTTTTTGTATTTTCCTAAAAGCGCACAGGTAGAAATGGGCATTTGTGCCATTGTGGGAGTGAACACAGACGGGCAATCGAAGCAGCTCTTGTCATTCCCTTTAAATTCAGCGCAGGAGAGTCACGCGGTCTACATGGCGGAAGCACAATGGACTCGCTGGAGTCCATGCAAGTTTATTTATAAGGAACTGCAAGATCTCCACTTGGGGAGGATGGAAGTTGGCCGCTGTGAAGTGGCCACTTGGAGACTGCCTTCCACCCCTGGTCATGCGTCTGTGTATGACATGACGTTCCATGTGTAGACCTGATACGGTGCAGATGTGAACCCAATACTGATACATGTTTCACACCAAGCATAAACCCCAATAAACTTTAAATATTTTAGCTTTTTTTTCACCTCGTCTACAAGTGCCTCGGCCCATCTGTCCCTTTTAAAAAAGTAATTGTGGTCCTTCAGCACAATATATTTCTTAAGGTTTTGTAAAGAAAATCCATAAATTTAGAATGTTTTTTATACCAAGAGTTTGCCAATAAACATATTAGAATACATTAATGCATGCATTTTAATGACCGAATTCAGACACAAATGCAGGAGATGAGTATACATTTGGATGCAATCCAAATTAAAATTGATTTGATAATTTGCCAGTTTCACAACCATAAGGACCACAAGTAACTACAGTCCGTAAATCCCAGATAATTATTCATCATAAATCAAAATCCATTAACGACGCCAGATGAGTCTTTGATCTCTGAGAGTGTTAAAAAGAAGAAAAAAAACACATACACACACCAACGGGGTGAGACTACAAGGCGAGGTTCAGCGGCCTCCGGAGAATCCGAGTCGTAGACATTTCACGGCCACGGTATCCGGGGGAAGATAAGACATGAATCCACGAGCTGTCCGGGATCACCGATGTGAGGAGGATAAATGCATCGTTAGCTCGTGTGTGTGTTTCCTCCGGAGAGTTGTAAAGACTTATATAATCAGGGCAGGGCGTGCGGGAGGCTCCAACATAAGTTGCAAAGAGCAATGCAGTTGCGAGTAAAGCTTCTTAAGATGTCTAATGAATTTTAAACGTGAAACTATCATGAAGGGATTAACTCTCGGCCTGTTTCTTTTGCATTTTTCTTTGGTGTTTTGATGCTTTGTTTGGTCAATCAAAACGATGGAGCAGTTTGGAGTAAGTGGAGGTTTGTTTCAAAGTGCTCAAACTGCAGCATCGTCGTACCTGTCCCAGTTTATCATCCTGGAATGTTTCAATTCAATGGTCATTGTGCAGCTACTTCTGGCGTACATGCCTTGGACACGTGGGGGTAGTATAACACAGACATGCAAATACAGTAAATGTAGCCAGTCAAAACCTCTCAGTAAGGAGCAGTAAT
This sequence comes from Filicampus tigris, assembly GCF_054856515.1. NCBI lineage: Eukaryota > Metazoa > Chordata > Actinopteri > Syngnathiformes > Syngnathidae > Filicampus > Filicampus tigris. The sequence goes on along the minus strand of NC_141225.1, from coordinate 20,121,701 downwards.
ATTAGGTATTCTTCACAGAGGATAAAGAAAATAGTCCTGTGACTATATTTAGAACAGTTGTCTACAAGTAAACACAGACACCTATTCTATTTGCTCGCCCATTTATGGTGTTTTCCCTTGTGTTAGCATTAAGCTAGCTGCCTTTAAGGCAAAGTTGATTTAAATACACAACATGCAATTGTCTTTGATTTATTTATTTTGACAGTGAACATTCAACTGCGAGTGGAAATGAACATCTTGAAGCCTGTTTTTGGAAGAATTGTTCACTATCTGACAAACAAATATTGCCTGAACAATGACTCATATTTTGAAAACCTCATAAGTACATTTATTAGAGACAGCTCTTAATCACAAATAAATTCTGAGGAACACAGCTTAGGGGAATAGCCTTGGGCAATCAACCACAACCAAGCTTAACCAAGACGTTATCAGCTCACATGTAGCAGACTGTCCTGGTATATTTCCATAAAGTTTGTGAGGCTTTCAAAACTGATTACTTTTATTGCCATTATTACCACTCAGGGTGGATTGTGTCTTACCATAACTGTTTCAACGTGTATGTTTATTATTCATTGATATTCGTTTAGTTGATATAAAAAGTATCATTTTGACATATCTGGGTGGATTCTATGGGAATAAAGCTGTAATTGCATGCCTCCTGTCAGTCATGTAGAAACAACTCAGCCATCTGGCCTCTTGGTAAGTGCATTTCAAAAACAGCTTGTCATCATCGACTGTGGGGTGATGAGCGATTCATAAATATCCACGCCGCCACTTGAAGGTCGGCTGGAGATGGGAGGAAGGGTTGGGTGAGGCTTTTCTCAGCCAATGATGACAAATAAGTCATCTTAGAGACTGAGACTACTGTCAATCAGAGAAAGCAGTGGCTTCACTATCCACGCCCAAACCATTTACACTGTTACATTTAATGTCACACTAACTGTAAACTAATCAATAACAAGCTTCTTCCAAAGCACTTCACGTTGACATTAACGGGCTTTTGTTGGAGTCTGTGTATCCAACAGTGAACAATCTTGGCAAAGTATCACTTGTGTAAAAACAGCTGAATAAATACCAAGCTTTCTTTTAACAGTACTATCAGGGAGATAAAGAAGAGCCTGTTAGCTAAATGTTATTGTGTTTCACATTTGAACGTCCGCAAGAAAGCCTCTGGAATACAAATGAACTGGTGGCGGAGTAGATAACGTCGGGCGGGCGTCTAATTCGGCAAATCGGCCGCAGACACAAATACAATCGTGTGTGTCAGAACTTGTCGTTGTTGGTTTGCCCCGTAAAACAAAGTGGACACCTGTGCTGCGCCAATATAAACCACGCTCCCCACCAAATCCTCCTCATTTAATAACATCACCGAAAAAATCAATCTTCCAAATAGCAGTTTATCTTGTTGTTCACTCCTCTATATTCTAATTTGCCTAAAAGCCTGCTTGCAGTGCAAGCGTTGTTTTACATGTAAATGCCATACGGGATGGTAAATACATCCCAAGATGTTTCTGCATGTTATTTTCACCTCTGCTTCCCTATTTATAAAATGTCTGTTTGTAGTGACAAAGGAGATATTCCATTGTATCTTTAATAAGCGACACAGGACTCGGGTAGCATATTAACAAAGGGTCTCAGAAGCAGCAAGTTGTCGTGGTAACGCAGAGAGGGGACCGGCGAGTACCTCGGTCCGTTGCCGTTTGTGCATTCAGTGCGAGACGCTTCGCACCAGCGCGGGTCACGAGCGCTGGCAGAAAACGAGGGGGGGGGGGGGGGCGGCGTGGAGAAAATGGCTGCTCTGAATGTCAAAATTCTGCAAGAGTGAAGTGTGACGCCGCGTGTCTTCTACTCTTGCTGCACATTCAAAGCTTTTCAGAGTTAAAAGCTGTAGAACTGGTTGGCCTTGGCATGATAGAAAGGAGGAGTGGGGGGGAACCTATTTACATCAGTTACACTCGTGTGCGGTGTGTTCCCTCCAGCTTGCAAATTCGTACTGGTGGCTTACATATTGTACCTGATACTGCAATTAATTCCGCCAGCCATCAGCGAGCCATTGTCATAAGTACAATATGTGTAAAAAATGTGTCTTTCGACAAAAAAGTTGCACACTATCATGGCAATTCAGGTTTGCCAAGTTTCTAGTCAAATCGGGTCTGATGAATACCAAATCAAAGTCGAGCCTTTCGTCAGTTTTAGCCGATTAAGTCCTCTCCGGTAACTAAGTCCTAACATTGGCGACTTAAGCCAAGTTATGCGACTCGAGTCCCCCACCCTCTGCTATTTAGTGCGACCGACTCCTAACATTAGGACACTTCCAGTACACAATCATCACACAACTCACAGGGAGGGTGGCAACGCACTTTCAAAAAGCACAAATTAAATGAAGGGTGGCGCAGAGGGCACGAGCCCAAGGACAGGACGCACTTTTTAATTGAATCTCACCATCATTTCATTCTACTGCATGGTGACCTTAAGAAGCTGTTGGCTTTCTTTGACTCCCCCAATTGCCCTTGAGCAAGGCATGTCCTAATGTTCCGACATGCTTTCTCGTCCTTTGTGAAATCGAATTCAAGCTTTCAGTGATGCTTGTTCTACATCGCTACATCTCAAAAGTTCTTTGGCAAATCATGAGCCTCAAGGATTTGGAATGGTTATGACTGTTCAACAGTATGGTCAAGCGAGCTTCATTTTGGTTGGCTTGGACGTCCTCTTTTCGTTTCGATGTCATTGGATTGGTTGAGGGGTCTAAGATGGTATTTACCAACATTTTGTGAACAATGCATTTGGGGCCATGTGTTTGCTCTCATTGACGGGAAGGAGCACGGAGTAAAGATGTAGGCTGCTGAAATACGTTGGCTTCTCGCAGATTGGCTTGATGCCACATTCTTGTCACTTGTGACTCATTCGTCATGTGTGAGTGTGGTCAAGACTGTTTTATGGTTCATGGTAACGGCTGCTTATTCTTGTTACTTAAACATTTGCTTGTGAATGAATTATTCCAAATATAATTAATCTATCCCTCTCTCTTTTTTTATGCACACATTACAGCATAATTACAGACATCCAGTATGGGACAATGTTTGGAATCGCTGTGAATTAATCGCATGGATGACCAGGTGTTATTGTGATGGGCGGGTAATGGATTATCTTTGATGGTAAATGTGTGTTTTTCTTAACTTGAATCTTCAGTTAGGAGTTTGGACCAATGTTTTAGTGATCATTTTGTTAGAGCTTTCCCATGAGAAAAACTATAGAGATTTTGAGATGGTTGTGGATAAAGATGTCTGGAGCTGATTAAGTTGAGACGCCACTATGTGAAGCTACTTTATACATGGGTGCCTTGAGATACAAGTTTATTCTGTGAACACGCTCTTAACTTAAAACACCCAACTGTTTTTGTCACACTGCATCAACTGAATCTCCATTGTACTGCTCCCTCTGGTTCCCACCCGGGGGCAGAAAAGGATTTCCCAATTCCTCTCCTTAGTACGACACTAATATTAATTGTTCTTCTCAGAGGAAAAGGGTTATAGTGAATATAATATAAATATATTATAACACAAATCATAAATCTCAATAGGAAACTATTTGTTTCAATGCCATCCAAATGCATGTTCAACCAAGATTTCTTTTTGACTGTAAAGCTTGTCTTTGCTACAACTTAACAGCGTTTAGAGGCTTTAATTATGGCCCGAAGTGACCTCCAGAGTTTTGACACTTCCTGGCAACCGCCACTGGCTCAAAGCTACCTGGACAATGACAAGATGCACCTCCTAGGCCAACAATTCAACCCCCCAGACAGTCCCAGTGCTGTGGGCCATGATCCATGTTTGGCTATGATATCAAAAGAACCTTACGGGTATGCAGGATTTCCATCATCATTCAGCAGCCAAGCGCAGCGGTAAGAATGAAACTCTGGCGCTCATTTATCAGCACCATGGTCGGGATTAAAGTCCTGCCAGCCCCCCCGCTGCCTCTATCGCCAGTCCGCTGCTGACATGCTTTGTTTCAGCTGCTTTTAAACCTCCCCAGCCTCTCAAAATGCACGCTTCAACGGAGTTGCCCGCGGTCCCGAGCCACGTTGCCACAAAAGAGGCATCAAAGTCCTCTGTGGTGAGTCACCTCTGTGAAAAAGCGCCGGCATGTTCAGGAGTCAAGCAACGCCTCTTTTTACCTAGCGTTCAACCTTTACCATCAAACAAAGGAGCGAGAGGAGGGACACACCCGAACCCGATTACATGCTCAAGAGGGCTTTGGTATGCTGATTAAAATTTTGAAATAAGGTCAAGATTTGCGGCACTGCCATGTTTTTGTACGAAGCAACAAAGGTTACGTCGTCACATGATGCAACCGCTGGGAACTGAGAAAGCCAAAGCTTGAGTTAAGACTGATGGTCGCTGAGTTTTCACCAGGTCTCATATTTCCGACTTGGATCGAGACACCTATTTTAGTGACATATCAAGTGTACATGTTCAGCGTTTCAGGCCCAGGTTGAATCAAAAATGAGTCAAAGTTGTCTTCATAAAAACTAGTGGTACACATTCCACACTTTGAGAATCACTGCTTTAGGTTATTGTCAGGATTTGTTGCACAAACACCACAACAATATCAGAGGGTCAGTGTAAACTTGACGGATGTCAAATGCACGTCTGACATAGTCCAGATCCTCCATCAAGATCTATGTTTGTCTTGACTTTGTTCATCAATTGCAATCCTCCTCCTCCAAGCGTGTACTTTAACCTTTCTACAGTTATGGAACATATTTGTTTAAAGCACAGAACCTTTTGCCAACTTTACAAACATCCCACAAGGCACTTGTGCCTCGTACGCCCACACGGCAATCCAGGAAGACTATTGTGAGTCCTGTACTGTACAGCTCATATACACCTGCTGGAAGTCAATCGGAGTCACTTACCTTTAATGTCAAGTCTAATTGACAGAAATGTATTGTCATTTCTCTGCTTGGTTGCACTGCACTTATGTTATACAACCATGTCGGCGCTGTATGGTGGCATTGCAAACATTTCTCTAATTAAATATTAGCATATTAGAGCTCTAATGAAAGCTGCATGACATGGGCTGCACCGGATTACATTTCCTTGTTTGACGTTAGGGAAAATTAACGATAATTCATGTGTTTGACCATATTATTTTTAATGAGATGGGAGAAGACATGATTAATGAACAATCAATTTCAAATAACCGACCAAATTGTCAGTCACTTAATCGAATATTATGCCCAACAGCAGAACAGTTCCCATGTTACAGTCCATACCAAACTACAGCAACACTTTTGAATACTTGATAATGATGTTAATTAAACTATCTTTTTTGGGGGGTAGGCCTATTATATTACAAAGTACCGGTACTTTAATGGGATGGAAGAGGATGTGGTTATTCAATGAATTGCACAATATCTTTCTAATTCTTAATCATTTGAGAAAACACTCAAGAAAAGCTCCCATGTTCCAGTCCATATGAAACCAGAGCAGAACTCTTAAATTCTTGAGAATTACATAATATACAAAAATGTGCATGTGAAAACAGCTTGGATGTACCAACCATCCGGGAACATTTTGCTCCATCTTTTAACACTTGAGAAATGATTGGTACATGGTGTGAGCAGCTTCTTTTGTTTATATTCTGACAAAGTCAAACCATTTCACAATTGATGCAAGATTGTGAAATGTACCCTTCAATGGCATCTCACCTAGCTGCAGTTCAACCAAGCTCCAGAAGGCTGATGAAATATTTTCTGATTGAAATAAAAAGGCATTGTTTCCTGTCAATCACGGGTTTTGAGCATTAGTCACCATTGTTGCACCCTGTGGCTACATTCACACCGAGCACTGATCATTAGGACACGTACTGGGTCCTGTGGCTACTTCCAATTAGTCGGCCTGTGATGCTGCTGGAAATGAACTATTAGTAGGGCTCAGAGGTCATGAAAGACGTGTAAGAATCTAAAGTGAATCTAAAACGTCTTTAGGCCAGAAGCTGGCTGATTATTGGAAAGTCATTGGAGTGGTACTCCCAAAGGAACTACTTTTGTGCCCTATAACTCTCCTTTTTTCTTTTTCTTTTTACTATTATAGTTTGGGAAAATATACTCTCACAGTTCTGTACTAACTTCGGTCTTTGGTAACTAGCCTTATGGAGTACATTTGAGGAAACTGCACCTCTGTTATGAACCCCATTATATTAAACCTGGATGTACACATTGAGATGGGAACTACCAAAGACATTGTAAAGCTACAAAGAACAAATACATATTATGAGACTGTTGTGATTAGGCTTGTCCCACTGTGTCGGTGCACTAAAATGGAATGAAGTACCTATCCTTAATGATGCCCATTGTTTTTGTGAGCCCCAAAGATGGGCAGTGATGGACGAAAATGGCAGAAAATTACTTTGACGTTCCCTGTAAAAGTGCATAAAACAGCAGCACCCTTCTCAAATTACACCAATTCATTCACCCCCACCACTGGCATTACGCTCCACAGTAATTCGTCTAACTGTGCGCTTTTGTGTGCTTGAAAGGCTTTTCTTCTTCCACCTTCTTTAAACTTCGGGAGCTGATGCATTTCTAAAGTGGCTTGGGGAAGCCGACGGCAGAGAGACACATCCTATCACTCTTTGCAGGTTCGGCAAAGGAAGCGGGAAGCATTGGTATTCACAGCTGTCCTTCCATTTTGGATGGCACTCGGAACGAGGATGCAGCCAAGTGCAACTCTGACACATGCGCCACCCACCCAGCAACCGCCCCTACACCCCACCAACCTCCGCTGCTAAAAGAGCTACTGTGTTAATTGGGCCAAACTGCATTAGGGACGGGAGGGGAAATTAATGTAAGCAGGCATAGATGGATCACATCTGGCAAGTTCAGGGACCAAAGACCACGTACGCGCTCCAGCATCTTCGTCCCTCGTCACAGCAGCCAAATGAAAAATCACCATTTACACTCCCTATGTAACCCTGTACTATACAGGACTATCTCCTATGCTCACATTATAGCTTTACAAATGTGAGGAGGGATATAAGATTGGCCCATAACACACAGACAGTTACTGTGCTGTTGGAGAATTTTCAACACTCAATTTCCAAATCCAACTTGTACATTTGGGAGAATCGCCTCCCAGATTAATAGCAGGGATTGGCAGTGAATGAAATGAGCTCAGAACAATTCTATTTACATTTGACGGACATGTCCACTTAACACAGAGGCGGTATTGGCCACTGCAAGCAATACACTTTTTTTCTTTTTTTAAAGCAGCCGCCAACACGGAAAATAAATAGGGCAAAGCTATTGAGCTAATTGGAAAAAATACAGAAAAAGCAGAATAAGTAAGGAAACATATGTGGCTAAAATAGAAAAGAAGGATGGTAGCATAGCTATATTTCGATGCTGCTCCTTGCACAATCACTAGGACACAACAACAGCTATTTGATAACACCGATGACAATGAAATAACAATACAATCACATAAGAACACTTAGGCACAAATAGACAGCTTTTCACGGCAAGAAAGGGCTAGCACTGATTTATAACCCATTATCGCATGAGGGTCGGGGTCTGATTTCCTGCTCTTACAGAAAGAGGACAAAAATGTGGAAAAAGATGGGTAATTGGTTTAAATGAGTTAACATACCAAAAACAGGTATGGTAAGGAACACTCCAATACAGTTGTAAGAAGAAAAAGGAGGGTAGCTAAAGAGCTTATTGGGGGGGGGGGAGAAATGGGTTGCTAAGGAATTAACTGGCTAAAATAAAGAAGACGAAGGGTAGGTAAATCATTGTTTGAGTACAGAAAAAGCAAAATAGCCTGAGAGCTCAATGGGTAATCAGAAAAAGAAAGGCAGCTAAGGAGCCAATTGGTCTTAAAACTGGCAAAAGTAGCAAAGTTGAGGGAGTAATATGTTAAAGTAAAATGTGAAAGAAATAGAAGGCTTGCAAGGAGCTATGTGGAAGCAGGGCTAGGAGGTTATTTGGTTATTTGCTAAAATGCAAAAGGTTCCCTACAGACTTTTCTGCCGACACAACGGAAGAAGGGTATGTCAGGAGATAACTGATTTGATACAAGAAACAATCAATCACAGATCCTTCCTTGTACTCCAGCTTTTCATGTTACAAAGCAGATAACTGATCCAGAAAATCCTTGGCAAACTCCTCCACAGAAGACCGATCAATAAGTCATAAAACGCCATCCAACGTTGTCTGCTAGCCGGTAGCCACACAACAAGCAGAGGGCTTTACAGAAAGTAGCGTTTTGTTGTATGCTTTGTGCCACCAGTGTGAGCAAACGCTGTGGTATGGCCACCTGTTTGTCAACCAAACAAACCACCAAAGAATGTTTTTTTACATGTGATGTTGGTTTCTCTTCTTTCTGTCAGTCTTGATGGACACTCAAGGATCGTGTATGCATCCCAGAAGAGCAAAAGGTGCAATACCTGCAAAAGCAGGACCAAGTCCATTTTCAATTCCTGTTGCTGTAGCAATATTTTGGTTATCGTCCTTGCATTGAATAAATAAAAAGTTTTGCACAAGGTTTAAGATACTGAAAAGACCTGATGGCCATGATGCTCCCACCGATGCCATTTGGATCCAATTGTTGTGTGATGGTGTGAGAAAAATGAAAATCACAATCTGGACGCCGCTTAAGGCAGACGTCCAATCCTTGGACGAGCAGCGGCTCAATAGTAAAGAGCTTAAAAGTTTTTATTTACCGCAACTCATAGGGAGACAATATTATTTTTGACAGCTCCTTTCAAGCCTGTGAGCAGGCAATAATTGTGTGCAGCCAGAGGCGCGTGGAAACTCGGGCAACTGCCGACAGGTAACACGTGTCACACCGATGCGAGCTGCTAAACGCTCGGATACTTTCTCCGCTTGCTCGCCTCTTCATTTTATTGGACTTTGTGCCAGCCATTGTTGGTGTTTTCTTTACGTGTCAAAGGTAATTGAATTTGTCTGAGACGACAGGCGGCTTATTCATATGGCATATAGCTGTCAGGAAATAGACAACGCAATCAAACAACAGACATAATTATCTCTGAATAACCACATGGCATCGGCCATTATACACTAATTGATAGGAGGGATTGTTGTCATCTTGGCTTTATTCGGTCATTCTGATAGTATCAGTGCTTTTCATTCGTGTATGTGCTACATTGTGTTTATTTACCCTTCCTATTTTTTTCTGTCATTTACCCATTGAACATCTGTTACTACCCCAGTGGTTCAATTCTTCTTGTATTGATTTGGACAAATGTCTGTGCAATGGCTTTAATTAATTTTCCATCTTCTGTCAACCTCACAATTGCTTGTTTTTCTTCCACCTGTTGGCAGTTGTTTGGTTTTCATGTAAATTAAACGTTCTAAAAAGTATGAAAGTACAATGGCTCCTTGTCTTAAGAGTTTAATTTATTCCATGACCCAGCATGTAACTCAGTTTACTAGTATATCCAAGCAATTGTCCCAATTACAGTTGTCCCACAAAAGCACACAAGGAGGCAAAAAATTGACACAAAAAAGTACTGAATAAAACTAACAAAGCGCACAAAAAAAAAAGATTTGGTTAACATCTACAACATTGAACTAAATACATGCAAACTGACGGGACAACGAGGTACACTTGGACAAGACATGGGTGGCTGCAGGTGCTGATTGTTTGACACAAGGAACAAGGCTGACAAGAACAGGTGGAGACAAAAAATAAACGAGCAGAGAAATATATAAACAGGGGACACGGGGAAGAGCATTAAACGAAACTAAGTCAACAAAAACTTTTGTTGGAATGTGGATATAAATTAATGATAAGGAACAAAACTAACAAAAACTTTGTAACAACAACCCCAAAAAACATTTTAGTTATGGGTGTTCCTAATGTTTTGCCAGGTGAGTGTCTGTAGTTTGTTTGTGATGTACTGACAATTTGCGTCTTGATTGTAAATCAGGTTCTGGTGGTATGGGCGACGGGCCTAACTGTGCATCGTACACATTTTGAGCGATGGCTGCGAGCAAAGACATCAACCTCAAAGATGGAGGACGTCCTCTTCAGCCACCCCGCCATGACTGGGGAGGCTCATCTGTCTCTACTTCCCACTTTAAGCAAAGCCAATCTAAGTAACGATGGCGAGTGTCATCCTTGGCAAAAGAGTGAACCTACGCACAAGGTCGGCTAGCCGCCCGGGGACATGGGGTTATCGCCATTGGCGAGAGGAGCAATCGGGTGCTAACATCGTAGCTAAAGTGAGTATCTAATTCTGGAGCGGGGCAGTGAAGGACTGGAGCATTTCTAAGAATGGACTTTTGACTTTATGTGTGAGAGCGAAAGCTCATACATAATTTCAGAGCCAACATTTTAGGTCTTAAATTATTTAAGCAGTTCAATGCACGGGCAGATTTCATATCAATCAACAACCATCTTCATCCCAGTCATTACCGATGCTGAGATGGAGCACATTAGCGGGCATAACGGCGGAAAACTGGGTTTGTTTGCCTGCAGGCAATGCCAAATTGTACCGAGCTGTTAAACCTAAGTGTCTCCTAAAGATGACCGAGTGAGGCATTTGTTAAGAAACAAAAAAAAAAAAAAGCCAAACCCTCAGCTGGAAACAGAGTCCGAATGTTTTGCTTGGTTCACCCACCATAACAGTGAATCACTTTTAAGTACTGACATTTGCAAACAATTATCTCCGGCTGCCAAGAGCCGCAGCTGTTCAAGTTGAAGTAGAGTTGCCATCACTCAAGAAAATTTACTCTTTGACCTTAGTTACAAAAAACTCTTGTTTCAGGAATCTTTGCAAAATGTTTGAGTTTGTGATTAACAAGGAACTTAGATCAGCCCTACTGTGTGGAATTCACTCAAATGGCAAGCACACCAGATATATAAGTGTATACTGTACTGTATCTGTAAGGCACGCATGCATGACAAAGCATGACATTGAGTGTTTACGGCAAAATATACCGTCGCGTCTGTAGCGCCTCATCTTATCATCTCATATCGCCAGAGTAGCAAGGCGGGAGGAGGTAGAAATATTTTGGGGATATGAGGCAAACGCTCCTCGGACTCCTCATTTTATGGAGACATCTACTGAAGATGTATACTTCATGTTTCAAGTAGGATTGAATTAAAGTCAAATGTGAAGTCAACACTTACTCAAAACAATGCAGATTCACCGACGATTATTGTCAGTAGTCTACCTCCGAACAACTGTGCCCCGCTTGCACGGAGCGCATATTGGGCTTCTGATGTCATATAGGTCAAATGTGTGCGGACGAGCGTTGCAGACACATTGCTTACATATCCAATGTATATCCACATACGGAATAGTCTCAGGTTGGATTTGAAAAAATAGGAATTGTACTGCAGTTGACACTGCATGAAAACAAATCAGATGTGTGGCATAGGCTATGGGGAAAAAAATTAGCTGCAGCGTGAACAAAGCCTAATTGTGAGAATCCACAGTATCTAATCGACATAATGCGATAACATGCTTATTTTCCATCATACTACTTATACTACAGTACACACAAGCAGATCAGTGCCCTTTAACAACGTTTGATTGTGGGAATATGATTTCAAGATGCGTTTTGTGCTCATCTGACAATAATCCACAGGCTGTCAGTCATGAATTCCTGTTGGTTGATATTAAGATTTTCGAGGGCTTTCCGTAAACTCAAGTACTTTGAACACCATTTGGTTTTTAGGTATATTCAAGGAGCAGCAAAAACAAATATTCTCGGCAAACAAATGTAACCACATGTTAATATAAAGTACCATTTCTAAAACAGTAAACCAAAATAAAACACAACGACCCTTGTGGTGTGCTGTGCGTGGCCCCTTTGTGGAAAAATATAGTGAGGAAGCAGTATCACTAGGTATGAAAGGGTAAACTATTTGTCTCTATTTTTTTTAAATGCATGCTTTTCATTTGACAGTGACAATGCATTTGCTGGCATCAAAAACTGAACCAGACTGGACTCAAAAACAAGCAAAAGAAGGGCTGACGGTGCCAAGTAATGTCCCTCATGACGAGTAAAAACCACCAAAAACGAATAACCCAAGCAGAGGAGTGCTATGCTATTATCATGTCTTCATTGTTTGTGAAGTTTTCAAAGTCACACGATAAAACTTCACTTGCCTTTGTAAATGACAACCCAATGATGACCTCCCTCTCTCTCGCGCTCTCTCTCTCTGACAGATGACATGTTATGTTCCAAACAACAACATCTTGGCTGTTGTACACCCATGCGCAAAAACCTGCCGGCGACATTTAATAGCTTATTTTGTGCGCTGTCAGTTATCTTGACGACACAATAGTACGTCGGCTCATTGAGTATTAGGCTGCAACTGCGTTGGCGGCAGCGAAGAAGGGAGGGCCGTGGACTCATGCCGCTATTCCCTGACTTGTCACATTTGTGCTTTTGAGGCCACAGGCGGACACGAGGAGAAAAAGTCAATTGAGATGTACATTGGGAAAAGATGGCAAGTGCGTTTAAGGCTCCTGCCTTTTACTGATGTCATTAACAAGTTTGTAAGATCTTTCTTTACAGCTCTAAAAATGTTTGTCATCAACAGCTGTTGTTTTCCTTGGCCTGCCAATTCGACGTCTGTTAGTTATTACAGTTTTACATATTTGCAGTTTGCTATTCACATGTATTATTCACATTTTTATTCCTGGATTGTCAAAGGAAGTTACAGGGAGTCTTTTTGTAAATGTACATGCATGAATTTTCTTTTCCAAAATCCAATCATAAGGCATTTATAATTTATATTAATAACATTGTAAGATTCTTGAAAGGAAAGGTTTGAACCTGTTTTGGCGTAATCAATAGTGGGCGGGGTCCATCAATGAATTGTGTTTTTTTGCTATTCGCAGCAGGGATTAGCAGGGGTTTACTGTGCGCAAGTGGTTTGTTTCTGCTTGAGAGCTTTTAAAATGGTTGTATTGAATACCACCCGTTAGGGCGATGGGTTCTATTGATTTTCAGGCTTTAGCTTTACAATAGCTTGGGGGCAGCAAGGCTTGCGTGGTCTTCTCCCAACCTGACGGTTGTGGGTTCAATCCTGAACTCTTGTGACTATGTTGTGAAAGAAACTGAACCCACAATTGCTTCTGATGTTGCGTCAGCAGGAGGTGAATGGGAAGACAGTGTTTAAGTACCTTGCGCTATGCTAGGAAAGCTCATTTGCCTTCCCAGCTTTGTTTTCAGCCTAGTTCTCCGGTTTTCATGTTGGTTACCTCTAACTAGCAGTCTAGAGTTTTCTATAGTTTAGCATATGACCACCCTACCCAACCTGCTCCTTCTGTATTTTAGTCAACTACTCCTTCCCTACTGTTCCCTACGACCTTCTAAATGAGGCCCGGGAACTGCTCTGTGGCCTCATCAGGAAAAATAATCTTCTTAGGCAAAAACTCAAATCTGAAATTGAGATATATATTGTTTGAGTAATCATCATCGATGGCACCTATTCTCTTAAATTGTCATGGTTTTAGTTTTGAGGAGTCGGCCGGACAAAAGGAGAGATCAGTCGATGGAGGTGTACATCAGGAGAAGACGTTTGTGGAATTTACGGCGCATGGAGCGAGCATCAAAGTCATTCAATGACGAGAAGACAGATGCAATAAATATTATCTTTGAGCGGCGCGTGATGCAGGATGATGACACGCAGTCGTCCGCCGAGGCTGTCACTTTGTCAAAGATTGACTTTGCAGCCAGCAAGCATGCTTGTGTGACCTGCCGATGAACTGTGGGGCTATATTTTTTCCCGCTGCCAGGGTGAAAATGACATCAGGATAGTCGGTGCCGGAATGGGGAGAGAGGGGCGGCAGTTGGATTTTGACATTGCCTCTCCATTCATTCATAACGCTTAAAGGATATGGCGAGCATTCGGTGGTGGCCTCCTCCTCCCCTGTCGTTTTATGACGAGCTCAGACGCTCCACAATCTGGTGGCGGCCCGGGCAAGCGTCGCTCCAGTCATTATCTCCCGGAACCCATTCCGTTTGACCTCTGCGGTTTACGCACATTATTCACGATAGGAATAGCGCCTCCTCTGCTACCGCGAATGGAAGACGAGGAGACAAACAAGTTCAACGGGAGGAGTCGCTCAACTCCGGGAACGCGGACAGCACGTGGAGCGAGTGCTCGCCCTCCATTAAATGCCGTGGTCACCTTCAAACAAAAATAAATTGACCGCTGAGTGTCTCCGCCCCGTTGCCAACTCCCCGCCTGCTTCCTCATTAGAGTGTAAGTAGAGCTCTAATGAGCGTGAAAAAGACCGTGTGCTGCGAGGAAGATGAATGGACCTGAGAGGCCGCTTCACGCCCCTCCGCTGGAAGCTCCAATAACATCTCCATCTCTACTGCACGGGCGGTAGGGGGTGCCTTCTGGTGAACCCTCTATGGACCAAAGAGCCCTACAAGGTCCTAAATCAGTCAGCCAATTATCCTCTAAGGTCATGAATGCCATACTTTTTACAAGAAGGACGATCTAAAGAGATTGAAAGGCTTCTACTGTGAATACAAAATCCCCAGGACAGAACCATAATCTTGTTTTCATACACCACATAAACTTTCTCTTTCAGTTGCATACAGTATATGCGAACTGTAGGGTATGCACTGAGCATGTCATCCACAGAGCCTTTAAAAGGTCTGTCCGGCATTAAGCAATGCCCAATCTGACAGATCTGCAGGTCCAGAACCCGATAACACATCAAATTTGCCATCCGGAAGAAGCTTTGGGAATCGGAGTTAAAACCATTACGAGAATCTGCTGGGACAAGAGCCAGTCTGATTTGACTACAAATTGAATTTTACCGAAATAAATGATCAAACACATGTAGGGAGCATGCTGGGATGCTAATTCGCTTTTGTTCTTGCAAAGGTCCTGGGAACTCTGGATAATGTCATTTTGAGATGTTAATAATTGGATGACTTTGTGTTTGTTCAATGGCATAATTAATTCTGAATGTTTCAATGCTACTTTTGGTTTCAAATTGCGACAGGCTATCAGTGGCTTTACCTGAACAATTGACAAAACTGATCAGACAGCTGGCCAAACATTAATCCAGTCAACCATACAGATGTTACCTCTCCATTAAGCCCGACCATCCACTCATGCATTAGTCTGTGAATCTAGCGCCCCATTTAAATGTTTATCCATCCAATCGAAAGCGTGTAATTCACCCTTTTAATTATTCCATCCTAACACCAAACATGTGCTTTCTATAAACGACCGCCTATCCATTCCTGCATCCACTCATCCAGCCACTATTTATCCGTGCACCCCATTCATTTATCGATTTGGCCCTCAACCCACCTGTCAAATTGTCTACACACCACCATCCATCCATTCATCCATCTATTCCATCCGAGAGTTTGACACGGCGAGAATAGCGAGCATGTGCCGGATGTGATGCTAGTGGAAAGATATCGCCTCTCACAAATTTGTCTTTAGGGAACAGTCAAAGCATCTGCATTTTCCTGACCCATCATTTACTGCAGCTTACTGTTAAATGCCACCAAGAGTACCTTCTTTCCTCTGAAGGCTATAGACACATAGAGAATAAGGTCCAAGTTGACATGGAAATGGATCATCCAGGGGCAGTAAGTTATGAATGTGCCTGAAAGGAAGTGTGTACTCATCTGGATTATGGCTTAGAAGAGGAAGACAGTGCTTGCGTGAATTCCGTGATGGATTTAACCGTCTAAGGCTGCTTGTGACTCACGCAGAATAATGATTGGTTTTATAGCTGGAGTAGATATCGTATGCGCTGGAAAATGACTGTTACAGTGCGATACATCGGAAGCTTTTATTGAACCATCCTCAGATCATCCTCAAAAAAACGAGCTGCAAAACATCTTTTAGAAGGGCAGGAGAGTGTAAATAAAGACTTTCCGAATGAGCAAATGTTTGCTTGACGAGCCCTTTAGTTGACGCAGTTGGTGGTACAAAAAGATTTGGGGATAAATATGCATGCAGTATAGTGTTGTTGATTATTGATAAGAACTCAAGAGTGTTGTTACACACCATCAAACGATGTGGGACTTCAGCAGAAAATAAATAAATATTTAAGAGGTGATTTGGCTCTTTGGAAAAGTGGGTTATCACTGAGGTGCTACTGGTCCCTCACACAAAATAAAAAAGCCTACCCTCTAAAAAGAGTCCTTTTAAAAGTTTGCCGCTCGTGCTCTTTTTTAATGATTGAAGCTCTCTGCTGAAAGCTGCTTCCACTCTGACGGTAGAGCATAGAGGCATAGTATTGCATCACAACTCCACAGGTTGCCATTCATATCATCCTGCTTCCACAGTACATTTACAAGGCACTCAGTTCTGCCCCGGCTTCCGCACGGTTTACATCTAAATGGACAAATGAATGTAATGAGTTTATAACAGATCATTGGGCGCCAATCACTAAGAGCCGACATTCGATGCAAAATCTGCAGAGCTGCTGTTTGCAGAGCAGTCAGCTGGAAATACGCGACAGTCCGAATCCAACAGCTAATGGATTTTTTCACCAGGTATGCATGCAGTACAGTTGTGGTCGGAATAACAGAAGTGTGTTTGAACAAGGGATTAAAACTCAACATTTTTAAAAGTGACCAGCGATTCTGGGCTGATGAAGCAAGTCTTGTGCCCCGCTCAGGAAAAATTGGTTACACAATTAAATATCAGTTAAGTGATTCAAAGGAAAATTCAGCATGGTGGAGTAGTGGTTAGCAAGTCCATTTCAGTACGGACGCATTTTTAAAAATAGAGGCGGACCGGCCTATACACAGGTACTATTCCCCCCCCCCCCCCCCCCCCCCGAAAAAAAGGCAAATGACGGGCGACGGAAGGGTACCCACGTTGCAGACGGATGACGCATAACGGACGCTCAATTTTTAGTAAAATGCCCAGCTCTGCACATAAGTACAGAGAGATGTTAAGCAATGAACATTCTATTAGTGTGGTAGTAACGAACAACGACTTGAATGCCTTTTTCTGTACGCTTTGATTTGGAATTGATTTTCAACCCTGGAAACAAAAGGCATTATAAGGAATGCTTAGCTTCTCTGTAAATCATCTTAGTACTACTATATCTTTGTATAAGCACCGTTTCTGAGAACTGTTTCACCTCCATGTAGCATTGAGTCAGCC
The DNA here is from genome assembly GCF_054856515.1 of Filicampus tigris. Lineage (NCBI taxonomy): Eukaryota > Metazoa > Chordata > Actinopteri > Syngnathiformes > Syngnathidae > Filicampus > Filicampus tigris. The sequence goes on along the minus strand of NC_141225.1, from coordinate 20,104,557 downwards.
AACTGCTGGTACCAACCCAGGACGATTATAGGGATTTAGAGCTTTACTCACTTTTTTTAAACACGCCGCTATTATTCCGAACACAACTCCAAGTCCGTAGAGGAAAGTCTGGACCACTGCAGCCTAAAGCGAGACAGACTGCTATAATTGGGATTCACGTTGTGTTTCTAGGTGTGAAAGTAAGCGTAATGAGAACCAGCAGGAGGAGCTTTGATAAAACAACATGGTCTAAAATACTGTCAATTTAGCTGCGGGATTGATTAATTGAGTCATTTGATGTGGTTGCTCAATCACCAAAAAAGAAAAAAATATAGATCTATTTCGGCACGTCTCCCAGGAAATCTCTCTTAACTGAAGCTAATAGCCCGGAACACGTGGGGAGCTGGCGGAATGAGAGCACATATAAATATTCTCCTATCAATCAAACCGTAGCCTGCCTGAGGATCGTCAGGTTAAAGCGTGTGTGTAGATGTCGAGAATGACAGACCTCGGTGAAGACAGTATAATTTGTCTGGGTCAGCGCTCGCGTTAACGGTGACGCTGTGACGACAGGGACGCCGACACAAGCACAAATTCGTACCTACCGAGATTGCCGGGACAGCATTCGCTCTAATGAGGCGTCTCAACACCAGCATGTCACACCAAAGTGCCAGAGCAGACGGATATGTGGCATTTGAATCCATGTAGCATTCGTTCTTCCCAGTTTCAACTGGCAATCAAAACAACCGAAAAGAGACTGATTATTCATGTTAGGGGTTGAAATGACTCATCAACTCATCGACTTTAACACTCTGCAACGAGTGTAATTGCTTAAAGTCAATCACATGTTTTTGCATTGACAACATGGACACCTTGATGAAATTAACAGCAGATCGTTCAGTGCAGCAAGCTAGCAGCGGTGCCTCATGCGTGTGGAAATATTTGATTAAAAAATAAAATCAGTAGTCACTTGCGATGTATGCAAGTCTGTCCTCAAATATGATAAATACACTTGCTAGCTGAGTTTGTTGCCTTGAATCCTCAATATCAGCCTTTAGCAAAATCACCAAACGCCCTCTTGTACAAGTGAAAAGAATCCAATATAGGTACTGTAGTGTCTGCTCCGATCATGACACTAAGACAAGCAGTAGTCAATCAAACTCTATATTGTGAAATCGGGTGACACCCAAAAAATATCCACTTAGCATTATTTTCAACATTTCTTTGTCTCGCAGACAATAGACACGCTCGCCATCCTCTTCCTCCTTCCACTGATCCCACCCCCTAATTCACTTATCAAATCACAAACAGCTTCATGGTCTCACAGATAGTCGGTTCTTAATATTTTTTGCAACAATCTACTGCAACACTGCAGATGTGTAACGTGAACCTTTATTTATTTAGTTTTACAATTTCCGAGGCTGTCCGGAGGTGAACGGTTAAGTGATTTTCTTAAATTAATGTGACTGGATGAAAGTGATGGGGTGACGAGAAAGCTAGCATAATTTTACCCACCCTTATTACCAAATGTCTGGGTCACAGAAATCCGGCCAATTAAATGTTAAAGTCTCAAATCTGGCATTTTTTCATTTTTCTTTGTCATACAAAAAAATAAAACAATCATTCACTTCTTCCTTTTTTGATTTTTACTTACATATTGATATTGGTTGCACAGAATAATTTGCTGCAGCTGTGCTTGTTTTTGTTCTTGTTTAGTCTTGGCAAAAAGGTTTGTCCGTCGACGTTTTGCAGGCGTCAATTTCCCTTTGTGCGCGCTTGGATAACTTTTGTGTGCCGACATCGCTTTGTCTGGGAGATTAATCACCTTGGGAAAGAATCGGATTTAGAGGCAAGCGGCGACCCAAATACAGCAAGGAAGCAAGGAGTTGTTCCTGACTGCAATCTCAAGTGTATGTTTTGCTTGCACAGCACAGCGTCATTTCTTTATCTTTCCGAGTTGATCCCGTGTTTTCCAATGTCAAACTTTTGTTAGTAACCGGTTGAGCTCTTGCAATTTTACTTCGACCTTCTTTCAGGAATGCTAAAGCAAGAACCTTATAAATTTGGAATAAGATAGGACAACAGGTGGTTGTGGTCAAATCAGTAGATTCAATATTAAAGTGGACGGACGTTTTTCGAAGTTGATGACCCCTCGATGACAAATTGATGGCCCTTCCACAAGTGCATTCAGACACTATCAGCGTCAGACATGCACTTTAATCAACGGGGGCGACAGAGGGTTTTCTAACTTGAAGCACCCAACCCCCATATCCCCCCCCCCTCCATCACGGCAGTATGGCTGTTCAACATGCACTGCATAATCATCAACTCTCAATTGCTGAAGTGTCAAATCCAGGTACATAAAGTAAAAACCCTGCCACAAGTTTGGGTTTATCCACATGTGCATCTACTTAACTGGCAGGTAAACGAGCTCTTGAGAAGCTCTTAGGAATTACAGCAAGAACCCTATTGGTTTTGTGTCAATGAATATTTCAAAAATCAGAGCAGTGGTTGTCAGTCTGATATGTCTCCATCATGATAAGCTTCATTTGCCAACTCAAGCACACATACTTTCAAGACGGAAGGCCGATTATTTCATTTATTTGGTCGTTTCATTGCCCCGCTAATTCATCCCCAGTGGCGCCCTCCAAGGTGAAATAATGACATTGCACCAAATGACACGCGTTTAATGGCTGGCACAAATAATAACAGCCTGCTCTGTTTGTGTCTCGTTTTTTGTGTGTTTTCTCATTGCTTTCACCTATGGTCTCATTAGTTTAATCATGGCCCTCTCAGGCTGTCACCTTTGTCTCGCCTCCTCGTGCCTGTTTGGTTTGTTTGCCGGCGTGCACAGCACGCACTTTACTTCTCTTGTCGCTCATGTTTAGCTTTCAATAATTTAGCCTTGTTTTTTGCTGATGCAATCCTTTGTCGTAAAATAAAATTCATTCCCACACCCGACTGCGCAATTGTTGGACTGCGGGCTCTAACTATTGACGATTTAGATCACAAAAAGGTCTCACGTTAAGAGACAGAAGCTACTATGGCAAATGTTTCCCAAGCATATCTGAAAAAAATCCTGCATATATTGATGGTCAAATACGAATAATAAAGCTGCAGAAAAAAAAAAAAAAAATTTACGTTTTTAATGTGCTGCAAATTAATGATAACGATCACAAGAGAGATGAATTTATTGTGAACAGGAAACCCCTTGTCCAGAAAATTGTTACAAATGTTATAACTATTATAATATTAATTATAAATATTATTTTAAAAATTATAATACATTAATCAATCACTACATCACTCCTCTTGTTGAGCATCAAATACAAATGATGCAGTATTACCAATTTTGTAACTCCATCGCTATAGTTATCAACTATTAAAAAAAACAAAAAAAATAAAAAATAAAACAGCCCGCAACAAATCTAGCAACTTGTTGTGCTGTTATCAGAAAATTTTGGATAGTATGAGACTCCTAAAGAGCAGAAGATTGTCATGATGTTTTGTTGACTTTGGTTTCGACTTAAGTGAGATTTGTTGTTTTCCTTGCGTCTTTTGTCCATGTCCGTCTCATTATGTTCTTGTGTCCACCTGTGCTCACCAAGCCGGTCCCTTTGTGTTTACCAATCAGAGCCCTTAGACACTTGCATCTTGTCCAGGTGTTTCTTGTTGTCTCGTCAGTTGCTTGTTTTTAAGTTTCCTGGTTTCCTTCTGTCGATGTTGGCTCTTTTTTTTTTTTTCATGTCGTGTTGAGTCACATGTAAGTGTTTGTTTGTAACATTGCGTCTTGCTTTGGCCTTTGATGGTTTGGTATTATTTTATTTCATGTACCTTGATTACTTTATTTTGCTCTCTTATGATTAAGTCCCAGTGCAATGCTGCCTTGCCTCCCTGTCTGCCTTCTTTTGGGTTCTCAATCACGCATAATCATAACAGATGTTCCAGACTAAATTGTCCTTGGATGAAGCCATTTTTTCCTATTTAACTTTGATCCCCCTGTGCAACCATAGCCTAAAGATCATTTAGTATTGTATTTTATTGTATTGTATTGGAGCTCACTTGTCAATAAAATGCATTAATGGAAGGTAGTTCATTCATAATATTAGCAAAGCTATGGGAACAAGTTTTGATAGCATAGAAACCTCGGCCAATGCGCGCTAGCCCTTTTTTTTTATTCTTAGGAATATTTATTAATATTTAAAAAGGCATTTTTACTTTTGTACATTTCAGAGTCCGGTCTATTTTTATATAAGGTTGTTGTTTTAGTTGTTGTTGTTACATAGCCTAGTTGAAACATTTCACCTACAGTACCTTTACCAGTCAAGTATTTGTACTTCTGTACAGAGTACCTCTGCCTAACAGTTGTGTGCCAACTCATATCAATGCAAATCTATAATTTGCTTGTAAATGTAAACTTTTTTTCTTTTTTCGAATTTTATTTTATTTTTTTGTAATTTACTTCACCAAGCCACCTTCTACTCACCTGGGATGTTTGCCCCAGCTCGTCTCCTCCGAGATTTTCTTAGCTGCCTCGAGCCACCACAAAGGGAGCTCCCGTCAAACGCGTACTCTCCTTATTATTCTAATGATGGCTGTCAAAGGTGATAGATTAGCGCATGCGTGATCACGCTGCAAATATGAATGCCAGACGCTCTGCATAGCTGCTGCATGCGCTTTGGTTTTACGGGCAAACCCATTTGAGTCGTTAATCAGGATCAAATGTCTCTCTCATCCATTTTCACTGGCCTGGAGTGATAATGATTCATTAAACATTGTGTTTCGCTCAAATCCATCTCCATCTCTAAAGATATGCCGAGATGACTCGCACTATTTTAGCCTCCGTCACAGTGCAGCGAGCATAGGATCCAACTGTAAAGACATCAGCAGAGTAAAAATGAGATGAATGGAATCATGCTTAGCCTTTCAGTGACCTTCATTAACCTTCAATCCCTCTGACATATCGCTCTGCTGCCAAGCTGGCGGGCAAAGTCTCACAAACTGGACATCTCGAAAGGGTTGAGCAAAATATGTCGGCTTAGGGCGCAAATTCAGTCAATATGCTTCTACCTAGGATGCAAACTTTCTAAAATATATTGTCTACTCTCTACAGCATTACATCAACAATGCATAATCACAGAAGGTGTGATGTTTCAGTTTATGGGCATTAACATGAAAAATCAAGACAACTCGTCAAAAATATCAAGAACCTGATTGATCCTGAAGGCAACAAAGGTCAAAATAACTAATTATAAAGCATGACAAAACTAGCTAATAACTAAAGCATCATCTTGATTTTAAAGATGTGTTGTTTGGGGAGAATAGGCAAGAACCGAGCTGCAGTTCAATAGCTGATCAAAGTTATGTTTCATGTTGCACCCTAACACCTTCACAGATGTGATTATACTACTACTACAGTACTACCTGGTGTGAAGGGAAGGGAGTCTAATTAGAAATAAGAATGTAGATGTAGATTAAAAATAAAAAAAATAAAAAAACTTGCACTCTAAAAGCCCAAGAATCAAACGCTGTAACCATAGTCACAAAAATCAAGCCTGCTACAGTTGAGAAAACAGAGGATCCACAGACGTGATTAATTATGGCATAAAAAACATGTCCTGTGAGGGTGCTGATGAACCACATTTGCAAAAGATGCAAGTTAGGTGCAGTGAGCACCAAAGGGGGTTGGCCAATCAAAAACACTCCAAAGGGCAAAATGGAATTCCATCAAAGCCTTTCAAATCTGTGCTGTTTTACTGTTCTATCAAAGGTTTTGGTGGAGGAAAAGCATTCCAGCCTGGATATACATGAGACGGGCTCAATGGCTGACGCAGCAGGACAACTCATTACTTGGAAGCCTCATGGGAGCTCTTGTACTTTATTGTGGGACTCGTGGATGGCACATTTTTGTGAAAAAAAGATGTCTTTCTTAAAAAAGCGTCATCTGTTGCGCGCATGCTCTGAGGGTCTTATGAAAAATACTCTTTACCAAGAGAGCTTTCTCATCGACCAATTGGACTGTTTTTCACAGGAGAACAAAATATCATTTGTATTTATGCGCATTTTAAAATGGCATTTTCCTCCCTGTTTGGTCCACACAAATATATTTACTGGATGTTTTTACCTTTTGCCAGGTTGTGTCTTAAATCTTCCTAGTGTTTTCAATTATAAAAGAATTGATATTTCTGTAATTCAGATTTTCCCCGAATGCAGTGAGGAGAAAACACATTTCTCAGCCAACCGATTCTGTTTGCAAGATAAAAGCTTGAACGCAAAACTATAAATGAATGGTCATTACCGTCCACAAATTATCCCGCCAGTGCTCCTCGTTTTTTTCTGGATGAACCTGTTCATGGAGTTTACACAATCCAAATCCACTCCACACAACCTACAAGTGGAATTTGGTCGAAGTTGGGATACGGAAGCGCTGACGGAAGTTCGTTTAAAATGATAGGCGGACCGGCCTATAGGCGATTACTATTTCTTCTGGCCGGATAAAAAGTCGGCTAGATGGATGGCAGACGGGAAACCCCGCTGCAGGTGGAAGACGATAAACGGACCGGGAAATTTTAGTAAAATGCCCAGCTTTGACTATTACCGTCACTAAAGCGGGAGTGGAGGAGATGATCGATTTCAACTAATGATATTTCAAAACAAAAATTAAAGCACCTAAGGCAATACCATCAAACGATGCTCCCAAACCAGAATGAACTGTTCTGCACTGTGTGGGCAACAAGTTTTCATGAGTAGATGACCGTCAGCCACTAGTTTTGCAGTGATTCAAAATTTGAATTGATAGTTTAACCTCTTCGCAACATCACAGTTGCAACGGGCAATCAAAAATGCCATGTGACATTAAAAGAGCTTTCACAATCAAAATATACAAAGTTTCGATCAGTGCGTGTGTGGGTGAGTGTGTGCGTATATGCGTGTGCGTATCAGTGTGTGCATATATATGTGTAGGTGTGTGCGTATATACGTGTGCTTCTAAGTGTGTGTATATGCGCTTGTGCACATTAGTGTCTGCTTGTTTTTCATTTTCAATGCACAGATAAGCTCAGACTTTCAATCATGCTTTTTCCTTTTTTGTAAAATAAGAAACACGAAGAAATGACATTTATAAACTTGGACTGCTAATCATACTGTATGACAATGCTCCTCCTGATGATGATGATGATGATGATGATAATGAAGCTGTGAACCTGCCGAATCCCATACATTCACAATAAAACATTTTGGACCTCGACAAGCTGTTTGGCTTTGCTCTATTTGTGGCTTTGAACACAACTCACTTGATTTAAAGTGTGTATGTGCTCGAGCGTGGGCGTGATGGGCTGCTTGTAGTTCATATGGGCCCTGCATACTTGTCGTGGCCGGCCCAGTGTTCGTGTGAATATGCATTAGCAAGCCTTGTGAAAGAGTACATGAAAGGCAATAATGTAGGAAACAAGATTTGCATGTTTTTGAATGAGGCTGCCACACTCCTCCTCCTTACGTTTAATCAAGCATTTAATCAATTCACTGCGTAGGGAGGTGCAACAAACTAAACAAATTCCATCACTCCCAAATGATCCTTGAGCCTCTTGATAACCAGCAACAAGTGTCGTCACACTCATATCACATCCCTTGAATACACATTTTATGTATAATATAACCGTCTGTGTTTATTATATTATATTGTATTATATTTATATTACTGTATATTATATTTATATTATATTATATAAGAGTGATCCTAAAATAGCAACTTTAAGTCAAAATGGCAGACTTTCTGTGTCTTTTTGGCAGAGATTGGCAGGAAGTAAAAACTTTGCCACAGTTTGGCTTTAGCCACAGGTGCTTCTACTCAACTGGTAGGTAAACGAGCTCACTGAGTAGAAACACCTGTGGCTAAAGACAAACTGTGTCAGGGTTTTTTTATTTTCTGGACCTGGATTTCCCATCTTTGCTTTTTGGGCTAGGCTTCTTGAGACTTTTTCGCAGGTCTACATTTGACAGAGATGTCTACCAAATTTCATACTTCTAAGTGAAACTGGCTTCAGGCGCTGAATTCCTAAGACATTGAGCCTTCATAGCTTTAGCTATTGTATGTTTTACTCAATTGTCAGCAGGCCAGAATTAGCTATCCTGCGACAGACACGCTGTCTTTTCTGGAATGTCTTTCCTGAGACTTTTTTTGTGGGTTTACTCATGTTGGCACGTCAAACAAATTTTACACTCCCAAATAAAATTTGCTCTGGGGGCTGCCTTTTCCAAATATTCCAGGGCAAGGCAAGCATTACAGAGCCTTCGTATATTAGTTATGTCTTACTCATATTTTGGCATGCCAGTCAACATGCCTGCGATAAGATATCTGAGAATGAAATAGCAATGGCAGAATTCCTGTGTCTTTTTGGGCATAGCTTCTTGAGATGTTTTTTGTGTGTCTGCTAATGATAGATATAGCTAACAAATGTCATGTTCCTTGGGGAATCTGGATATGGTGGCTACACATTCAAAACATTCTAGAGTGGGTGCTGAGCCTTTACATGACCCATATTGCGGAAATCAGCCGTGTGTTACACAAGTAGAGCCTTTGTAGTTGACCTGACACAGGTGCTCACCGGGCGACCGCCTCCATACTCCCTGTTATGATTCCTAGAGTGGCCAAACCCCATGGAAATGACACAAGGCCCGCAGCTGAGCCTCATTGTTTGTACAATTGAGCGGAGGCCTCGATGTCGCAGCTGATGGCGGTGAAAAGTTCCGCCTGTAAATCTCTATTGATTACCTTTTGCTGACTGTTCGCAGCTGAGCATTTGGCAAGCGCTTGATTCTGTCGGAGTGCTGCCCAAAGCACAAATACACGTGGTGATTGAGGAGCCGTTCAAAGGCTTGGAAAAGTGGGTGCAATTGTGATGGTGCTTTGCCGAAAGGGCACACTAAAGAGCCCAACATGAGAGCTACAGTATAGGTATTTTGTGGTATTTTTTGTTACTGTGTTTTTTATTCACGTTAACAGAATGGGTTTTGTACTAACTGTTAGTATATAACTAACATAATTGAATCTTTTTTTTTCAGTACTTTGTTTTTTTTTTTTTAAATACGTCACCTCCTTCCAAAAGGGACAACGGTCCACGTCAGGAAATAAAGCCACAAGGTGAATAGTACAACTCCGGGAAAGCAGCTTCAGTGGATTCTGCCAGTCTTTTGTGGGAAAGACAGCAGCCGAACACTTAGTTTCAGAAGTGTTTTTTCTATGCTCCGTCCTCACTCACAAAGTGCAATGACTACTCACAAAGTTCCTTCCGGAGAGGCCGAGCCTTTGAGAATATAAAATAGCCTGCAGCTCTGTCATGTTCCATAGAGTAGATGGTTTATTTTGAAAGGAGACCTATTATTCCATTTCTCCACAAATTAAAACAGTTCTCAGGTGTGTTATTATATTGTCTGTGATAGGACTTGGTCAGAATATCCCAAGGATCAAGAATTATAGTAGCACTCTGGCGAAAGCAGTCAGCGTTGCGAACCACTGTGTCTCCGCTGTGGGGCCGTGCCAACGAAAGTCCAACTTTGCTTTATTTTCTGACATCAAAGTCACTAAAATGGTTAGGTTTGTACACAATTTGACAATGTTTCTTCCACACTTCAAGGCCAAAGCACCTTGCAGGAAACCAAACAACTATCATTTACAATGGGGTCAACTGCAAACCTGACGGCAAGTAGATTAAAGTATAAAAGGTACTGACAGTGACGGAAAAGCAGATAAAATAGAAAGTTTACAAAACCAAAGAGCCAACAAACACTGAACAAAACCAAGGCCGCCGAGGTAAAGAAACACTTTTCAGACTGAAATCCATTGAAATGATTACTTACTCCGAAACCAAACTCAGAAAGCATGTACAATAGTCTCTGTCCACAACTCCAGCCTAGCAAACACTACAACAGTCTGTGACCACTACAACAATTATCACTGTCCACTACATGCAGCTCATACTGCGGTCACTATTACAGCCATGCAACACTACTACAGCCATACGACCACAATGAACTACAGCTATTCAACAAATACTATCGCAATGACAGTCCTACAATAATCGGGTGACTACTACAGCCATGAAAACACTACTACAACTATGTGATTACTACTAACCATCACTGAATAATACAGCACTATCCAATACATTTCAACATAATGTTAAAGTATAATCCATCCATCCATTATCTATACCGTTTGTCCTCACAAGGGCCGCGGGCGTGCTGGAGCCTATCCCAGCTGTCAACGGGCAGTGGGCGGGGGACACCCCGAATTTCAGGGGTAGGACAAGCACTTATTAGCAATGACTTGCCCGACTTTTTGGTACAAGAACCTTTGAAAGAGCCCCATCATTTATAAAGCCAGCCCTCGGCACTTCACAAGCTTTCATTCATTAATAATACTCAATGGCGGCGAGGTGATGCTCTGTGCTATGCCGCTCACTCTCTTTTATAATTAAATCCACTTTAAAAAAAGGATGACATTGACTTTTTATTGCACCTTTTTCACAGCTTTCCCGTTTTTAATCTGCTCTGGGATTTAGGCAGCCTCGCTGCCTGTTGAGTGCACACTTTTGGTCACATGTTGTAATTCTGACATCAGCCCGCTCACACGAGTAATTTTTTTGATGGTGTCAGAATTGGAACGCTGTTCTGCATTTCTATTCGGCAGTGTATAGAGTGCAGCGGATGTCCGCCCGGCGAAACAGCAGGCCGTCTTTTTTCGCCATTTCCTCGCTACTGATTGTGCGAAATGTCCTCGCCTGCCAGTCTCGCACACCCGCAAGAGATTTTGTCAAGAGTGCGCCGGCAACAGCTTTTTGTCCTAAGCAAGCCGCTTTGTCTGTTAAACGGCAGGCTTTGAGAATAGCGTTGGTATGTCGCTTCCCCCAAGGGCTTGCGGCCTTGCTGTTTGGACCGCGTCCTCAATCAGAGAAAAAGGAGGCGGGTCTTTCAGGCTTCCTTCCCGGCTCGCTATATTCTAATCCTTCCATCGTCTGATGTCTTTCCTCGCGAGTGCAGCCCTGACAAAGGGATTAATATAAATTCCTGTGTAGCCTCAGATGGAATGGTGAAATGGGTGGAATTATGCAGCCCTCTGTGCTGACTACTGGAAGATTAGCATGTTGATAGCTATCGGCTGACGGATGACAAATGTGTGCCTTGAAAAACAGTAACTGGAACCATACCGGGTAACATGAGTGGATCTTTACAGAAGTGGGTGACTCGAGTTAGACGGCTGAACTCGAGTCAGATTGAAGTTGCCAGTTTTAGGACATGGGATTTAAGATTTACGAAAGACTTGACTTAAACAACTGTGATTGTCAATGTGTTTGTAGGGCTAACTAACACAAGTACAGATGTTAAGTGCCAAATGGCTGATGTGCAAATATATCTTGAGATTGAGCAAGATTGTATGATTTATGTCTTGCTTGATCCTTGATTAGTATGCCAGTCTGTAATACATGGGCCAACAAATGAACAAATTCATTTTGAATGATGATCTGTCATGTGATACTGTTCCACTCCAGTGATGTAGGAGGACGTATTTCCCTACTTGACCAACCAATGCAAGTGGACCGTAATGAACAAAAGTGAAAATAACACTATAATTTTTCTTGTTTACCAAGCTCCAGTCCAATACCAACTTGAAAGAACAAAAGCAACTATTTGGCTGCAACCAGCAAAGGCGCTGCTGTTTCAGTCTCCACTAATAAGCTTAAAGATGGTTCAATATTTTTGCAAGAAGGAACACCACACAGAAAAGCTTATACAGTGGTCGTGTATGTCTCTGAGCTTCTCTTTCATACCTGTGGAAGTCACGCCTCACAATTTAATCAAACAACTACCTCCCAACCACAAATAAACTTAATAGTCATGTATGTCAGATTTACAGTTGTACAAGGTAAAACATCGATCTGAATTTCCACTATGAGACGATAATTCTGCTCATTTCACTGGCACTTTACTTCATATTTGAGACTATGAAATAGCGCCACAAGGATAGAGCATTGCGACTCAGGTATTTTCTCTCCACATGTTCCCGTGACATAACGGAGGTCTCACTATCTTGCTGAACGTCGGCGTAATGCTCGCTCAGCTGTGGCGAGCTCTAATGCGAGCATTTTCTAACGCTCATCTCGCCTCAGATTAGCCGGCCCGATGAGGAAACGGCAACGGACGCATGGGGGCATCCATCAAGATGAATAAAATGACAGTCAAGTGTTTCAATTTAACACAGAGGCGTATTTTGCCACACAGGTGCGTCATCATGGTGCAGGCTGGAAATGGCTAAACAACTGCAATGTGATGGGAAGCCATTTTACTTAGTGCGAACACACCATCAGAAAAATCCAGAGGAGACTGAAGACACATATGAGTAGTTGCCATTTAATCAGCACATACTGTCGTATAAAAGTTTGTTTTCAAATGTTACACTGGGTTTTAACTTTTTTGATACTGTCATGGTTTCTTCAGGTTCAGCACATTACTGGCCTATCCTATGTTTGATACTGTCGATGGTAGGTAGGTAGACTGTTCTAGGGAAATTCATTTTAGATGGCCCAAAATACTGAAAATAATGAGTAGTTTTCCCTGAAGATATCTTTGATTTTTTTTTTTACAACAATTAGTATCACAATTAAAGCTTATCAACCCCTCCTAAAAGACTAACCTAATAGCCAGTGTATTCAACATAAGTTCCTATAAATTGCCAAGGTTTGCAACTTAGAAGTTTGCAACCTGATCTTTTCCTTCACAAGGTTTTGAGCACTGTAGCTTTTTTGAGCAGAATACATCTGCACTTGAATATCTCCAAATAAAGTGTTCAGAGTCCAGAAGGGAAAGATGTTCTACAAGTTGTTGACTTCAAGTTGCACTGTCTGCATTAATGCATAGTGTATAAGAGTCAAGTTCCACACTCTAGTGGGCTGCGAGTGTGCAACCTACAGGCTTTTAGCAGAAGCCAAGAAAAGCACAGACGAATCAGCAGAAGAAGACGAAGTAGCAGCAGCTGAAGCAGAAGAAGTGGGAAAAAAAGTCAAGGTGTAAACACGGCAGCGAGCTATGAGAAGACTTCCTGTTGATGACACTTCCGGTTGACATCAAGACTGAGAGGTCTGATGAGAAGTGGTCTGGGTGGAAATTCAAGCATCCTGCGTAGATTCTCGACGGGTGATTATTAATTTTTTTTAAGTTGGGCAAGTACAAAACAAGAAGGCCGATCAAGATGGAAATATAAACACCATTATAAGCAGTGTGGATGATTTCACTTCTTTTGCTGCTGTGGGAGCAAAAAAAGAATTGAAGGTGACATACCAAAGTGGAAACTCATATTATTGCTATGGTCATGCATAAATGCATGACCAAAAAAACAGTACTGCAGCTTATTTCTTCTCCAGGACATTCCAAATGTTTGTCTTCATGAGTAAAACCACAAATTTAGTGAGCATCGAGCATTTAGTGCTCAGATAGGACCCTTCCGCGTTTTTACTTATAGAAACGTTTGTGACCAATCATTCTGCAGGAGATCTGATAAAGGTTGTGATTCATTGTGAGGTAACGGCGATGACGTAGCCACTAGCTAGTTTGCATCTGCCCAGACGACTGGCAGGAAATCTCATTCAACACCGCCAAGCTTTAAAAATGCATCAAAGTTTGAAGAAGATTGGGTGAGAATTGGGACTTTTGTTAGAACGCCAGTCTCAATATTGTTACCCTTTGTTTTTCATCAACACTTAATTCAAATGGCATCGTCTCACTTCATGATCATTTTCCATCTTTGCCTTGCACTTGTTTTTCCCCGCAACACGACTTCATTGTTTCCTGTTAATCACATTCATTGCAAACGGGATTGGATCTGGGCTGCATAAAAAGGTCTAATATTGTGCGGGATGAATGAGTTTCTGAGTCCTGATGGCACGGCCACCCCCAGATCACAATCAACACGAGAGATGCAAGATTACAGGATTTACACTTTTATCCACAACGGGGAGACGAAGATGAGACATGACGGCAACAACAACAGCAGCAGCTGAAGCAGGCAGCTTTCCAAACTTTGCGTGTAAAAGTGTCACAGATGCAATTGTAGCCGAAATCTGCCATTTCCAAACTCAATCTCCATTTTTAATCATCACAACAACGGCGGAATATGAACTTACACAACGCAATGTTGCATGACAATTATGTTGCCTCGAGATTGGAGGTCTGAAATTTTGTTTGACAATGAGTGAAAATAGTTAAGTTAGATACATTTGGGTGAGCCTGTTTTATTAAAATGGATTACTTTGGTGCAGAAAGAACAGTTCAGTCAGGAAGATTAATTTCAGCTCATTGTTTCATTTATTGTATCACTGAATGGAAGAGGGTGTCACCAGTGTCGCTTGCTTTTGTGACGTATGAAAGTCATTTTGTCTGGACGGGGATGTGGAAGACTGATGCCGGTGACATGTCCGACTGTTTTTTTTTTCAATGTCAATGTAATAAGTTATTGAGTGTTAAACTAGCAATCAAACATGATTTTAGGGTCGTGTTGTGTTGTAGCGCAACGATGTACAGTATATGACAGAAAGGTATAATGAACAATACAGTTTTTGGAGAGTCAAGAGAAATGGCCTTTTTTTTTCAGAAAAGTAGTGATTTGGACATGAAAGGATTCCGTCTGACAGTAATGACATACTATACAGTAGGGCTGGGAAAAAAATATCGCTGTTCCAATCCCAAACATGGCGCTATAAAGTGAAAACGTCCAAAGTGGCGAGCCGTAAAGAGTGAGGCTCTGAACAAACGTTCACTGCAGCGACACCTAAATGAATCTTTACGGCCACAATGTTTCCACACTGTTTATTAATTGCTTAATATCAGCTCACCGTAACCATCCTGCAGGTGGCCGCCCCTCCGTCTGCCCTGAAAACTCATACTGTATTTTATATAACGGCTTCTCAAGCAGCAGTAAAATTAATTGCGAGTCATTTCAGACGGGAGGGATGGCAATTTCATATCGGAGATTGTGCTCGGGGAGAGAAATAGCTACTCACATAAAAGGGAAGAGAAATGGAGGCGACAGCTACTAGGTTCACATTAAAAGTCACAACAGAAGAGATGCAATTAAAAAAAGCCATTGTATGTATGCTAAGTACTATACTATGTGTGTGTGTGCGTTATGTTAATGTACATTTAAAGTGAGGGCATGTAGTGACGAATAATGTGAAAATGTTCTTTCTACAGCGATACCGAAGCATTTAGCGCAATAAAGGAAAATCGTGTGGGGTGGCTATGCTTGTCTTACTCTACATGCCCTCGCAGTACACCTACACAATAAAGAAAAGAACGCATTCATGTAGCAGTCTGGCAGTGCCAATGTTAAAAAAAAAAAAAAAAACATTTTGGTGCATATTGAGAAATGGGTTTTCAATTGTGTTAACATAATGAGCTAGCATCCTGTTTTTCCCCGACAATTTAACAAAGTCTCTGCGTGAATAATCTCAATGACAATACTCAGATAAGAAGTGGCTATTTATGAAGGTTTAGTCTTGAAATTATGCTGTGGTAGCTTCCATTCAGCTCTTGTTTCTCACCAATCTGGACGTTGTCTCGCCTTGTGTTCCTCCCACCCATGTCTGACTGTCTTATTCGTTTCTCGAGTTTCTTCACCCATGACTTGGCAGCTACCCTTCTTTTTCTCACAGGCAGAGTACGCATTTTCCATGCGGCAAATGTTTATTAGCGTTTTTTGGGAGAATTTTAACACTTTGTTCATTATTCACAATGCATTTCAGCGAGTGTCAATTATAAGCGGATTTTGGCTATTCATGTGCCGGGTCGGTCCCAATCCACTGCGGGTAGTGGGGGTCGACTGTCCAGTAAATAAATTGTTTACAAAGACTGGATAGATTGCTCCGTCTTCTGATTGGATCAGTATTCAATTATCGTTTTTTTTTTTAAATCGGTGTTTGGCTCCAAAATCCTGATCACGTAAAGCAGAAGCCTGTCATTTCTCTTTTCTGCTTTACATCTCACATCACCATACTCCCCGCTGCTTTGGCAGGTAATAGCCAATTTACAAGTGAAAGTTGGCTAATTGTAGCCAGCAGAGTTGTTTGTCAAATATCACCCAGATTTGTAGTTCAATAGTTGTTGTAAAAAAAAACGTGGGCATTCTAGTGTTCATTTTAATACACCCCACAGTAGAGGGGCCGGGGCTCCCCCCAAAACGACCATACTTTCCACAGAGTCACAGCACATCCTCGGCTTCTGTAAACAGCTTTCAACTTGGTGCTGCCGTTCCCACGAGAGATTACGGCCGATCACGCCATGACCCTTCACAAGATCTGTTTATGCAACAGGTCCATCGGCGCATGCCAGCAAGTGAGAGCGATGACGCCCGGCCGATGGTGATGCAGCCAGCAGGTATTGAAGGTTTACACCATCCTCACTTTAGCTCTGGATTAACACTGACAGTTTCACTCGCCAGGATTTAATGATATCATTTTCGCTTTGTGTAAAGATGTGGAGAAATAACCTCTGCTTTACTTTAGTAGGACTGACAACTTCAACGCAAAGACATCCAAAGCCGTTATTATGGAATGTGGAATTAATGTTGGTGGAGATTAATTCTCTATTTGCATGAGGTGAATCAAAGGTTTGCTGATGAATGTTATCGCAGGAGGCAGACGTTCTGGAATGTCCTGTCATGGACTGACTCATCAGCAGGACTTGCTTGTGCCATGACAGATTGATGGCTTTTATTAGTGGTAGTATTTTTAATGCGTGGATGTTGTCCCCAGGGCAAAATAAAATAAAATAAAATCTCCCCATGGCTCAACTGGAGGAAGTCAGCATGCATAAAGTGGGAATAATCTGTCACATGCATGTGGAACGCACACAATCCTCACTTCCTCGCCCGTCTGCACAGCTTCAGCCTATCCAGTGACGTCAAGTGTGCAGATTAACAACCCTCCACCTCAACCCCCCCCCCCTTACACTCCCATCACGTTGGCTCCCTCCTTTCCATCCCTTCCGTGTTTTGATGCCTAATCTCAAACTGCTTGGCATGCTGCGTTTACTGGCTGCTGTGAATGGATTGCAAAATTTAACCTAAAGACCAAATTCAGATGAACACGCAAGGGTGACTATGTATTGAAATAGAATTCTTAGCCAGATATCGATCACATTGCAAATTGTGTGAAAGCAATTTTTGAGAGTGGAGAAAGAAGACAATAAATCTCCAGGTGTTGTCTGATGTAATTTGTGTTGCTGCTAAATTGTTTGGCACAACTGCTAGTCTTCATATAGTCTTCATATTGAATACAAACTATTCAGGAAGAGTTACAATGAAATGCATGCAATTAAAATATTGTAAAATTGACCCTGAAAAAGCAGCCTCCGCTCTTAATACTGTAGATGTCGCGTCTTAGTGAATGGCTGGATGCGTCATACACATAAAAACTTATTTACTGCCAAAGACGAATTTATTTGTCTTTTCTCAGTAAATTCATTCAATCCCAGGAATTTATCTATATATTTTTCAAATTTTTTTTTCAAACATTAGAAGAGGGTCTGAAAGTGTCTGGCTGTGAATGAGTTAAATGTAAAAATAAGAATGTCATTGAAAGAAATATTTTAAGAAAACATTTTTTTTTTAAACTGAAAAACAAAATCTATTCCGTTTCAGCGCCATAAAACAGGTGCAAACTTGGAGTCGTAATACTCGCACAATCACTCACATCCCATTTGTTTTTGTAATGTGAACAACTATGTAAAAATTTACAACAAAAATCCTAATAGGGCATCATGCCCAGCAACGTGAGCGTAGCCCTAATTTAATTTGATTAAAAATGATAGTCTGCCTTCCTTGGGTCCACTTGTTTGTGTAAGCATAACAAAAGGGTGACCAACACTGTAGGTAGGCTAATTTCTTGTAAAAAAAAAAAAAAAAAAAAAGGCCCTAGCAAGGCCTGCATGACCATGAGTGCTGCATTTTAAATTAGTTCGATATCAATCCTAAAAATGTATCCTATGCATCATTTGTCTGCGGAAAGGGAAAATCTTAACTGATCCAATTGTGCAACTGAAGATCACAGGCGGTTTCAAGCCTTGCAAGGGGGCAAGCTCTCGTTCCGTGGCTGCACAGGGAATCAGAGTTGCTTCAAACCCCCACGCAAGCCAAAGACATCAACGAGGAAGCCTTACATCTGCTAAAGAAGGACTTCGGAGGGGCGGAGAAATGCAAGTTAGTTCACTGATTGAACTCCCTTGCCCCGAGCCCCAAGATGTCGCGGTTCATCACAAGATTTCTCATTTGATCATTCTAAGGGCGCTTGGAAAATGAAAAAAAAAAAAGAAAAAAACCCAGCTATTTAAACCATTTTTTTCTTGATGCTCTTCTTTTACATGCAGGAGGTTGATTCAGTGGGGGAGGCAAGATTTGTCGTGATGCTTACGTATTCTATTGAATTGTTTGCATTGAGGCACACGTATAGGAGACCTTCCTCCCCTGCAGCCCACCCTAAGGGCATCGCATCCTCTTGAATGCAAATAGCACGCCAGCGTGGCTGAAAATATCATCATTGTTCCCCAGCATCTCTCTGAGTGCAAACATGCCGCATTTCTGTGTGGGAAATGTCAACAGGATGATTGGGTTTTGCACGTTTTGGCTGAAAGGCTGATAGCTGCCACTATGCTAATGTGCCGTTATCTTCGAACGTCTAGCTTATTGCCGTCGAAGACATGTCGGGGACATCGCGCTGCTCTTGGTTGCCCTGCGCTTTGAAGCTATTAAAAACAGCAGCTGTCTTCTCAATGTGTACTTTACTCCGTGTTCTTTACTAGAATCAGAGCAGTCATTTTTGAAACAGGGTCCAGGGGCTTATGTAGCATGGGGTTCCATTTTTTTTTTTTTGCAATAAATGTTTATATCGTTTTATTAAAAAGAAAAAAAGTGTAGCACTGTACATACATACGGGAACTGGTGTGCCAATAAAATAAACTTAGCTTTGGGAAATTTGAAAGCTCTGACATGTTAACCATATGACAAAATATATTTTCTAGAGAAAAAGGCCTATTATTGCAGGAATGAAGTCCATTTTGTTCCCCTGAAAAAAAAGCATTGTTCGAGAATATAGTCTGTATTTTAGCATCTTCTCCAGATTAAATTACAAAATATTATGAGAATAAAATTGCATTTTCCAAATGCAAAAATGTACTTCTAAAAATGTTAAAAATCTAACTTAACTTTTTGTCCCTTATTAAACTTTGACTTGAGTATCATAATACAATTTTACCTTTGAAGAAAACATTTCCATAAGATTAAGAATTTTTATCCCAACAAACTGTGTCCTTGAAGTTGTTTTAATGAAATTACAACAGAAATTTCTTGAAATATGACTTAATTCTCATAACATCAAACCTTTTTTTTTCACTAAAAAGTACACATTTCGTCATATTTTTCTCATGAATAGGCAACATTTGAATCATTATGGGATTCACGATTTACACATCGTAGTTATGTTCGATTGGCATTCCGATTACACGTGGGTCCTTGGGAAAGTGTACCGAACTCTCACTAGCCAAACGGACAGTACCAGACTTTGAGATTTCAGGTGGGCCCAAGCTTGGTTCAAATAAGCCTCGAATAATCACTTTTGCTTTTTTTTTTTTTTTTTTTCAACTTTAGAGCAATCCAATAAAATCTTTCGGCTTCAAGCCAATCCCTCCCTTGCTCAGATGGTGCCCACACATTCGCTTCCGCACAATTGAGCTTCGCTTGAAGTAGTTACAGCAAAGCCTATATTATGAAGCGACAAATGCCCTCAAGTCGTGCATGGGGCCGCTTGCCGTCAAGCACAAAGACGGACCTTTTGAGGCTATTTGGGCCCTTCCCTGGAGGCTATTAGCACGAGAGGGAAAAGCGCACAAAGCTGACAGCAGCCTTTCAACAAAAGCCATGATTTCTGGGCCGCCAACCTGTTTTAGATTTTCACGCGCTCCTTTCATAACATTAAGTGGAACTTTGAGCCATAAAAGAGTTTGTTCGAAAAGGTGAGCATTGGCAAATATAAATCCTTTATTTGAGATGTATGCATTAGGTAAAGCCCACCCCCCAACCTCCCCACCCCCTGATGTTTTATCCTCAATCAAATGGTGCTCGATTTCTTTTCAGTCCATTCAGGTCAACCATTGAGTGCTTTTAGGTTGCTGCAAGCCGACTCCTTTATTCTTTGATTAAATCACTATCACAAGGTTAAATGTTATGTATTTCCCCAAACCACACAGCCACGGCGTTAGACTGTCGCATTAGGGCTATCAGTAGAATACATAATAGAGTGAAGGACTAATGGGCTTCGCAGAGCTGTGCAGGATACTCGGTTTACCCAAACTGGATTGCGCAATGTAGATTAAAAATACCCTGCAGTAGGCTGGTAATTAGTTATTGGCAAAAATGGAAGGGAAAAAACACTTGTACAAATGTTTCCTGCATTACTAGTCTAGATCGCTAAAGGCTTGTACATAGGATATCATTATTTTAACAACTTGGACTGCCAGACAGCATTAAAAGGTACGGTTGTAATGGTTTTAGCAATACTGTCGTTAAAAAGTGATATTTCATTCGCTCAAGTTACACAAATGCTCAGCGTTAAAACCGCCATCATGTCGGCATGCGAACATTCAGTTGAGTAAGAATCAAAGACAACAGTCGAGGCCAAACAAAAATGCTGTCACCAAATCTATACACACATCAAGTATAGGATCTGATCACATGAAGCAGTCCCTAACCTGTTGAATTTCCGTTTTTATATGAAACATCAACCACCTGAATAGCATTAATTAATATCCAATGGTTTGCTGTCAAATGGAATTAGGGGTGCAAAGTAACCTTGTGTAATGAGCCACATGCTGCTCCATCTCATGCGGATCTGAAAAATCATGCAGTGTTTCTTCCTGTGTCAATGTCAGATGAAAGGCCAGCCAACTCCTCTCCCCATCAGTCTGCAATCTTTTTAGCATTTCGCCGTAAATGCTCAAGTCTGGCTCATGTCTGTGGGCGAGGCCACTACACCCCAAAGCGACAGGTTGAAATGATCTGAAGAGCACTGAAGCAAAGCCTGGAGGTGGTTTGCTAGATAGTAGCATCACCACCACAACCCCTTTCCGTCAGCCGCTATCTTGTCAGTGTGTCAGCAGCAGACAGTCACGGTGCGACGGGAACCATCAGAGCCCAAAGAGATCCGGCGGCTGCTAAATCCGCCGGCGTGGCTCCTCGTATTTATCTATCTTAAAGGCAAACGGTTATGTGTGCCGGATTATTTTTTTTTCCCGCGGATGATTTATTTATCTGGTGGAGTGAAGGGGTTTGGATAAACTCTCCTAATCTTGGATCTTTCAAATTGAATGCTTTCATTGCACATTTAATGTTCCAATTAGGATTTAAGTCAATGCAGGCATGTCGCCGAGGTTTTGCAGATTATATATACAGGTAGTAGCAAACACAGAATCACAGTTTGGTGTATTTTTTTAATGGAGGCCACATCCTCTAATAAATCGGCCTAGCCACCATGGCAAACATGAATTAAGTTGCCTCTAGAACCAAAAATGCAGCGCAAAATCAATTAACTGGTCACCAGAAACCTTTATGAGGTTCAGTTTCAGGATGTGAGTTTGCAGCCTTAATTTAGAAATGCAAAGTCAGCGTTCCCTTACACTAATAGCAGAATGACACTCCCGAGTGATCGCTCGGCCACTAAACTCTGTATCCTCAATGGCAACTGTAAATTTGTGATGTTCCATGGGCGCGAATCATGGAAAAGACCGGTCATCAGCAAACGAAGCTTCAGGCTTTCTTCAACAAATGTTTGCAAGCTATACGCAAACAACTGTGGGAATGTGCAGTACAGGACGTGTTTAGAGGTTCAAATACTCGAAAGTGTGGGTGGATCGGACACTCACTGAAATGGAACCTGCAAGGAAAGTAAAAGAAGACTGAGAGTCACCTGGCGAAAATTCCAGAAGCAACTCGGGAAGCTAGGTGGAGATAATTCGTCTGTGTGACCTATGCGCCACATATCAATCAAAAGAGAGGATTGTCTTGAACGTCGTTCACGCTGGACACCTAAGCCGGCTTTTTTACTAACATCGGCGTCCGGATATTGCCAGTGTTCGAGTGGTAAAGTGGGGAGTTTAACTCATTCACCGCCAGAAATTTTCAGACCCTCTTTTAGCCTAATGTTTGAAAAAATGTGAAAAAAATATATAAGTTCCTGGAATTGAATACAATCAAATATGTATCATTTATCTGGAGTTGCTTGAATGAATCTTTCATTTTATTCTCAGTATCTTTCTGACTGATGACAAACAAGAGCCTGAAAACGCTGCCAAATTCAACTGGTCACAAATCATGACAATGCAATTCAGCCTCATCCTGCCGAGAGAAATCAATTTAATAGGGGAATCCCCTTTGGCATACAGCGGTCGTCTGAGACATTGTTTCGCAAGGTAGCGGTACCCAAGTGAGAAAAACGCCAAGAGCATCACTCGGCCTATCCGAGCTCGCCTTCCCTTTACTTCATTCTGCCACGGCAGCTTTTCTGTGGGATCGAACCAGACGCTTCAGCCTTTGCTCCCTCTCGTGCACCGCTGAGCCTCAGGCATCCATGAATCATTCGCGTCTTCACAGGTTTCCTACTGGGGAAGTTGACATATTGAACAGTGGAAATCCCCCGCTAAGCCATCCAGTCATTCCAATTTGACCCTCAAGAAACATAAAAAAAATGGAACAATAGGTGTGAGTAAATCGGAGATTTGAGATCATACTGACAATTTTCCAGAGGAATTGATGAAATACGACACATTCAATGCATTTTTATTTTTTCCGATATATAACGCAAAAGAACTATAGCCCAAAAACAAATGCAAAAATGAACTGTTTTTATTTCCTGCATTAAATGAGTCTTTTTACCATTCATTACCCTCTTTTAAAAAAAAAAATAAGAAAAAACGTGGGCCTTGGTTATTCCCCAATGACAATTTACAGCGAATATATAACAACATCACTTGGAGAGAATGTGAGGGAGGTCAGAGAGACAAAACAAAACAAAAGAAAAAAAACAAACAAAAAAATGTACACACCCCATGTGTGAGATTGAGTGAGTGTTTGTCGGTGGGACGGTGGGTTTCTGTTAGTCTGTTCTGTTTGTTTTCAGTCTTTGATGCTTAAATTAGAAGAGGAAAAAAAGTGAAGGCGGTGAGGGGCCTACAGCGGCGGCATGGCTCAGCTGGTAGAGTGGTTGTTCCCAAACCTGAAGGTTGTGGGTTCAATCCTTAACCCTTGTGAGCATGTCGAAGTGAACTTGAGCAAGATACAGAACCACCGGTTGCGTCATCAGTAGATAAAATGAGGAGACGGTTTTAAAGCGCGTTCCAAACTGAACTATACAAGTGAAACATCATTTACACAGTGTAATAATGTGATTAGTTGAATAGGTGAATGGTTGGTGCGCATGGGTATGTAAGGTAAAAGTGAACGCACAAAAATGGCTGCAACCACTAGAGGTGCTGTCGACAGCTACATTGATGCTTCAGTCCTCTGGGCAGCCTTATTCTGATATATGAAATAATGCCCATCCGTTATCGGATGGTTGCTGCATCAACGTAATTTGGGTGTGTATCTCTCTTCACTCAACACTTTTAATTAAATGCAACTTGTCTTAAACTTCCCAAGGGTCCCCCGAGCACCTGAAGAAGTCAAAAGACGTTTGAGAAAAAGTCCATCACAGCCAATTCAAATCCATCTGTCAACCGCTTCCTGAATGGGTCCGGCTTCCTCTTAATGAACATTTGACCTACAGCGAACGGGCTGAGATCAATCCTCATCATAACACCTACTTGGTTCGTGCTGTAAAAGTCAATTGGGCAAAAAAAAACAAGCTGCCGATACATCACAACAGATACACCAACACTAGTGAAATATAAAGCGGTGGCTTGCACACAGCCATTTATGTCGAAACTGCTGGCAACAAAAGTGAGTACACCCCTAAGAGAAACTGTCCAAATTGGGCCCAAACTGTCAATATTATGTTTGACCGCCTTAGAATTTAAGCACTGGGCATGGAGCTCACCAGACCTTCCCAGGTTGCCATGACAACATCCCCACCTTTTATTTGAGGAAACCCCACAAGATGCTCAATGTTTGGAGACATACTTGACCAGTAGACCACCTTCATTCATGCACGCGGTTGCGCTGGAGGTGTGAGTCGTATTTTTGAAACTCACTTGTTAACATGTGACTTCCCCCCTGAACTTTGATTATTCTCATTAGATTCAGACTTCAGAAGCTTTGTTCTTCCAAAGATTTTTTGCCTTAACATTGCAACTTTTTTTTTCTCTAAAAATTATAAATGTACCTTGACACCTTTTGACAGAAATATTCAACCACTTAAATGAATTCCACATTTTGGGGTGCACGTCGTAGTTATGCTTAATTAGCATTACAACGGAAATATGAAATCACTGTAAGAGCAACTTGGACCCAAAAAGTTTGAGAATCTTTCCACTAAAGTATTAGTCTTTGCTTTACATTCAGTGTCCTGGGGGAAGACAATGAAAAGACTCGATGCTCTCTATTGGGCACACAGAGATGTACAGCATATGCATGCATAAAGCAGGTGTTAAAAAAAACGGGAAAGAATCACTCCTGGGGAAACGAGGAGCAAGCAGATAGGCGTCGTGCCGCTGGAAGAGTGACTCGTTAACATGCTCAACAGGCACACAAAAATCCTCAAGTGCAAGACGAGAGCTGGCCGAGGCTCCTTGCTGCGTCAATTAAACATACCGCACGATACCGAATACACCACACACACACACACACACACACACACACACGCACACACACACACAACACCCTGCAAAACGGCCAACTGCCACGGACATTACAAGTCAACATGTGAACTGATGTGAGTGGCAGTTCGGGGAAAGGCGAGAAGAATCTGATCTGCCTTCAGTTTTTGTTACCTCTCTCCCCGTCAGTTGGACGTGAATCAGCCCGCAAAGCCGTTCACTCCTGCATCTTTTTCCTAGCCACTTGTTTGACGCAAGCATTATCCGAGCCCACCACTGTGCACGCGCTGTCACTTAAACAACTCCAAAAGCCGCAAAGGTCAACGCGCTTCATTTAATCATGTCAGGGAAGGAGAACACATCACTGAGGAGCATATTATTCACGTGGTTGTCTTGGCAATCAAAGTTTATCTGTGGTGCAAATTGTGCAAAGCAGTCGAGAGTGGATGAAAAGTCACAGGTTATCTCGGGTGAGGGGGGGGGGGGCGTTTTTAACCTTTTCTTGCCTAAAGTCTTCATGCTAACGTCATTGTTTGAGTGACGCATGACAAGCTTCGGTGGCAAATCACACCAGGGGTGCGATCAAACTCATGTCCCATTGTGTAACCCCCCCCACCCCCCACCACCCCCCAAAAAACGTATTCGTCTCTACCGTCCATATACCCGAACGCAAATGCATTCCTATTGGCTGTCATGCATGGAGGCATGATCGTGAATGGTGACAGGAGCGACAGAGGTATATAGCGCCACACTGCTGTTGAGCACCAAGCAAATTCATGATTTTATTACTTCTGTACCTACCTGCATCCTTTTTTTTTGGTGCCTAAGGTAATGCTGCATTTTCTTCCCAACTGCACCCGCAGAGGGAGTTTGTAGGGGGTCCGGAAAAGTTGACCTCCACCCCTCCCCTGGACTGTGCCCCCCCCCCCCCCCCCACCCCATGCTCTAACTCATGCTTAGTTAAGCTCTTGTGCAGCTTGCATTGTTTTATTTTACGCATGCATGTGTGTTGGAGGAGAAGATCGGCTGAGGTGTGTGGTGAGGGGTGTTTGCTTGCTTACCCACGGCTAAATCCAGTAGATCCGCGCACAGGAGCAAGCACAGCGAGAAGACGCTCATCGTTGCTCCTTTGTTGTGTTAAATCCCAAACTCCTCTGGCGTTTACATGCTCCCCGGGATGACGCGGCCGTGCGGTGCCCACCATTCCAGAGGTACGCGGCTGCAAGGTGCCTCCGAACTCGAACTAGTAGTCATGATGCAAGTCCGAGTACAGGCAGGCGGACGGACGGGCGGGCGATAGGGCGCGCGCACAAGTTGCGCACGGATGAGCGCGTGCAAGGTGTCGCCCGCGTGTAGGGGAGCGGGAGGGAAGGGGGGGGGGGGGAGCAAAAAGAAGGATGTTAAGACTGGTTGTGGTCCACAGTGTGAGTCCGCTTCAAACAAAAGGCAGCTGGGGCGAGCTGAGCCGCGCAGCAGTGACAACACAAGGAGAGGTTCGGATGAAAGAGCCGCACACTCGCTCGCTCTCCCTGCCTCCCTCTCTCTGTCACCCCAACCCTCCTCCTCTTCATCCTGCTCCTCCTACTACCCCCCCCCTCCCCCTTTCACACAGACGCACAGTCATTTCTCTTTTATTTCACACAGTTTCGTTCGTAATCTCCAGCCTGGATTGGAACCGCTCTAATTCTGTCCATTAAGACGATTTAGTGCTGCCCAAAGGGAAAAAAACACCACTAACTACACAGCAAGTCTTAAATATAGCCGACATATGCAAACATACCAGAGACCATAAGCACCAGTCCAACTACTTGCAGATTCCGATGTGGCAATAATTCTGATGGGGTAAAAAAGAGCTCAGTTTGATATTAAAACGACTATGTGACCAAGAATTGTAATTTTTCCCTCAAAGACCTCGTGCATTTTTTGATCCAGAAAATGAAACTTAGCTTGCATTTTCAACTGTATCCATTTGTTTTGGAAAAATCAGTAAATAACTACTCCGGAAATTTTATTTTCAAACCTATTTTCCTCTGCTTCTCCTTGTTTGTTGTTTTGGGACTTTGTTAATTTAGTATTTCGATTTTTCCCAGTGCCTCGTTTGCCTTTTGTTTTTCAAAAAAGAATATTTTTGGGGAGATTCACTCTGCTTTGCCGCCCTGCTTCCCTGCTGTCCTCCACTCCACCACACAAACCTTCTAGCTGCCACTGCGACAGCAAATTTTGTTTGCCTTTCGAGGCATATTTCCTCAGAGCATTCTGGTTGAACTCCAAATAGCACATTAGCGACATACAGACATTTATTCAGAAATGCCCGCCATTAAAAGCTCATTTATCATGTATTATTTTGAGAAACAACTCATCCCAGCCCCTCCCATTCCAGACTTATGCATGCATAATCATTTTAGACATGAATTAGAGGACATTATTTATTGATTAAACGCATACAGCAGATGCACGGGAGTTATAAATCCCGAAAAGTAATCTACATCAAGAAATAGCCATTAGTCGTTTTGGCCTTGATAGTGCAATAAGTGGTGATGGGAGAGCATGTGTCGCCAATGGTTTTATATTTATTTCACCATCCAAGTACCTTACAAGAAATGTCACCATCCTGACATCATGCAGCAAATCTATATGCCTTGAAGTGACACTCCCTGTAATGCACAATCAAGCATGAAAGGCTGCATGGCTAAGCTTTTTACACGAATGTCACTCAGACCGGCGAGTCTGTTTGCAAATGCCACCTACATAGAAATCGGTATTCCTTAGAAAAACATATGACATTTGCATACGTGGCCAATTAGTCATACGACAGTCGCTTACGGCTGTGAGGCTCCGGGCCGAGGACGCGCCCATCGAATCACAAAAAGTCCAATGACCTAATGAATAAAATTAATTTGCGCTATGTCACGTTGTAAGCAGAGGTCCAACACGATTACTGATTAGAGACCTCCAATCTTTGAAGCACAATGAATTCAAATGCTGCATGCGTGCAATTAATTCAAGCTCTGCTGCCTCAGAGAATTTGAATTTTGAAAAAAAAAAAAAGTGGAGATATGCGATTTTCATGACGACCACACTGATTGGAGTAAGGTTCCCCAGGAAAGTTAGCGCACGACAGCACCCACTTTAATAATGGTACCGACACTGAAAAAAATGGTGTGTTGAATTTACTCACTTTATTTCGTCAAGTGGTTGCACAGAAAAAAATTGTCTGGATCCAGATACGATTATTTAGTAGATGTACTGTCTACTTAAAAAAAATGGCGTGTTGAATTTACTGACTTTATTTTGTCACATATCTCGATAAAAGTGGAAAAATTTGATTCAGTTCGATTTGATGGAATCGCATCTTTTTTGTTTTGTTTTTTGCTACACCCCTACTTGGCGGTGTTCGTTTTCATGAGCTGCAATAATAACAATAGATAACATTTTTTTTTATGCTCTGCTTTGGCCTTTTAATGTGAAAAATGTTAGCTCTGAACCTCAGCTGTTGTTTTCTTTCTTGCACCTAAAATGAATACGAAATTGCACCTAAAATGAATACGAATGAATACTTGCAGCCGTCGCTCTGTTGGCATTGCTGTCGATATGGATGCTTTCAAATGCACAATACGTACATTGTCACGATGAGGTTGCTCAATGAATTTTAAAAGAGGAAACATTTCAAAGCATAACATACCGAGGCCCAGGTGAGCAACGTTTGTTCCTGATTTGGAATCGACGCATTTCTCAAAAATGTCAAGGTAATGCGAAATTGAGGCAGCCACCTGCCTGCAGAATCCAATTCCTGCATCCAAAGTATGAATGTGGAGGAAAAAAGCCATTGCATTTCCATTCTTAGCGAAGCTGAGTCAATATATCATGGTAATAAAGCTGTATTGATTGGCGCAGCAGCGACCCAAAGAGACCTTCAACTACAAGTGAACCCCCACCAAATGCTGTTTTCTGGCCAGTAATGACTGGCTGTTTTATTCACTCCCTGTTGGAAGCTTGTCATGAAGAAGTGAATCTCACTGGAGCCAACACGACTTGAATGGCTATATGACACACGGGTGTATTGGCACGAACCGGGAGGAACCAGAAGCGCCGTGGCCAAAGCGACTCCCGCGTGACCCGCCCTCCCCTCGTCGCGACTACCGATTGGTTTGGGTCAGTCGGTACTAACGTGCTGTCGCACGTCCCCGGTGGGTAGTGTCAACAGCAATTTTCTGGGGTAACGGACCCGTACATGCTGCCGCCGCCGTGACATAAATGGTTTCCGTGCGCTTCCTCCTCCACCATGAGCACAAATCAATAAACTTTAAATAGCTGTTGGCTTTTTATTTTTTGGTCGGAGGAAATGACACGTTGCACAACTCTGTCCTTTTTTGTCATCATGTACTTGTTCCTGAAGTGCTGAGACATGTGTTTATGCTTGCTCCATGGGGGTTCTTGTAGGTTCTCAAACTTTTTGGGTCCATGAGAGAGAGCTTTCCAAGGACCCTGTCCTAATCATAAGGCCACTTGAGCATAACTACCGCTCCTAAATGCCAATAGGAATTAACAAATTCTCCATATTCCGGGGTAAAAGTCATTGTATATTCGAGGATAATCTATTTTTTCCAGGAAACAAATATAATCTTTACAGGAAGCAAGACTCGAAAGATTAATTTTGTTGACATGAAAAGTTGTGAAGAAAAAGTCGTATTTTTGCAAGACTAAAACTATGATATTAAAGTCAAATTTTAACAAGGGAATATAGTCATAATTTGAAGTGTATTTTTTTAATGCAATTTACCCTCATTAGCCACGCCTTTTATTTAGAAAAAAATGACTATATTTCCCAAACCCCCCAAAAATGTTTTTTGTTTCGCCTTTGTTCTCTAAAAATCAACATGCCTCTTAATAGGCCATACATGTACCACACCACTGTTGTGCAGTCGTGTACTGTACGTCCATCCTAGACTTGTTCAAGGTTCAATAATTGATAACCACCACCTTCCACATTAGAAATTAATAGAGCGACTTGGAAGAAGCAACAAAGTCAGAAAAGTTCCAGTAATGTTGTGTTGTATATTATGCAGTGGCCAGCAAAGCACATTGTGAGAGGGTAAATGTAAATGCAAATGTACCGTATTCTGATCAGTGTAACTGCTTTGCACCCTCCCCACACGGCTGCCCTGTAAACAAACACAGTGCAGCTCAGCCTCTGGCTAGTTGATAGCGATATGCTTTTGGCGGTATGTCAAATGCAATTGAAATGGCATCAAACCAGCATGAATATCACTGCATCACGACTAAAAAAAAAAAAGAAGGACGCAACATCCATTGGCATGTAAACCTTTAAAGCCATCTACTATGTTTCTGAGGCATTTCTGATGGAGCCAAAGCAATAATAAATGCAATTTGTGTTTTTATAGCTTTGTAATTCAGACTGTTACTCAATCATATTTAATTCCCTAAAAAGATGACAAATTATTCATGTTAACTTTTCCTTAAGAAATAAACATTCAAACTTTTACTGTACATTGCATCGCTGAATTTATCACTGTTTAAACTGATATGAAGTTCCTTAACTGTACCAAATGAGAACTAGACTAACTTTTAAACCAATGTGTGGACCTAGCCTTGATTTTGGCCTGTTGTTACATACACACAAAAGCCAGACAAAATGCAAAAAAAAATGCAAAATGTATTCACCTCGGAGTCATCATTCAAAGTGACTGGCAAAGTGAGTGTACTCTACAATTGCATATATGTTTCATGTAATTTAATTTCACATTTAAAGAGTGTCCCAAAAGAAAAAAAAAATCTTAGATTGCCCAGTACTCATGTGCTTAATGGCCAGTCAAAGAGTGAGTATCTGTTTTGGGGATACATTTTTCTGTTTTGGGGATCAGAGTGGCAGATCCAAATGCACGTCAGCTTTTAACGGTTTTTCCTCATGTCCATCCTAACACATTCTTGGCTTTTCCAGGGCGTACCAAGTCGAATGGAATTAAATGCAAATGAGTCATGATGAGCTTCAGAGGCAGGCTCTAATTCAGTGCAGGAAAAAAAAACAAAAAAAAAACATCTGAGTGTCCTCTGTTAAAGTCCAACAGTGGTGGACATTGCGCACGCATTGAAAACACACACGTGCGCACACACACGCAGCTCAATTGCAGTACTCTTGCTAATAGCTCGCATCTATTTTGAATGAGTGCGTATGGTAGTGGGTGTGTGGGTTTCTTGGTGTCGATGAAACCCAGACATCCTTATATGGGGCTCTTAGGCAAAGAATACCTCTCACACATACACGCATTTCAGATAATTATACGAGCTCACTGTATTTCAGTGTGAATGTATTTCAGAGTATGAATGAGAAAGGATTTCAGGAGTGTATGTGTGAGTGAAAAAAATAAGTAGTACGAATGAGTGTTTCACTCGTGTGTATCAGAGCCAAAATTGGGTTATTTTTGACCCAACAGTTTTTAGAGTGCCTTTCATTCATGTGTATCAGGACATTTCAGTCATTTTTATGATAGCGTTTCATTTCAGTAGTGTGTGAGTAAGAAGTACTCCTGAATGACTCTGAATGGCTCCTCATATGTCAGCGCGTAGTTCTGCACGTCCCTTTTCAATACACTCCACGCGTGGCTAAGGAGCCACGGACGTCTCTGAATGAATTACTAGACAAATGTGCGGCACTGGAATTGGCTCTTATCAGCAGATGCATCGCTTGGAATATCAATGTCAACGTGTCTTTTGCAGCGAATGCAAATGACCCGCCTGCCGCACGAGCCCTCCCCGCAATCTAAAGGCATTTAATTTCTCAGGTACAGTTGAAGCCCCCTTCTAATTATGCCCTTTAGGCCATCTAAATGGCTTTCACTTCGTCGGTGAGGAATGTTTTAATAGGACACCATGAAAAAGAACATTTTACTATTGTGGCTGCGGAACGTGACGAGCTTCTGTGAATGGAACTGTTGCTATCGCTTTATTTTCACACTTTGGAATTTGCAATCAAGAAAAGCCCAAATTCAGCACAACATTTTGGCTCTCTCGTTACCTGTCGGAGATCCATTCATTCGCAGGCATCAGTGTTCTATGCAGGAGCAAGAACACTTTTAGTTTCCTTATGGTATCTCTCCCAATAACGGCAATAGGCTAGGGCCGATCGACGGGTTACCGTGGTTTTTAAAAAATCAAGGTTTCAATAACCAATAATGAGCTCATCTTCTCTTTTTTGAGAGGACAATATGATTGGCTGTTTGCAGAGTTGAATAAACGAGCCGCCGACTGAAAGTTAATTTTTTTTAATCTTCTCAGCAAACAGAGAGGGGATGGGTGAACAGTTATGCAAGGAGGAGGAGGGAGGGAACAAGGCAAAAAAGACACGAAAGTGACTCCTCTGTTGATTAATGTGCATTATGCTAAAAAAAAAATAACATTAAAAAATATTTTAAAAAACCTAGTCAGCCCCAAGGACAACATGAGTAGCACACAGATCTGTTCTAAAAATAGCTCACAAGTGATGTAACACTGTGACTTACTAAGAATGAAAACAGAAGAAGAATTTTAACATTTATTCATTTAAACTTAGCATGGTCCATGGTTCTTAATGTACCAATTTCACCAAATATTCTGCATTTTGATGAAAAAAATAAAAGGGGAAAAATGCTGTTTTTATTTACCCAAATATATATTTTTTAAAAAAGGACATTTTAGAGCTGTAATTTTAATACAGTGATACTGCAGTATTTTTGCTCACACCATCAGAATCCAATATTGTGGGAAGTTATTATAAAAAAAACGATTTAAATAATAATTCAATTAATAATGAGTTGAACATAAAAGTCAAATAAAAAGTGTAGCTAAATACATTTTTGAAAAAATTCTAAAAGAGTAAAGTAAAAGTTATTGTACTTAAAAGTTAAAGACAAATGAAATGTACACTGTTTACCGTACCTCTCCGAGCTCCTCCACTCCTACGCACCTTCCCGCAACCACTGCAGCATTTAATTTAGCAACTCTTTCGCGTACCACTAGAGGGAGCCCACATATCACCAATGTTCCTCTTTGGCGTCAAAGCAAATACCCAACTGTTTTTGAAAGCTATCCACTTTAAGGTGACTCGAGCTACTGTAGCTATGATCAAAGGCTGAATCACTTACCCTCAACATGCAGATGACAACAATTACATTTAGCGATTCTTTGATGTGCTCTGTTATCTGTTATTTATCTTAGCCTATGTCAAAGCAAGAATTTGATGCTATCCATCTGGAGCCGACCCAAGGTTTTTAAAGGTGAAATATTTCCTATTCACAGTCACCTTTCTCCTGCCAGTCACAATTTCACACTGATCTGCTCTCAACCTTTGGGGATTATTTCCCCCGCATCAAGGAAGGAAAAACAACAGTAGAGGTGATTTGAGATTTTGTCACTGTTCTGCCGTGATTGATTTGATTCTCCGTAAGACAATTTGGATGTCCATGCATCGTCTTCTGCAATTTTGCAACAGATCATGCTCCTTTTCGGTCACAAATGTTTTCATAACCGCTTTGAAAGAAACTACGGGCATTCTATGTAAAACCTGTATTAAAATAATGTTTTTCATTATTTTTGTGGGGGGTGGGGGGAGTGTTTTTCTCACTGGCTTTCCCCAGGCCCACAGCTTTGAGGCTCTTACATGTTGCAAATGCTCATTTTCAAAGAGATTACACGACATATCTGTCAGAAGCAGAAGTGCATGGATATTATACATGGGCGGGAGGGGGCGGGGGTGCGGTTGTGTTTGAGGTGGGTTCAAGATTCAGACGTATGCCAGTGGGGAACACATTGCAGTGAGGCCAGGAATTAGCAGCGACTTGCAGCGAAAAAACCGGACAAGAGCAGACTGGTGGGGATCAATCAGGTGTATCAGAATTTTGGCATGCTTCCTCTTATTAATACAAACAATGTTTCAATCCCAAGATATCCCATATAATGGCCCAGATGTTGCGCCATTTGGCAACGTGGGCCCTCTCAGAAAATGAGAAAACATGGACGAATGGGCACTGTCACCGAAATATTACAGAAAAATATTTATCCCTGTCCCAAAAATGAGGTCACATGTTCACTCAGCTGCCTCCGTCTGTCAGCTAGTCGACATTGCTCAAGTTAATCAGCGGATTTTGGATGAAATTTGGAGGCAGATGGCCGTAAGCCTGTAAGGTTGACTTGATCAGGCGATTCTGGTGATGGAAGCCTGCCGCGAGACATTTAATTACCTTTTTTTTAAAAAAACAAAAACGAGAAAAACATTTTGCTTCTGTTGGTAACCCCTTTTATGTCGTTTCTTGATTGGAAGGTGGAAGTGTTGATTGGTAGGGGTAGGATTACATAAATTGTACCTCTTTTCAGGCTTGTTGGAAAGGACATACAGAATGCATAAGTGTGTACCTTATTTGTTTGTAACGTGTTTTTTTACATGTCTTGATTGAGATTGTGATTACTACTCACACAATAGATTTACTTTTGGATGACTTACACATATCGTTGAAAAACATTGCATATACATTTTATAGACCCTGGCGTGTGGTGTTAAAAGGGTAAATGATATTTAAGAAGCCATGTATTCATGTCAGCGTGACTTAAAATATTAATTTTTTTCCTGGACTTTGAGTGGAGGAAGTGTAGCGTCAGTATTTTCAACACAGTTGAGCTGGGCAACTTTTAATTTGAAACTATCAAGAATGGTGAGATACAGTATATTTAATTCACCAAACGTGCTAGATAGTCAGCTTCTACAAAACTGAAAAAGATGACATTTTATGTATGCAAAATAATGATTGAACGGAGCAGCCAATGCGTCGTACCACTCCGCTATGACAGTTATGGATTGAAGTCGATCAACAACATGTACGTAAATGGAAATATAACTGAAAATTAGATTGGCAGCCAAAGCTAGCTGATTAGCATCCTTAAATCGTCACATCAGTCATCAGCAAATCCACATGATATAAAATATCATCAACTAGCGTTTCTCTCAACCATCATCTTCGTCCTGCAGACGCAATCGCAATCCTCCTCCTCTTTCCACTGGCCCCACCGTCCAACTCGCTCATCCCACTACAAATCGCAGACATCTTCAGTGTCTCAGAGCCCATCAGACCACGTAAAACTCTTCCCACAATCCTTGCTGTAATTTTGCTAAAATACCAATAGTAAGATATCAACCTTGTAGCTGATTAGTCGAAGTGTACACGACTATCATCACCTTAGCGTGAACTGCAAAATCAACACGAGGTTTGTTACACAAATGTGTACACAAGCTGATCTGTTGTGCCGCTATAATGATTGCCATGTCAAACTGATCAATGAGGGGGCAGTCAGACACTCCAGGTATCCAAGAATTCCATTGTCTGGCTAATTTGTTTGTTATTGACATGTTTCAAAATAAAATTCAGTTAATTAGGGATAGTAATGGGCCTGTCAATCTCATTTTTGACCTTTTATTGCTAACCGAGCCATCTGGGGTATTTATTATTGATGTCCAGCTCATACTGACATTGCTATTCATATTCTTGTGTGCTGTCTGTGAAACCAATTGCCCCGCTGCGGTACTAATAACGGCTTAATCTATTCTATTCCTCGCACCCAAGATCACACTCTGCTGATAAACGATAAATCCAAACAAAACCTGAATAATGTATACCTTTTTAAACCTCCAGTGCTGGCAAAGTAGCTCTTAATTGAGTTGCAATTAACGAAGCCTGCAGCTGATTTTTCAATTGAAACGCACACGCCACCGCTATCACGCCACGGCATTAAGCAGGAATGAAACTCACTCTGCAAACTCGACGCGTAATCATATTAATGTAATCATTAGGCTATAATTGCTTATAAAAAAAGATGAACCGTATAGTGAGATACAGTAGCTGCCAAGCAATTCATTTGTGATCACAACAAAAACAAATCTGATGAAATGTTCATTGCAAGATTGAGTTTTAAATTCAGTATTGATTGCCGTTTTCTTTTTCCATAGAACACAAAGTCAATGAAATCTGCAAACCGTGATGCACAGACCCTCGCACCCCCTTTTTTATGAAGAAACCTCCAAACGATCATCCCCTAATAAAAAAGACAATTTAGCGTCACCCATCTGTCCTGAATACCGACGTTTGGGTGAGCTTCCTTGTGGGGGGCCCCGCTCTGAATTCACCCCAAATTGCAGCAGACTGTAATAAATGTTGTCATAAAGAAATATTACCGGACCAGAAAGAACTGGATGATGTGACAATATCCGTGCTTAAAGACATACAAGACTATACTGTACATAAATAGAAACAAAACAATATTCCAACCTTCACGAGCACTCTCATCCCGTGACTCAAATTAGCCAAATACCACTGCACAACGTTGAAAATCCGCACATGCTGCAGTATAAAAACACACACACACACGCATGCACGCACACACACACCATCACACTCTCCATTAAACCCACGAGAGTCGCTAATTAAATTGGCTAATTTGATCCCAGGTGCCTCTCGCCCAGAGAGGTGAGCTTGCTCCTACACGGGTAATTAAGTCAAAACATCCCGTACGCAACCGAGAAGCGAGTGTCGCTAAATGCCCCGCCCCCCACAAGAACACGCCCCCCCACACACAAGAACACGCCCCCCCCCCCCCCCCCCGCCCCCCAATTGGTACCCCAGAGTCCTTTGTTGGTCCACTTGATGGGAGGTGCTTCAAGTCTTGAATTTCAGAGTCATTGTCAGTAAGTAGACTAGTCATTAAAATGTTTTCAGTTTAATTATTTTGGTTGATTATTTCTCCTTTCTAATAATACAATTCGGTGTTGTAATTTTTATAGTTGGAAAGCCTAATTAGTTTCTGAACCTAATTTCTTCACAACAATGTACCCGAGAAGATGTAACGATCGTGCTTCTGTGGAATGAGCAGCCGAGCCGAAGGGGGGTTAGCTGTGATGGCCATTCCAGAAATGCACTCGAACGTGCTGGAAAGATGACTATTTGAGCTTTGCAACTATACAGTATTGATTACAATACAGTAATTATGCAATATTTGGAAGCGTGAAAACCCACAAGTAATTGATGCTTCCTTCTAATTGCCATGAAAAAAAACCCTCACAAAAACAGGAATTAGCTGGGGATCTATAATTGACCACATTAAAAGTTTAAATTGCAAATATATCACGAAATCTGACCCAAAATTTATCGCACAACACCGTAACTTCCACTAACAACCCAGGATACACTTAGGTCCTCAATGAAATGCGAAACGTGCCTCTCAGGTCAATGTACCTCCTCGGATCAATTATTGCACTACTTCCCTATTTAGACGGGGCTTTGGCGCCATCTAAGCCGTGTTATGAAAAGTGAATTTCTGTAGTGTGGAAATGATAGACTGAAATAACTTCTCGCAAGGACTTTGGTTTGTGCAACTTGGCTAAAGGGGGAACCGAGCATCCCATGCAGGAGTGGACACATCATCGTGTGGTGATAGATGGATGAGCAGTTCTTGCTTCAAGAACTAATTATCCACGTTGTCCATGTTGAAAATGTCATGTCTTGAAGCTCCACCACCGGAGGGGTCAGAAACACACAATGCTAATTGTCCTGGATGAAAGACATTGTGGAAGCAAGCCTTTGGAGTTTGGGGAGCATTCTTTCAAATTGACTCAAAGAAACGCAAGGTTTCATTTTGTTGGGGAAAGAAATCCAAACTGTTTTGTTTTTGTGACATAAAGTAGGTTCCTGATGTTATAAGACATGATCTTCATCCATGGATAAACTCTCAAAGTCCGCCCAGCAGAGCAGCTGCTCCAAAGCAAATTTTCAAATGACTTCTGGAGAGCTAGAAAGCAGACGCCTGGCCTGCCACGTTTGTCGCTCTGTTTCTTTGTGTAAATATCCAACATTCACATCTTACCTCCTCCGCGCCTTCCTGTGCGATGATCCATGCACCCTAAACGGATTTCGGGCTCTGCTGCGTGGCAAGGTAAGGTGGGCCGCGAATAAAACGGTGTGTTCTTCCACGCACTCCGTTTTCATTTCACTCCAGTGAATTTGAAGAGCATGCTTGACTCATTCAGACATGCATTAAAAGCCATTTTATTGCACATTAAGATTTAAGTGTGCATAATGACGATTCGTGATTGAAACTCATAAGACAACAGTCTTGACTAGAAGCATCAAATAATGGCCAAAATAGAGGCCTATCATTCTGATGCCATCTGTTGTGGACATCGGTGATTCTCAAAGTATGAAATACAGCTGGTGCAGTGGGATGCCAGATCACTCTTGGGGTACATGAATGGTATTCATTTTACAATACTTAAAACATGAAACTCGATCAAACATATTAAGACACCAAAACTATGCTTATACTCCGAATGGTTCAAGTACAGCTTCAAATTTACTTTGGGTGCTCCTTTTAAGGCGTTGAGGTAAAAAAATGCCAGGTGGGATTGCAAAGTGCTAGAATGAAGCTTGAAGCTATGCATACAGCCTGTTTTTAATCCACTATAGAATATAATATAGAATAATATGATCACATAATCACGATTATTATGGTAATAATTGAAATCATGATTATTCAAACGGTCATTTATTTTTGGGTACGAAACAAGAAAATGTTTAAACATACATTTCTTTGGTTTAACGTCAACTGAGTATACTGTAAAAAATTTTTAAAAAGCATAGTTTGATCAATGAGATCAACAATTGTTTACTAGATGACATCATGTTAATGTGACGACACAATTGCATCCTTATAGCAAATAGAAACAATATGATAGCCAGTTGTATCATGAATAAACACCCCAAAAACTATTTTAAAAATCCACGCCCAAAAAAACGCTGCAAAAGTAAGGAAATGAGCCATTTGAACAATTTCTCTTGGCTTCCTTCACATTTTTCAATTATTCTTGAAGTTGATTTTCCAGAACATACAAAGACAGTCCCGCTTTACTTATATTTGTGTATGCTTTGTTCAGATGTTCTTATAGTAAGTCCCTGACCATCAGGAGATGTCAAAGTTTTTTTTGGTTTTTTTTAGGGCCACACTGACGACGACCGCATGCATGAGTAAATTCCAAGTTGTTGTTTTTTTCTTGTCTATTGAAATGGCAGCCTACTGAATGGCAGTCTATTGAATGTACAGTATTGTTATGTTTATGTGTGTGGGCAAAGCCAAGTGGGTGTGATATGGATTAGTTGAAGGGAATTGTACTGCACACTGTGTACCTAAACCGCTCAATGGGATTAATTCAAGGTGGGCTCAAGAATCGAAAGATGCCTTTTACCTTGTTTGTGCTCAACTTTGCCATCTCTCATAAAGCTCTTAAGTGTTTCTTTACTGAACAGCATGTACTGTGTAGTCATGCACGCTATAGGTACTTTTTTCTCAAACGTTCTGTGAAGGATATGTTTCTTAAACTAAAGAGGAAAGTGATAAGCCTCCATCTCTTGCACAAGTTTAGCCAATTGAGCTACTTAGCAATAGCATTTTATGACACCTTCAAAAGAAATACACATCCAAGCTTTCAAAATGACCCCTTGGGGACATTATTTAAAATATTTATTGCCAGACAGAAGGGTTAGCAAGCTAAAGTTGGGAGAATTTTACAGCCCTACTTTGCATGAATGTACTCTTATCTCTTCTGAATGACTCTCAATGGGAAACGATATTCCAACGCACACAATCATAATACCTTAATAATATACTATAAATGCTGTTGTCGCTCGCCATGCTCTTGACTGAGTTGCTTCAAAGCAGGAAAAGAATCGTCAAAATTCATCCAGCAGGTGACAATTTTTTGTCATGGCTAAAATCGATCTTGTCCAGCTTAACCCACCTACAATTGTGTAACATGGGATTTCATGATTTATTCAAATTTGAATAAAACCATTCCATGGGGAAATTGTCAACATCACAAAACCTAACTGCACAGGCTGTCATAATGCAGGAATATGTTGACTTTGTTTTGATTTAGGGTTAGTTTTGTTTCGTGTTGTCATATTTTCCCGTGTATTTAATTCCCCGCTTTGGTTCAGATTTAACTAAGAGCTGGGCATTGCCTAACCGCCACCGCGTTCAGTAACTGTATTTATAATCGACCCAAGTGGTCCCGATCCATCCCTCGTCGGCGACAGCCAATCGGCATCGAGAATGTAATCTTCACGTTACACGCAGGTGTCGCATGAGCAGACGCCGCCAAACAAAGGAATTATTTCTAACAAAAACTACAGACAGCGTGGTGATCGGTGAAATAAAAACAATATGGGGCACATGTCATTGTGCGGTCCGTAAGGTACACAACACTGCTTTATTTTTTAAATGTTTTCCTTACTCGAGACTAGTACTACTTTCAAGTTACCTGTGTAAAAAGAAATTCCTCAAGGTGGCTAGCTGTTGAGGCGCTTGCTATTTATCAGCCATCTAGCCATTAATGTTAGAGGCAACATATACGCATACAATTGCTGCTCAGTTAACTGACGTCGCATCTCATGGATTTTTTCAAAAGTCTCGTGGGATTTGCGGAGCTCATGCATTTCCAACCACACCTCCAAATTTGAAGAAAATCTGAGGGATGAAGGATTGATTGGGTTTCTTCCACATTGGATGACCCACAATATTGTACTTCTCCCATCACCTTAACCAAGTGTTGTTTTCCCAAAGGTCTCAATCAGCGGTTTCTGTCCGAGCATGTCCTGTCACTAATCAATTTGAACATCTGACAGACCAAGACCAGGTGACCTGAACATGATGCCTGTGACCACCAAGTGTTAGGCTCTAATAGGTGAAAGCCATTAATAACATCCTCTGAAAGCCTTGCCTACATCCCTTGTGACTTAGACGAAGCGACGAGTCACGTGTGGGGTCAAAACTCAATCTGGGCTTGAACACAAAAACAAAAAGAAAGAAAAGATGAGCACTAGAGGAAGGGCGCCTTTCGGAACACATGATTAAGTGCTTGAATGTTGTAGTATTCTAGGTATGAAGAGTAATACCCTGTTGGTGAATTGAAGTGTTTCAACCAATCAAAGAGTGTAGGAAATTTTGTTATTAATCGACATTATCTTGGAAGGGGACCTAGTGTCCTTTTTTGCAAGATTATGTTGTATGTGCCAACATGAGTCAAAATGCAGTATTCTGATTAATATTATGGTTGCGGAGCGACAATTAAACAGAATCGTCAATTACGCTTCACAGATCTCAAGGGGCCACCATGTTGGGCATTATCCACCTCTGCTGTCGAGCAAAACTAAGATCTCAACTTCTTTGTCAATTGTTACCTCTGCTGTATATATGAAATGCCACATGAACAAAACTGCAAAACAGGTTAGTAGCCCGTGTGGGCTACATTGGGAAGCCCAACAATCGGTTCATGGCATGATTGTTTGACGTTTTTTTGTTTTTGTTTTTTCAATTTGGCTCCAAACCATCAAATTTTGCAACAATGGCAAAATTCGGACTGCGACACTAGTCGTATCAACAGCAGGGGTCATATGTAACCTATGTAAAACCTCAATTGCCATACCTTCTAGTAGGATGTTGCTCAACATTCAGCGTTCTTCATTCCCAAACCAAAGACGTGGTGGCGGTGTGGATTCGATCCCAGAGTTAGGTAGACACCCCAAGAGTAAAAACACCCTCTGGGCCATGTGATGAAGGTTTTTAATGTCCTACTGGGTACAAACGGGAATTATTACACATGTGGGGAATCAATATCGAATTGGAGTGTTTGATTCACTGCAGAGGTGGATGCTGGCAGGGTTGTGCATTTCGCACTTCACACTTGCCATGTACTCGACCTTCAGGTGAAGGACGTACCGGGTTATCTCTCAGCCCAGTGACAGGAATCGGCCGTGTGACTACGAAAGGATACAGACACACGTCCTTGAGCTGCGTTTGCTCCGAGACGGGACGGACAAAATCGCCACCCCTCGGGGGGGTGAGTGTCGGTACTCGTTAGCGCTGCCGACTGCTGGTGAGGGATGGTGAATATCTACAGCTCAATAGATGGCTATCGCTAATGATCATGTGTGTTGTTCTAGCTTTGGGGGAGTGTGTGTGCGGTGCCTACAAGCCCATTAGAAGTTCATGTCATGATTACAGGTGCTAACATAAGACAGATAGTTTCATCCAAGGACAAAGCAGCAGGCTGGGTTTTATATATTAATCATTGGGTAAACACAATACAGTAGATGGATGGATGCAATCAACAGCAATAAAAGCGTGTGGCAAACATTGCAATAAATCAGAAATCAATGGGTCTTTTTTCTTAATCATTATCAACAGTACTTTGCAAAAATGATGCAAGTTGAATTATATCTATTTTTTAATTTGTACAACAATCATAATAGGTGTAAATCACACAATATAGAATTTTTAGGGCCGTTATTCTTTGTTTCGTTTCAGTGTTGATTTTAACTGAGAGTGGCATGAAACACCTTAACGGGGAAGTCACGCCAAACATATTTTTTTCAAGAATATGTTGCAAGCCCACTAGTTGAAACAAGGCATTCTGATCAATATTGCGCTGGTGGAATACGAGCTAATCCACTCGCTTTTAGCCATCTTGGAGCGGGGGGGGGGGGGGGGGGGAATGTTGTAATTTCTGTCAACTGAAAATGACATCACAACTACTCAAGGCTCAGGTAACAACCAATCACGGCTGACCTGTTTTCTGAAGCTGAGCTGTGATTGGTCGTTACCTGAGCCCTGAGTAGTTGTGATGTCATTTTCAGTGGACAGAAATGACAAAATGGCCACCCCCTGAAATGGCTAAAAAGGGGTGAGTTTTGCTGTTTAACTTGATTCCACAAACGCAATATTAATCAGAATGCCTTGTTTCAACTAGTGGGCCTGCTGGAAACATATTCTTGAAAAATATATGCTTGTGTTGATATCCACTTTAAAGCCTCTTTTTTTGAAGAATTCTATTTGTCAAACTGCTTCCTATTATGAAGTGAGTATAGTTGTGTTCACTGCTACCACACAGTACTGTTATCTCAAGTTTTTCTTCGCAACTCAAAGCAAAAAAAAAATCCTCCTAAGGACAGCTCATATCTTGAAAACTAAGTTGGTTCACTCATACCCCGAGGCATCGCTGTATGTGTTTCATTTTATGAGTTAAGCCACTGAAATAAAATACGTTTAAATATGTGGACTTGCAAGGCACTTCTACCCTGAAAGGAAGGGATGCAATGGTAGAAAGAGTAGAAATTAGGTCACGTCGGGTGCAAGATAGTCCTGTCGGTGTGTGGCAGGAGTGGCTTTGTTGTGCCAATCACCCCTGTAGATAA
Organism: Filicampus tigris; assembly: GCF_054856515.1. Taxonomy (NCBI): domain Eukaryota; kingdom Metazoa; phylum Chordata; class Actinopteri; order Syngnathiformes; family Syngnathidae; genus Filicampus; species Filicampus tigris. The sequence continues at coordinate 20,061,454 of NC_141225.1, read as the reverse complement.
TTTGAGTGAAAATGAGGACAGTTGTGGAAGATGAAGTGATCTCAAGGGCTCGTATCGCAATTACAGAACAACCCCACACCAAGCAACTAAATCTTTAGGCAGGCGTGTGTTTGGAGACGTGCTTGTGAATGAACATCACATATGCACGTGGGGTTACCACAGGTTTCTGGAGTTGCTGTACATGCACAACCTAGTGTATAGTACAAATCCGTGGCTGGCTGGTGAAGACCCCTCCCCTAGTTGAGGATTAATCGGATCACTGCTCTAATCAGGAAGCACTTGGAAGGATTAGGTTGACTCGATCAAAGTTACCTCAGACAAATCTACACTATTTATGCCATAATAGCAAATACAAAAATGTATCCTACATGTTCGTAACAATTTCCGAAAGTATGATTTTTTTTTGTTTGGGTTGACTTCCTCTTTAAATGTTTTTTTCTGGGGAGTATACTCTTAATGCGTTGGTAGTTGGCGGTTGGCATGTCTGTCTCAAAGTCCAGAGGTTCCGGGTTTGAATATCACCCAGTGGAGCCTTCCGGGTAGTCTGGAACTTTAAAAGTTTCAATAATTGTTTGTCTACATTTGCATTGCGATTGACTGGCGACCCGTCCGGGGTGGACTCCATCATAGAAAATGGATGGATGGATAGTAGTATAACATTTAATGGAAAGCAAAATAGAATTCTCATGTTTATGGAAATCTTAAACAGCATTTGAGCTCTAATAGCCACTTTAGCCACAAAAAAGATGTCCTTTAGTCCAGTTGTCTTTGCAGTTACTGCTGCACCACATTAAAGACTTTTTCACTAACCGTCCACATGTTTTTATGCCATCAATAGCACTGTTAAATGTCAATAACATTTAGTTTCAGGAAGCTCAGCATTCCAGCTGCAAAGCCTGTTAAGACATATATTTTTTTACAACTTAAATTCACATTACACTGACTGAAAGCCTTTCGCAAATTGTCATGTGGAACTGGCTGCTTATTTTTTCTGTAGGTGGGGAAGACCTGGTTATTTACGGAGGAGGAAGCTTCATTGTCGCTGTCCTCTATCATTATGATGATAATTTGTCTCCAAGCATCACTCGCCTTTGGAGGCCCCATAATGGTAAAGGTAATTTAGCTTCCTGTGACATCACCAGGGCAAAATGTGCCAGTGGTACATGTTGCAACATGCCCAATTTAGACTCCTTTTTTTATGGCAAATCTTGACACCATCTCTCACGATCAACTCTTTCCACACAAAATGATATAATTTTTTTTTTTTTTAAAGTCCACAATTTCTGATTGGGGCTCATTTGGACGAATTACTGAGTGGGAGTCCACCAAAGTACCAGCCATGGAATTCCCCTCAAGATTGCTGCATCAAAACAACATCGCTGACTGACTTCCTGATTTCTTTTAAACGTGGGTCCGTTAAACTGTTTTCCTGCATACTGTTATGGTAGACATGGCCACCAAATATCGAGTTAATCTGTGAAACTGGTGCCTAATATATATATATTTATATAAATGCCAATAACACTTAGTTTCATATATATATATATATATATATATATATATATATATATATATATATATATATATATATATATATATATATATATATATATTCGTTTCAAATTTTCCTATTACTGAATATAAAAGTTCACCAGCATACACACACAATTTGATGAGCTTTGTGGACGCTGAAGCCCCGAAAAGACGATTCATTTTTTGAGAGAAGAATAATAAAAAGTTATTCCTGCTGCTCAGGCCCTGAAATCCACTAACCTTTAAAGTGCCAGCTTCATGTGCACTTATTTTTTTTTTTTTATGCTTGCAGCTCCTCTATCAAGTGGAGAAAAATGGAGGGAAAACCAGCGCGGGTCGTAAATGTCATTTTCCCTGCTCGCATAGTACAATAATACATCTTACATGCATGCAGCACCTGTAGGATATGCAGTAATGAAGCACAGAGGTCTTAAAGCACAGTTCACTCTTGGCGATGAACTGATGACATGAAATCAAATGTTCAGCTGCACGGTGTTAACTATGGATTAATATACTGCTAAAAAACGGGGAATGACTGTCAATGGATGTGGACAATTTTAGTCCTGTGTGCTGGTATGATCCGGCGGCACCAGAGGTGGCCTGTCCGAGTTTATCCTGGTGAGAGGACATCGGGAGTTCCACCCGCGTCCAAGCGTTGCCGTGTAGAACAGCAAGATAATGTCAGCGCTGTCGGGATTAATCTGCTTCAGCTCAGGGCAGAGATTAAGGCCAGCTGTGAAAGTGGGACAACGCGGCATCAGGTCCTTTTTTTTTTTTTGTTGTTGTTTTTTTTTTTAGGCGTTACCCAATTGCTTGAACAGCACCACCACGTGTCTTCATCAAGCCTTGTTCCATGGTTGACTACCTATATTTAAGGTTCTTTACTTTCTTTTTTTCCCTGTGGGACTCTCTAGCCATTTGCTGAAAAAATATTTTGGGATTTTTGTATTATTTCTGAAACGCCCCAAGGTGCCACCATGCAAGGAAGTATGATGAGGTGCTACATATTGAATGAGATACGAGCTTTGAATGTCACTGAGGACCTACGTTTAGCCTTGGTTGTTAGTGGAAGTTACAGAAAGTTTTTGCCCCATCTGCATTTACCTGTGCACTTCCAATTTCTTGTTTCAAAACTAAATAATGCATTTTTTAATGGTCATGCCGTAAAACTAGTTTGATGATCCATTTGAGTTCAAAGTGAAAGAATCTAAATCGTACTGAATCGCAATGTAAAACAATCAAAATTGAATCAAATCATGCCATTCATACTCATACTCAGTCCTGCAGTGAGTTGAACAACAAAAGTCAGTAAAGTGCAGTTGTGTCCACAGTGAGAAAAAAAAATGCAATAATACACAATCGCAGACACTTGAATAGTAACCACAGACACGTGACTGGAAATAAACTAACATTATATTTGACATGACATACAGTAGACTTGGGCTTAGAATGACTATTACCGCTATCTCATTTTGATTGACTGTATAATATGTGTGCGTGTGCGCCATCGATCAGCACATTTTAATCACTCGTTATGTAACATATCCAAATGAAACATTTCATTTAAAAGGTATAGCAAGAGTGACGCAATGCATTGGGGACCATCGTTCACACCGCAATTGCGTGGGTGCGTACTTTTCATTCATTAATGTCAGTGCTTCATTGTGTGGGTCTAATAACATCAACTAATGATAAATAACACACGAATGGTGAATTTATTACACCAATGAAAAAGTCTTGATTGATCAATAAAAGCGCTTACAGCATGCAATAAAAACGGGACCCACTGGATGCACAACATTAGTGCAAACTGCAATACATGGGATAGGCTTCACAGGAAAAAAAACACCAGTAGGTTGATTTGTGAATAGTGAACCTCAAATATTCAGGTTATTACTGCCCCAATAAGACGCCAGGGGCAAATTCCCTGGTAATAGTTGGTCAAAGTACAAGCCCCGAAATTGGACAAAAAAGGCTGCTAAAAATCAAAATGGAGTACTTCCTTATTGAATATCAAGAAGTGGTTCTTGAGGCTTTTTGGTGCATTCTGTTATAACAGATATGGCCAATAAACATCACCAAGGGGGTACTACTGAGTGATTTTGGGAAGGTCATATTTTCACCAAAAACAAAAGTGTTTCCACCCTTGGACCGGAATTTAGTAAAATGCAACATGTACAATGGAACCTCCAAAGTGGAATGTCCCAAAATGTGAAGAACCAAACCATCATAAGCCTGACATGATCACATGCACGTGATGTCAAAACTGCAGCTTACCGAAAAGTTGTGTGTTTTCTTTGGCATGTTTGTGTTTTTAGCAGTGTCTGATAAAAAAAAAGGCTGATAACCACGGAGCCACATTAGCCCATTAGGTGACTTTGTTTTTGATGACATTTCTTAACATGTTGCCTAAAACATTGCCTGCATAGTTAATTTAGGCTTATTGAGAGGTGACGGTAGAAAAATTGTACTTTGGACCAACTTGCACTCATTTTTCAAAAATGGAAACTTTGTCTTGAAATTACGCAACATGATTCTCTGCCAGAATCCATGCCAATCTCCATCGAATCGTTTCTCATTTCATGAGCTCTCGATTCGTTGGTGACCGCCTTCGTCAGTCAGAGATTCACCAGCGCTGAAACGTTACGTGACTGAAAACCTATTATGATAAATTCAGCGGTGCCTCTTCAGCTCTCAACTAGCTGTAAAAAAGGATTATGTAATATTGCTTTTGAGTTACTATCAGGTGAGACAGGCGCTCATTACTCAGTTCTTCAACATGGATTTGCTGCCCTTGCAGCTAAATGAGCCACGCGCTCGCACCGAGGCCAGTCCCTCCTGTTTTTGACTGCGGTGGTTGTGTGGTTTCTGCATCGTGGCTCCAATCCATTTTGAGGGATGACCTCATATGTTGACGATCCCGTAGCGGTTACCAGCCAGAGGGGGATAAACGCACCCAGGGCGATCATTACACAGAGGCAGAATCCCGACTGTGCTGCTCCAAGCTCAATGTACAAACGGAATACAATTAAATAAAAAAAAATAGAAAAAATAAAGTAATCAGAAGTAGATTAAATAGATTAAATAAAAATTTAATAAAGGGGAATTGAATTGAGCTGTTCTGGTGTCAGTTTAGTAGAAAATGGTGCAAACTTGACAAGAGTGATCAACAAATTATGTAAAAAATAGATAAAAGATATATAATTCAGACTTTGTTACATTTGACAGATAATGTACGAACCAAAAGCACAAATGTTGCATAAATTCTGTATTTTGCAATGGGTTTCGGGGCGTCAGTATATTATGACATACTGTTTTCACCGCTCAACATATTTTTTTTTCTACAAACAACAATGCAATTTTTTTGTATAGCGAATTAAAAAACAACCTTTGAACAAGACAAATAATTCAAATTTGTGTCCACAGTGTTCACATAATTAGGAACATCAGTACCTCAGGCTTTGTTTTGCTGTGCTAATGTGCTTGAATACGAAACTTTCATCTGGTGACCCATCATGCTTGTCTTGAAGTAAACAAACACCCTTCTTTAATAGCGGAAATTTAATCTCATACTCGAAAGACGTAGCTCATTTTGACAATTAAATTGGAATTTTGCATTCTAAATAAGCAGAGTCTGCCGATTTAACCTCCTTCCAAGTGACTAGAGATGTGAAAATGAATGAAATGGCACAAAACCGTGACGGCGACTACGGCTGGTGAGACGTTGCTTAATTGAAGCGTCCAGATGGTTGCGTCGAGGCTCTGGCGCAGAATGGTGACAGTGGGAAGTTGTGAGTCTCCGCACTGGCGGCGGACTCGGCATGTCAACAAATATGCATAGATGAGTGTGTTTCCATCTGTTTGGTTGTATTGTCTGCGGCATGCTAACAGTATGTTTGAGAGCATTTATTGTGCAGACCTCAAATCAAAACTCAGGACTCTTTTGTGAAAATCTTTTTTTACATGTACTCAATAGTGTACTACACCCAAGATCTTAATTCCAATATTAAACGATTACATTTGAATTGGTTAGCTTCGCAATTAGCATGTCTTCTCCGTCTTTCCTCATCATCCCTTTGTGAGAACGATTCTTGCCAGAAATGTAGCTTATTCGCCGCCACAGAGGCGAAGATTACTAATTTAGGAGCGACTCCACAATATGTTTAGCCAGAATAGTAGCCAGCCAAAGCTGTTGCGAACTAGCTAGCTGCTAAGTAGCATTGAGCTTGCCTTGACCTCCGACTACCCGCAGTGTCGGTGTCGTGAGTGACGCACATGCGTTCAGCCCAGTGAAGCATTTTAGGACTGCACATCTTGGCGGTTGAGCCACAGTTTTGCTATTCACTGTGAATTGATGAGGCCCAAAATGCAAATGTTGCCTCACAAACCACAAAGCAAAACCGGTTATTTCGAGCCTTGCGTGTTTTACTCCCGATAGCCTATATGAAAACAGACTCTAAATTACTACAGCTTATTTATCAAAATAAGTTCTTTCTTCAACCTCTGTGGATAACAACATGATCCAGAGAAGACGTACATAGAAATTAATGGAGTAGTTGTACTTTGTTACTTCCCCCTAACTGGTAGTACGTGTGTATAATGTAGGGTAACAGTGCCAGCCCCGCCTGATTTATATTCACAATCTATTCAAATCATCGTTTCCAAATGCAGACGTTGCAACAGCATCAGCATAAAGCGCAATCGTCAATTCCATGCTAATGGCAAATGGTGCTGCATTATCGGCGGGTGATTTGTGTCACTAATTAGATGGCAGGAGGCTGGAGATGTGAGATATGGCACGGGCCCCGTGCATCGCCTCATCTGGCAGGTAAACTGGGAAAAAAAGCTCTAATGGGCCCCGGATGACAAGAATAGCCGAGAGCTTGCGAGGCGGTGAGTGGCTATTACTCGTAAGTAACAGGCTAATGTTGCGAGGGAAGCATTATTTTTTTAGCGCGGGGAATAAATGTAAGAAGTATCGATTGTCTTGCTTCAATGAAGACGGAAATCGTGCAAGGGTTTAAGGAACACTTGAATATTCTTCCTGAAGCCTGAGACGTCAACAAGCTTTGGTTGTATAACCTTTCAAATAAAAATGGCTTTGTGCATCCATGTTAAACAATTAAACAGAAATGGCAAGTAACAAGGCACGTGTATTGTTTCGAACAAGAGTTTTTGTTTCAAATCAAGGTTAAGGTTGCGAGACAAGGTTAGGTTTTCAAATTAGGCTTGTGCTGTCCTAACTAAACTTTGTTACATGAACTGATGAAGCCCGCTCAGATGAGAGGAGAAACAGCCTTTAAGACAACCACAAGAGTCCATTCAATGCCTTGACAATTTTCAAATGAGGGTTTCAACTCAAGACAGGGTTAGGGTTTCAAATTGGAGCTTCAAGCCAGGGTAGTATTTCAATCTATTATCATTGTTTCCAAACACGGTTAGAGTTTCGAATTATGGTGTCCAGACAGTTTAAACAGTTTTAATGTATAGTTTTAAGCAGGGTTAGGTCTTAAAAAAAAAGGTATGGGTTTTAGGCATTGGTTAGGGTTTCAAGCAATGAGTAGGATTTCAAGAACAGGCTAGGATTTCCCACAAGAGTTACATTAGGTTTTCAAAGTACGGTTTCAAGTTAGGGTTTCAAGACTGGGTTATGGTTTTGAAAAAGGGCTTTAGTCTGGGGTCAAGTTTTAGATTAAATATTAGTGTACCAGTGTTAACATATAGTGAAGTTTGAATTGTTAAGTTTCAAGCCACAGTTAGGGTTAGGTATTCTAATTTGGGTTTTGAGTCTGGGTTAGGGTTTTACTTGTCAAGACAGTGTTGGAGGTTCAAATTAGGGGTTTAGAATGGGTGTACGTTTCATATTTTGGTTTAAATGCAGAATTGCAATTTCTAGCACAGAGTTGGGTTTTCAGGTTAGAAAATAGAATTTAAAGTCAGGTTGGCAAGCAAAAACCTTGCCTGGGAGTAGTTTCAAGCTAGGGTTAGGGTTTCAATTTGGGTTTACAGGAAAAGTTAGAGTTTCAAATTCTGCTTTCAGATGATGAGCATGTAGCCAGACGTAATGCGCTTCTTGTTTTGACATCTTTCATTTGCCTTCCAAATTGGGATTTGAAGTGAGCACATGAACATGTCGCACTTGGTGCAGTCGGGTTTCCAATCCTGAAAATGTTCAAATGTGCTTCGACGTACTGCGCCGGCGCTGACGACACGGCGAGGCGTCGTGTCGGCCACGGAATCCAGAAGTTTTCAATCAAGCGTGGCGTTATTGGCAGCTGCCCATGTCGCTAATCTTCCCACATGACGCGGCGACTAATCGAGTCTACCCTTGCGAGCCGCAAATGTGTTTAGTGAAGGACAGATAAGACCTGTCAAATATGAAATCTATTTTTCTCGCCACCTCACCTCGCCGGTAATGTCCCGACTGATGTAATAGCCCGGGCTGATGTCGAGGCGTGAATGTTGGGGGTGAGGCGCGGCGAGAGGGGGCAAGCAGTTAATGGAACATTCCAATCTCATTGCTGGCCCCTGGTTGATTTTTTTTTTTTTTTTTTTTTTTTTTTTTTTTGGAGGGGAGGGGGGGTGTCTATCTGCATGTGGTCACACATGGTTGATCAGATTGCGTTGTACTGTATCTGTGGCTGCTGCCTGTTATTTTGTTATTTCACTTCACAACTAACTGGATCCAGTTAACATGTTTTAAAGTAGATGTATAGTCTACATCTACTTAAAAATGTATCTGGATCCAAATGATTTTATTTCGTGCAATCACTTGACGAAATAAAATGTAGTCAATTCAACAATTTTTTTTTTCAGTGCATTTCAAACAGAGACCGCAGTTTCAAATTATGTTTTAAAGTCAGGTTTGAGATTTCAAATGAGCATCTTAAGGCATGGCTAGGTTTCCAAAACAGGGGTTCAATTCAGGGTTAGGGCTTCAAATGGAGGCTTTAGATTGAGATTTCAAAAGTTAGTGTTAGTGTTTGAAAACAGGATTAGGATTTCAAAAAAATGGCGTGTGTCGAAAATAATGTGTGATAGCGAAATGACTGTCAGTCTGCCTATTGGCGTCAACTTCCTTCGCTAAAATGAACAGTTTGTCAGGAGCTTACTGCAGCAGCAAACAGATATCATCTGCAGGCGACAGTTTCATCATTGAAAACAACAAAACCCAAAACACAAGCATTTGGCTCGCCCATCCAACGCCGGCCCGCCTTTCAAAGCCCAATCAAGGCGCACAAAGGCAACGGCGACCCCAAACAGACGGCGTCGGGCAAAAACATTGTTTTTACCGAAACGCACAGCGTTCTCGTCCCGATCCAGCCAAGCGTCGTTGTAATTAAGAAGTTATGCGGGACAGATGGGAGCTCGCGCTGTCGGATTACCTGCGAGTTTGCACAAGTGAGGGGGAGCGATCAAAATGGGCGCGCGGGCGAAACGCCGCCTGTGTGGCTTTGCTTTCATTTTGTGAAGCTTTGTTTTCAAGCTTCGACCGGAAAACAACTTGATGTGAGCAAATGCCTTCTTTTGCATCGTTGTTGTCGGGTGTTTTTCTGTTGTTTTTTTTTTTTGTTGAGAAGAAAATGGGGGCGAGGGGTATATTACATGAACACAAGCAACATTAAGAGAATTTGTCACATTGTATAGATGTTTGCCACTTCCTCAGGCTGGTGAGAAGGGTGTTGGCAAACTTTCATTCCACTATCCTAATGTCTTATATTACAAATTCTATATCGGCATTTTATTCAAATAAGTCAAGTCATTTTTTTTTCCAGAAAAGATGAAAAACTGATCCAAATACTGATTGTTGTATATATTCATGATTTCATTTTAGGGGACAAATTGAATGATCTGTTTAACTAAGGATGTAGCTGATTTTATCTGACGTGCCCAGCATGTATGGCAAAATACGCCATTATTTTTAGAGTGCGATATGGATTTTTTGAGGCCGATGCTAATTCCGATATTCCGATGACCAATTGATTGCCCGTTTCATTTGAAAAATACATAATGAATCAAATAACTTTGGCTTTAATTGATTGAGTTATCATTACTGATTGATCGGCCAATTAATTTGATAAATACATAATGAATAAAATAACTTTGTTTTAGGTCCCATAATGCTAAAGATATGTATTTATTTTTTTAAAGTATTGTACAATAATTTGACCTTGTTTAACTTTGCAACACAGAAAAACAAACAAAAATCGTCCAAATGTTATGTTTGCTTTACCACATGTTGTAATGTGGTAATGTGTTGAAAATATATATATATATATATATATATATATATATATATATATATATATATATATATATATATATATATATATATATGCCAGTTTTTTGTTTCGTTTTCGGTTTTATAAAGGGCTAATTAAAACGATTGGGTCCTGCGTGGATTTGTCCTGAAATGAAATGTGTCTTCTTACCGGCCTGCTTTCTTGCTCCTCTTGAATGCAAAATGTATCTCTGTTTTGATTTCTCTTTGGTCTTTTAATCACCTTTCATATTTCAGAATTTAAAAAAAAATGGATAAGGCTAAAGATTCCAATCACTGGGAAGCAATGACTTGTTTTCTTTTTGTCATCATTGCTCACAGCTTCTACGTGTTTACGTCCTTTGGCGGTGTGTTCAATTTCATGTAAATGTCTTTGACTGTGTTGTCATGAAGGTGGCTTTACTTTCCATTTGCAAGGAGGCGCCTTTTATAGCACACGATGACTACAAGACGTGTAAACTGGCACTAATCAACATAATCCCCGGTGAAGCGCATCATCTTAATAAATGTTTGCTACGTTTCCCCTTTTTAACCTTCACAATTGCCGACGCGCCATCCACGCGTGGCCGTGGCGGAAGCCGCCACAGCTGACAGCTCATCCGTCTCCCCCTGCTGACTTGAGTGCTTTATCGAACTGCAGTCAGCAAGCGTTTGGGATCTCCAAAAGTCTGGCAAGCGTGCGCGCCAAGCGCAGCGCGAGAGGCGTCGACGGACGCCTTCCCAGGATTCCGCTCGGCGTCTCGCTCGTCTTGTTGTCATTGTTTCTTTTTTTGCTCCCCATCCGTCAGCATGACAGCATCCTGGTAAATTTCCGCTTCCCACGTTCGATTTGGCCTGCCGGCCATGAGTCCCGTTTATGAATCATCTCCAAGAGTCCAGCCCCCAGCTTGGAAGTGAAACGAATCGCAAAAGTCCAAGAATAATCGGACTGTTCCTCGGCAGCCAAGTCGTTGCAACGTTTTCTTGTCCGGGAGTGTCAAGTACGTTCTTGCAGCTCAAGGCCGACGATGGCTTTTCACTGCACTAGCAACCTCAAAGGCAACACTTTCAAATTCTGGTTTAGTACTTTTTGGCCCCGGAGAAGGAAAAGCTTATAAACTTGGCCCCTGGATATAGTCCGCAGTGTCCACTTTGATGCAGCACTCCGTTTTCTGCAGCTTTAAATGTTTCTTGGTGCCCGCAGTCTCCTCTTAAATAAAATGAATCCCCGCAATGTTCTGTTTTATTTCTGCCTGCAGTCTCTTGTCTAATAAAATCTCCCCAGCAGTCATTTTCTTGCTGCCTGTAGTCTCCTCTTGGATATTTGTCTCCTGACGGTTGGGTTTCTTGTTGCCTAGAATAAAATGTGTTTCTATAATGGTCAGTTAATTGCTGCCCGCAGTCTCCTCTACAGTATAATGTGTCTCCCTAATGGTCTTTTTTCTTTTATTGTTGGCCGCAGTCGCTTCTCTAATAAAATATATTGTCCTGCTAGTCATTTTCTTGCTGCCTGTAGTCTCCTCTTGGATAAAATGAGTCTCTGTATGGTTGGTTTTCTTGTTGCCCGCAGTCTCCTCTTGAAAAAAACGTGTCCCTGTGTGGTTGGCGTTTTTGCTGCCCGCAGTCTCCTCTTGGATAATATTTTTCTCCTGACAATTGCTTTTCTTGTTGCTCATAGTGTCTTCTTGAATAAAATGTGTTTCCTTAATAGTCTGTTATTTGCTTCCACAGTTTCCACTAGAATAGAATGTTTCTCCTTCACGTTTTCTTTAATTACTGTCTGCAGTCTAATAAAATATATTTCCCCACCAGTCATTTTTTTAGTTGCCCACAGTCTCCTCTTGGATAATACTGGTCTCCTGACGGTTGGTTTTCTTGCTGCCCACAGTCTCCTCTTGACTAAAATGCGTTTCCTTAATAGTGTGTTAATTGCTACTCGCAGTCTAATCTTGGATAAAATGGTGAACTTACTAGTTTGGCGTGTCACTGCCTTGCAGTTTCCTCTTAAAATGTCCGTTTAACAATCAGTCTTCTTGCTGCCCACAGTCTCCCCTTGGATAAAATAGCTTTCCTCTTTGGTCCATCGTCTTGCTGCCCACAGTTTTCTCTTGAATAAAAATAATTTCCTTACCTATCTGTTTGTTGTTGTTTTTTTGCTGCCAACAGTCTCTCCATGAATAAAACACGTCTCTTTGTCCTGAATTCTTGTTGGACTATTCTTTGATCACATTTCTTTTCACTGCATAGCAATGACTATTCGATGTGATTGGCCCTCAATGAATGTTTGTGGCACCGCCATCATTTGTTTGTGTCGTTTTTCTGAGCAGTTTTTGTCTACTTCTCACAAAACATTTATCATCAAAACATGTTTTTGTACAAAAACATCTTAAGAGAGCAAAAAAGGCATCAGCAAAATCAAACCAATAAGGCATTGTAAGTAAGCAGCAGGCTGTTTATAAATGTTTGGGCTCTCACCATTTTAACATTATTCATTCATGTGAGGTATTTGCATTACTGCAGAGTAATAGCCTTGCTCTCCACTTATTATCTTTAAATGGGAAAACATCAGAGATGTCTGTATTTGTTTTTCCAGAGGTAAAAGGCTGTGATTTAGTTTTTCTTTTTCTTTCCCCTGAACAGAAAAGAAAACTCATAAACTCAGAAGGAAGTGAGCATTTTTCATTTACCCTGTGTCCTCAAAAATGTCCTTTCAGAAAATGTCTCAATAATAGACGGGAAAAAGACAAATAAGAAAATACAAAATGACACCCACACACCATAGGGAGGGAAAGGATCGTAAAAAAAAAAAAAAAAAGTTGTTTAATAAACTGTATCTCATATTGTTTCTGTGCATTTTTCAACCCATCAGCAGTTTGCCAGAAAGCAATATGGACTAACACTTGCTTCTTCTCTCAATGCAAAAAAGCCCTGCACTGATTAACTTTTGTTCCAAGTGTTTTTAGTGTTTAAAGGTTTGACCTTAACAATTATGACAAAAATAAACATATATGTTATAAACATATATGGTTATATATTTTTCATGTTTGGATTAAAACTCTTGTTTAGTTCAAGCAGCTACTGTGCTAATCCAAACACCTTGTCTATGTTTCCTCTTCTTGCGAGAATAAAATTAAAGGTGCTGATGCTATGAGTCCCAAAATACACTGCAATAGAAAGTGTCTCTCCTCTATTGGCAATTCAGTCACTTATTAGCACTCATGTAGCATTTTTTTTTTTTTTTTTTTAGGACTCAGGTTCAGAATGCAAAGATAAGTCTGCTAAAAATAATTATCTTGCCAGCTCCCGGGGCTCAGGTGTACTTGAGTTTGGTGGCCATTGAGGGCCAAAAAGTTTTGGTGCTACAGTATTTTGTTTTGTGAATGCCACTACTTAAATTCAATTTCATTTGACCTTCTAAATCTTATTTTGTGTACTAATTTCAAGGTGTTTCAAGGTTAATCTTCTGATTGCACCCCAAAAATTTCAATTCTTACTTGAATGTTAACAGTCAGGCTAATGTTGCACACATTGATTGCAGGACCTGATGATTTTTTAAATTCCAAACTGCAGCATGTTTGTCCCAATTATTGTCTGCAATCACCAACTGTGCCAGAGATCTGTCAATTAGAGCGTGATTATGTTAATAGACTTCCATTAAATTGTGTCATGTTATTCCGTTTGATAGCAACAGACCTCTGGCCAAGGACGGCGCCAGCACATTCGACGACTTGTCTGTCAAAGCGCATCTGCGTCCTTGCTGGCGAACAAAATTCGCTTCTTCTCCAAAGTGCCCCACTCAATTATTCATCCATTTAAATGTGTTGGCTGTCAAGAAGCTTATGGAAGCTGATGGCAAACATCAGCTGTCACGTCACCGGTCTGACTGATCCCGGGGATGTTTGTGCAAGCGCGCAGCACGTCAACATCCGTCTCCACGGTGGAGGACTTAATAGAGTGCGCGGAGACTTTGTTCAAGGTTTCGGTCCACAGCCCCCCCCCCCCTTGACCTTCTCCGCAGGTGCTTGACTCAAACAAAGGATGAGCGTCATCTGCGGAGTATTCCTCCCCGGGGGCCAATGCACAGAAGCGCATCAGCACCTGATCCAAGGCAGGAAACACCATACAAATTCCATCCTTGACAGGATGATTCCCAGGATGCAACTGGAAGTATCTGGAGGCACCAAAAGAAGGCCAAGGCCAGTCTTATTGGCTTTCCTGCTAAAATAAACATAAACAACCGCAACTAAAAATGCAAGGAGAGATTAGCGCATCCCGAACCACAGACAGTGTTTCTCAATCTCTATTGAGCCAAGGTACATCAGAAAAATGGAATCTCACGGCAAACTACCAAGTAAATGTCACCAAAAGTATAAAGTATATATTCTTACTAACAATGATCTCACAAATTTACTTGGTAAGTTGACTGGTTAGGAGTCACCCGGTCAAGGATATCTGCTTTGGATGAGAGGAGTCAACATTTATCACAGGTGCTTCATGAAGCTTCAATTGTCCATCACAAATGTTCACCACTATGATTTGAACAGGCTATTCATTTGTCAACTTTACATTTTCAATCTTCAAATGAATCATCAATTTGTGACCCCATTGTCTGCCCACATTAGATGTTATAGGCCAGAGGCCACCAACACAGTGCCGGCAATGACCACATTAGTAGCCCGCGAGGCTGTTCTAAAAATAGTTCACCGGTGACCTGGTATAGGCAAAAACATTATCCAATTTTGTGCATGGATTCTTGATGCTTTTTGAAAGTGTCCCGTTATGGTAAACCTGTCTGCCCAATTTTACGTCAAATGACAGAAGTGGTGAAGGGGCCAATTTGTTTCTAATTGACAGTGATGTGCCACTGAGTCAATTGCAGGGGGGTCATGTTGAGGACACCTTAAAATATGTACATTTTCACCAGGATACACACCCTGGCCAAAAAAATGTGAGTTTTTGTGCTTATTGAGGCCCCCAATAAGGTGATTAATTTGTCGAAAGAATAAAAACAAACACAGCGATTCCAAGTGGACCTTCGCAGCGCTTGGTGCTCGGGCCTTAATTAGGGCCGTTTCAAAGCTAGCCAGTGCATGATATCTCCTAACCCATAACTCTTATTCCCAGGTGGGAGTGTGTGTAATTTCGCTATTTACTCCAAAATTATATTGGTGTTGCAGTCAATATTTCCTGAGCAGGAAGTCAAAACATTTTCTCGCTCTAATGAGTTGGAAGGGTGGGCTTTCAGTCCATTTGGGTAAGTGGCGGATTTAGTATGACGCACGAGGCGGAGAAGGAGTTTATTGAATGGTTAGTAGGGATGTTTCACAATGCGCCTCATTAAAACATCAAATGTTTGTAAATGGTGCATGTTCCATTTGAATGTACACAAGTTTCAGTTTTAATGGTTCTCTAAAATATGTCACTCGTACACTAGTACGATATTCATTTTGAGTCACTATCTTATGACTGTTTCGTCCGTCATCGTTTTTCACTGGTTTCAAATGTTTTTGCATTTGGTAGAGTTGGTGGCATCCCACTTGGAGCCGTAAATGAATTCAAACAAAATACACAAGGTGTTCCAAAAGTAACTATATACTTCCTTTTTTGGCTTTAATTTCAGGCATTATTCAAACGGCCTTGAGGCCAACAGCATTTGACAGCTCGGGTTTGGCAGTTTTTATATGCATAGCATTGTCTTGCCCATGACCCGCCCATTGACACTGAAGCAAAGTTGCAAACTAAAGTCTCTCCAGGGGACTGAATTGGAACTCGACATTAACAAAAAGTTCACTTCAGTGGACGGTGCTGAGCGTGTTCAAATTTGCCTTGACTCGCATCAGGTTGTTCTGAACTGCAAAGCAAATGCTCATTGCCTCACATCGGTCCTAATGGTACAAATAAAATGGTGACTTTTGGAGAAGAATCTGTGGCTGTGTTAAATATGTGACTTGTTTGTTTTTGTCATAACTTGTTTCACAATGTGATTATAATTGCAATATCATGGTGAGTGAGCGCATTCATGAATGTCGGAACAAAAGCTCTCGAGGGTTTCCTTGTGGATTAGAAGCTGTTAGTTTTAATTTATACCAGTGTTGAAGATACATTCGCTTGATATCTGCTTTTTCACACTAAGGGATGTTTTCAGCTTTATTTACCAATGTGAGAGTGCGAAAATATTAGGAACGGCTCTAAGTATGATGCAGTGAGGTACTGTGCCTGGCTAAATTACCATTGTTGTATTAAAAATGTGTTATAAGTCATCATGGGAAACCTCACAAATGTGTTTTTGCTTGTTCTTGGTTTTTTTTAAATTGATTTCTTGATTTGTGATATTTTGACACTTGAACAGTTTCCATTATTTCCGAAGGACGCCGTTTTCGTGGGAATCCTTTGGCACCATGCTCTGCTAACACTGGCGTAGGCAAAACAACTTTGCAACTTAGCATCACCCATCTGACTAGTTAAGAAATGCTAATGGCATATTAACCCAGGAGGGCTCTGCGGTCTGAAGACTCAGGTCAATTAGTGGAGCCCAGACTTCGAAGCAAACATGGTGAAGCCACATTTAGCTGCTATGCTGAATGCAAATGGAATGAGCTGCCAACAGAAGTGAAAACAACCCCCAGTGTAAATGCTTTAAAACCGGTTCAAATATATGCTCTCTTGTCACAACTGTAATTATTGTCATTCAAAGCATTTTTTAAATCATTTTCTCCAAAATTATGTGCTTGCAGTATAAGTTCTGTGAGTAATTTAGTAAGCTACTTCTATTTCTTTACTTAGCTTTTAAATGTCTACATTTTTTGTTTGTAAATGCTTTTAAATGATGTACTTTTAAGTATGTGAAGCACATTGAATTACCTTGTGTATGAATTGCGCTCTACTGTATAAATAAAGCAGCCTTGCCTTGTATTCTGTTGACAATTGAGGCTCATTTGGCTCAATTCCATAGTAGGAGTTCGCTAAAGTATGAAACCTGGAATTCGCCCAAAATGGCTGCTTCGAATCGAAATGGCTGACTTCCAGTTCAATTCCGAGTATGTGTCCTTCACACTTATTTGAGTGTCCAGTTAAGGTGGGAGCAACCACTCCATTTTGTGGAGATTGCCGGAATTGGTGGGTGTGTGACTGAGTAAGTTTTGGGGTGGGTCATTCTCTAGACCCCAAAAATACATGTTCCTTTTCACCATTACACACTACCTTGTAAACATTGGTCAATTTTCCTTAAAGTTAAGGCCCCCAAAATGACAATGAGTTTGCTAGCTCTATAATAATAACACAGTGATTCCAAAAAAACTCTCAGTGTGGCGGGTAAAAACATTTAGACAAGGAAATGACTGTATTGGTTTAATTAGTCCTTCTTAACACTATCGAGCTGCGTGGCGTGACCATTGTGGAGCGAACAAGGCGATAAAAGCATCAGGTCCGCAGAGACACAGTCGGGTCAATTCCTTCGACAGAGGCCTGATGGCGGTGGCGTGATTAACGCTTAGCGAGGCCCTCGTTTGCTCGTCAGAGAGTCTGTAAATATTTACAGATCGTACCTCTTCTCCGCAGGGGAGCGATTGTTCTCTCTGGCGGCCCTGGGGGGCAGCGACTGTCACGGAAAATTAAGCTGTCCGCCGGCAAGTTAGTTGAAGCCGGCATTCGAGCTCCGCAGTCCCGCCCGTCGTGCTCACGTGTGCCGCACCCCCGTCGCATTTCCATCCAGTGCAGCCCATGCATTTAAATGGGATGTTTAACTGAGCTGCAGCGGCCCCTTGGCGCCCATGTTGGTCACTTGTACTTGGGCAGGAAGTGGACCTCACATTGTTTTAGCCCCCCGCTTTCTCTTATTTGTACACTGCCCCAAACATGATATGGGAAACTAAAAATGTAATTGCAGCACCATTACAAAACAAAAATGTGGGCACAAAATGCCAATTTTTGCCAACAAAATAATCAATTGCCATGCGGTGTACTAATCCGTGCCTACAACGTAAGAATAATCACTCTTGGTCTGTCTTTGTTTTACTCTCTGTCACTCTTCCAAAACTGGTGTGCCGGGACCTACGGGGCTGAGTTTTGGCTTGGGAGTCTGTAATATTTAATTAGCAAAAAAGTGTCATATTATGCTGTAAAATGTGCCAACCTGCATATGGGAGATGGTGCGCCAATAAAAAAAATAAATAAAAATTCTTCTCTCTACCTTCACTTTTGGTTGATTAAAATCTCTGATATAATTTTGATGCATCATTATATATTTTACACATTCCTATATGGATATCCTTTTTTTATTTTATTTTTTTACAAAAGTCTCATTTCTGTTTGGATTTGTGTTTTGAGAATATACTTCATTTTTTAGAGAATAAACGTGTTTTTGTTTCCAGAAAAAAAAAAAAGACAAAATAGACGCACTAGAGTACAGAGCTACAGCAGTTTCATGGCCACAAATTAGTATTTCGTATGTAAAGTATATCTATTCTGTGCGACCCCCTCCGCATCCCCCGATGCCATGTCTATGGCTTTGTATATTTGTGCCTCCTTATCATCTGTGTACATCTCTTGACACTGGACCTGCTACTTTCCTTTTCATCAATATTCGGGCCACGCGAGCACTGCTCCAATTTGAATAAAAACAGCAGGAACGAAGGCAGATAAGAGCCTCTGTTATGACAAGAGACAAAGGATCACACATTTGCGGCTGTGTGTCCTGTACCAACCTGGTGCTCTTCATTTCCTGGTGCTCTTCATTTGTCGGACACAAAAAAAAAGCTAGGAAGACGGCAAGTGGTGCGGAATGCAGTTTACACCTGACAGGCACAGTGAAGCCTTGACTGAGCAGCAAAATTACTTTTCACTAACACCCAACATTGATGGCTGATTGAACCGAGTTTGACGAACACCTGGGATCCGGCTTCAGAAGGCTTGCGGATGTCTGCCGGTTCCTTCAGCAATTAAGAGAAACTAATCATAGCCATATACTGCCATTTGGATAAAAAAGTTTATCTCAATTTTTGGTGGGAGTTGAGACTAAGTACCAGGCTGTAATTTACATGAAAATGAGAAAATGTGGGCGGCACGGTCGTCGACTGGTTAGCACATCCGCCTCACAGTTCAGAGGTCGTGGGTTCGATCCCGGCTCCGGCCTCCCTGCGTGGAGTTTGTATGTTCCCCCCGTGCCTGCGTGGGTTCTCACCGGGTACTCCGGTTTCCTCCCACATTCCAAAAACATGCTTGGTAGGTCGATTGGACACTCTAAATTGCCCCTAGGTATGATTGTGAGTGCGAGTGATTGTTTGTCTCTGTGTGCCCTGTGATTGGCTGGCAAATATATATAAACATATATTACATTCCATTATGAAATTTAAAGTAAAATCAATTGTGAAAATACGAAATAAATTGAGGGATTCTTAATTACTGTGGGCTATTTTTTTATATTTTATATTTTTATTTGAAATATGAAAAAGTGTCATTTTAATACCATTCATCCATTTAATGTATGACACACAATCATAGATAAAGTATGTTCAATTCCAGTATTAGATACAGATATCAATGTAAAATGTATCTGGAATGGGTTCCAGCTGCCTCGTGACCATAATGACGATAAGTCGTGTATATAAGAAAAGGGATGAATGGATGGGTAATGTGAAGTAACGTAATGTTGAATTAATAAAATACAGTTGATCAGCAAATGTGTTAGGCAATGTTTCAGTGAATGCAGCTAAATGAAGCATATTACAAAAATGATGTTATTATGTTTCTATGGTGGTAAATACGCAGGAATGTAGTAGCACTTATACCTCATCAGTAACTTTGAATAACTATTGATGTCCATAACAGTCTACATGTGCTGTTTCACTGAAAATAACAACAACTGAAAAAAAAACCATTTGGTGGCGATGGTAAAACAAGAGCTCACTGAAATGGAAAGAGTCCGCATTAAAGCATGGTCCCGTTTATTGGCACGCTATGCAATAACGTACCTTAGCTGGTCCAAGCACATCTCCTGCCACTTGTGCCATGTGAGTTGCACTTTAAAAATGCATCGAAAATTGTACAGGTTCCACCCATCTTTAGGCTGCACACTCAAACATTGTGCTCATTTTCTTCCACTGAAGACTCAAAGGCCACAGACTCCGCTTGTCTCCCTTGAAGGGAAACCAGAAGACCAAAGAGTCCTCGTTTCCTGTTGGTTTTTTTTTGTTTTGTTTTTTTAAATTTTGGGCACGAAGATAATTACGAGAGGTTACTCTTAATTACCACGCATCCACTTCAAGTCCACTTCTCCTTGGCAGAAGCCGCACTCACTCACGGCTCAGCTTGTGCTGCGGGGCTTTTTTATGGTTTCATTTATCAGCGCGCATTCCTTTACTGTTGCGTTACGGCTCTTTTCCGGCGCACTCATTTAATTACGGCCATGTTGCTGAGAGCTATACGGCTCACCTGGCTTCCCTAATCTGATGGCAACTCAAGGCGCATCCATCTCAGTGTGTCAGCCGCAGTAATGGCCACACTTCCTCTTGTCTCTGGGGGTCCGCCATGACGCAGGGGTGGCCATTCAGCCTCCTTTCATCCCGCCGTTACTCTTGTCGTCCATCACAGGATACCCGGGCAGATGAGCTATCTTAATAGTGGGCCTACGAATGCTGAGCTGCATCATGTCCTTCGGTTAAAGAGACCCGCTGATTTGGAGCTTGCTGCATTTTCCCAAAGGAATTTGTCACCACTAGTGGACGTTTTAATTGGACCATTAACTTTTCGAAAGACTCTTTGGGATATCTTGATGAGCTTCTCTCTCTCCCCCCCCTTGATACAAAGTCAGTTTTTGTAAGACTTGTATAAAGTCCCTGTGGATCAATAAAAGTGATGGGCAAAGGTCAATGGAGAGGACTGTTAAAATTGGACTGTATTAAGGGAGTACTCAACCTGAAGTGAACCTTGAGTGCAATGGCCACATTGCCCGCAACACATACTGGAATTTTGGATTTGGATCAACATTATAAAATTAGCAGTTAAGCGAGGTTGAAGTTTTCAACACTTTCTAGCATGTTGATAGCATTCATGCTATCTAAGTAGGTTTTACGATTAATTAGGGTTAGGGTTATTGAGTGCGTTAAAAAATTGTTGACGATTACCTATAAAATAAAGGATCTGGTTAGCTAGGGCTTGGAGGTTCCGGTTGCTGTTATGGTTATTGATTGAAACACTGACGTGGAAGCTTAATGATAGCTAGCAAGTGAGCATTTGAAATTGGTGCTCATGTTGACCATTATCGATCTCAGGGGTGGCAAAGAGTAGAATTGAGAGATTCAGGTCCAGAAAGTAAAACCCCTCCACGGTTTGTCTTGAGCCACAGGTGCTTCAAATCAACTGAGCTCGTTTACCTGCTGCTTGAGTAGAAGCACCTGTGGCTAAAGCCAAACTGTGGCAGGCAGGGTTTTTTTCTTTCTGGACCTGAATTTTCCCATCTCAGATAGAGTTAGGGGCTTAGTCAAGGGTACAAGTTTATGGGTTTGGATTATTGCATCCAATGCGGGAGCTAAAATATCATTTATGTTAGCAAATACTGTTTTCCATCTGGATAAATTGTCTAATTATTTATAACAGATAGACAAATCAATACGTCAGTTAGCATAAACAAAAAATAACAATTTTGACCTGCTGAATCGCTTTCATATTTCATTCCAACGAGCGATGTAATCTTTCCTTTTTGCAGACTGGAGCTTCTTTGCAGGGAGCACCGCTCATTTTTGAACAAGTAATGACATCTTAAAAGAGTGGATGCCTTTTCTCCTTAATGCTATTAAGATGAAAGCCACATTGAGGTGTCCAGGCATACGCTAGAAAAACAGGAGCAAAAGCACGCAGAAGGCGCCCTCCCGTAGGGATAAAAACAGCGCGGCGCTGCGGGCGATGAAGATAAAGAAGGGGTACGGCGGCGGAGAGTGGCAATTCTGGCAACTTTATTGCGAATAACTAGGCAGATGGATGAGGTGAGAATGGAAATAGAAACACACAATTGAGGGAAGATATTTTTTTTGGGGGGGTGCTTCCGCCTCCTCCGAGCGCGGAGTAATCAGCGAGGCAGACAGCCGAGTGCCATCTCACACTGGCTTCCACAACTGGGCCCATCCCGAGATTACATTATCTCGCCCCAAATTGCAAGTGAAGCCTCTCAATCCAACAGCCAATGAATCAAGATTGCCGTGCGAGTGTCGAGTGTGTGCGTGAAAAAAGTGCGGCTGGGAAAATGTCAGCAGTAAATTATTAAGGGCATTCAGCAAACCATTTTCTTCAAACAAATGTGAGCTTCTTTTCAAACCGTTCACTATGTTCAGGTGAAAAAATATCACACCCGCTTAACAACTGTCTTAACATTGGCATTCCCCAACATTTATTGAGCCATTGGAAAGATTTCACGGCACACAACCAAACGAAAATGTCACAAAAAGTTCATACACTGAGTTGATGATTTCGGCTCACTTCATTTGCTCGACGAAAATTCTTAGGCCTTTTTGTTCAAGACTAAAACTTTGATTCTGTTGGAAGAATTGCAGCAGTTTAATACACAGGTCAATTGTAACTTTGTAGATGAACAACAATACATTATTTGGAGTAAATTAATCATACCTAACAGAGCTGGGCACTTGAGCCTTTTTTGCCCGACCCTTTGGCCTGGGTACCCTTCCGGCCGCGACCCCCTGGCCATATTTCTAAACATTGTCGACCCAGGCACCCCCGCAAAAAAAAAAAAAACTGCATCATGATGCCCCTGCGGGAGAGACGCTAACGGAAGAGGTTTATTTAAGACAATGAGCTGGCTAATTTACTATTGAAACGCCCCCAAAAAAACATCATATTGGAAGTGTCTGCATTACAGCACTCCACGAAGCTAGATGGTGTCCTCTTGTTTTTATGGCACAATCTAACAAATGCGCAGTATTTTCAGTTCTAAATATGAATTCACAGATGGTTGAGCGAGTAAATCAGACTTTCCCGCCTGGACGTGTCAGCAGCCCCACAGACGTGAAAAACAAATTGCTGTTAATGACCTTGAAATTGGTGTCCGGCATTAAGTCAATGGTGTGAAAGGTTGGCGTTGACCCTGTCCTAATGTGCCGCTGACCACCCGTAAGTCACCTTGATTGCATTTTAATGCGGCGTGCAAAAACACAAGAGCTAATGGCCTGGCGTTGGCTGGGCTGGCTGACAGAGACGTATGGCTCCCACTTTGGAGACGAGTCAATCAACGCCAAGGCCGCTGCCAAGCACGTATGGTCGGCGTGGCGGAGGGGTCGCGGCGGTCCGCTAATACGCCTCAAAAGACGCTCCGCCTCGCCCTCAAAGGAAGGTAATTACTCTGCTGATATTCAAAGCCAAGATTACAACTGCGTGATATGATCTCTGCTTCCCTGATGCGCAAAATGAGCATAATGGATCTAGGGAGACCTGATAGTGTTGTTGATCAATACCAATGACTCACTCATTACGCTGGCAGCTTCTCGGGCTGCCACCTTTCAAACTTCATTTTCCAGCTCATTTTCTTTAATGAAGAAAAATCTACCTTTCAACATTTCGTCTCACGGAAGACAGATGAGTCATGTTGCTGATATACACCGATAGCACCTACTGCTGAAATGAAGTTTTAGCTCGCTTAAGGCAAATCTAAAAAAAAAAAAAAAAAAAAAAAAAAAATCACTTTGCTGTTTCCTTCGCAGCAGAGGGCTTCGCTGCCCCGGACAACAGCGGAAGGACAGGGAGAACTGGCAAAAACACAGAGGGACACCTGAAACAGAAAATACAGTGACTCAGATGCAGGGGCGGAGCCAAAACGTGCGGCTAATGAGTGGGCCTGGAAAAATCAGGGTGGGCCTGAATATTTCTCATACTGAGCACAATCCTCCTATCTCGACACAAAATATATTCAAATAAAATGATCAACTGAATACTATTAAGTTCAGATAGATAAGGCTACTTAGTAAAAATGCACCAATCAGAGCAAAGCAAGATCAGGAAGCAGCAGGCAGCAAAGGCAAAGTCAGCCAGACACTCAACACTCTAAAATATAACACTCTGATCATGCTAAAACAGACTGTAAAGATTAGTTCAACACCATAAACAACTGCGCTGTAATAAACATCAAATGAAAAGATTTTACAAGCTATTTTGCCATCCGGATTTCATGAGGCACAACCACAATTTTGCAAAGGTCTTGTGGAACACATTGAAACATAAAAACATCAAATAGCACAAAAGGGACAAGGAGAGGTGGCAGGAGGACCAAGTCAGACAAACATGTCTCAGAAAGACGCACATTTTTTCGCATTATAAGATATTTTTCATGCACATTAATGTTATACTGAAATATCTGCTCTATATTGAATACAACATGAGTATAAAAAATAACGAAATTTCTTTTTTTCTTTTTTTTTTACACTACAGCACTTTCCCCAATTGCAAATTTGTTGCACAGTTATGCCCATATTTGGAAGTGGTTGCTTAGCGGCCTACCAGGAAGTAGCCTGGAGGCTTTCCCGACGACCGTATGGCATTTCTTTTGAATCGCAAAGCTCAGGACATCGGGACAACCCATTTACTTCTACTTCCTCCATTTTCTCTCCAAGCTCGGTAAAATGTTTTGCTGCTGGTGCACTCAAATCACACTCTACCAATCTCTCTCTTGACTTCACAGCGAAGCTGCTCCAGAATTGATAATTTTTCAATTTGAGGAGCGGCGCAAGGGCCCGCCTTGTGTGTCGCACGGCGACGCAACACGGCGTTCGATGGCACTCTCCTACGTGGAGAGTGAAAAGGCCTTAACGCAAAAATAATTAAGTTGTCAGGATGCATTACAATGCAGGAAAAAGACAAACTGATACTCCGACAAAAGCAACCCGATAATAGTCACAGTCAACATTCTGTACCTCCGATGCAATTTAGTAGCATTTTTATATCACTTTACAAAATCACTTTGCTCCTTTCAACCTGTAAAGTTTTTGCTTTTTGAGCATGCAGAGTTGATTTTCTTTCTTTTTTTTCTTCACCACAAGAGAGTAGTTCACAGGAACGAATCGGTTCAGTGCACTGCCAGACAAGTCATCAGCCACATACTGTACGGCAGGCATGCACATCAGTGCGATTGAGAACTGACTGGCGGCTTAATGCTGCAAAGCTCCACCGAGGCCAGCCATCGGCCGTCTCTTAACATCAGTCAGAGCTGCGGGCGTGGCTTCCCAGCGAGTGAGCCGCACTGGCAGCGGAGCATCGATTTCACATGTGTGTGTGGGGGGGGGGGGGGTGTTGTCTTTGCAGCTGGCTCCCAGCAGTGCAATTTTGGAAGTGCGCAAAATGTAGCGGCCACATAATTATGATTATAGGCGCAGCTCTAATCAGTAATAAAGAGGGCGCCCATCCTCTTCGAAGCCTCTGTAATTTTGACAACGGTCAGTAACTGTCAATAGTTGGTCTGGAATTGTGCTGACTGCAAATGTCAACGCTCGGAAAGTACAAGTGATTTCCTCCGCAGGAGTCATTAGGGGTGCTGGAATTCAAATGAATGGGTTAAAGTTGCCGCTCCTGCTTCGGTACGAGTCAAACGGGCCATTTTAAATACAGTGGAACAGTGACTTAGCGTTTGATTTTTTTTCTGTCACCAGGCTCGCTAATTTACTTGTATCGTAATGCCATGAATCCATTCCAGCCTGTCACAAAGCATTATTTTGATGTGTTTTTAACACATTAAAATAGCATTGTACACAGAATGCCCGCATATTCACAGTTTGACATTTACATTTGCCATCTCGCTCGCCTATTCACTCAGGCCAAAGCCATGTTTCATGTAAAAATATTGCTTTGGCGCCATCTGGTTGTATCTTGGGTCAAGCAACTGTTAAATTGAGGGAAGGAGCTTTATTTCGTCAGGCCACGCCCTTGTCTAATCGAAAAACATACTCCGCCACCATCTTGTGGCATCTATAAGTAATTACAAATCTCTTTGGGTGACGGTCATTTGTTTGCAGCTCGGTCCATAGCACCCCAAAAATAGCGTGAGTTCATTGTATACAATTGTATAAAAAGAGCTAAAAGAGCAAAGGAGAGCATAGAGCAATAAAATAGTTGTAGAAAGCGGAATGACTATTTGTACTGTAGTATTCATGTGCTGGTTGCGTGCCTTAAAGAGGTGCGGCCGAGTGGATTCAGTCAGTTAATCGAAACAAATGAACATTCCAATGGCCTCCTTCGACGATCCGGTCTATTTTTCGGCCTGTCATCCACTGCTTCCAAATATTTCATATGTAACGTACTTCATACTGACGAAAGACTCGAAATGTTTGTGCACGGAAATGTCAACATTTCACTGACGGCCTTCATTCACCTGTAACTGTTTACTCCCAAGAATCAAATCGCTCAACTTGCTACCGCACTATTGTCTCATAAAAAGCCTTTGGAGACTGTGTAAGGATTCGGGTTATTTATATACTGTATATTGTAATTGCTGTGTTTCAAAGCAAGAACTGCTTGGAACTGCGAAGGCATGCAATTCATACGGCATGTCATTGAGTAGTGATTACCGAGTCGCTGTGGCCGCCTGTGACGTCAGCTCATTGGCACGCAGAGCAGTTGTGGTAATGCTCGGGGGGGTGATGCCACTGACGATGTCCTGGCATTTCTAACGGGAACTTTTACAAATCCTTGCCGGCTTAAATGTTCTGACTTCCGTTCCAGTAGTGCGTCATGTGGTAATGCTATCTCCTATTCTCGCCATTCACTTAGCTTGCTTGGCTTTTCAGGAAAAGCTCGAGTGCCCAATCGGCAGCCTGCTGAAGATCCACACGGCGGTAATCCCCTTACGGTAATGGTGCGCTGTCTGTATTCCAGGTGCGTCATTAGCTATCAGATAACGTTTTTTAGAGTGCTGCCAGAGTGTGGATGTTCGAAGCATCGTCAAGGTTTTTATGCACTCGCTCTTCTCACTGCTTCCACGGATGGTATTGAATTACGTGCGCTGGGCTATCTTTTTGCAGTGCACTCCCGCGGGCGTATAGATATATTATGGAAAACTCACTTTTTAGTTGCGTATATGCACATATTTGAGTCTCTGGAGTGCCTGTCCAAACCGTCAAGTGTTAAATTAAACAGTATGGTGAAAAGAAAAGCCAGACATTCAGAGCCAAGGCCACTCTAATGTCACAGTCGAGTTCATTTTTTAATTAATACCACCCATGTATTTACCGCCCATGACTAGTTTTCTTATCCGGCATGTGGTGTCCGAGCTAGCTGGAAACAGCATCATGGTCAAGCAAAACGTTGCGCAAAGCTATACTGTTGTTGGGTTCACTTAACTGTGTTTTCATGTAATTTCTTGTATGTTTTATTAAAGGACACGGGGCACGATTTTTCACAAATTTTGATATGTTGTATTGAACAATAAAATATCCGGGTCGCAATGAACGGTTTCTCGAATTTGATTTAGCATTACGTTTTGAAAATCTTGAAGGAGGCGGATATGACGTCATCGAGCCACATCTCTGACTTGCTGGCCGTCACGTGTGCTCGTCGATGACCGGCTCACGAAAATATAGAGTTTTCTGTATCTTTTTTGAGGCCTTTTCATTACCTGTTTACCAAAGTAATCATTGGAATCTCAATATTCGTACATGTACTCCTTCTTTAAAAAAAAAAAACTTTTTTGTTGTTCCTTACACTTTAAAAACCTTGAAGTTAACTGTTGTTTTTCGCTAATAATAGAACACACGAACACAAAATACACAAGACAAGTGGTTCTACAACTCTTTAAAAACCACCTTAAAAGAAATACTTGGCTCTCCACGTACCACTATAATGGCCAAAATTAAAATACAGTAATATAGTAGGCCTAAAAGTTTAGCAGAAAAGATGAGAAGAGATTTTATTCCTAAAAAGTATGTTTCTCATTGTTAGCCGCAACACGTTGCCTTTTTCTGTGGTGGACGACCGAATCGGCTGTGACTGTACATTTGCTCATAAAGTGCATGTAGGGATGTGGAAAACTTCAACATTCAGTCACGGAAAGCCTTCAAGATTTATATGCTTTGTAAAGTCGATATTTTTTCCCTCAATAAATTTGATCCTCGTTGAGTAGTGTGGTGTTCAACTATTCCGATGCCATTCTGAGCGCGTGACACATGACGTTTCCGTTTGAGAAAAGGTTATTCTTCCCTTGCGGCGCGGGTTTTAAGTACTTGCTGGAATGGCTGCAGCTGAGTGGGAGCTGTGTGTATTCATACATAAACTATGCAGTGACCTCTGTCAAGTGAAAGAAAGAGAGAAGGTCACAATCCCTCACGCGCTTTAACTGCAGAAGGCGGCGTGTCGGATGCTATCGGCGAAATCCCACCAGCAATTTTCACCCTTTTAAAACCGGCTGTCCTTCTCCCGTCGTAGTTCACTCGGATTCTGAACAGCTAATCTCCTTTGCAATTAAAGAAAAACACTAAAAGACACAAAGGTTAAGAAAGTATCGAGGAATGACGTGTATTGTTTTGTGCGCCTGTGTGACAGCGTTGTTATCTAACACGCGTCCTTTTTTTTTTTTTTTTTTCAAAAAATTTTGACATAATCTGCTTTTAGCGGTGGCCATGTTGCTTCTCCATTCAACTGTCAGTCACTTTCAATGCGCCGCACTGTCGTCATCAAATTGCCTCGACAGTTTGAAAAGACCAATTACACAGTTGGATGGCCATTATGACCACGCAAGCCGCCCCACCCCCGCCTCACTTGAGTCCTTCTTAAATGAGTTTTCCTCATGTAAAATCATCTTAAAAGTCTTAATCGTATTATGCAAATTAGTGTAAATACCAGGGGGACAAAGATGACAGAAATGGCGCCAATGAGCTTTTAAGAGCAGAATAGATGAACAAGAAGAGAGATTTTGTCATTCTAGGATTTACTTCATCCCGCAACTATCCGTCTTGTTTTTTTCTGTTATGCTTGTTGTGTGAATGCCGAACAGCACCAAAATTCCAAATGTATTATTCTGCAGATTTTTGTGCATTTCTACTTTTACATTTCTCCAATCCACCGCCAAACTATTCAGATCATTCAAGAAATCACAGAAATAGTTCCAGAATCATTAGTGGCCTTTTATTCTGGGCAGTCTAAGGCACACCTGTGCACTAATCATGGTGTGTAATCAGCCTCTTGATATGGCTCACCTGTGACGTGAGATGGATTATTTTGGCAAAGGAGAAGTGCTCACTATCATAGATTTAGACTGGTTTGTGAACAATATTTGAGGAAAAATGTTGATATCGTGTATGTGGAAAAAAGTTTAGACCTTTGAGTTCATTTTTTTTTTTTAAAATGGGAGCAAAAACAAAAGTGTTGAGTTTATATTTTTGTTGAGTGTAAGATGATACAATGAGCTTGTCTCAATACGTTTTTTATTTACTGGTTAAATAAATGTGTGGATGGATAGATGGATGGATGGACGGACGGATGAAGTTCAGTCAGTTCTTGAGCATTCACATGCAACCTGACGAAATGTTTTAGTTTTTTTCAAGGCCACATCGTGTTACGAGTTCATTCAACATGCGCGATGGACACACGCATGTCCGTGCGGCACCAGTGCGAAGCAACCAAAACTGATGTGAGCGTGCTCGGTGACAAATCACCTCCCATTTGCGACCCGCTTGAGTTTTCCCTTTGTTTGTTGGTTTGGTGTTGTCGCCATCGAAACCAAGTTATGAATAACAGCCTTTCGTGCAGTTAAACATTGCGCATGCTGAGTTTAGTCCTCCTCTACACATGCCAATTTGCATCAAGTAGAGAAGGCGAGTCCATGTTGAAGACTACACATTTATTTCAAGGGAATGCGTCTCTGCTGTGCCAGTGCAGTCAGAGTTCTTGAGCCATAATTCACAGGAGATCAAATTTGTCTATTCCGCCATGAATTTATTGCCAGGATGCGAACAGCTCTTTGCACTTCCTGTAGAAAGCAGTAAGGAAAGGATATGTAACTGGATTATTCAAAGCCTAAAGACTGCTTCACGATAAAATCGGATTTCTTTGGTTTCTGCAGTAAGAAAATTCAGCAATGTTAGCTTTTTGGAGACTATAAATGGGTGGACGCATTGTGTTTGAATGAATAATTTTTCACATACGGTGCATGCGGAAATGCTGACATAGCCACGAGTGAGGGTTAGAATGTGATTGGTTAATAATTCTGAACACAACCACATCTGTATTTATAATAGTTTGTGCACACCACATTTTTTTCCAGTTTAATCTGACTTTCACTCTCCATTTTTATTTTTTTTTTGATTGCGTTGTACAGATGATTGTTGTATATTTAGCTCACAAAAAAATGGTATGTAGACTTTTTATCTACCATAGTTGTATATCTACTGCAGCTGGACAGATTATATATTTGAATAAGGCGTAATTATGCACATGTTGCCTTTGTTGGAAGCGCATGTGCATGAAATTCATTCAAAGTGAGCTTTCCTGTGCAAAGAGGGAATGGGGCTTTTCCCCACGCGCCGCTGGTCCGCCTGATACGAGTTTCTGACCACTTCACCACGCGCATCTTTAAAAATTGGACACGGTCGCTGACGGACAAGCAGACTGGGCAAATTAGCATTACTCCTCATTTGTATGTGATTTCCATTTTTTTCCCTAAGCCAGAGTTGGACTCAATAAGAAGATTAAAAGCAAATAGTGTATATATTTGTCAAATCCAGGGTTTGGGTGAGACTGTCACGTCAGTTTTAAGTCGTAAGGCCCGGTTGCTTACTGGAGGAATTTCACGTCCTTTTGTTGCAGGATCTTTGAGCGAGCCCTCGCTCTGCCTTTTTCAAATTATAGAGGAAAGTTTCTTTTTTTTTTTTTTTTTTTCTTGTATGAATCAAAGTATGATCGCATGCGAGTTCTCTACGTCGAAGATGAGATCAGGGTGGCTACATTCATGGCACATAAATTAGGCATAATCCCACTTAATGTGTTCATTCAGACCCAAAAAGATTTGTTCTACTTTGGGAAGTTTGGGATGGTTTACCTCAGTTGAGTAAGGATACAGACCAAAATATTGGGAGATGCAGCCTGTGGTCGTTTTTTTTTTTTGTGCTTTTGAAAGGAGGACGTAAGAATCTTAGGTAAGGTCTAAATTCTGATCCAGTCCTTATATCTGATGGTTGCATCCAAATTGGATCACGTGTACAACTTTACAGAATGTGAAGGCACCCCGAGTGTTGTATGTCCAATGTTGACAGTAATCCAAAATTCAAGATGCTGACTTGTCCATTAAAGTCTTCAGAAATCAATGGAAAAAAAGCTTCTGAGGGCAGCAATAAAAAGGGTACTGCAGCCAAGTGGAAACTGTGGAGCATCTGCTTTACTGGGGGTTTACGTCTTGCGTTGAAACACCAACTGCAAAGACAGTGCCTTGTTGTGTGATTTTTGTCGTTGTGTAACCGTGCCAGGGAGTTGGTAAAAAGAGTGAAAACCATGTTAACGTTAGGGGACAGTGATGGGGACAGTCATTCCCGGGGTAGCCGGGGAAGATTCTAAGCTGTGTGCTGGCACAACAGCAGATGTAATTGGGTGCTTAAAAAGTTAATAACTTTAGAATAAAAGTGCTCGTCAGCTTTTTAGCATGTCACATGTAAGCCGTGACCGGGGCGCACGCTAACGACGACGACAGGGATTTAATTAAACGCCTTTTCTCCCCTTCCACTGTTTGACTTCCTGTATTTCAAACACATTCCAACTCAATTTCTCACACCGAGTTTGATTTGAATAATTCCTTGCTTAAAGCCCCTTTTGAATTAATTAAGATGCCTGTTTGTACTCGTACATCAACCGATGCCCCGGTGTTGGTTTAGCACGGAACAACAGCGGCCTGGTTTAATTGAACAGTTCACCTCAAATACATTGTGTAAGCGCCTTAAAACTGCTTAATCTGTAGCATTGCATTATTTCTTGATCGTTATTATTGCCCGGAACAAAAAAGTTGCGTGTACGGGTAGCGGTAATCGTCCAGCAAGTATGGGGCACCACAATAGTACTGTATGAAATCATATTGAGGGTTTTAACTCGGGATAGATTGATTATCAGTGACGATATTTGGCATTTTAACGGCATTGGTCATTTTTAAAAATTTGACCGGCAATAAGAGGTCAGTTTAAAATTGCGTTAAATTTAGGGAACTATCTAAATTTTCAGATATGTTTATAAGCAATGCTGCTTGTTCAAGTTTTATAACAAAGGTGTCGATTGTGTAAGATAAAACGGAAACAAACAAAAAAAAAAACATCAATATTTTGCAAATCTGAAAAATTACTCCATAAACATGCTGAAGCACAAGTTAAGATTTGTATTTTGTAAATCTCGATGCCAATATTTCCCCTTTTGCTGAAAATTAATATCGGCTGCAAGTATCGGTTATCGGCCTACTTGACTACAAATAACCAGTATCAGTATCGACTAAGGAATAAACACCTGTCCACTGACCCTTGCACACATACTGTACGCTAACCTCCTGCAACGGAAAAAGTGTGAACCCGGTGTTCTACACATTCGCTTTTGTTACATTCCTAACATATACATCTATACATATGTATGGATATGCAGCACTTACAGTATATACGTTATACTTACAGTATATTACTCGTATATGGCGGCGGACGGCCAAATATCGCTTGTAAAGGGGATTAAATGGCTCTCTATAATGGGTGGGAGGATTGATTCACAAGAATGTACAGTTCATGTGTTAAAAAACAAAAGAGACGTAAGGCTTGTGGCGTGTCACATTGTGCAAAAACGCTAAAAGACTAAAGCGGATAGAGGACGTTGTAAATTTGATCCTGCTTCAAATCCTCCTGTCGGAATGAAAGCGCTCCCCCGGAGTCCCCCCGCCACCCCCTTCCCTGGCCCCCAGAGGCCTGTTAGCCCACGCTTGATAGGCATCCTTGTTACCTCCGTGACAAAGCCGTGAACCAAACAAACATCGGACCAGAACAAAGCTGCCCCTGTACTCGGCGGCCCTGATGCTTGCCTCTGTGCTCATCAGCCCGATAAACACCAATAATCACAGTAATGATGTGTATCCGAGGGCGTTTTGGGAGGGGTGGGGAGGGGGCTGCGGGCAGGATGCTAATCTGGGAGGCCTGTGCCGACTTCCAGGGGAGAGCAGGAGTGCTGCGTCCGTTTAGATAAGGCCGCCGAGCCCCGCGTCACCAACGAGAGCGGCCGCCATTGGTGGGCCAGGAGCTTGCTTGAGCGCGATAAGATGCTCCCGAGCTTTGGCCCGTAGCTCAGGTATTAGCCTTCGTCCGCACAAAGGAACGCCGATGAATCGTATGCGGAGGATGAACCCAGACGGGAGCCAGGCACTCTGGGTGAGTAGATAAGTGCTGGTGCTCGGACAACGGGCTCTGCCAGTGATGCAAACAACCCCCCACCCCGAGCCCCATGCTGGGACGGATGAAGGCGGACTCCCCATGACATCCCATCATGCACTGCCCGCAAAGCAGCAGCTTACTGCTCTTCTGTTTATCTGCAGGGCGGTCAGTGGCTGTATGAAGTAATCGCAGAATTAGTGCCCGATTATGCTTTGTTCTCATGCACTTTTATCTGCGTGTGGTGTTTCTCTAACTGGCTAAACTGAATAGTTAACAAATTGCGCTTTTGGTGCATACCACATGCACGCATTGCAGAGGATTTCTATGTATTGGATTATATAAAGTATGCATGGAGCGTTTCAAAGTACGGATTCAAGCCATGAGTAGGGTTTTATATATATATATATATATATATATATATATATATATATATATATATATATATATATATATATATATATATATATATATATATATACAGTATGGGGTCATAGTTTCATACCAGGGTTAGCATTACATATTGGGTTTCTATGACGAGGTTAGGGCTTCAATTTAGTTGTTGTGATTCCATTTGAAAGAAGAGTTGGGCTTTCAAATTCAGTTTCAAAACAGGGTTAGGATTATGGTTTCAAATTAGGGATTTTAGACAGCACCCTCAGTGTTAGGAAGGGGTTAGGGTGCCAAATTAGGGTTCTCAGCTGGGGTTAGCGTTTCAAATTAGGGTGTCAGGCCAAGGTTAGGTTTTCACATTCGGCTAACGTAGGGTTAGCTTTCCAAATGAGGGTTTTAAATGCATTGTAGGGTTTCAAACACGTTTTTCGGTTTCTGATTTTGTTTCCATGGGGCCCGGCCGGGCTCAGCCCGAAAAGGATACGTGGGTCCCCCTTCCCATGGGCTCACCACTGGTGGGAGGGGCCAAAGGGGTCGGGTGCCGTGTGAGCTGGGCGGCGGCGGAAGACGGGGACCTTGGCGGTCCGATCCCCGGCAGCAAAAACTAGCTCTTGGGACATGGAATGTCACCTCTCTGGCAGGGAAGGAGCCTGAGCTGGTGTGTGAGGCTGAGAGGTTCCGATTAGATATAGTCGGGCTCACCTCCACGCACAGCTTGGGTTCTGGTCCCAGTCCTCTCGAGAGGGGTTGGACGCTCTTCCACTCTGGAGTTGCCCAGGGTGAGAGGCGCCGAGCAGGTGTGGGCATACTTATTGCCCCCCGGCTTGGCGCCTGTACATTGGGGTTTACCCCGGTGGACGAGAGGGTAGCCTCCCTCCGCCTGAGGGTGGGGGGACGGGTCCTGACTGTTGTTTGTGCTTATGCACCAAACGGCAGCGCAGAGTACCCACCCTTTTTGGAGTCCTTGGAGGGTGTGCTGGAGGGCGCTCCACCTGGGGACTCCATCGTTCTGCTGGGGGACTTCAATGCTCACGTGGGCAATGACAGTGAGACCTGGAGAGGTGTGATTGGGAGGAACGGCCCCCCCGATCTGAACCCGAGCGGTGTTCGGTTACTGGACTTCTGTGCTCATCACGGACTGTCCATAACGAACACCATGTTCAAGCATAAGGGTGTCCATATGTGCACTTGGCACCAGGATACCCTAGGCCGCAGTTCGATGATCGACTTTGTAGTCGTATCATCGGACTTGCGGCCGCATGTTTTGGACACTCGGGTGAAGAGAGGGGCGGAGCTGTCAACTGATCACCATCTGGTGGTGAGTTGGCTCCGATGGTGGGGGAAGATGCCGGTCCGACCTGGCAGACCCAAACGTATTGTGAGGGTTTGCTGGGAACGTCTGGCAGAATCCCCTGTCAGAAGGAGTTTCAACTCCCACCTCCGGCAGAACTTTTCCCACGTCCCGGGGGAGGCGGGGGACATCGAGTCCGAGTGGACCATGTTTCGTGCCTCCATTGTTGAGGCGGCCGATCGGAGCTGCGGCCGCAAGGTGGTCGGTGCCTGTCGTGGCGGCAATCCCCGAACCCGCTGGTGGACACCAGCGGTAAGGGATGCTGTCCAGCTGAAGAAGGAGTCCTATCGGGCCTTTTTGGCCTGCGGGACCCCGGAGGCAGCTGACGGGTACCGGCAGGCCAAGCGGAATGCGGCTCTGGCGGTTGCTAAGGCAAAAACCCGGGTGTGGGAGGAGTTCGGGGAGGCCATGGAAAATGACTTCCGGACGGCTTCGAGGAAATTCTGGTCCACCATCCGGCGTCTCAGGAGGGGGAAGCAGTGCACCATTAACACTGTTTATAGTGGAGATGGGGTGCTGCTGACCTCAACTCGGGACGTTGTGGGTCGGTGGGGAGAGTACTTCGAAGACCTCCTCAATTCCACCGACACGCCTTCCACTGAGGAAGCAGAGCCTGGAGACTCTGAGGTGGGCTCTCCTATCTCTGGGGTTGAAGTCACCGAGGTAGTCAAAAAGCTCCTCGGTGGCAGAGCCCCGGGGGTGGATGAGATCCGCCCGGAGTTCATAAAGGCTCTGGATGTTGAGGGGCTGTCATGGTTGACACGTCTCTTCAACATCGCGTGGACATCGGGGACAGTGCCTCTGGATTGGCAGACCGGGGTGGTGGTCCCCCTTTTTAAGAAGGGGGACCGGAGGGTGTGCTCCAATTACAGAGGGATCACACTCCTCAGCCTCCCCGGCAAGGTCTATTCAGGGGTGCTGGAGAGGAGGGTCCGTCGGAAGGTCGAATCCCGGATTCAGGAGGAGCAATGTGGTTTTCGTCCTGGCCGTGGAACAGTGGACCAGCTCTACACCCTCAGCAGGGTCCTCGAGGGTGCATGGGAGTTTGCCCAACCGGTCTACATGTGTTTTGTGGACTTGGAGAAGGCGTTCGACCGTGTCCCTCGGGGAGTTCTGTGGGGGGTGCTTCGGGAGTACGGGGTACCGAGCCCCCTGATAAGGGCTGTCCGGTCCCTGTACCACCGATGCCAGAGTTTGGTCCGAATTGCCGGCAGTAAGTCGGATTCGTTTCCTGTGGGCGTTGGACTCCGCCAAGGCTGCCCTTTGTCACCGATTCTGTTCATAACCTTTATGGACAGAATTTCTAGGCGCAGCCGAGGTGTCGAGGGGGTCCGGTTTGGTGGCCTCAGTATTGCATCTCTGCTTTTTGCAGATGATGTAGTACTGTTGGCTTCTTCAGGCCGCGATCTCCAACTCTCGCTGGAGCGGTTCGCAGCCGAGTGTGAAACGGTCGGAATGAAGATCAGCACCTCCAAATCTGAGACCATGGTCCTCAGTCGGAAAAGGGTGGCGTGCCCTCTCCAGGTCGGGGATGGGATTCTGCCCCAAGTGGAGGAGTTCAAGTATCTTGGGGTCTTGTTCACGAGTGAGGGTAAGATGGAACGGGAGATCGACAGGCGGATCGGTGCAGCGTCTGCTGTGATGCGGACCCTGTATCGGTCTGTCGTGGTGAAGAAGGAGCTTAGCCGAAAGGCGAAGCTCTCAATTTACCGGTCGATCTACGTTCCTACTCTCACCTATGGTCATGAGCTGTGGGTCATGACCGAAAGAACAAGATCTCGGATACAAGCGGCCGAAATGGGTTTCCTTCGCAGGGTGTCTGGGCTCTCCCTTAGAGATAGGGTGAGAAGTTCGGCCATCCGGGAGGGACTCAGAGTCGAGCCGCTGCTCCTCCGCGTCGAGAGGAGCCAGTTGAGGTGGCTCGGGCATCTGATTAGGATGCCTCCTGGACGCCTCCCTGGTGAGGTGTTCCGGGCATGTCCCACCGGCAGGAGACCCCGAGGACGACCCAGAACACGCTGGAGAGACTATGTCTCCCGGCTTGCCTGGGAACGCCTTGGGATCCTTCCGGAAGAGCTGGAGGATGTTGCTGGGGAGAGGGAAGTCTGGGCTTCCCTGCTGAAGCTGCTGCCTCCGCGACCCGACTTCGGATAAGCGGGAGATAATGGATGGATGGATGGATGATTTTGTTTCCAATTAGGGTTTAATTCCTTGGATGAAGATGGGATTCAAAACAAGTTTTCAAGTCAGGGTTAGGGTTTTTGGTTAGGCTTTGAAATTAGGACTTTGTACAAATTGGTGACAAGAACATATCAGCGAGCATTTTGATGAGAAGACGTCAGCAAGAGGTATTTTGCTTTTCTTCTTACACGCATAGATTTGCAAAGTGTCAGATGCACGGGCCAAGGAAGAAGCCATTATGTTCTGGTGAAGATCCAAATAAAGTTGCACATTCAAGCATTTTTGTCTCCTCAAAGACCTCTGACACAAGAAAATCAAGTAGCTATTCCACAAAAAAAAAATTCATTTCATTCATCATTACCCATCCCAAAGTCTCATCAGATGGAGCCACAATAATGCTACGCAGCATTCTCTGAATTTCGGAGAGTTCTTGTTAACATTTATGAGTCATAATAATTTCCTTTGTAAAACTCCAGGTTGAGCTCTTAACAAATCAATTTTCCTCGAAACGTTAACTCTCCGCCTAGAATTTGCGCGCCGCCGGTATAGTGAAAGAAGCGAACAGATGTCCAAACATCCACTCTGCAGTCAGCCCAGGCACAGTTTAATTACAAACCTTCCCTGATTGAAGTAAACAGCGCGTGCTTGTCAGTGCATTACCGTTCCCCGAGAAGTGAAGTTACTCTGGTTTTAATCAAGCAATCTGCTTTTGGGTGTTCGCGTCACCCAAGAGTGAGCACAGGTAAAGAGCGTCTGTTGTTACACGGACAAACTTTTGTAACACTACTTCAATGAGGGACACTTGTCTAGGTTACACCTGGACTGCGGTCCCTTGACTTAGTCGCGACAGCAATTGAGAGCAATTTAACGATTCCAATTCCATTATCGATCCTGCTTACCAAACCTACCCTTATCACTTCTCATCAGAATCCGAATAGCTTTATTGTCACACTACCGCGGGGTGCGATGAGATGGAACAGATACAACCTGTCCAAGAGACAGTAAAAACAATGACAAACACGGGGAGAGAGAACAGGAGTCCCCCAGGTCACCTTTTACAGCGCCCCATTTTCACAGATGAAAAGAAAACATAAGGGAGAGGGATGGGGAGAAAAAAAACATACTGAGCTCCTGCATGGGGAGCACAGTGTGGATTTGGGGTCGGGGGACTCAGCAGACAGGCACACATTAATACACAACAGACAGACTAGCAAATGGAAGTGGGGTAGGGTGTGTCGGGGGGGCATTAGAGCCCTCCTGCAGAGGGCAGGTTTGCAAGCCATCAGGGTGCCACCACATCCCATCTGCAGGTGCACCATAATAGAGGAAGGGAGAAGGGTTGAGGGGGACCCGACAAAAGCGTTGATAAAGTTGTGTATTGCATTTGTGTGATCGTATGAGCGAGTCGGTGTCCTTTGTCCCGGCAGCATGCCAACGCGTTCATTCTCATTGGGTGAGGAAATGCAATGTACACATGATGTCATGAAGTCATTGTCATACATATATGTTATCGGATGACGTTATCATAAAAAAAATCATATTTGTGCAAATGTTGCACATTTGTCCCGCTTTGACTAAATTAAACCTTGACCTGGCTGAGACTTGAACGACGTGACTTGACAAGTCTTCCTTGTTTACATTTGAAAATCTTCATTTTGAAAACAGTGTAACATTTGCTTTGTTTTTGAAAGAAAATGTAATTTTTTGTGCCGTATAAACCTGGCAACCCACTAGAATCTAGTTACGACATGGGAGTTACTCCCATTTTGGTGTGTGTGTGCATCTAGTGACTAGATGCAAAGTGCAGAGGCTATTTCATGAAAACCGTGTTGTGGAGGGTAACTCTAAAGATTGTCCCATTTGGTTTCTAGCTTTTTGATCAAATCTGGAAAAAGAGAAGGGCACCATGTAAGGTTTGCAACAAAATCAAGCCAGTTGCAATAATCAAACTTTTTCTCATGAAGTGATGGCACGCACCAAAATGGGAGTAACTCTGAAAGCTGAAAGAGCAATGTGGACATGGCTGACTTGAAAGTAAAAGTAAATAGACCGTCAAAAGAAATCAGGCACTAAATGGGAATTGGGGCATTAAAAGACCCGCAGTGTAAACGCAGCCTCAGATAAGAGATAAGTCACCCCCTCCGCGTTCTGCCGCCGCTGCACTTTGTGCTGGTGACTTTGTGGTTGTGCAATTTACTGTCGGGCCTCCGCCGGTGGCTGTGTAAATGATCTTCACCAGAGGCAGGGGGGGGCCTGTCACCACAATGCCATACTTCAACACAAGCGAGCCAATTCTGATCAGCACCTAATGTGAAGGTGTATATCACGGCAGGCGCACGCCTTCCGCACAGATTGTGTTGTGTTGTTACGAGTAATGGGTGGTCTCTGTCGGTTGGTAAGGAGGAAATCATGTCACCTCGCTAGAGGTCGAGAGGTTTACTAGGCTAGTGTACGACACAGATATCCAGAAAAATCTATAAATACTGTATCCAGAACTCTAGAGATTTTGAAAACAAGAGATTATAGTCAAGCACAGCTGGAATTCTAAATGTATCACGGAGGCGACTATGCGCCACTCTCCGTTGGGCTTTGTTGTGAGCCATTAGCATTAGCATCGCCTCTCTAAATGTCGATCCAGATGAGGCCCATGGTCCATTTAGCAGGACCTCCCGTGGGGCTAATGGGCTCATGTCTCATAATTTACCCATATGGCTCGTCATATTCGGCACCTTGCTACAATATTTAATATTCATAGGATATTTAAGTTGATGAATTTGGAGATCCGTTAACATCTCGGAGAGGTGAGAGCCGTTGAACTAATGGATTAACGCTCTTTTATCGGAGCCCGCCGCGGAGATAATTGATGTCATTTATGTAAGATCAATGATATGATAATAAATGATTACCGCAGACACGCAATCAGATAGCAGGCAATGCGTGAACTACGTGTGACTTTTGGATGTTCGGCTATTGTATTTCTAGTCATCATTTCGTCGTCCATCCGATCCATCGACCGGGCCATGAACATCCTGCCTACAGTACATCCATATATTCAATCATCTGTTTACCTATTATCAATCCGTCCTTCATCGATTCATCCCATATTCATCCAATTAACGAATCGCACTTATAAACCGTGCAATCTACTCATTTTTCATCCCTCCAGTCATCTGTCTGTCCGGCCGTCATCAGTCGATCAAATGATGACATGACATGGTTGCCTCTATGAAGTCAAGTTTTCTCTTCTCCCAGACGCAACTTCCCCATGGGTCTCGTCTTTTAATCTCCCCAATTAGCTGTGCGCCGACATCTTCCTGTCACGCTGACAAGTCGCCACTGTCCTTTTTTTTTTTCCTCCCCTTCTCCACTCCTCCTGGTGGAACAAAGGCCGTAGATCCTTTTAGGCTTCCAAATGTCATGCGCGCAGCACCTCAGGCTGCCTGTCTGCCAGTGGAACTCACACTCATCACTGAGAATTCTAATGCATTAATTCCTGCGAATTTACTCCTGGGAAGCTTGTTCAGCTCTCCGAGCCATTTGTTCCGTAATAGGCCAACTTCCTCCTCCTCGGAGCGGTCTGGGCCACTTATCTCCATTTTCTAATGCACTAAGCCGGGGCTTCCTTCATCAGAACTCACGGTGCCCTCTTGAATCGTGTTAACGGTTTCCTCGTTTCCCTTGGATGGTTTGTCTCCAAACCCAAAAGTTGCGCCTTCTCTCCTGAGCCCTGGCGGCCATGTTGAGGTGTCCTTGAAGCAATTCATTGAACTCCCAGTTGCACCTGATGCTTCGTCATCAGTTGGAGGAACAGGGCTTTTAGTACTTTGAAGGAAAAAAGGTCAGTAAATGCCAGTAAATAATTGTCAGGTCAGTTCCTACCCAGTTTCTGTGAAATATATGTTAAATATAATTTTGATATGTTCTTGTGTAATACATTGATATACAGCGGTGCCTTGAGATAGAAGTTACTTGACCAGATGTGTCAGATTAAGGTCCACAAAGTAAACCCAGAAAGCAGTTTGTCTTTAGCCACAGGTGCTTCTACTCAGCAAGCAAACGAGCTGTTGAGTGGAAGGAAACTGTGGCTGAAGACAAACTGTGGTAGGGTTTTTACTTTCTGGACCTGAATTATAGATTATTTGTGCTTTGACTCGCAAGCCTCTGCTAGCTTAAGCTAATGATTAGCATCAATACTTGCAGTGTAATAATGCGCTAAGCAACTTCATTGAAATGTATCTGTATTTTTTAAGGGATCTGATCCCTCTGCCTCATAATTGCCTAAGCGTCATTTGCACATTCAGCGTAATTCCGCTGAATGAAAGCCACACTGTATGCCGGCATTGCCAAGTGAAGCTGTCACAGCTCAGCTCGTATGTGAGAAACACACACGCGCTTTGTAATAGGCTGCCTCTGTCGAAAGAGGATGTACCTGTCAAATTGCTGAAATGACTACACGCTGGCGTCGAGATGAGAATGCTGGCATCTGCAACATCTGTGATGATCTCCCGAATGAATCCACGCCTCACTGCCTTTTGGTGTCTTTGCGAAATGGAATTATGCTCTGAGAACATTCAGTAAGCTCAAGTAGAGCTCGGCTGAGTCCGTAGCAGCACACAATTGGCTCACAATAGATTGGTGCCTGGAGTATATATATATATATATATATATATATATATATATATATATATATATATATATATATATATATATATATATATAGTAGATGTACATATACACAATGTATATGTGTGTGTGTGTGCGTGCAAATTAGGATCATAAAGCAAGGTTAGGGTTTTCACCTAGGATATTAAGCCAGCTCTATCGCTAGGATTTTCAAGTTTAAGGTCAGGCATGGTTTAGGGTTTCAAATTAGGTTTTCAAAATAGGGTTTCAAGGCAAGGGTAGGATTTCAGGACAGAAATAGCCAGGGGTGGGATTTATTAGTCGGGGTTCAAGCCAGAGTTAATTTAGATCTTTGTCAGAGCAAGAACCCTACCTAGTAATTCTGAACGCTAAGGACTATTTGAAACAGTTTTCCTGACTCGTGGCAATCTTGTGTCACCTGTTGGTAGTTTATGTCCTTCTATCAACAGTCACTTTCACTGTCATCACATTTTGACATATTTATCAAATAGTGACATATTAATAGCCACGTGCCAGACAAGTATGGCACGGAGTTAAATTATCATACCGCTGGAAACTTCTTGACACAAAGGCTATATATTGCAGAGTGTTATTATCTTGTATTTTGATGTATATGGTGAACATCTCGCCCCGCCACGCTTGTGCTGGTTAATGGGCTCTCGCAGCCTCTTGACTGTTCATAAATCAGACGTTCAGCTTTGGCACTATAACAAATTGAGTAATCTAGCAAAATGCGTGTATCCATGAATCTTGAGTGGGAATGTACACGCAAAGAGCGCAGACAGAGTACCAAAAGCCGAGCCTGCAGTATTTTTGCATGTCAGCGGCTCGGTCTGACTGCGCGGCTTTTATCTCGAAACGCAAAGGAACCTTACAATTATTATTATTGAAATTATAATCAAATGTTTGGCTTTCTCCCAGCGACATTTTACAACCACAAAGTTAGCAGGAAGTTTAAAGTTCCGTGTTCCTTGCTTGGCCGGTTTTTGTCATGAGTCCGAGTTTTGGTTAGCAACGAGCTTCAGATACGCCGTCGCTCGAGTGAAGCGAAAAAGAAAACGGTGCGATAAGGGTACTGTGATGCCCTCGCATGTGGGCAAGGACAGCCCTAGTTAGCTACTTATTGAATGGAATGGAATTGAAACGCTGATTCAAATAAGGGTCTTAAGATGGGGGGATGATTTCAAGCCAGAGTTGAACTTTTTACAATTTGTGCGTTAGTGCTAATCTGTTGCAGTGGCCAAGTACAAAACACACTGTCACGTATTGATTGGTGTAAACAAGGAAGAGACCGTCTTGATGGCTCGGGAATGATTTGGACAAGAATAACATCGGCTCTTCATCATGCTTGTTGGGGGAAATAAAGAGCACTGTATAAAGCAGTGCCACAAAACCAGACAGAGTATGAGGCCGCGGAAATGCAATTGATTTTCACTCCGTCTTTCGTGTGCTCAATTATTTAGCCGGCGCTGTTCGAGAGAAGCGAGCCTCTCTCCTTCCCCCCCGAGGGGCGGCCAACGTAAGCGTCACTGGTGTTTCCCTCACATTCCACCATTAAAGGTTACATTCTGGACTGAGAAGGTGCGTCAAGTAGAAGTAGACGTCTCGGAGGGAGATCAAATCGAGGTCGCCGCGCGTTGACCATATGATGTCACGGTATGGTCCTGCCCCACAGCGTCGACGCTAAATGACTACGTTTATTATTCGTTGAGGGTTAGTGTCGTTATCCATTGAGTCCAAATGGCGTTTCGCAATGTCTTCGTCATCTCCTGCATTGGAGATGGAGTTTTGACGCATTACAGTTACGGAATGATTAAAAATCGACAATATTGTAACTCATAAACGATATAGTAATAATACAAATAAATACAATGTAAAGGGTAAACAATTATGCAGTTTAAAGGCTTGAAATATTTTTTTCTTTGCGGAGCAGTTTTGCGATGAATGGCTTCATTTGAGGAGCAACTTTCTAATTTTGAGGAGCACATTTTTGCAGGTTAATCCCAAGGAAATGAAGCAAGAGTTTTGTTAAACAATACAAATATGACAATATGA
The DNA here is from genome assembly GCF_054856515.1 of Filicampus tigris. NCBI lineage: Eukaryota > Metazoa > Chordata > Actinopteri > Syngnathiformes > Syngnathidae > Filicampus > Filicampus tigris. The sequence goes on along the minus strand of NC_141225.1, from coordinate 20,017,677 downwards.
AGAATCAACAATTGTTTTCCTTTTTTATACTGTATAATCCATTGTTTTTATTTCTTAAATTCACATTGCGTATTGCAGCAAACTATATTTTCCTGTCTAGAAACATTTTCAGTGAGGAAATTTCAAACCCAAATATAAATGCACTCGACGAGCCAAGCACTTGATTCCGGTGTTTAAACACGATATATGTCAATCTTAAATGAGCTCAGCAATTAGCATTACTTCTCCATCTTTCCCCATAATCCCTTCATGAGAACGATACTTATCAGAAGTGTTTCTTATATGGCGCCATGGAGGCGACGATTACTGATTTACAGACTCTGCAACAAGTTTAGCCACACTAGCTAGTCAGCCGAAATTCGTTGCTAGCTAGCTGGTGCGACCTACATAGCACAGAACTTGCCTCGGCGTGCGAATACTTGCGTGAAGTTGACGTGAGGGTGTCCAGCCCAACAAAGCTTCGTGGGACCGTCTCCGTGGTTCAATTAGCGGAAAATCGAAGAAGTCTTTGATATCAGTTGTGCTATCCAATGTGTTTTGATGAGGCGTAAATTGCCAATTTTGACCCGCAAACTGCGACGTGAAAGTGCTTATTTGTGCTTTGTGATTAATTCATTGTGACTCCTTCTGGTGTGTGAGACTTGACCACCAGGGAGCAGCATAATAAAGTCATGAGCACACAAACAAAGAAGACGTTCACCGTTACTGTGGCTCAGTAAAGTGCAGTTTTTTCACAGACGATAAATATATTCCCATGAGTATTGTTGTATTGTCCGTCTACATTGTGTTGCTGCACCATTTGTCGTCAAACATCCATTGTTTAAAGAGTTACGGAGTATAATAAAAAACTTACCTAACTTCCACCGTCAACTGGAGCGGCTGGACACTGTCCCACTTGCGCCTCATCACTCTGGATTATCTTCTGTGCTTCCACATTCCCATCTGAGGTGTTCCTGCAGCACCATCAAAATGTCCATTCGGCCTGTCGGCTGCGTGTCACACACGTCGGTCGAAACGCGCACACACACACACACACACACACACACACATAGACAGGAGTGCTTCTCCATCCAGCGGCTGAAAGGAACAAGCTGTTCCTTGTCTCGACTTGGGACTCAAAGTCTGGAAGTTGTGAGAGGGGAATAGATGTCATCTTGTCATTTTTATTCCAGATGATGGACGCCAGATGATTCTCACTTGTCATATCACACAAAGTCCCATTTCAAAGGCAGAAAGAAACCACTCGCTCTTTTCAGGCCAAGGGCAGGGTTTCTACTGAGGCTTTCAAGACTGTGTAAAGGTTTCAAACAAGTTCAAGGCTTCAAAAATAGGGTTTCAATCCAGGGTTAGGGTTTCAAATTGATTCCAGGTCAGAATTAAGACAGAGTTTTGAAATGAGGGTTAGAGACCAGATTTAAAATTTCAAAGTAGGATCTCAAGACAAGGTTAGTAAACTTTAGTCAGGTCATGTGGAATTGCAGGTGCAGGCTAGACAGCTGGTCTGGCATGATATGCGAACAGCGGGCGAGTTATTATATATATTTTTTTCATCTTACTGGGGAGCACAGCAGAGAATTGCTCAGGTGTGGGTTGGTCTTCAAGTGCCCACGTTATGACATAGATGTACTTTATAAACGAGTACCTGTCACATTTTAAGGGAATGAAAGGAACCGTTCTGATTCGCCATGATCTAGTTGGCAGTGACCACTCCCACAGCAGCGCAGCTCTCCTGCTCACAGATCTGCCGGCCTACGCTCGTTTGTGAAATGACCAACATGGGGTCTAACCAGCCTCCATGCAGAGTTATGTCGCGTGCCCTACAGGATTTATGCTGGTCACGAAAATACAGCTTTCAAACAAGAGTTGGGATTTCAAATGAGGATTTCAAGCCATCTTCATGGTTTCAACATGACGTTAAAGTCTGCGTTAGGGTTTCAAGACACTGTTAGGTTTGGGTTTCAGTGTCGGTTTCACGATAGTCTTAGGCTGGGGATTCAAATGAAGGATCTCAAAACGGGTTCAGATTTCAGGTTAGGGTTCCAAGACAGGGTTGAATTTAGCTCTCTGTCAGAGCGTCAACAACCGTACTCATTTAGAAGGATAAATGACAGGATTATTGTGGCGCCCCTTCAAGCCAAGAGCTGTGTTTATAAATGAGAGGCAACAGTGGCCTCCTTGGTTCTCTTTTTTTTATCCATTTAGAAAAGGTTACTGTGTCATGCATTCTGGGACAGCCGCCTGTGAATGCACGAATAGCGCTTACAAGAGAGGCCAATTATATTTTCACAATGTCTCTCTGGACAGCAGGTAGCCTACGAACACTGACGCAAGCCTTTGGCTTGACCGCGTAAGGTTTTCATACGTCCAACCAGTGCATCAACAACTGTATTTGTAATGTTGTTGTTAAAAGTGAAAATCGAGAAATAAATCCTATTTTTAGCAGTGAAATGTGCCAGCTTAATGCTAACACATCATGGGAAATGTCCTCGAGAGGGTTAGGGCATCTATGTGGCGTGTTCTAAACAACAGTTGACACACAAATGGTTGAACAACGCATGTAGGCAGATAATATAACAATACTTACAGGCATGTATTCTTCGTCCTCTGCGAAGAGCAACCAAATTACTGCGACTTACTGAGGATTTTAGACCGGCTCAATTTATTTCTGTAGTCTGAATGACACTGTCTGGATTTTAGGCAATGCATAACATAAAGCAAAGACAATTACATGTGTATTTCGGACAACCTCACAACGTTGCCTTCTATCTTAATCCTAACAGAGAAAGAAAAAAACGCCATGACCATCATATGCGGTGGTGTTATAATGCTGCTTATTCCTATTATGCAAGGTGGCTGTTATCATGAATAACAGGCAAGGACAACTCAAATCAGTAATTGTATGACAGATCTAGGTTGTGTTGCTATACAGCTGAGCTTCCCAAAAGAGAAGAAGCAAGCGTTTGTTTGTCAAAACAAAACAAAGCAGGAGTGTATCTGTCTTACGTTTCGAACCCTCCAACTGAACTCAGTGTGAACTGCAGCTGTGAAATCCCCGATTAACCGCGTGCCGCTTTAGGGTTGCGACTGCACGACAGCGTCCGCATTCTGAAGATGCAAAGCCAGCCAGCGTGCCAGGTGATAAATTCTCCAGTGTGCCGTAAATCCATACGGCAACCCACAAGAGAGCCCATGTTTTGACAGCGCATCATTGTCATCATCACGCAGACAAAGAGTAAAGAGAGCGAGGAGGCTCGCAGGGGTCTGCAGAGGCCTGAGGTGGAAGGGCACGTCAGTCTCAGAGGGCTTGTTGGCAGGGATTACGGGGGTGGCGGCAGGTTGTTTAATTTGGTCCCTCGACGGGTGATCAGATGACTGCTTAATGAAATCGCACTCGCTGATAACGAGCCCAAAATGACCGGAGGGAAAAGTCGCAGAGGTGGCTGATGGCGTCATGCGCCAGCTCATTCTTTGCTCGTCTGTTTGTTACCATTCAAAAAAAAAAAAAAAAAAAAAACAGGCGAGAAATTCCATCGACAATTCAGCTAGGAGGAATTTTATAAGAAATACGGCAACTGATTTTATATTATATTTATATTTTATTTATATATATATATATATATATATATATATATATATATATATATATATATATTTATATGTATTATGTATTTTTTTAAAATATTTATAATAGGGCAACTGATATTTTATTTGTATATTTTTATATGGGGGCTATTGGGCCTTGGGTAAGTCTCGAAGAAAATGGTGGTTCAGATGCACTAAAGGCATCTAAGGGTGATTTCGAAATCATGAAAAAGCAAGGCATCTTTGTTCTTGACAAATAAAATAGCACAGTCATTGGATGTGGTCTCCTTCCTTTTAGTGTGGAGCTTTAGAAATTGCAGCCGAGTAAGGATTCAGTGCTGCCAGTCTGTTTTTTTTTCTTGCTCCTTGTTAGCTTGTCCAATTCATATCCGTAGCAAGTATGACTTTGCTTTTGCTTTTGCCCCTGCATTTCACCAGTTTTCTGTTACAGGTTTACATGATACCACAATTTTATGCAAATCAAAAAGATGTCATTCAATTCAAATGAACCCGAAAAACAAACAAAAGAGATATTATTAAATGTTTAACGTTAACATTGTTAAACGTTTTCCAAGATATGACTGACAAGTGTTTGTAATTAGTCTGCCGGTGTTCGAATGTGAATGTATAATTAAGCGCGGTTGCCCTAGAGAGCGTGCAAATGAATTCTTGGTGGTGGGAATGTGTAAATGTGGAAGGATGCACATGACCAGGTCACAGAGGAGTTGTCAACGCTTTGTGCGCAAACCTTAAAATGAAGGGAAATTAAGATTGCACGCATCTCTTCATTATCTGCGGCAAAGTTACAAATATGTACGGCTACGTACATTATACGTATGTTTCATATAGATGTACTGTATCCTCTGTATGTGTGTGTACATATGCATGCATGTGTGTTTGTTTTATTTATTTCTTATGATGGTACCACAGTGCTGGCAAAGAAACAACACAATGGACCAGTGTGAATTTGGGAATGGAGGCCGTGGACATCAATGACCATTTTGGAGGCATCTGTTTGATCAAAAAATGGCGGCAGCGATGGCAGCTGACGCTTTGGAGGATCCACAAGGCGTAATATGTCCAGTGTTTAGATTTAGCAAACAGGCTAGGAAAACTCAAATCAAATAAAGTTCCAGAGAGTAAAATCGCCACTAAACTGTGACACAGCGGAAGAGATGAGAGTTGCAATATTTTTTCCTGCTTTGGGCCTCTTGCCCAGCTTTGGACAAAGCTTTGGCCGGGTGCTGTGATGCTCACTTCAAATGAAACACCACAGGTGCAACAAAAAACAACAGACACTCGTGTCATTCGTGAGCCCCAACTAACTAGCTAACTCAAAATCAACTCAACTTTATTTGTAGAGCATTTTAAAAATAACCACAGCTGCATACAAAGTGCCGTAAATGAAGTAAATATTAGACAGGAAAAAAAAAAACAAAGACGGTTAAAACAATGAATTCATAAGAAAAACAGTCAACGCATGAAAACACTAAAACAATGCTGAGTTGAAATCCAAAGAATATAAATGCCTTTCAAAATACGTTTTAAAAATGGACAGAGAGGGGGCTTACTAAACGTAAGTATCAACGGAAAAAGCCAAGCTCCACTTTGTACGAACGAACAAAACTAACTAATTCACTCTTGGGTTGTCACTTAGTACAGTTGACGTCTCAAATTTAAAAAAAAAAAAAAAAATCCTAATACTGTTGCACTCTGGTCCAGTAGGCGGCAGTAAAAGCTCAAGATCTGTTGTCAAGATCTGTTGAAGGTGGCTGCCCTCACTTGGCCCCAATGCAAGCAGACTGGAGCCGCGAAAATGGACAATAGATTAATCAAACCCAAATTTAAGCCATTCATACTTGCCACAAACCAACAAACTAAGTTTGAAATCCTACTTCTAAACCTTAACCCTTATATGAAACTCTAACCCTGGTTTGAAACCCTACTTCTAAATTCGAACTCTAATTTGAGACCCTACTTTGAAATCCTAACCTTAGTTTCAAACCCTACTTTGAAACCCAAACCCTAGCTTAAAAGCACAGTTTGAAACCCTAACACCAGTTTACAACTCTACTTTGAAACCCTAAAACTAGTTTGAAACCCTAATTTGAAACCCAAACCCTAGTTTGAAACCAAACTTGTAAACCCTAACCCTGGTTTGAAACCCTACTTCTCAACCCTACCCTTATTTTGAAACCCAAATTCCAAACCCTAACTTCAGTTTGAAAGTGTAGTTTCAAACCGGCACCCTAGCTTACAACGCTACTTTAAAACCCTAACCCTAGTTTGAAACCTATGTTCCAAACCCACTGACTATTTAGCAAATCTAGGTAACAAACTCAAGTTAGTAGGTCGCACACCAGCAAAGAGTTGTCCACATCAGAGACAAGCAAGGATGGCCTCTCCCTGTGACTAGTAAGCCTTCTCCTGTCTGCAATAATGCGATGCTGTTATTTCTCACTCTCTTGTTCATGCTTCTTTTATTCCTTCCATCCATCCTGTTAAATTTCACGATCCCATTTGCCTTTGAATTCCCTTTCGTGCGTACGCATCAAATCAAATGTTACTCTGGAAAATTGATCTTTTCTTCATTGGCCCCCGGATTGTTTTTCGTCTGACGCGACTTGATTGTAAATCTGTTCTCATTGATCGCGAGTGACGATGTTGCAATTTAGGCTTTACAAGCATGGCTGGGCTGGGGAACGGAGCGCCACTCAAGCTGTACAGTCATCCTCGCTTCATCATGACCATTAATTACCTTCTGATGCAACTGAAATGTATCGAACATGAAAGTTGAATAAGAATTGCACCCAAATAAAAGTTTGGAAATAAGTATCAAATACAAATGTACGATACGAAAATGTTAAAAACAACTGAACTGTACTTTAGGCAATGATTGGTGTACACACAGTCCTGCGCACACTTTGAACTTGTTTAACCATAATTTTTCAATCAATTGCAAAAGCATTTGAGCTCAAAAACATTTCCAAGCATAAAATCCAACACATGTAATAATAATGAAATGAAAATTAAATCATTGGTTTTATAGTTTGAGGCTTAAAATACCACTGCATCACGCAGTAATCACATTGCAACATTCTTTTTTACCCCATTATATTCTAAAACAACCCCCCCAAAAATTGTACGTTCACTGAAGAAATGTGCAATCTGATGGGAGCGTAGCATCGTAGATGAACCGTGGAGATTCCTCGGCGGATTTCATGCTGCTGAAGTGTGCTTCCGATGGATTCTGGGATTTTTTCCTTTTTCATACCTGTCTTCTGCTTCTGGCACTCAGGATGGATAATAATCTATCTGATATTATTGATGAGATTTACTCAACCCAAACTTATACTGACCTTTGAACTGCGCTGTTGCCAATTTCTGACGCATCCCATAATTCTCCAGGCTTAGCTCCAGCATCCGAATTTGGCCGGCGCCAAACATCCTCGTCTGAGTTTTATCACAAGTCGGCGGATGCGAGTGCGTTTTTGAATAAAAAGCACCGCAAGTGTCACCGCATGCATTGATTCCCGATAGCTTTTGAAGAACTAAAGCTCTTAACTGCTCCCCGGCCTGTGCATTTATTCTGATTAAGTGGAGAAATCAATCTTAACGAGCCTGCGCAAGTGGCGTTGTTTTTCCAGCTTGACTCTGATCTGATGGATGCAACGTAAACGACATTGGAGACACGGCGAAAGGCTTTCAAAGGGCCGTTTGACAAGCGCACATGCAGTCTTAGGGAAGGAACACCCATACGTCAAAAGTACTTCACAATCTGAGTTCAAATAGCCGTGCTAGACCTCTGCCCTCTCGGTTTGATGCACAAAACACCGAACAGAAAAACATAAACCAAACTTAGCTAACCGATGAACTAATCAAAGGTTTACCAACTAACCAACTAACCTCTAACAAACCGAGTATCAATGCGCGATCTGTTTTCCCTTGGCATAGCTACTGACTTGCACGCAACTAACTAATTCACTAGCTAGTGATGGATTTCACTCTTTGCTAACCAACGAACTAACTAGCTAACTAACAGGACGACGCTAAAAAAACAATGTTCGAAGCCATTTCCTTTTGGGCAAAGATGTGATTTCCTTTCATGGTTTGGTTTGAGTTGAGCCTTGGCGGAGGTCTTCTGCTGCTGGTGGCCTGAGACCTTTGAGGCCCAGCGACATCACGGCTGCCGCAAAGCCCGAGCCGTGCTGTTTGACCTCCCAAATGTTCTCCGGGTGCCGTCCAAACTGAATGAGGAGGAAGGTGAGAGCTTGAAGGGAGACCCCAATGCCACATTTATTATTATTAGTTTTTTTTGGGGAGAGAGAGAGAGAGACGCTGGCATAAAAGTGGCCTGATTCACTGCGAGACATAAAAAGAAAGTGTTAGCGCTGCACAAGGTCCTCTCGGGTCCTCTCACCCGCATCACTTATGGCTGCATGGAGAAGGTTGTTCATCGGCTTGAAGGTCGTGAAGGGTAGACGTGCGGGAGAGGAAATACCTCATTTAAAACCTGCCTTCAAACCTTACTTTAAAAAACCCTAACACCGGGTTACTCTTGTTTGAAACCATAAACCATGTTTAAAATCCTACTTTGCAACCCTAACCCTTGTTTAAAACCCGAACTAAAACTCTACTTTGAAAAACCAACCGTAGTTTTCAAACCCTACTTTAAAACCAGAATCCTAGCTTATAACCTATTTTGAAACCTTAACAATGTTTTGCAACCCTACCCCACCCCTAGTTTGAAACCCTAATTTTAAACTGTAACATTAGTTTGAAACCCGACTTCTAAACCTTAAGCCTTGTTTGAAACCCTACTTCTAAACCCTAACCCTAGTTTAGATGGCTCATCCTTACTCTGAACTCTTTCAGTGGTTGGAGAATGAATCTTTCAGCCCTTTGATCCCTGCCGTTATTTGTTGTTGTTTTTTAGCCAATTCATGACTATATTCATATAACATGCATTTGCTTTGCGTATCATATGTCAACCAGAGTTAAGTTCAACCAGAAAGTAAAGGCCAGTTATGGGTCTCTTCTTCAACATCAGTTTTATACTTAAACACATAAAATGCACCAAAAAAAGTGTGTCTTCTAATTGCTGGGATCTTGTGAACCTTCACCGCAATTAAAAGTCTTACAAACACGCGGGAGGAAAACGCACATCATGTTAACAAGCTGCTGTAATTGCTCGTAAAACAATAAGTTCATTATGGCAGCCGTAAAGTCAGAGGCGTTTTTGCCGTACTTTTTCCCAACTCGAGGGAACCATCGCTAAAAGTGCAACAATAAATCCACTTTGCAGTAAAAAATGCAACTTGCAAATACATTTCATTACAAAGAAAACAAAACATTAGTCTGACAGTGCGTTTGCATTCAACAACTTTGCTTTAATGACATCAGTGCAGTTAGTGGTAAGTTGCCATGGTCGTCGTTGTCTTCTTCTCCGGGTTAGTTTATCGCGGCTTGCAGCTTTAATTATTCGCCACGAGCACAGTGGGAAGAAAGGACCGCTGGATACGACGCACTTTCATTTTGTCATCATTATTTTCTTGGTCCAAATAAGCCTGACTCAAAAACACATTTTGCAGCAGTGTTCATCAAAGTTGGCTCAGTAGCAAACCCAGAATGCTTTGAAAATCCAGCCCCCGAGTATGCTTTTCACTTAGCGACATCAAATTTGATGGGATGGGTATCATGAGAAGACCCACAAAAAAAGAAGCCGTGTGATTAAATACACAGCTGTCTGATATTTTTTAAGCCATTTCCAGGGGGGTTTTCAAAAGCAAACTTGTTCGTTGGATTTTTTTCGTTTTGTTTTAATTCAACCAGTTTGACTTAACATGAAATTTGGGAGGTGTGTATCGTCACAGACCCACAAAAAATTCCAAGAAGCCGTGCCCGACACAAGGAGTCCGCCATCTTAGTTTGAAATGGCCATTTTTGGGGCAGTTTGACAATTTCCAGTGGGTTTTCAAAGACTAACAAGTCTTGGACTATTTTTTTTTTTAATCCAGTCCAGCAAGATAGTATCACACTGCAATTTCAAATTTGGTAGGTATGAAAATCATTCGTACATACATACAAAAAGTCTCGAAAAGCCATGCCTGAAAAGACACATGAAACCTTCCATTTGGTCTTGAAATGGCCATTTTATAAGACAAATTAGTCCAGCTGAAATTTCTGATTGTGGAAAAATTATTATTTGTTTTTTTTGTGACATAAGAGGTTACGGCCCGGCGCCAGCGATATACTGGACAATGCTATTTCAGTTTTCATCTTTTCTTGTGGGCAGAACAAGGCAGCAAAGTTGGACGACTTGACATAAAACACAAAAAACTAATAACTCAGCTCAAGCTTTAATTATTTGTATGTACAGAGCGCAAATAACAGAGGTCAAAATACTTCCAAGGTAAACAGGACATGTTCATGGATAAGATAAGCAGAAGGTTCAATAGTAGCAGTCGTTTGTTATGGAATCATGCATATTTCATCAGCAGGAAAACACACAAAAGCCGAAACATATCGGCGCTGACCACGAGGGTGTCGTTGCACACAAATCTGCGTATACGCGACTGCTATGCGCATTTACATTTAGATGACAGCCAGCGAGGCGGCTTTGCGTCGGTTTCTCGGCGGAACGATTCCCGCAGATATATGGATGATGGAAGGATAAGACGGCAAGCCTCGCACGCCACCAAGGTTAAGTCAAGACTTGAGGTGGAGATGCCGAGCAGCGTAACCTTCGCTGTTAAGTCGCCTCGCAGCAAAGCCTGGATTTGGCTTGCTGTGGCAAGACGGACGGCGATCGTGACGGCTCCTTTACCAGAATTTGTGTTTCCTGATGAAATGAGGATGAAATGCTTACATATGAACTCTAGAAAACAAAACACCAGACGATGGACTGTAGCTGAGCAAGATAACACACGTTAAGTAGAACATTGACATCTGAACCCCACAAAGGATGTCCAATTTGGAGAAAAATTTTGGCCTGTTGTTTTGGAGATACAAATCGTGAAATATTTAGAGAACCAAATTATCTTTTTGAGAAGCATCACATTTACACAAAAAAAGTCAGTGGTCTTGAGGGAAACCTTCGGTGGGGGAAAATTGTCGCTGTCCTGTGAAAAAATGGTATGTCCATTTTGTTTTCATTTTTACGTGAATGGTGTTTCCGCATTATAGACATCGCCATTAACGTGAAAATTTAAAAAATGTCCAAAATTGGACATTTTGAATTTCACAGGACAGCGACATAATGTTTCACATTTTTAGAGGGGAAAAAAAAAATCATGTTATTCAAGAAAAAAATAAGTAATATGGCTTAAGTTGTAATTCAATGGTCCCTCAATGCGACAGTTTGCTGAGCTTTCTCCCATAAATTCATGCTGCCACCACAACATTAAATACATACATTAAGTACAAAACTAAAAAAAAAACAGGTTGTGAGAGGAACTTGGGAATTTTTCCCTTAAAATTACACCAGCTTCCAAAATACCTAAAAGAAAACAAAATAAAAAGGTTTTCTTTTCTTGAATGTGTTTTCCCCCAAACTTGCCGATTATCAGAACCTAGTTTCTTTATTCTAAAACCCAAGTTATTTCTTAACTTTGTATTCCCCCCCAACCCAGGTTGTAGGAATATAATTGCCTAAAACAAACATCCATCATTAAAAATGCTCCTGCAGCCATTAGCTCAGGATGCATTGATTGGTGCAAAGGGGCCCATAATGTGCAAAGAAAACAAACATTCTCCACATGAAAACACTTGCAAAATGGATTTTCATTCATGTGCCCTTTTAGGTGTTCTATTAGTGTAGATGAGTCATAAAGTGTAAACATGAAGAGGTTGAAAAGGAAAGTTTGAGCATATGGGGGACGACCGATCAGAGCAGAGTGACTGCACTTTAGAGGAGGCAGGACAACGAACATGGAATCTTAGGAGAAGAATGGCATCATTTCACCACAAAAGATTGTTTATTGTTTAAGAACGAAAAATACTTTTTTTTTTCTGGTGGTCCTTATTTGTGTGTGGCCCCAAAACTCCTTCATATAAATAAACTTTCATTAGCTCGACACAGATCAAAACAAGTGCTACATGCTCAAACAATTTTAGTGGACACGAATGTTAAAAAAAATATTACAAAATTCAAATTAAAAATGTGCAACAATGTTTAGCTCATTTGTTTAGTGGTCATTGATCAGCTCCTGCAAGCAGCTGCGAGGACGCAGAAGAAGTTCCATCTTGTGAACGGCGCTAGCGAAGCTACGCCAATGAGCAGCGTGGCAGACGGGCTGCCGGGAAGGTAGCAAAGTGTTGTCGGGTGGGCACAAACGCGGCAAAAATGTGGCATCCACGTCACATAGGATTCAGAAGAACAAAGTGTCATGGACCGCGTTTGGCATTGTTCTACTCCTGTCCTGCAGGTGGCGGTGATGCCGTCAACCGTCAGACAAAGCGAGACAATTCTGCCGTCTGTGCTCTCAGAATTGCTCAAAACGAGGCGATGTGCATCCCTTGAGATCACAACACCCTTCCTGCCATGATTTGTAAGCATTCTATTCATCTTGAATGCATGAGAATTAGCTATATTTTTGTACTCTTTAACATTTTTTTTTTGTAGATACCCATCGTCCTGGGTATTGCCTGTTATTGTAGCACTGGCCTATTATTTTGGGACAATTCTACAATCCGTGGACTCGGAAATGCTTGAAAAGCAAGGTGAAGTGCTTCCCTTCTTTTATGCGTTGGCATCCGATTCATCTCGAATGCTACGTGAGTGCGCTGGAGCTCAAGCGTGCTGTTATAAATTAGACGGTCAACGGCAGTTGCCAAACCAGGAGGACGTTCTCCAAAGGCTCCGCGGCTGTCCGAGGCCCGGCGGGCGCCCCCTCCCGGAGCCTGCGGAACCCTCGTCCCCCGGAGACGACGGCGGCCGAGACCACCCTGTCTTTGGCCCTGCTGTCCTTCTCCGAGGGGCGCCCCCGCACCCACGTCTCGGGGTCGTCGCTGAGCTCGTAGATGGAGCCGTCCTCCACGCTGTGCTCCAGAGACTCCAGGGACGAGTCGGAGGCCTCGTCGGCGGCCGTGAGCGGGCGTCCGGGCAGCCCCGAGGTGGAGCGCAGCTTGTACTGCAGCCGGACGCCGCCGCGGCCGCGGCCGCCTCCTCGCACCCGGCCCTCACCCGGGTGCTGCAGGGATTCCTGGGAGGAGGTGTCGCTGGGATCCTCGCCCCCGCACGCCGAGTCCGGCCCATCCGCCACTGAGTCCCTCTTCAGGAGGTCCGGAGACAAGGTGCTAGTGATGGATGCCAGGAAGTCCACCGGCCCGCAATGGCCGTTCAGAGAGATCCTGCCTTTCCCTGGAGGAGGTCAACACATTCAAATGAGGAGGCAACCTGTTACTAGTTAATTTAAGAATGATCTGTTATTATGGGACTACTTGTGGTACTGACTTGTTAAAGTGTTGTAGAAATGGCCCGTTAGGTCAATGACGTGTTATTTAGGGCACGTGGGTGTGCCGCGGAAAATTACTCAATGTCATTTATTTAGACAAAAATATACAGCATTATTGTCTAATATTTTTGTTCATTTGTTAATTTATGCGTGCCAAGCACATATAGCAACAGGCACAAAAGAAAAATGCTCTTCCACTAGGGGTAAAATTAACCTGTATATCCAATTTTTGTGAATCGTTTTGCGAAGTGGTGTGCCGCGAATGTTTTCCGATGTGAAATACAATATGTGCCTTCGCGCAATAAAGATTGAGAAACGCTGATTTAGGGAAGATCGATTAATCTTGGGATTGGCCTGTTTTTGTAAGAATGACACAATCTGTTTTATTGGCAAGTGTTCTTTTAGGGATGCGCTGTTCTTTTGAGAATGAGCGGTAATCTTGGAAATAACCTGTTATTTTGGGTATTCCCTCCAGTTTGGGAACAGGCAGGGTGATGATGAGGCCTTGGGGGGTGCCGACCCACAAGAGGCCTTGACAGATGAGCAGGCTGGTGACTCGCATGTTGGCCTGACCTGAAACGTCAAAACGAGGAGAGGACAGATAAAAAAAACAACAACAAATCACAGCAGTGAAACTCATTGCTCCGCTACTTATTTGTGGGTCAGTAGTTGCAGTGGTAACATGGCGGAAAAAAGTGAATTCAAACTGGATTCAGGTCACACAATTTAGGAAGCCAAAATTACATTGCTACTAATAATACCACTACTACTACTACTCCTACTACTACTACTACTGCTGTAATGAGCACTACCACTACAATAACAACTATTGCTACTACTAATAGTACTGTACTGTTAGGCACTTTTACTACTCATGTCACAACTACCATCACCACTATTATGAGTCCTAATAGGAGTACAAGTACTACTATTACTACCGAAACTACTACCTTATAGTAACACTACTAACCGCTTCTGTCATTACTAGTACCACTACTACTAAACTAATATGTTACAGTTTTCAAGCTTTTGGAGCACCGCGCATCCACAGTAAATAACATTGAAATGATTTATACAAAACCGATACAAATGAAACGATAAGCCCAACGAATGGAATTGTTTCGCAATAGCAGAGGGAGCAGAAATGAGAGGAAAACGCATCGTTTTCAGCGCAGGCGTCAAGCATCTTAAATTTCTTATCCCCAAATGCTTGCACTTTTTTAAACCTTGAAACTGCAACATTAAACGCATTTTATAGAACACCAAGCACTGAATTCTATTAGCCATCAAGTACCCTGTTTTAGCGACTCGAACCCCCGCCCAATGACAATGAAAAGGTTCACATTTGTTTGGGCTCAAGTGGTAACTCTGCATGATCGCCTGCGATGCGAGCGCTTTGTCTGATGTCTGCGTGTGCGTGTCTGTGTGTGTTCTGCTGCTCAGTGAGATAATGGCGCACTCTAACTGTATTATTATCCGCAAGCTTTCAGGCAGCTAACAAAGGGCTGAAAATCATAGCTCGTATCCGGTTTATTTCCTGCAGTTCCTGTCGGCCCCTCCCGGTGCCCAGTTATCTATAGAGACGTCGAGCATAATGCCTGTAATTGAAGCGCGCGGACGCTCGTATGATTACAAGGACAAGCCACGATGCTCATTTATGTTTGTGACTGTTTTCGGCGGCCCGCTCACAACGTCGTGGTTGCTGCAAGTGACAGCGAGCGTTGTGAGCACTCGTCTAGTCGTGGTTCTCTGTTGAACATGCGTATACATAGCACGTAAAGAAAATAATGTAACGTATTGTTGTACCTGAATGCTCGTTATATGCCTTTAAGAGGCAGGGCCCGGTGAGCTGATGATGATGGTTGAAAGTGGGAATTTACCGAGAGCCTGCACACTTCTGGTGCATTTTTTAAAAAAAAAAGGTGTTTTCACTGTTTTGGGATCACAGTTTGTTGTATATTCACAGCTGAGACGATTTCTACAGCCATTTATAATAGTTTTCAGTTTTCGGCATCAATTATTTATACCAATTTGCGGCAGGGCTTGGTCTCAAGCTGTACACATCTGACATTTGATGTGATGTCTCTGTTGAGGCAGAGTGAAGTATAGACACGTGTGTTAGCTTCTCATGCAACATTGCCAGCGGCCATACGCTCATCACACATGATGACGTGGTCTTCGATTTGGGTCTCCTGTTCATCCCTTCGACATAAATTAAGCACCAAGCAGCGGCGTGGACCGCAATGTTTAGCTTCTTGCGCTGGCCACCGAGTGGCTAGCTGTCTACTTTTGTAACACGATCAAGAGGTGATCAATGGACTTTGATTGGCATGGGACGAAAAACATCGTTAAAATCGGCGCCCCGCAGAGAGCACTGATATGAGCCAAGTGTATTTTTTTGTGAGCTCGACAAACCAAGACTTTGTTGGCCCCGAGGGCAAGGCCTCCATACTGCCTCCCCCTCGTACCTGTTGTATATTTCAAGGCGACGCGTCGGCTAGCAGACCCCCGGGTCGCCCATTTTCCCATGCAGGAGTCTACACTCTTTCTAGTGCACCCAAAATACAAAGAAGAAAAGCGAAAGGAAGATTCATCTCGAGCAGGGGTCGGCAACCCGCGGCTCCGGAGCCGCACGCTGCTCTTTCATCCTTATGTTGCGGCTCTTTCATCCTGCGGCTTTGCGTGGCTTGGGAGAATAAATCATAAGTGTCCGATTGAAGCGTATGTTTTTTGTCTGAAAAATCGTACCATGTCTTCTTATTAAGCCAAAGTTTTTGGCCACTTTCATGTGGTCCTAGATTGGATACCAAACTGATTTTTTTGCAATGCGACCGCAGTCTGAACCACCGCCAGGTCGCATTCATCCGACAGTGACGTCATCCGGAGTCCAAAATGCGCTCCGCTCGGGCGGAGGAATTAGTGCTGACAGCGGGGGGATTGACTCTGTAGTTATTTTGAGTAACAGTATTGACTTTATATTTGACTTTAATTTAATCCCACTTGAAACATGAAGCATAAAGTTGACATTTACGGTGATAGTAGTAAGTCAGCCGCGGCTCGATCGGCTCATTTTTTACACGCGGTTATGACGTGATGTCACCTTTAGTGACGTCTCCATGAAATGAGATCGAAAAGCCTCGCCTCATCATTTCCCCCAAATACTGTATTTCTACGTCCGACCATGAGACCTTGACTTGGTCTGGACCCTGGTGCGCCATCTGAAGATATTTGGTTTAAAAGTGTTTTAATCGACATGGTCAATAGAACAGCAGTTGACATCTTTTTATACCAATATGACAATGGACAAACAAAACAAAAATATCTATTGAAATATCAACTGTTTATCACACCATACTTATTCATCATTTAAAATAGAGATTGAGATTCTTGTATTATGATATTCGATTAGGGCAGTGAATGTTAAAACGAGGCTGTTGAAACATTTCTTGCATATTGCGAAATATTTAATATGGGTATCAAGCCAAACCTGGAACATCCACCATCAGTCAGTCAAAGCTCACCAATCACCTTGATTTAAGGCACCTGGTCACAGTAAAATCCACCACAACCAACCACCATCAGCCAATCACAGCTCACCAATTATTTTTTATTTAAGGCACCAGTGCAGCACAAACGCTCAACCCTGAAAGTTCACCGGAGAGACTGCTGGTGAAGCCCTTCCTTTTATAGTTATCGTGATGTTTGTTTGGTTTATCTTAAGCTTGGTTGTGCTAATAATGTCTACTATTTGATAATCCTACATTTTGATATTTGGCTGACATTTAATCTAATTTTGAATATTTCTAATTTCAATCGCTTCACATTGATGACCTGTTCAATCATACCTTTCTTTGTCTTGGTCTACAACCTAAAAGAAGTTCTCCTGAAAACAACCCAAAGAATCAATAAAAGGAGGAAAATACTTTTTGAGTTGTCCACGTCCTTTCCAGTGTGCAAAGCCTTTTTTCAAGTTTGGGCTAGATTTGAGTTCACCAAAACAACTTAAAACTTGACAATGGGTTTTACTTGGGAAAATGGGTGAATATTGCTTATTTAACACGATGAATACGTAATCGCCACACATAGACAGATGTCATTAGCTAATTTAAAGTTTGCTGTTGTTGTTGTTACCCGCCACTTCTTGCCGCAACAACGGGGAAACTTTGCCATAAATATTTCATGGTTGACGACGAGAAGACGCTCGCCGGGTTACGTGTGGCATCTTAAATGGACCGCAGCCAAAGAACGGGTGGGAGTGGGAGGGCGAGTGGGAGTGGGGTTGCTGGGAGGATTTACAGCCGAGCGGATGAGAGGAAAACGAGCCAACGGGAAAAAAGTAGGACAAACACAGAGCATCACATTAACTCCAAAGAGGCACGTGTTTGGAAACATAAGCAGTGGCGTGCGGGAGGCGTGCGTACGCTCGTCAGGTGTTAGCACTGAAGCCCCCCCCGAGGAAGCCTTTCTTTCAGGGCTGCTGTTTCCGCATCTCCCAGGTGACTCTTTCATTCATATTAATCCCCCAGTTTTCACCCCCGCGGCTGCGCCGTGTCTCGGGTGCTTACTTATTCATGTCGCTCCCCCACATGCAGGAGCAGAAGGGGCAACTTGAACGAGATGAGAATATCATTGTGTGTGAGGAAGGCGGGCATCGTCAGTGTCTTACGCAGTGGCGGGCCGCCATTTGGTACCCGGGCCTTCTGTGGGGACGTACCTGACTTAATTCATCAGTAGAAACCATTAATACTTCAAAAAAAACACAAGCATGTAGCTGTGCCACGTATGAATGAAATTAAAATATTTATGGCTAAAAAATTGAAATAAAATATATCCTACTTATCAGAAATGTTGCTTATTAAATGTATTGTGTGCTGATGGTTAGAGACGTGTTTTGATCGTTGAACTTGGTCATAAAGTGTTTTGCTCTGACCAAACAGAGGACAGAAAAATGCTGACATTGTTGTGATGCGAAGTTGGAATCTGAAGAAACAGACCTAATGCTAATGTAGTTTAAATTTCATGGGCCATCGGTATTGATTCTGAAGGCCATGGGCAAAACAGATTGACATGGCAACACACAGAGAACAAAAATCTTAACACCCACATACGGATTCTAGAAGCAGAAACTCGACGAAATGAAGAGAACAGACTGCTGGAGATATAAATTAATACAATTTCATGGAGCAAATATTATAATTTGGGGTCTAAAGATAGTTGAAACCACTGTTTTTACCTGATGTCCTCACACGCAAACGAGGACACACGAGTGTCATAATGCAGGGTTTTTCCTGCATATAGACTTTGTAGGTGCATTTTCTTTCCTATGGATGACTTTGTGGCTTTTCAAAGAGGTAATAGTCTTCCTTTGGCAACCGTGCATCTCTGCTTTTGAGAATAATTATGTTAAACAAGTGCTACTTGCTATGTTTATGGCTTTCCAAAGATTTCTCGTGTATTTTTCAAGATGGCGATGGGGGAGTGAAGCGGTGCAGCTTTTTACCGGTGTCGAGCAGCGTGGAGCGCGTGGAGATGTTTATCTCTTGCAGCAGCTCCAGCGTCTCCGTGTGAAAGAGACGAATGGACGAGCCCTCCGAGAACGCCATCCACACGCCGCCGCCGGCACGCGCCAGGTGGGCCACACTAACCATTGGGTCGGGGTGAACCTCCAGTTTCTGGAACAAACAAAAACAGCTGTTATAGGAAGACACACACTTTGGCCAAAGTATTAGGTACACAAGCACCAGTGAAAATTGTTTGTTCAATACAATAAACAGAAAGTTGTTTTCCTAAACTGCTATATTGATATGTTATGATGAATGGGCCCTTGCTTCCTCATGTGAGTCACTCGGTCAATCAAAAAAACATTTCTAAGACCAGTCAGAACAGGACACTTGGAAACTCCCAAATTGACCCTGAAATGGATGTTTCAAACCAAAGTGCTAATTGAGACGTCTTTCTTTTTTTTTTTTGTGGGTCTCTTCATGATAGATGCTAAATGACATGTTACCGGATGAAAAAGGCTTCCGGGGCTGAATTTTTGAAAACACATCTTTGTCTTTAAAGGAGGTCAGCAAATACCCAAAATGGCACCAAAATTGGAGACTTCCTGTGTATTTTCAGGCATGGCTTCTTGAGACTTTTTGGTGGGTCTACTCATGATAGCCATGCTGACCAAATTTCGTTTTGCTAGATGAAAATGCCTTCTGAGGCTACATTAAAAAATAAAAAAAATAAATTAAGTTTAGTTGAGTAATAAATAAAGTTATGTCTTCTTCAAACCAAAATAGCACTTTCTGTGCCTTCTAGAGCCTTTTTGCCGGGCCTGGTGTTTTGGGCAGGTTTTCTTTTTCTGAATATAAAACCTCTAGTATAAGTTTGTCTTTGAAGGACCCTGAAATGGCTGCCACAAACCAAAATGGCCGACTTTCTGTGTCTTTTCATGCATTTCTTCTTGCGACTTTTTGAGAAGTGTATCCAAATTGAAAAAAAGGGGCACACTCCACAACAGGTTTTCTGTCCATGATAAAGGTGACGTTAACACGGAGTGTGCGACTCAAGTTTGCTTCCCCATTCTGCAGTTTAGCGCGCATCTGACGCAGGCGGTATGTTTTTGCGTCACTTTCCCGTCTTCTATCTCCTCCGGCGCATAGTCTCGGGGCGCTTGTGTTTAATGAGCAGCTCAAAAACAAACGCAATTATCCTTATCGTGGCAACACAAGCAGCCCTTGCGGTCGACGGCATGACAAGGCCCGCTGTGGGGTGTCATCTCACCGCTCGTATCACTGTCAGCACGAAGGCCGTGCAATTAAGGGGGTGAAAAGGAGCGAGCGAAGATGAGAACGCAGACATCACGTGCGCCGTGCCGACAGGGATTAGCACCTGTTTGGGCGCCCTTGCCGGCGGGCGCTTCTTTGTTTGAAACGCCAGCTTTGATGTGTTTTCTCTTCTAATTGGCTCCTCAGCAGTGGGCGGTGGCTTGGGCTGCCAGCGCGCGGGCGGCTTAAGAGCAAGCATCAAAAAACCTTGATGTGCACCATAGAGACGATCGCTAAACGAGAGCCTTGCAGATGAGGAAAATGTCGAATTGTGACTTGAATGTGGAGTGATTAGCAGTCGGGATACATGATATGGACAAGGTAGTATTATAAAGTATTGTATGTGGCTGATCCACATACAGAAAACAAAGAGTGAAAAAAAAAATCCATATTTGGAAGGCATGTCTATCAAGAGTAGAGCCATACAAAAGTCTCAAGAAGATGTGCATTATTTTCCAGCTATCAAAAATGAATTTAGCTAAGGGATTCTTTTTTTAATTCACCGCTTGAGGCCAGTTTCACTCAATGACATGAAATGTGTTAGGCATGTCTATCATGAATAGACTCACAAAAAAGTCTGATGAACTCATGCATGAAAAGAAACAGGAAACCTGTCATGCTGTGAAACAAATATTTTCGACTCGCATTAGGCATTTTCAGCTGTCCTACAAAGGTTAACTTACGTTTTTTTTTTTTACATTCATCTCCAGAAGTCAGTTTGACTTGGCATCATGAAATGTTGCAGGCACGTCTATCATGAGTATACTCACAAAAAAAGCCATCTCAAGTGCCCATGCGCGAAAAAAATGAATAAATAAACAGCGCCAAAAATGTCATTTTGGAGCGGCCATCTTAGATGAATTTTGGCAATATACAAACTAGTCCTAGAGCAGTGGCCCTTAATGGGGCATCATTTGTGGCCCCCAAACTTCTAAGGCCTCTTCACACTGCACTTATCGCTGAGGTGGTCAAAGAGGCATGAAAAGCATGTGTTGTCCATGTTTTAGTTGGGTCAGTATATGGACGCCGGGAGTTGTCTCCATGCCAGTAATACACAAACAACCAACTGCTGGGTTCACTGCCGTCAGTGCAACTTTTCACTTGTACTTTTGTTTTCAGAGCAGCGTGCATACTGCGCATATTGTTGACACTTTGCCAGCAGTAGGAGTATATATTATACAAAAATGCCGTGCTCCAAGTTCACTGCTAAAAGCAAAGTGGACAGTGAAAATGAGCAAATTAACGAAGGACTGAATTGAAAAAATTGCATTCATTCTCCCTCCAACCGTCATAAATCCAATGTGCTTATTAATATTCCGGGAGACTAACAGCGATGAAAATGTCCAATTTTAAACTGCATTTTGAGGCGAAGAATACGATTTTCAGAGACATTTCTTCAAAATTCAGAGTTACAAACAACATGAATAAATGCACTGAAATTGTCATCAAGTTGCAAGCAAGATTCTTGTCACATCTTTGACAGAACAACAAAAAGCAACAGAGTACTCATTTAGAATGATGTGGATTTGCCCTAAGCACAAGAAGCCTTTATCAGATCTAGAAACGATAAAAGAATGCACGATTGATGTATTAGACAATGTTTGGAAACAAACAAAAAGAGAAGATGACAACTAAAATAAAGCAAATTGCTCTCTCAGCAACCATTTATTTGATTTTGTCACAATGGAAATGACATTTTATTTGACTTTGCATTTTTGTTGTTGTTTTGAATGAAAAGGACATGTTTTAAATGTTACTGCATTGCAAGTGGCATAATGGATCTGCCATGATGAATCTATAAATGGATTTTTGAGTCAGTGAGAAAAAATCTTTGTGGCCCTTTCAGATTTGTATGTGAGTAGCACTGTTACAGATTTTGTCAGAGTACTACCAAATTTGAGCCACCACATACCAGACAGTTGAGTGATGCTAAATAGTTGCCCGGTAACAGAAATACAGCCAGCTGTGTGACTGACAACAGTTTCCCTCCACTGGAACACCCCGACCGGTGAGATGACTTTCGATAGCTGCAGAATGTGTCAAACATGAAGTAATTCACTTGCAGGCAGCACTGCTTTGCTGCGATGAGGTGGTCAGTCAAGGTTGACGGCAGCGATGTGTCAAACATCCGACGTCAACAACAGCTCCTCTAAAAAACTCCGGCCGCAGACACTACAACAGGTCTGGACAGCTCATTAATCCGCGGTCACAACGGGCGACAAGGTGTCCACCGCTAGGGATGAGTCAAGTAACGGGAAGAGGAAGTAACAAGGTCTGGCAGTCACTATTGATCAGAGTCGCAGCATCGGCAGACGTTCTGCTTTGTTAGCGTTTTCTTACGACAAAGTACCCAAAGATCTCCGTGACCGTCCATGTTTGTAAAGCTCAAAGGTGAGAAGCGTTCACTTGGCCGAGACTCTCACAAAAAATGTGTTTTTGAAGGAATCTAGCATCAATGTGTCCTGTTTCACAAAAGATGCACAGACTGTGCAAAGGTTTACACATATGAATGACTACATTCAAGGATTATAATGGCTAAGAGCCAATCCAACTCTAGACTTGTCGTTAAGGCAATCCCGGGACATAATTTCTTCTCTCTCCAATTCGTTCCTTCAAAAACCTTACAACCTTCAACCAGTTCTGAAGAGATTTGACAGAGATGTACAAACGTTGAAAATGCGAATCAATGCACTTCTCAATTACTCCCTTCAAGTTAAACAAGTTTGCAATTTTCATAAAAATGACTTGAATGTTGTATTTGTTAAACTGTCCGTATGGCCTGACAGAAGAATATTAGTTCAATTATTTGTGAAAAGAAGCAGCTTTCTCTGGCCCTATCTGGTGCCTCTTAATTGAAAATGCCCATCCATTAGTTTAACAACAACTGGGCATGAGACTTGCAAACAGAAGCAGAGCGAAGCGACCTCAGACAGGTGAGAGGATTCAGAAGGGACGCGGAATAAGCAACATTTCTGCTCGACAGGAACGTTTATCACCTCTTTTTAATTGATTATAAATTCCAAAATATAAAACTTTATACAAATAACATTTAGTTTTATGGTTGGTAACACACCATTCTGACTAAGTGTTACCAATGTAGCAGCCATGGCTAACTTTGGCCTGTTTGAATGCATGTTTCACACAAATAGCAAAACACAAGAAGAACAAAAAAATGATTCCGTTTTTTTCCTTCCCCCCCCCCCCCCCCGCAAAATGTCATTTAAATTATTCACAATTACCCTGTCGATGATTGTCACAGCTGACATAATGACAGGTGTAAATGGTCATCAATGGGTTCAGTGTGTGACTAAAAGCAGCCATTTTGAGCTACGTTAGGCTATTCCTGCCCTAACTTTGAGAAGATAAACACAATCCAATGACACTCTGATCCATTTCAACCTCAATGACAGCAAACGGATAACAGTCTGCTGAAAATTTGAGCAAATGGTTTCAATTTACAAACCTTTTCAGCCAGTTTGTTTCTGTTGACAACAAATTTATTATTACACAAACTGTGCGAGTATATTACAAGTAGAGGACACATAATCCACATGGCTCCCAAAACCATCCCGAGGCTGTCGGAGCTTATGACAGGATATCTACATCCTTATGGCTGATGATTTATTCATGCCTGGCAATCCCCACTCTATTGGTGTGCAGCTTTGTCAGCAATATACTTGATTGTATAGCCACTTGGATGCCTGCTGCGCACACACAAAGCTGAGCGCGCATTGCTGCCGATCCCTTCGGCGGCTTCGTGGATAAGTGGCGTCAAACGAGACAAGTGTTGGCGGCCTGCAAAATTGATGTCGACGTGCTATGTCCGCGTGTGGAGGTGAAAAAATATAAAGATGACACGCTCTAGTGAGCATCTGAGGCCCGTCGAATGATACATTTGACCGCGAGTTCTGCTTGCCGGCACCGTGTCAAGTCAGCCCTCGCGAGGGCGCATTAGTGAGGAAGACGAGGTTAGCGCAGAAGTAACCAGGCCGTTGACCCGTTAAGCTCTGCGGCAGAGGAGAGTGATCAACTTGGCTCATTAAGTCCTCACCTCAGGGGATGGGAACTTAAGGAGTCCTCGCTAAACCAACCTGTCACACTCCATTCTGACCATTCTTTGGACATGCATTTTGGGTCATTACCCTCTTGGAGAAGCCATGACAAAAGCACATTTCACTCCAAAAAGACTTCACAGTGTTGAGATTTCTTCAATTCAATTCAAAACAGCCTGTGTGAGATGTAGCAAAGCAGCCCCAGAAAATGACCAAGCCTCCATGTTTTCCCAAGAACATCGTCTATGAATAGAACTTAGAGCTCATGTGACTTTCCAAAACCAAAATTTACTGCACTCAGCACAGATTCAAAACATCCAAAGAAAACATACGTATATTCACAGAATATCACCAAAAAAACCCCCACATACTGTCAAGATTTGTGCAGCAACAAGAGGAAAGTGACTTAATTACCTGAGTGTTGAGGCTGCCGATGTTAACCACCGTGACCAAGTTCCCGCAGCTTGCCCACACCGAGTCATCCAGCACCAAGAGGGTTCGCACTGGATCTGAACCCAAGTTCACGCTTCTGCTGGATTCGGGATCCCAGAGATCCTCTGGGAAAGAATAAAATAAATGCAACTGATTAATATTACATGTAGGAACAGAGTGGAACCTACACAGGAATCAAACACAATTCATCATGTGGTTTTCATTGACGTCTAAGTTGGTCTGATAGTCCAAAACATTCCAAGCTCGTTAAAACTTTACAGTCGGCACCAGCGATCGAGCCGTGCCGCAAATAAAATGTACATTAACCTGAAAAAAAAAGGCTTACAGATGATATGATTTAAGAAAAAAAATAACCATGTAGCAAAGTAAAAACAGCAAACTGAATATGCAGGAGTCCAGTGAATTAACAAGAAAAACACTGTAACAAAACAAAAATAAAGTAATAACTACTCACTTTTTGACAACGATCATATAAAAGGGAGAGTGTGGATCATTTCTGGTTCATGTTGCTTTCATTAGTATCGGTTTTTAAATTTAATTTGTGTATGTAATGGATATAAGTTAGCAAGTTAACGAGGTATTGAGCATCATATCTGTGACCCAGTGTCCGGTGATTTCATGCTAAACTGCATTTTGTTAAGGAATGACACATTGCCCTTTTAATATTGTGCAATAAAGCATGTGAGAAAAATGTGAACGTTTTCACTTTGATCCCCCGTCTTGGCCGCCACCTCTCTCCCGTTTCGCTTGGCCAGAGTGCGAAGGAAGTGGAGCTTTTTTTTCTCCTTTGAGGATTAATCACAAGGCGCGCTTTAGCGGCTGCCACCGAGGCGCCTGATGATAAATTGAATTACATAAGCATTTCCTTTGCCGCGCATTAATGAAGTCAAATTAGAGAGTGGGCTGCAACCGGCCATTTAATTAACATTTTGAGTTGTTTATTTCTGCCTTTCATTGCGTTACAATGCCTTTTGACTCCAGCAGGTTAATTGCTTGGCGTGATGAAAAGGTCATTTTCAGCACCTTTTTAAAAATCCACTCAAAGAAGTGAAACCTGCTGTGTCGAATGCTGCAAAGCTGCCACGGAACATAACCGACCGAGCCTGCTCCAAGCATCGCAGTTTCATTTTTAGGTCTGTAAACATACAACTGATTGCCTTCTGACTATGGTGGGTTAATTGCTTGGCGTGATTTTAAGGCCATATTGGCCACTTCAAAAAAAAAAAAAAAAAAAAAAAAATCCACTCATGGATGCGACCGACGTGGCAAAAGTGTGCTGTGCGCACTCAAACTCTGGAATGCAACTCGCAACCCCTCAAGTCGACGGCGGCCATGAATCTTTAGCAGATGGGCCAAGAGCCTCCTGAGTCTTCTGTCCTGCCTGTTTATACACCAAACTACTAATATTCTTTCCTCCATGTAATTAATCATCCTTTTTTTTTTCTGGGAGGGAGGCGGGGCAGCAGAGGCCTGTTTGTCATGATATCGCATGAGGGGAGTTTTTTTTTTGTTGTTGTTTTTTTTGGAGCGCAGAAGCGCTGCTGGGAGGGTGCAACGCCTCACTGCACCTGACATGTTGTCTGGCGCATGCTGTTGTTTATGCACTGACAACAACAATGCAAAGGGAAAGGTAGGCCGTCATTGATTTAGTGAGACGTGCCTCACATATGGCAGGTAATGTATGAGGGTGAGATTCTGCAAAACGCGTGCGGCTAAGTTCTTTGCTTCATTTCCACTGGACAAGTTGGTAGCTATCACAGATAACTGGTGAGAGGAACAATTACATTCATCATGATTTGGTACGTTTATTTACCAAGTGTGTTGTGGATGTTTTTTTTTGACTATGGGTAATTTCTAGTAGTGCTTTTGATTTCTATTGTGCAAGATGACAGCTAACTGGCAAAGGTTTCTCGAGGATTTATGACAATTATATGATCGATGGGCTGGGCCGTTGACTTTTTTGACTGTGCATTAATTATCATAGTTCTGTTTATTTGTTTTGTGCAAGTTGGCAGTTATCCTGACTACCTGGCAAGAGGAATGATTGCATTAATGATTATGCAAGCTGCCGTGGATTTTTCTTTTTTTGGGGTGGAGGGTATGTTGTTCCCGTAGTTTTGTTAATTTTATTGTGTAAGATGGAAGCTATTTGTAATAAGTGCCAAGAAGACTGATTGTATACATAAATGATGCTTTTATCGGATCATTACACATTTCTCCACATTTGTTTGAAAGATTTTGTTTGGGTGTAATAAAACCAAGGTTGAACTTTTTGGCCATGATCTCAAAAAGTATGTTTGGTGCAAATACATGGGACTTTTTTTCTAGAGCGCTTTACCAGTAACAACAGCTGTAAATTGGTGAGTAAACATGCTTAAAGAAGGCAAAAAACTCTCAACAAAATCTGTCAACAAAGGGTTAGCATGACGAACAACAAACAGTTAAATGATAAAAAAGAAGGGTGGTAAAGTACAAATTAAGGAGAAAATTAGCACCTCTTTCAACACACAAAGGCGGTAGAAGTGTTGAGAATCCCGGAATTCCGGAATTCACAATTTTACACGGGTGTCAACTTGACTTTTCTAGCTCTAACATTAATATTGTTTCTACTGAACATGCTACTTGGGTTAGTAAAAAAAAAAAAGCAAATGCGGCCTGTTGTGGGCTTTTCTGCTTCAGCTTCTATTCGCCGAGTATTGTGCAAAAGTATTTCTTTGTAATAGAGGTGAACAACACTAATCACTCAATCACTCAATCATAATTTAACATGCCAATGTCTATAAGAACACGCTTTCCTTCCGTTGAAGTCGAGCCAAGTCTCCATGGATACCAGGCTTCTATTAGTGGCTTTGTCACAACAGCGGAGAAAATTGAATGCAAATGAACGCAATTAAACATTTTAACATGGGATGGCCTCTAATGCGATAGAAATGTATTTTACATGACTGTTGAAATTACATTCAAGTTTTCACACACAACAGAATTGGCAAGATAAACATTTACAGTACATATTGAAAAGTAATTTAGTGTGCTCTCATTAGAATTACTATGGAGGTAACTGAGAAAGCTTACCACTGTTTTTCCTCCCGTAAACCATCAATGTGCCGTCTCGCAGGCCAGCGAACAAGAAGTAAGGTGAGTGTTTCAGGCACAGCACGGGGCAGCCTCGGGAGTTGCTGAGGGTCAAGAGGCACTGAGCAGCAGCGTCCACGCTACCGTAGACCAGAATTCTGAAGAGGGAGAAGGTAAACATTTTGGATAAAGGTGTATTGAGGCATTCATCAAACACACCTGACAGAGACATCTGTGTTAAAAAATGAATCGATACATAAAAAAATTAAAAAGTCTGTGATAATTGTAACGTGCATTGTTTCGACCTACAGGACTGGAATGGAACTGCATTGCTGGACATGTTTAGGATTTCTATCCTTGGCAGAAATTTGTCTCAGTGCACGTATAGCAGGAGTGGGCAATTAATTTTCCAAAGGGGCCATGTGAGAAACTGGAACGGTTGAGGAGGGCCATGTCAACATGCTAACTTTAATCTTGATTAGGACTGCAGCTGTCGAATATTTTACCATTTATGTCATCGATTAATCAAGTAATCGGATAAAAATTGATTTTGCATTATTAAACAACAATACCAATACAAACTGTGCATATGAGGTGCAGGTATCCTTTTCGTCCACTTGGGGGCACCATCCTCGCGATCGACACTGAAGTATTTGTGAAGCTTTTTAAGGTGGTGCCTTGCCTGGTGAGTGACGTGTGCGTCGGCAAATTGAGTGCCTTGACGCCCGTTGTGGCCGTAGCAGCTTGTGTAAAACTGTTACTTTCTTTTTCTTTTGCACGTTGTACTTTTAATTATGTGAAGCACATTGCGTTACCTTTGGTATGAAATGCACTATATAAATAAAGTTATAGATAAGGTATGTGATTTTAGGAGGCGGGCCTGGTGGGTTGGCTTGTGACGTGCAGTTAGTGTGCGAGTGTGCTCACTTTACGTGTTTAATTGGTCTCCTGGCATTCAATCAGTAGCTGAAAAATGTATCTGAGACTGTGGCTTTCCTTTCCCACATGCGAGGGCATTAGAGTAAGTAATCTTTAAAACCCATGAAAAACAGCCGATGATAGCGCGGGATTTCTACGACAGACAGATACGTTCCACGATGAACAATTTCAAATGCCTCATACTGGCAAATACACACCGACACACTACAATACGAGCAGTATTTTATCTACACTTTGTTTGCATTTTTTGTGTTCCGATAAGTTTAATATGTGTTTAAGAAAGTGATCAATCCGTTATCTGAATGGTTTATCCTTTTAAATGTGTTTAAACCATGTAAAAAGGGTAAAGTATTAAAAAAAAAATGTGTGTGGTTTCCTTTTTAAATATGGTCTCTCTATATTATAGATTTTTACCAATTGTGTGAGGATCCGGAACGAGGAGTTCACTGTAATGTTTAAGTGTCTTTTATCATCTCACCGTCCGTCATCTAATCCGACACAGATGCTGGCCCCGTTTCCCGGCGGGACCTTGTGAGCTGCGGCCTCCGCCTCCTCAGTGGGAGAAGCTTCCGGCACGTATTCCAGACATCGGACGGCGGAGCCCACTTGCAGGCTCTTCACAGCCCTCGGCACGGGCCTGTTGAGCGAGAATATTTCAATCTGGCCCTGAGAGGCTTCCTCCCCGCCAGCAGCCACCTGCAGGGAGAATTGAGGCTGGTTGAAAATGATGTCGTTCTGAGATGCTCCAGTAAAAAGGAAAATAAGTTGTTTGGTACAGACTGCATCACACACAAAATTTGAAGGTGAGTAATGTGATGAAAAAAAAAGTGTTACTGGCCCTGATACATGACTCACAAAATGCTCAGAATTTTAGGCTTTTAGCTGAAATTTCAGGATGACCAAAAATGCACTGTAACTTTTACGGGCCAAACAATTAAAGAAATAGGCAACTGACATGTTCACCATTTCAGTCGACAGAAGTGACAAAATGGCCGTCCCATGAAACGGCAAAAAACGGGCAAGCGGCAAATTAATCAGATGGCCATGTTTAGACTAGTGAACTCGCATAGAACATATTATTGCAAAGATTTTGGGTGGGTTGACTTTCCATCTAAAAAAAACAAAAAACAACAAATCACTTGAAATATTCCACAGGGCCCTAAAAAAACATGAAACTATGAGGCTTAGAATTAAAATCTGAACATTTAGTTCAGTTCAGATTTACCCTTATTGCTGCCTTTCTGCCGCTATCCTTTCAAATGTCATTGCGTCAAAACATGTTTTCATAGAAACACCTAGAAATAATCCACAGTCAAAAATGTGCACAGGCACAAGTGCATGAGATGTACGTGTTCTGTAATTTAATGCAATCAATAACTGCCAATTTGCACAAAAAAAAGAATGAGCCAGTAGAAATAATCTACAGAGTAATTGTAATGTTAATTTAAAAAAGACATGTTCGGTCAAGCATGGGCGCATGCATGTCTGTGGAGTTACAGTAAGTCAATGTTAAAAATGTATTCCACCGCTTTGATGGAAATCATGTGTTTGAATGGACATCCTTCGCCTGTCACCAGTTTGAAGACAACGAAATATGAGATCGATTATCATTTCCGAGTTTGTCATTTGGAGCTGCTGGCTGCTCATGTTGAATCTTAAATACACAATCATATAATACATTCACAAAGGCATCTCCACCAATTCTGCCGTGTTTTTCACCGTGGGAGAAAAAGTTCCAGCTAGCTCTCGCAAAGGATCAGTGTTGCTTAGCAAGTTTGTAGGGTCAAGAACGAATTGATCGCTTAAGTTCATGAACTTTTTTTTCTTCCACTGACATTTGAAAGTTTGATGGTCACATTGGTGTTGGTATTAGATCTGATCAAGGTTGCACAGCAAAGTCATAATAATTAAGGCTGCAAACTGTGAAGGAGGGGCCTTTGCACATTTTGGGGGGTTGAATACACTCAAAATGGCTGTTTCAAACCAAAAGGGCCGACTTCTTCTTCAATTTGGCGCATGGATCATTGCGACTTTTTTTGTGCGTCCTGTTATGATAGATATGTCCACCCAATTTCATGTCCAATCAAACTGGGGTTGGGGACAATTTATTTTTTCTAACTGTCCAGGGATGCTACTGAGTGCGTTTAGGGGATTAAATGTCCAAGAGCCAAATAACAACACTAATTTGGTAGTAATAACAACAAGTGGCATCACCACAAGCAGATCAAAGCAATCATTTTTGCATTTTGCAGATTCGTAACGCCTATCAAAAAGCTGCATTTCTCAAAACGATGCTTTCTCAACATGGTGAATGGCTGCATCTTCGTTGAGACAAAACACTACTGGCACACGGTGACTATGTCTAAGCAACCACCTGTTTCAGTCCGCACATAGTTCTTTTGTGATGCGCATCAATGATGCAACGTCAGCTTTAGTGGCTGTCTTGTGGAGCGATCGCCTCATTTCCCACAAATATTTGTAGCTTCTCCCTCCTCTCTCCTCTGTCAGTCTTTCACTCCTCGAAGTTTAGTCTTAGCCCTATCTGACTGCAGCACCAAACGCACGCACGCACGCGAATATCTGGACCACGGCCAATAAGAGGGTGACAACGCCCTTCACTTTCTCTGATTGGCTCAGAACACGATGTCCCTGATGTGTGTTGTCGTTGAATCAAATGGAGGCTTTCACAGTCGCGGAGATTTCCAGCCCCCACCCCTCGAAACGCTGGTTGCACTGTTGCAACCACATTTGTGGGGGAGGCGTACTGTTGAGAAATTACAAATAAATTAGTAATTTGTCTCAGTCTAGAGCCCGGGCAAGGTCATATGAAGTCGTAATAATACGGCTAAAACGCCAGGTCGGCGTTGCAAATGAGAATTTGTTCTCCATTGCAATACAACTGTCATAAATGAAGTTTGAATAAATAATGTTGACGCTGGATCAGTCGCAAACAGGCAGATGTGAACAAAAACAAGAAGCTAAGGGTAGTGTGGAGGTGTTATATCTGACAAGCACAGAAGATAGGAAGACAGAGCATTTTTTTAAACTAAATGAAATGAGGATATGGATTGGATATGCAGTATATTCAGAGGGAACTTCAAGCTTCAACGATTTCTGAGCAATATATTGACAGGGTCTTGAAGCCATTCCGCCAGTTTCGTCTAATGCGCCACCTTGGTCAAATGACATGAAAGGAGTTTGTTTACTGCTGACGCCATAGGAAATCGCTACATCTCTTGCCACCCGGAAGTCCATGTGATGACAAAATGGTGAAAAGGTCCATATCACTTCATTTATCAGTTGGAGGCTTGTACGAAAATAAGAGGGCGCTTCTCGGCGGGGAAAAAGCGACGATGTGTTCCCCGCCTAAATCGAATCATGCGATGGTGACAGGAGCTAAATATAGTCTTTAGCCCCTCTCCTCCACGCTCACCCTTATTTGCATGCAATCATTTGTTTGATTTGTATCAGCGCGCAGAATCTGGACAGGAGAGATCCTGTGGGCTCTGGAGGATGAGCCAGAACAAATAATGGTCTGTTGAACAGGCTGAGAAGAAGATAGCGAGGACTTATCTCGCCGCGAGGGGCTCAAGAAAAAGATGGTTTCAAGTGGCGCCTCTCCACCTACACGCTTACGCCCGCCTTGTAATTCACATGCTCACGTTTCCCCCCTCGTGACAGCCAGCGCCACGTTCCTGGCAAAGCGCTCGCCACTCATTTAGGGAAACTAGCGATGTGGAGTCATGATCTGGACCCAGTCCCGCTCGCCGCTCAGGGGGAGGCGGCAACTTCCCAAAAGCTTTGCCAGCTTTAATTAGATTGCTTTGGAGAGCAGGGGACTATGGAGGCGCATGAGCAAGCCAGAGACGAGGGTCACCGGTTGTTGTCTGATGCTTTTCAGCCTCGCCAGCGCTCTTCAACACACACAAAGGTAAATACACAAGAAAATCAAGCCAATCCAGTAAATCTCCACTATTCGCAGGAAATTCAGGCGCCGACTCAAAAAGGTTTGCAATTGTCATTAGGTGCTACAAGTTGGCAGCAATTTTTTTGAACTGTTTTTGAATTTTGTGAATTTTATTTCTGTCACTGTAATCAAGAAATCACATGTTTATCGTGTTTCATCCATCACAGACCTCAAACCCTGATCCAACATCAGAACCTAACATAGATGCCTGTACAATGTAAAAGTAAAAATGACTACTGTATTTAGCTACGGCAAGAAGACAACAAAAAAGCTGACGTCAGATGTGCTGGTAAAACACGGAGGGAGTAAGACCTGTTTGTTTTTGTTTGTTTTGTTTTTTTAAATAGGATTTCCGTGTAACATTTTTTTTTTTTCTAGTATTGTTGTAATATATATATTTTTTTATCATCAACTATTGGGGTATTTTTCTCACATTCGTTATACAAACAGGGTGCATTTAAAATGTGTTTACAGTGCTTTACTTTTTTCGCATTTTGTTAAGTTACAGCCTTATCCTAAAACTGAATAAATTCATTATTTTCCCTTGAAAATTCCACACAAAATCCCTTAATGACATATTTTATTTAAACGTTTATTAAAAACGTAACGCTAAGAAAAAGGTGAATATTTTCTGGTAAAGTATTTTAATAATAATACCAACAATAATATATTTCATTTATACGGCGCTTTTCAAGAACGCAAAGACGCTTTACAGTTTAGAATAAGTAAACAAACATAATATACAGACAGACAGACATAAATCAATGCAACTTAAGCTTTTTGTCAGAAGCTGTGTGTTTTGCACACTAATTATGATGGGTCGTGTAAATTTCAACCCTTGATCCTGAATGGGGACCTACCACAAAGGACAGTGACAGCCAGAAAAGGCTGGTTTAGACAGCCAAAGGGTACTAAACAACAGCAGAATAAGCTGCTTGGCATAGTCTCCAAATGTTTTGGCCCTATTTTACATGCGCACAATACATGCAACGGAACCCACATATGCACAGTGCTTACAAACGGGGCATCGTTTAAAAGCAAAATAGGCAGACTTCCCAACGGAAGGCACTTTTAGCCATTCAGAAGCCATAAAAAAACAGAGCAAGGACGACCGCCTTGGTTATGCGTTCCGACGCCTCCGTCCCTCAGTGCACTGTGAGATTACAGTAGCTTTATGCTAAAGAGTCGCAGCGTTCAAGGCCGGAGGCTGCCTACACGCTGCGTGCTTGGTTTGTCGCAAAGGGAAATGACAGTGTCGCATTATGAAAAGCTTTGTGCGCATTAACAGCTGCTTCAGCAAGTCTATTAAGTTGACATATTACAAAGAGAAGGGTGCTGGCGCGACTGGGAGCACCCGGAATGTTGCATGGTGCACTGCAGCAACTCGTTAGCCTAACAGCCTAATTGCCCTCAAAGTCGTTTTGATGGAAAACAAATAAAAACACAAATTTAACAGACAAGAAGAGTTCAGTTGCCTCTGTTCAGTCTTTCAGTGAATAGCTGAGGACGGCTTCCACAGAAAAAACTTCAATAGGTCAACAGCAAACCGCAAAATGGGCATACCTTTAGTTCTGGTGATTATTTCTAATGTGCTGGTTATTAAGAATAACATGTTGGGCCATGATCAACCTTTTCCCTGGTCACCTTGGAAAACCATAAAAATACCAATTGTTGAGCAAAAACAAGACCTCCGTTGTTTTTTAACTCGAGCTCTTTAATAGTCACTCAGTAGAGAAAAAAGATACACATGCCGCAATGAGTTTTTCTGTAAATTTCTGCTAACAACCCAGGCTAAACTTAGCTTCTTACAACCACAAAAAGGTTAGTTTTTCAGCAAATAGCTTAGGATAGGATCCACAAAAAAAAAAAAAAAAAAAAAGGTGAACTGAATGTCACTATTGATCTCTGAATCGTCACCAATAGTGTCAAGTCAAGCGATGGGCTGGATCGAGCCGGATGAGGCAGGAACTCCCAGCAGGGCTGAGAAGGAAGAGGCTCCTTATTGAACGTTCAAGGCTTCATTCATATTGCTCTTTGATTTTGCGAGCCAGGACCGGAAAGAAAGAGAGAGGCATTTGAGTTATTGAGTGTCAAGGCGACACGAGAGTCAGCACATCCCCACGGCGGCCTGGTTAGGGATCGGTCAGGAAAATAATGTGTGTTTAGGGAAATAAGGCGGCTTGGAAAGAGTGACAACCCTTTGCACATGCTCATCTTTCTCTCTGGCAAGCGTTGGGAGAGGTTAACAGTTCTTTGACCTGGCAACGCCCCAGCTGACCATTTTTTTTATGAATATAATGAAAAAGTCAAGTGTAGTAGGTGCAACAAAATAAAGCACGAGCACCTGGAGAAATCCGCCGAACAAAAAGGAACAGAGTTGTGCAACAGGCGAAATTAATGTGAAGCTGATGGTTCTCGCATCCCATCGCCGGCAGGTTTGGCAGGCTGGGGATGACACTGTTCAAGTATTGATGGCCTCTGGGATCGTGATTGTGCTAATTCTGCCTAATCACCACTTTTCCCTTCACTATCCTCATCCTGCTTTCCCCCAAAGTCCTGCTCATCTTTGGTCATAGTTGAAGTGAACTCTGTAAGACATGATTAAACTGCAGAAGTGACGTTATCTCCGGAGCTGAGCCAAATGCACCTACGTGCCGCTTTTACGCACAACGCTACTGGCTCCGCTCAGCTCTACTCGACCTTTTTTGGGGGGACGGAGGGGGGGGGGGGGTTGCTCGGTCTTCTATCTCAGAGCAGTAACAGGGGGTGAAATGGCTCAGTTTATCGATAAATTGATTGAGACGAAGGGTATTGTCGCTTTAAATGTTAACGCGGGATTTGCAATTAAAAATATAAATTACTTTGTCATATTTGATCAAATTGTATTATTTTTTGTAAGTTTCCAATTAAATTTTTGTTTTAATCTTCAGATTTTCTTTTTTCTTTTGATTTATTTTTTAGTATAATTGTTGTGTCATTAAACAGTGAACGTGTACCTAATTGTTAGACTTCAAAAATATCTGACATGCTGCTACAGCAAAATGGAGACTGTGGACTATGACAAGGCATATCAACAGGGTAACGTGAAGTGAGCATGTGCCTTTATTTAGTCATGGGAGAAGTGGCAAAATGATTTGGAATGACTGTCAATGTGCTTAGCTCCACAAAAGCCATCAAAGTGGGGACACTGATCCATGCTGTGTCTCTTGGCCAGCCTACGCCAGCTTTAGCCACTTTCTGGGCCAAAAGAGGATTACCTGATCAGCTGCCCACCAACCCACCACAAACATTCCCAAAATAAATACTGCATCATTTTTTTTCTTTGTGTGCCTTCCTTTTTCTTTCAAGGCAGCTGCAGCCGAACTCCCACAAGTACCGCCTGCATTGTGATGTGAGATGCCGTGCACTTCAATAAAGACCCAGCAGCACATACCTACAACTTACCTTCATGTTATACTAAATTTCCTAGCAACATCTGACAGCATTCGGCCTTGGTATACACAGCTGTGCCTTGACCTGCGAGCTTAACAATACCCCCCATAGAATGCTAATATGTTTTTAGTAAGAAAAACTGCACTCTACAGTAATAAAATTACATTATTAAATACAAGGGGTGCACCGATCGATCAGCCGGGATCGGTGCCCATTTCATTCATTTTGGATGACTGCTATAGCGATAGCTTAGCGATAGCTTAAATAAAACCAATCTTGTCCACAGAGCGCATCGCATAGGTCTGAAAAAGTCAGCCACTGTCCTCCTCTGCTGTCGGATGAGAAATAGGCTTTTCATTTTCTTGAACTACTTCATGTGAAGTTAAAACCAACCCGTTTGTATTGTTTCACAGGTATTGTTCATTTATCGATCCATCCATCCATCCTTCCACTATGCGAACCACTTATCCTCACAATGTTCGCAGGCGGGCTGGAGCCTATCCCAGCTGTCTTCCAATTTTTTACAATAAAATAAGACTGGAAAAATGAATGTGTATGCTGAATGTTATGAAAAATTAAAATAAAAGGCCTAAGTTAAGTTACCACTGCATTTGGTGTTTCTATTCTTCAAATGTGAATGCAAATGAGAACACAGAAGATTTCCAAAGTAAGGGCTGTGGGATTAAAGCTGTAACCATGATGGAAAACAGCAACAAGTGGAATCCTTTATCTTCTCATTGATTCAAGTTACTGGTGTGGAGAATGCCAACGTGTGCCTGTGTATGCGTGTGTGAGTGTGTGCGTGCGTTACTCACCCAGAGGAAGCCTTGAGGTAAGGATGTGCTGGCTGCCGAGAAGCCCAACATTGCACAGTGAACAGGATTGTGGATGGCAGCTTCAAGCTACAGGAGACAAAATCAATATTGATTTCTCATACATCACTTCACCACGTTTTTTTCTACCCCCCCCCCCCCCCCCCCCCCCCCCCGTCCTCTTGTTTCCAAGCTGTCTCGCTGCATTTTATCAAAGCGACACACACATTGGCGCTGGCTCTGACACTTCTCACAAATTCGATTTGGTTCAATGCTTCTGATGGGCCTTTGCTAAGGACTTTGTTATCCTGTGAGTGACTGAGAGCACTCTGGCCTCGTTGGAGGGCAACCACATGGGGAAGTGACATTAAACCTGGCACTAGGTCACATCACAACAGTGCATAGCCAGTAGAAGGAGATATTTGGAGTTTTCCATTCTTAAAGGGCTGCGCACCAAGTGTTTACACATATCGGGCTACTCTGGGATCTAAATCCAGGCCCTAACAAGTAGAAATGTGAGTTGACAGTAAAATGCATTGAATGCTTCATTTTGTTTTTCATGACCTCCCCTGATCGACCAAAGAACTGACACACACTCCTGACGCAAACATCAGCCGCATTGAAAGAAGCACACACACACAGGTTCAGATCATCCGTTGAGTTAAGGATCAAGTAGTCCAGTGCCATCTTGTGGCATCTATAAGTAATTACAATACAGCGTAAACCTTTTCTGTGGGGTTGTCACTTACTGGCAGGTTTTCACTATTTGCGGGAGGACTGTTGCCTAAGCCCACAAATAGCAGAGCTTCGCTGAAAATAATCAACGTGGTGAGCTGAGTGTCACCGCCTAATCTTTAACTTCTACTTAAAAGCAGTGTTGGCCTCAAATCAAAGCGATGCAACACCGCCTACAGGGATCTGTTAGTCATTACAGTGGTTTACAAACCCGAATTTCACACACTCACTGGAAAACAGCCAAAGTAGTCGCTGATTAATGATCCTGGAATGAAGCTGAGGTGGTTGAAAATGACGGTGTAGCCCCTGCAGATAATGCATAACAACCTCCCCCAGCCCTCACCCGCTATGGAAGCTGTTCTTCAAGGTAACAATCTATCTGCAGTGGGCTGATGATTATGATTTTGGAGTGGGACCGTCAAACGTGGGCCATGCGACAGGCAGTTCTGCTAATCGGCGGGCGGAGGATGAGTCGCAGGGGGGTTGGGGGAGGGGGTGGCTCAGGCTGGTCCGCCTTTCTCTGTCGTCCTCCTCGCCGGCCCGCATCAATCACAGGTGATTTATCGTCCTCGGCAAACATCGTCCGCCCCCTTTTCTCTTCTCCAGGGCGTGTTTGTAAACAAAAAAGGTCAACGGCCACCGTTTTCTCCATCCGCTACGCCCACCAACACCCCCTCAACTACCCGCACATCCAGACTGTCTGTCTCCGTCATTAAGCACAACTCGACCTTACTTGTTCCCTTGGTAAACTTTTTCAACCTCTCCCCTTTTGCTAGTCCTCCATCACGTCAAGAAAGGACATTTTTTATAGTTGATTAATTACCAGCAGCCATAACAGTCAACCATATGGAGGTTAGGGCACGAGAGAGACACTGCGGGAAACCGGACCGGCGGCTTCCAGTGGACGCTGGGGCTGGATTTTTATCAGCCACGTGAGAATGGCAAACAATTTTCCTGAGCTCAAATTGCTTTGTTATGTTAGTAGTCCCCGGAGTATGTGTGCCTACAATTGTGTGTGCGTGCGGGTGTGTGTTTGTTGTGGGGGCGGGGGTGTCTTTTCAATCTGTCTTCACAAGGCATTCAAAGGCCAAATTGTGCCGAGGGATCATGAGAGCAAACACACAAAAAGACTACATCAGGGGTGGCCAGAATGTTGTGCTCAAGAGCCAAATTTGACTTTTGAAACTGATACATGGGTCTTGTTATTTGTGTATATGGTAAA
Source organism: Filicampus tigris (assembly GCF_054856515.1). NCBI lineage: Eukaryota > Metazoa > Chordata > Actinopteri > Syngnathiformes > Syngnathidae > Filicampus > Filicampus tigris. The sequence continues at coordinate 19,979,141 of NC_141225.1, read as the reverse complement.
ACAATTCTTGTTTATTTTAATGAGAAAATAAAAGCCACTCATTTTGTGGGCGAGTGATTATGCTGTGAGCTGGCAGCCATCATAGTTACCCCACAAGCTAACAGTTAGCCTAGCATCTTCTATTTTTTCTTTTACTACTACGGAAGTCGTATTTCTTTATATTTTCCAGCAGTCTGGAATGATGTGTGTGGAATATTATGTTGGTCATGTGGAGTACACCACACACTATAATTGCTGCAAGCTCCATTTTGTGGCAACTTCAGGCCAAAAACGAAGTGAAGTGAAGGGATGAGTTTCACTTAGTCCTGCCATAGGCTTGTCGAACAGAAAAAAAGTACTTTGCCGCCATCTTGTGGCCTCTATAGATAATTACAAACATTTTAGTTTGGGCTTAAATATATTTTGCAGATTTTCGCTATTTGCGGAAGGGGTCCTTTTCCCTCCCAAATAGTGAAGGAATTCTGTACTCTGTTTTAAAAAGAAGAACATTACAGCTTTGACAAAGCCAACTGTCAGTCTCATTTAAAGAAAAGCAATCCCACGGAGGCCCGCGAGCGGGGAGGAGGGGCGTGTGTTAAGCTTCCACAGGTGGCGGCGCCTCGGCACGGTGGAACAGGGGGGGGACGAAAAGGGTGGTGAATTGGGCAGGTGAGCTAATTAAAGCGAGATTTGTCGATGTGAGGAGAGGGCAGCCCCGCAGCTGTCGGTGAGCTAAGACCCCGCGGTCTTGCTCTGCCCGTTACCCTGGGAGGGCGCCAGACCATATGCTGGAGCCAGGTGGTTTGCAGAGGAGCGTCCATTGCTTCTCAGGGAGATGAATGTCTATGATTAGACTCATTGCTGTGAGGCAGAGGGGCTGGATTATCCATCCATCCATCCATTTTCTATAGCGCTTGTCCTCAGAGACGTGGGTGAGTTAGAGTCTACCTCTGCTGACTATGGATGGGAGGTGGGTTACACCCTGAACTGGTTGCCAGCCAATGGCAGGACACATAAAGACAAACATGTATTCACACTCACATTCACACTGGTGTACCTAATGTTCTGGCCCTTGAGTATATATTGCCTAGCATAGCCTGAGGGGAAAAAAACAAAACAATCATTCATAAATTATAATACTGCATATTAAATTCTGTTATTTTCCAACTCTGTAGTCAAGAGTGCTTTCCACCAGCCCGGCACCACCCTGCCACTTCAGTTCCACACAGAAACATTACATTTACACGCCCTAACAAGCACTAATAGAAAATTTCCACTGTTTATTAAGTGGTAATTGACTGGTGATGGCACCCCCGCCCTCCCCAATGGTGCACCGCCGCGTTGGGGCTACATGCAAGGCGGTCGGCTGCGGCGCGAGTCAACAGTCCAGAAAATACCCGCATTCAAAGCGTGGCTGCGGTCTGTGCGCGTTAAACAAGCGGCTAGTGTAACATTCGGCGACCGACACGTGATAAGACTTCATCAACGCAATTTGGACAGTCATTAATTAATCTTTTCTGGCCTCCCCAAAAAACAACAAAACATTTGGTAATTTCTTCTTAATAAGGAAAGTAGCATCAAACAATATTGTACCTTATAAAAACATATACAGAATCAACATAAGTACACACTGAAGGCTCTTTATGACGAATTGTCTGCCAAACTGCTGCTTGTTGTCAATCAAGTTTAGTTGGGTTCACTGCAGCCATGTAGTGCTCGTATCTCAAATTTCTGCTCTCAAGTCAAAATACACAAAAAAATGGCCGAATGAAGGCTTGTATTTCAAAAAACGTGTAACTCAGGTCACTTGCACTTCAGGGCAAAATTGCACATCTTTGACACCAATTACTATTATGTTTAAATTTAGACAGAGCTCTGGCGGAATCTTAGGATGTTTCTGAGTTTTCCAGTGAATAACAGAAAATACGGAAAAAGGTGAATTCCTCAATAGTGAACTGCAAATATGTGGGGGAATACTGTATTGTGTCGTATGAAAAGCAACAGGTTGAAAGCGCTTAATTGCACCCCCTTCCTTCACATTTCAATGTTGCATTTGTCACTTTATGATGCTGGTACAGCATAAGGATCAAAGATACATTTGTTGTAAATACAAACATTTTTTAGGACCAATTTCAGTAAAATTGTATAATTTATCATGCCACACCTGATGAACTCTCTTGGCGCACTAATGTGCCACAACACAGTGGTTGGGAATCATTGTATTTGAGGTTCCACAGAAGCAGACTGTTGCATTTTGTTGGTATCGTTTTTACATTTTCTGTTTGGCTCACAGACAGTGAACGCACACACACACACACACACACACACACACACACGCGCGCGCGCGCGCATAGACACATAGTTGCACACACAGCTGACAATCGTCACGCTGGGCCAGCAAATTGTTGTTTGCTCATTACGGTATGTCCGATACATCACACTCCCTAATGAAGCTCACGCAGCAGGGCAGCGAGCATCAAGGTTGCTCCTTGACGTTTGTGATTAGGTAATTTAGGGCCGGAAGCTGCCCATTCAAATTCAGCCCGCATGCCCACGCACGGATCAAAGGCCCGAGCGCCCGCTGCGCTCGCACGCCAGCACTCAAAGTCATACGAAGACAATGAAACTATCAGAAGAGAAGGACGAAGCCTCATGGATAACTCCTAACGGGGCAGCTGTCAGCACTGAGATGGGCTGAAAAGCGTGTTGATATCATCATCAGCCCAGCAGTCCCCCCGTCTCCACGGCGACGCCGCAGCTCACATCAACAAAACGAAGACGCTCGCATTCAAGACGCTACCGAGGCCTTTCTCATTGTGTCCTTCATCAGCTTGCCCGCTTAATGTGGTGCAAATTTGTCAGGCTGTTGCTATGACCATTCACACATACACGAGCACACACTGAAGAAACTGGGTTTAAAAAACAAAAAAGGAAGTGAAATTACAATTGGTAACTTGATTGGTTATTTCTTTTAATGATCTCTTATACAATTTATTTTAATGATTATATTATTGTTGTTATTATCATTTTTTTTCTTCTTATATCATATAGGGTATCTAATGTAATCGTGGATGTTGGAAACTGTACAAGTGTGCATGTAGCTTGTTTGTATGGATGTTCAGGTTGATGCTTTGGTAATTAGGATGTAAAGTTTTGTTCGGTTAGGGTGGGGAAGGATGGGGTAGAGCAATGTATAGCGTTTTTCTAAATGTGTTGAAACTCAATAAATGTATTAAAAAAAAGGAAATGAAAGGAGGAATAGATTCCGGAAAGGAGTGAACATAGCTATGCTGAGGGGCGTGTCTGATAGTACGGTTAACCCCCGCATATTCACAGTTTGGCACTTGCATTTTTTAAAAAACAAACTTTGGGTTTTTTTGGTACTTAGCCCACAACTATAAACGTAGAGTTTAATGACTAACTAACCCTAAGGGTTTGTATAAAGTGCTAGGACGCATATTTGTTTGCATTTGTGCTATTGAAATGTTACAGTATTTAGGCTATTATGCTAGCTAGCTCAATCGATGAGCCTCAGGCGAAGGTGGTTTGTTTGTGTTGAAAAATTCAACTACAGATTGAAGTCATTTATGTACCAACCGTTCATAACTGTGTGCATGGTAGATGCATGTTGTTGATGCCTTATGATTCTCTCCACTTTAACTTTTTACACAACAGTGTTGCCGTATCTACATGCAATTAAAAAACTTTTTTGGTGTGGGGGCGTCCATTATTTGTGGATTTTTGTGATTTGCAGCAGGGCTCGGTCCTTATACGCCCCCAATCACTTCACTGTAGGGTAGAGAATGTTGACATGATTCCAGTTTGCAGTTACAGCGAGAAATTGCTTGTGGGGAGAAAAAAAACATCACCTCATCATTAGAGCTGTCATCGCAGTCGCAAATTAAAAAAACCAAATCCAATTCTCCATCCCTGCTCCAGCTGTTTAGTGAATTAATTAAAGATTTAGTCGCACAGCGGGCTGTGATGACATGACAATATTTGCATGCTGATGGCAGTGGAGCCTCTTGGGGTCTTTATTTATGTGTTTTCATTTCAATACACTTCAGGTTTCATCTTGATAATCACACACGAGCAACTGCTGCCTTAGAGAGACTGCCGCTGCTGCGCGTATATTTGGCGAGCATGGGGCCAAACATGACCTCACCGCAGCCCTATTTTACATAAGGTTTATAACCAGTGGTGAGAACGTTACATTGCGTCTACCACTGAGGTATTAGGCAACCTTCTCAGGCCAAAAATACTTTAGGAGCATTCTGTACTCACACTTGGTCTTTTGAACTGTACGTTAGCCCCGCTCAGTTAATGAGGGAGAGAAATGCCAACACGTTGAAAGCCGGAAAAGTTAAGGCACCTCACGTTGGCCTAGACTATTTATATGTATGGTATAAATCAAATATTTGAAGGTTGTAGAAAGTGAAAGAAGGAAGCAATATAAAAAAAGGCAGATATCCACAAGCACACATGCACTCCAACACGCACAAAACACACAAAAAACCCGATGAACTGTATTAAAAATAAAATAAATAAATAAATACAATTATAGTCCGGAAAATATGGTAATTGTTTGTTAGTTCCCACAGTATAATGAAAAAAACAAAAATGACCTTCAAGAAACACAGAAGGACAAGGCCTGAGTAAAGATGCCAACAGGAGATAAATCCTAAAGCGAAGCATTTCAGCAGCATTCCTTTTATATTGCCTTTTTTTTTTTTAAAGTCCATTTTGTTCATAACATCTGTGCTTTGCTACACAAATCTTCCTTCATCTTGTACTGGGGAGCTTCATAAATCCGTCACTCGCTGGACAGCGGGCCCCTCGGTCGCGGAAGCTGCTCGACAAGCCCATTTTCGGAGGCTGCGGCCGCTGTGTAATCACGCCATCAGCAGGGGCAGACGGATGCGCAACATGCCGTGCCCTCCCCAATAACACGCGCCCCTCTAAACAAGTCCAGACCCCACCACCTGGGCGGTGTGATTGTGTGTCCTTTACAAAAGGCAGAAATGGGGGGGACAATAATCACAGAGGCAAAGCACATCACAGAATAGATTAAAAAAACTACTTTAATAAATCAAAAATAGGATCCTATAAAACTGGTTTATTTGTGTAATTGCTGTATGTTAGGACAAGTGAAAGGTCACAGCAACATCTCTAGTGTTGAATGTATACCTTAAAGGGGCGTGGCCTCGCACATGGCGTCGGGTAAAATGGCCGTCAGTTAGTACACTCCAAAAAATATTTTGGCTTGCAACACAGAGCAAAGCAATGGACCTGCATGTAACTTGAAAAACTCTAGATTGTAAGACATAGTACAGCTCTATTTAATTAGTTGGGTTTACGCTATCCAAAACGGTGGTACATTAGTTTGTTAGCCGCTATAATCAGTCCGGACCACAACCATGATCCACCCGATGATCCATCAGCCACAACCTATCAAGGACATACTGTATTATTGTAATAAGCTTCATGCATAAAATCTAACACAGCCAAAATGTGCTTTTTCTGCAGTCAGAAACATTCATGGTGAAGCAATTGATTCTCTAAACCTCAGCTATCAAACTCAAGACCCGGGGGCCACATCTGGCCCGCTGCATCATTTTATGTGGCAAATGATATGAAGTGCACCCACTCAAGTTTGTGGGTAATCTACCAAAATTGCCAATTGTCTTCACTTTTAAAAATGTTCAGATATTGTTTGTTACCATTCCCTTTTTAAAATAAATGTAACAATATTTCATCGAACAATTTTGCTGGTTTGATTTCCAAACTAGTTATTGATCAATTTGTTAGGTATATTGAGGCAATAATTCTATTTGGGGTCACAATAATGATGGCCCGCTGAAGAAAACCATAACTATGATGTGGCCCGTGACAAAAATGAGTTTAACAAACCAAAACCTATTTGACCTGACCATAAAATTTAAAAATGAACAATTTGGCATTTCTTTCGTGTTTGGGTCGGATTAAGAAAAAAAAAAATTAAAAATCAGTCGCCATTTTCATTTTTTTTAATTGCCAATTGCAAATGGAAATAGCGAATGATAAATACGTTGATAGACGGTGATCAAGAGCGCGGCGTACTAAAAACGAAGAAGGAGGAAGAAGAAACGGGCCGGCTTCCTAATCCTGATGCAGCCCAAACCGGTTTGTCATTGCGCACTTCAAAGCGTACATGATGAAATCCCCCCCGAGGTATTAGGGGAGCGCTGTCATCACGGGCCCGTCCTCGCCTAATGCTTCATAAAGTCAGTCGGGCGGGAGTGTGTGGGGAGAACATGTGCCTCGACTGCTTGTACAGTCTCCGCAGCTTTGGATCGCTGAAATCTTTTAAGAGTTTCCAAGGAAGAGGAGGCTTTCAGCCAAGGAATTTGGGACTCATTATGTAGATACCAGCTTCCTACCGTAAAAGCAGAGATTCGTTCAGTGCCTCAAACTGGATGAATCTGCCCGTGCACTGATACAAAAATACAGCTAAAGAAATAAAACGTCTTGCATGGGTAGATGATTTTGCTGACGTGACACATTGTAGCCTTTCTTATCCATTACTGGAGTCCAAATTTTTGCTGAGCATGGACCTGAGCCAAGTAAGAGCAAGTCAAACTAGGAAGTGACAAGCTGTGCTCCGGCTGAGTTGCCGATGCCACCATCAGAATTGTATCCTGTGTTAATTCTATCGAGAAATGGGCATTAGGTAGGGTTGGGCTATTCATTGAAATTTAATCCTGATTTCAATTTGGGCTTCTCATAATCTTTAAAACATCATCATCTAAGAAAAATGGCTAATGTACTGAATGGCGCAGCATGCGTGTGCAAGTTCCTGTGCTGTGAATGTATCACGTTGCTTGCAGAAAGTGTCTGACGTTATGTGATTCTGCCGTCCCTGAATATGCGTTTAATGACACCCAAGTTGGGGCTTACTGTAAAATTAAACACACAACAAGAATAACTACATTGTACATATTAATAGAATAAATATTTTGATTTTAGTACACAGGAGTATACACAGCAGTTGTTTGATTTTGCAGCGTGAGGAAGTATAAAATCGAACCATGCCAAGTTAGGCTGTCTGCCAGTAGGCGTGGCTATATTTGTGTCAAAATTGTGTTTTTCTCTGCAGAATTCCTGCCAAAATGAAAAAAAAAACTGAATTAAGAAGTTAAAAATGGGTACGTGTTTACTTCACTTAAATATATTTGTCTCTTGTCCATGCCACAGCCGTGTTCCTCGAAAGCGTCCCCGCACCCCGCCACCTCAATCCCTTCGGACCCGTCCACCGATGACGTTTTCATCCCTCAAAATGGCAGCAAGAGCAGAGGAAGCAAACCTGGACTAAAAAACAATCACCATGCACTCGCTCTATTAGCGGCGATAACGCTGACACAGGGTGAGAAAGTTTTGCAGAGAGGGAGGGAGAAAATGAAAGAGATAAATGGAGAGTCCGTCTGCTTGGGTCCCACTCAGCACCGCTGTGATAAGGTTTATCTCCGCTGGCTAACAAGTTGGCCCGGTCGGCCTCTCTGGTTCCCGCTGAGCTGCTCGCAGTCGTGGGTTGAGTCCCTCCGGGGGAGCACATTGTTTTTGCCACGGCTACTTTTCAACTTTTTTGGAAATGATTTGTACCCCTTTGGTCTTTTAAAGTAAGATTTCCTCCTTCATCTCTTTGCACTAAATTTACTGCTTTATAGTTAACCAAAATGAACAAAACAACAGAAGCTAGACTTCTTTGTTAACTGAAATAAAAACACTGTGGATGTTCGATACTTTTTTCCAGGTTGATACCAGTACGAGTATTCACTCTTGAGTACTCACTGATACTGATACTCACTGATCAAGTACCGATACCACTAGTACTTGATGATACATAAAATTTCAATTCACAATGACAGATAATTGTGAAGAAAGACCTTTCTGACGCAAATGATGATTCACCGATCATGTCAAGTGCACTACTGGCAAGGGAGACCCTCTAGTTTTTTGCTTTAAGTATCGGTGGCTGGTATCATCATCCTTTATGAGTACCCGATACCTTGAAATAAGGCCATTTTCGTCCGATACGATACCTTTTTTTTTAAATGGAAAATTAACTGTATTTGCAAAAGAGAAAGTCAAAACAAAATAAAAAGTAAAACCAATGAAAAATTGAAAACTATTGCAACCTTGCTGTGCACCTTTGCTTCTTTTCTTCCCTTGAAATGTTCTGTAAGTGAGTTGGCCAACCAAAAGGCGCTGGAGAACGAACTGCGGAAAAAGCTTTTGAGCAGTGAGGAGTTATGTGTGTTCCAGAGGTGAAGAAGCAGATAGAGAAGAGGTATGGTGGGGTTTGTGGAGGGAGGAGGGGGCTGCTGCTGTAGAGTTAAGCCGCTAATCACAGTCTGCTCTGCATGAAGGGCTTAGAGTCACTCCATTTAATGCCACCTTCTCTTTAGTCAAAAATGGGAAAGTAATATGGCTGCTAACAACCGCCCCTCCCCAACCCCACGTTGACGTGCATATGGCGCAACCTTGCTTATCTTATCTTGCTTGCTTATCACTTATCTAAATCCATTCACACAATGAGTCATGGATTATTATCATTCTCTCCACTTTCTATTCCTTCCACTTTTCTAAATGGATTCAAATCATTCCAATTTCTAAATATTTCGGGCAATTTTCAATGAAAAATATCCCAGTGAAATAATTATTATGTTCCACAGTAAAGTTCTCAAATAAAAGTTATATAAGATATTTCTCCACATTTCCCCAACCAATTCGGTACATTCCAACATCAAAATGATTCTTCAAGAAATCTTCAGAACTATTGTTCACATTCCTCAAATTGGTGTTAAAATTGTCCAGTAGCACAATTTTGAAGTCACATGAAAGAACACCAAATTGTATCTTTACAACAACATACAAGCACCAGCTTGCATCATCAGCTGAATACAGAAAATAAGTTGAGGGTTCAGCAATGGCCTTTGACGGCATGCTCAGGTGCTTCATTTCTCTGTGCAGAGAGTGGAGAAGACGAACGGAATCCCGCGAGACCTGGCTGGAAATATATTAATTGACTTGCCGCCGCTTCCAGTCAGGTGTAACGCACATTGGTGGGGATACGTCTGGCAAAGCCTTTGGGGAAATCCCCTCGCCGCACCTAGCGAATTAGCAGCTGATGCCTCACCTAACCATGTCCTCTCAGTGGCGAGGCGAGCAGTATACGGGTGCCGGTGAGGGGTCTTAATCGAATGCTGGAACATTGATTTACGCTCGGGTGTCCCGCAGCCATTAATATAATTGTGTGATCACTTTATAACGTTCTTCTCAGGCGGCTAAAGTAACTTGACTACCTGCCCTCATTCCCTCCACCGCTATCACCCACCGTGCTCAGTACACCCCTACAGTATAACTCCATTAGATGAATTGAAAATGTGCCCTGAAATATCACTTTTCAGGCCCCCACAAAATGAATTCAAAGCATTTCCACAGACTTCTAAATCCACTCGGGTGAATCCCACCACTGTATTGCTGGTCTGATCTATGCGTCTTAACATCATGTACTAGAGGTGCTGGACTTAAGTCACATGACTGGACTCTAGTCAGACATAAGTCACCAATATAAGGGCTTAGGACTTGCTTGACTAACACGTAGGACAGACTCGAGAATAGTTGTCTTGAATAGTCTTGAAATACTGGATGAGTGACCCAACATCTGAGTTTTTCTGCTGTTTTTTTTCCTTTTATTTGTAAGCAAAATTTGGGGACAGGTGCAAAAAATGAGCTTTAACCTTTTTATTGCCACTCCCAGTTGATTTTTATTGTCAAAATAAACATAAAACAAAGAGAACTACATGTGTATTTAAAACAACCACATAACAGTGCTGTGCAGTAATGTCTGCTAGCTTAATGCTAACATGTAATGGGAACCATAACAGCACACTGGCAGATTTTCTTTGCTCCTCTGCTAAAAACGACAAATATTGCTGACATACTGAGAAGCTGTGCAGTATATCAATATTTCTGCTTTATGCTGCCCTCTGGTGGCCAAGGCAACAACACAAGAAGGAGCAAAAACATAATGATTAATTATTTGTATTAAATTTAAGTATGTGTCTTTAAAAAGTACAATATTATAGAGTGCTAATTTTCTTCATCAATATCCTATGTGCAGTGCTCACGATAAAATTAAATATGCTTTTTTATGACTAAAACCTCAGTCTTGTTTTTGATGAACACTTGGGGAAGTCTTTTTTTAGGTGGTAATTGTAGTAAAATGTTCGAGAGCCACTGTTTTATACAAATAAACTTCCCTTGGCTTTAAAGCCTCGATGTAATTTCCTGTCTGCAAAATCTATATTTGATCTATACTATCTATACTATGGAGGGGATAATGGTGGCCGTAAAAAAAAAAAAAGCCCTTCCTCAAAGAACCTCTGCCTGGTGAGCTATGCCGGACAAAGACGAACACCCTCAAAGAGACCTTTTGAACCAATGAGGGTGGGTTATCGCCCATGTTGGCTATTAGTCTTCGTCAGCACGATCACACCAAAACTACTGGCCAATGTAGGAGACGGGGAGTAAGGCACAAGATGAGGGAAATGGCATTTAACGCAGGGGGAGTGGCGGTGGGATCAATTTAACATGGCGCAGTGCTTCATTTCTCACACTGGCAGAGGGCAAGCTGAAAAATAGGCTGGCAGAGTTGCGTTATTGAATGAACACCTGTTTTATGAGTGTAAAAATGGATTTATAGGAAGTGGGTGGAAAGGGTTGTTTGATTTAAAATAGGTGTGCTATTTCAATCTTTTGCATTGTATGCACAGTGATCCGATTGTCAAATTGTTGATAAAATTGAACATGAAACTTTTAGATTGTGGTGGTTATCACAAATGGTGAGAAGCCCATTCTATTAATCATATGCCACATACACTGCGCATGGACGAACACGTGCGTGACTAAATATGCTGTGGATGTTTTTGACTGTGGCTTATTCATTGTATTTACTTCTATTGTGCAAGGTGGCTGTTGTCCCGAAAAGCTGGCGGAGAGGGGCAGCAAAGAGCCAAATGACTTACCTTTCTCTCAGGGGACTTGGTAGCAAAAATGGGCATGTGGCAGGCCAGAAGCGGACACCAAAACGGGGCCGTCGTCTTGCCCTCGTGCTCCCCGTAAAGCCAGCCGGGCGAATTTTCCTCGCCTGAAAAATGTCAAGAAATGCATAGAAATTAGACTTTTTTCTCACATACAGAAAAATCAAAGGAGACAAGGGCCAATTTGGGTCAATATCAATCAGAATGGCCATACACGTGCACACAAAACAGTACAATGGTAAGTCTCCTAAAAGATGTTTTTCCTTTGTTTTATAATTTACACCTTTTTTTTTTCATTGGCTCTATGTGATTTCGGCATGTCCCGCATGCACGCTACAGGCTCTTTTTTCTACGTTTCACATTGTCTGACTTTTCAGTCGGGGCCAATGAGATCTTGAAAATCAGGCATTGCGTAGCGATCAGTAAAGTCATCTTTCTATCTCTCTTCTCTCTTGCCGTCCAGACTTCTCTCAACCAGTCCAACGGATTCATCCACAAGTTTTGTTTCAAACAGACAGCTTTGGAGCTGCGCAGCACCCCCATCCGCCCTGTCGTGGCGCCGCAGCTCACGAGACAAGAGGAAGGCGGTGGCGGACAGCAGTGAGCACAAATTAGCCTTGACCTTCAGTCTTCCCAACCTGGTAATGATGATGAATAACAGTAAACAACATTAACGAGCCCTCACATACCGGCATGTGGCACATAGACACGCAATGTAGGACTGCACTTTTTCCATTATACAACTCTTAAACTTGTTTCTAAAGAAGAGAAGGCCACCTTGATGTTTTTCTACTGCGCCTCGTCTTTTTCAAGAGGAAAAGGGTCAAATAGATCTTACAAACTGCAGAGATGAAAAAAACCCCACAAAAGATATCTACCGGTATGTTCACTTGGCCTTAAAATTGTACATTGCGATGGATAACCTGAGTCCGCCATTCAACATTATGAAATTAAACCATCAATGCTATTTCTCATCAACGCATTTGTTTTACAAGGACAAATGCATGGAACGATTGCCCGCACACACATCAACGTGATGAGCATGGATTTGCCATAAATAGGCCTTAGTGTCAGCTTCCTGGTGATAATTACGGGACGCTTCTGCGACCTACCGTGTCTGCAGAGAGATAACCACCAATCAGCAAGTGTGCAATGCAATTATAATTGAATGAATACATTATTTAATGTTATTTGTATTAATATTTTAAAGATAGAAGAGTGGACACAAGGACACACGGTTAACCTTTAGACACAGACCCGAAAATCTGCATTTTCTCAATTAGGGACACCCACACTTTGGCCTTAATTGAACAAAATGCCCCCAATTAAGTTAATGTGGAATTTGCCCGCGAAAGCAGTCAAAGTCAATATTACACGCACGCACGCACGCACGCACGCACGCACGCACGCACGCACGCACACGCATCTTGTCTGTGAGCCGCTACAATGTCCCGAATAACACATTTCCAATAAAGGTTCGAATTCAGTGCAATGTAACGTCAATGTAAACTACAAGTGTGACTTTATTTCAAAGTTTAGCTCGTCCTATTACTGACATTGTATACTTAGGTGCGACTTGTATATATTAAAATCAGAGCTCGGACTGGCACCCAATTGTGTTTGTTGTATAAAAAAAAACTCAGAGGCGAGTCAGAATATTAACCAGGGCGAGCGTCTTCCTGGCAATCCGATGGCGAGCGTGCCTCCGGTTGGAGTCTTGCGCTGATAAAGATTAACTTACAGAGCACGGCTCTTCCAACAGTGCCCCCCTCCGCTTCAACCCACCCACACACCCTCCCTCATGACACAAAGGCCAAAGATATGGACTAATTAAATACGCCGGTGCAATTGATATTTCAGCATGGATCAATGTGAGTGCGGCATCTGTTAATTAAATCCTTGATAATGTTTACTCATCATAAACATTTCCCACGTTTGAGCATGGCGAGCTGGGGGGGGGTTGGGGTAGCGGCTAGTGGAGGGTGAGATAATCGCACCCGTTTGACAGACTAATTTCAGGGCTGTGCAAACATCCTTCAAGTGCACGCCCACTGAAAGCCTCTTTGTTCTGCTGCCTATAATGCTTGGAAGGATGAAAAAAAAAATGAAAAAAAAAAAAAGATTCAAAGAGCAGATATGCTTCAACAGCACAAAAGAGGATAGATAAGCGGTTACATGTGAGGTTAAGCTGATGTTGTTTGAACCTGTGCGGTCTCCATGGCAATCTGAATGCGAGGTGTTGATGAAAAGTAGAAGCCTCGAAAGCAGCGCGGCGCCATGGATTTGGTGGACGTGGGGTCGGTTCAGGTTATCACAGAATGGATTAAGAAAGCGTGTGTGTGTGTGTGTGTGTGCCCGAAAATCACAGCTCATTTATGGGAGAGGTTCTCAAACTTTTTTGAATCAGGGATCCTTTACGGCGGGGATATTTTTCCAAGGACCTCCACATAATCCTGATGCCAATTAAACAGAGTAAGTGCCGTGTGTACGAGGGATGGGAATTGATACGACTTTAGTGACTAATTCCATCATTGATATTGATACTTTAGCTATTGAAAGGTAATGCAATAATACAAATGATACATGATGGTGATTAATATAATAATTTAGGATTAAGTGTAGGTTAACTGGTCATGCCAGGAAAGTGAGCCAGGAGGACGGCGTCTTAAGAAAGGCGACTGTTGTTGTGTTGCCGTCTCATTTGTTCATTCTCATTTGCTACATTCGGTTAGCAACCGAGCTAACACAATACCCTACACATCAAAATAACTATATGAATGATAGAGGGTTACATTGTATGGTTGTGCCACGTGTGGAAATGTTTTAAAACAAACTACACTTGTGCGTGACACCATTACTCATTTGCATCTGATAAGGGGAATCGTCAGGCAAGCAAACAAAATTATAAATGAATTAAAAAAATGTTACTGAAAATTAATTCTCAAAAGGAACTGGTTTTAGATTGCCATCCTGAAATCTGCATCCCAGGATGCCACAGGTATTAAGAATTAAGAACATTTTTTATTTAAAAATAAATATTTTAAAAACATTTCCACTTTAATATAACCTGTAACATATACAACTAAATTGAGAAACAAACTCAAACCTTTTGAGGGGAAAATGAAAAAGAAAAGAAAACACACAATAACCTTGTATAAATATGCACACTTTCAAAATAACACTTGCTGCGATTTGGCTTTTATTACAACACTCAGTCTTTTTAGGTAGAATATCAGTGTGACACATCTTGATGTGGCAATATTTGCCCACCGTTCTTTGCAAAAATGTGCCAAATTTGTCAGACTGCAAGGGCATCTACTGTTTTTTTTGTCAGGATATGGAAAGCCGTATTTTTCCAAGATCAAGTCGTAATATTACGATATTAAAGTCAAAGTTCTCCAAGGGAAGGAAATAAACATTTCAAAAATACAATCGTACTCTCAATATATTAGACCTTTTATTCTGGTAACGACACCTTTATTCTCAAAAAAAAATGGGACTGTATTCTCTAAAAAAATATGTCTTTTGTAAAAATACTAATAATAACAATAATAATAAAAAACTCACTTTATTCTTGCAGGGATTTCAGATTTATGTGATCATAGGTCTCAATCATATCAGATCTTTTGATTGGCCCAAAGGTTTGATATGGAGAATTATTTATCTAGAGGTGTGCTTGGTTAAGCAAGAGAGGGGCATATTAAGCCAAGCAGCCGCAGGCGAGCACCCCCCGCCTGTCCTCTCTGTTCCCTGCAGTGGGGTTGATTGCATGTCTCAATCATACCAACAGCCCCCGTCTCTAGTTTCCCCTCCCATAATGCATCAGCCTCGCCGCCGCCTGAGACCAAGACCCCAACTTGGTGGGGAAGCGATTAATTCCGCAAGTGGCAAAGCCCATTAATTAGGCAATGCCTTAGGCTAGTACATAAAGACCCCTGGCAAACAGCGGTGGGGCAGTGCGTCAATGCCATCAAGTCAATTTATACCGCAATGAAAATAAAACCTCTGTGGCTTTATTTTTATACTTTCACAAAAGGACTAAATACAACTGAATTGCACATGACAAATGCACACTATTGTTTTGAAAAAAAAAAAAAAGTGTAAGTAACTATAACATTATCTATAATTTGAACATTCAATTCGGTGATTCTTTTGCATCCCACTAGAGGGAGCAAGTGTACCAGACTTTGGGAATCATTTTACATTACTAGAATATGAGCAGAAAATGTACTACAATTCACCCAAAATGAGCCTGAAGCAGGTATCCTAGAAAGATCGGCAATGCAAAATTCTGAAGAATTCTTAAGGTTTATTTTTTTCCAAGCCATCTAATGTGGGTGGAGCAAAGTTTCAAAGTTTGCTATTCATGTGGAAGATTCAACTAAAATAACCAAGACAACAAGTCGTAACATTTTGTAATTAAACAGTCACAAGGTTAGGATTGGGTGTAACGTCGTCAAATGGCAAATTAGCCCGAAGCCTGCCGCAGGGGGTGCAGCAATCTGCTGTTAATCGCCTGCAGCGCCGATATAACCTTTGACCACAGTTTCCTTATAGGCAACTTTCTGCCAATCAAATGTGTCATTGATGAAAATCAACCACAAGGTTTTGACGATCAATTGCGGCGCTCGCAAAAAAAAAAAAAAAACTACAATAAACAAATATATCACAGAGATTGGCAGGGCTGAACAGCCGACGGTGGCGAGGAAACCCCTGTGACGGCGCACCATCCGTGAAATTGAATCAACAACTCCCTGGTTGTAATTACACTTGCTTAAATGGGAAGACAACGTGTGGGCGTAATACAATTAATGCAATGTTGCCAAGCTGACCATGATGGTGGTGATCGACTTCCAAATGGGCCTGCAGTGGGAACCGCGAGGGCATCTTCTCATGTCATCAAAACTTAAAACCATTAGGGTTATTTCTGCTACTAACAAAGGCAAAAAAAATGACTTTTTTGACTGACTGAGGTCAACTTCACTTTGTGATTTCAAATGAATAGCAATCTATGCTTTGTAATATGCTTGTGACCTTTTACTTTATGTTGGGACTTAATCTTGTTTTTTTTATCTTTTCATTGACTCTTGCTTTTCATCAGTATTTTTTTTTTTTTTTCTCGTACGTATTCACCTGTGGATGAATGGTGGTGTCGAAATGAACTTGCCTTGCCTTACTGAGTGACATTGAAGTTTAAAAGCTGATGATGGAACAATATAAAAACTTATTTTACTGTCATTTTATGAAAGGCATCTGCTCTTATATTTTTTATTTCATGACCACAAGGGCGGCACGCTTGACTAGTGGCTAGCACGTCCGCCTCACACAGTTCTGAGGTTGGCGGCGTACCGGGGTTTTCTTTGGGTTGGATAAGCGGTTCAGAAGAGTGATGATAATTAACATCATTAAATTACAACTTTATTCTTGTAACATTCCATTTTATCTTAAAATACGTCTATGTTAAGAAAAGTATCGGTATTTTGCTTTGACGTTTTTTTTTTTAAAATGATCACATTTCATCTCAACACTTTTTTTTCTCTACTGAAATGTGATTTTTATTTTAAATCCTAATATTTCAACATTTTCCCTCTCATTTAAGGGGAAGAAAAAGTGGTCATGTTTAATTTATATCATAAAATAACTTCTATATCTTGGAAATAATACATTATTCCCATGAGAGTCAAAACTTATTTTCTCTAAGAAATATGAATTTCTTATTGAAACATAAACTTTAATTCCCTTGATCCCTTAAGTAGTCCCCAGAAAGTTTGACAACGTCTGATTTAAACCCTCCACAAGAGTTAGCGTAGCTCATCCATGGATAACTGAAATTATTTTTGCCGTTACTGTGCCGTCATTTTGGTATTAATTTGACATTATTCTGGCTTTATTTTGGCTCCGACTATCACCTGCGCGCACAAGCGGCACCAACGCCAGCGCCCCCCTCGAGCCGCCTGCTGCGCGCCAGATAAAAAGGTACGAGCCGCGGGGAGCGCGAGCTGCCTGAGCGCACCACCGGAGAGCCTGCAAGATGTGCTGCAGTGAGTCAAGAACCTGTGGCTGCCATCTAAGGTTGGCATTGTGCGCTGAAGGCATGGCGGCTCGGCGCCCACGGATCGCTTTGCGAGCAAACGCATCCGGGCTGTGCGCTCCACATGCACACCAGCGGATGAAGAATGCAACCTTTCTGGCCCTTTCTTGACCCTCGCCAACCCGGATCTAATTGTTCAAAACGCAAACAAATACCTTCGCCTCAGTGCTGCCGTGACCTCGGAGATGTGCGAAGAGGCAACAAAGCGATGCAAGCCATGCAGTAAGAGAGGCAAAGCATGTGGTGTAAAAGAAATAAATAAATAAGATTGGCTCGAGGCGACACAGGCAGAAACAAACAATGAAGGAATGGCAGAGGAGTGATGGTGGGGCTCTTGTATAACATAGTAAATGGTTTGTGTTTGACCCCCAAGTAAGGACCTCTGGAGAACTTCTATATACTCCTTATATGTAAGTTCGATGTAATTTTACTTGATCTCTCAAGATCTCTTCAGATTTTTTTTAAATAAAGTGACTGCGCATTGACTTCCATGCAGAGTGGTAGGCAGGTATTCTAACAAAGAGAATGGCTTTATTCAAGGGAGAGGCCATTTATTTTTGCTGATTTTTATGCAAGTTATTTTTGCCAATTGTGAAAATTTGTGAATATTTTCAATATTTAAGAAAAAATCCACACATGCTATGAAGGAGGCAGAGATGAATATAAAGCAAACAATATACATTATAATACTGTGCAGTAAACCATATTCACTTGTTTTTGTTTTGTTATGTTTTTTTTTTGCTTGGGCGTGTACAATAAAAATAGTACTTTGGCACCATTTTGTGATATCTTGGTGCCAATGAACAATGCTGGAGTGAGTGGAGGATTCTCAGTTGGACAACACAACATTTGCTGCTATATTGTGGCATCTATAGGCATTTCTAAACATGTGGGGAGGAGGGACGGGCGGGCGCCCCTTATATTATTTATCATTAGTATTTATCATTTATATTTACATGCGAGTGTGTGTGCATCTTCTTACGTTGTGCAATCTTGGCCAAGTGCAACCGGTTGACCCAGGAGATCTTGCTGAGCGGGTTTGGCGTGTTGAAGACCACCATGAAGCTGACGGGACGACCGGACCTTCAGGAGAACAATGACAACAACACAGAAAGTTCCTCTTTTAAAGCCAAAACAGAAGTGTGCACATGTTTCATTGCCAAAAGATGTGAAGGAGCAAAATAACAATCCTGACATAGTTGGCAGAGTATCAAGAATTCATTGTAAGTGATGATAAATTCCTGTCGTGGGTAAGTTGCAATCAGTGGTGATGGGAAAATGAAGCTTCATGAAGCACTGATGTTTCTTTTTACTCCTCTGGATGGTGCTCTTGGTTAAAAAAATAAAGGCTAGTGCAATGGAAATATATTGCATTTCCACTGCAAGAGTGCCAACTCGAGGAGTCAAAAATTACAACAACTGCTTCATGAAGCTTCATTTGTGCATAACTCGCAATCAGCCTGTCGGTTTACTCATGTCTGAAGTCAAATGTTGTCTTTTGTGTACAGAATATTCAGATTTAGACTGTGTGTTTCTTGTCGTATTTCAAGTCTGTCTAACAATCTCCAATCTGTCTGTTTAGTCACACTGGAACAGGATACGTATATATAAGATTCATATAGGATATATATTCACATTTGGAAGAGACCTGATTCCCACGTGTCGTTTTCCTTTTTACGTTGCCATGAGGCATATCACAAACAAGCCAAAAAATGGAATTGGAATGTTGTGACAGTAAATCCAGCCTAAACACACCAGCAAATGTCACTTAAGATGCCGGGGAAGACGCTTTTATAACGCCTCGTGGAGGCTTTGGCTTGTTTATTGGGGGCCTCGTTGGCTCTGGCTTATTTAAAACAAGTTGGCGTGGGTTCTGACTGTCAAATGATTAGAGCGAGACCTCAGTGGGTCTTTAAATACCTCCAGCGGTGGCTTTAAGATCACACATTAAGTGCGCAGTCTAAAGAAAAAGGCTTCAGGACATGTCCAAGTAATGGGGGCGGGTGGGGGTCATGTGATTTAGTGGGCAACATATGACAACCTGGATTAGAGATCAGGAGGAGAGTTAAGACTTTCTACCCCCTACATTCCTTTTTCCTTTAATCTTGCGGCATCGATAGGCAATTATAAACCATTTTCAATTACTGG
Source organism: Filicampus tigris (assembly GCF_054856515.1). Taxonomy (NCBI): domain Eukaryota; kingdom Metazoa; phylum Chordata; class Actinopteri; order Syngnathiformes; family Syngnathidae; genus Filicampus; species Filicampus tigris. The sequence goes on along the minus strand of NC_141225.1, from coordinate 19,959,842 downwards.
CCGATTTTTGCTTTTCACAGCAGAGATCGGTTCCTACCTTACTTTCCGTGCTTACACCTTTATCTGGAAATACCGGTAATTTGAATTCGGTACTGTTCTAAATGTAAGTGCTGTGATGGGAAGTGCTTTGTAAAGTTTGCTGTTTTGTTGGCAGAGATCCAATATATGGGGAAAAACAATTCTACTTGAGTACGAAGTGTAAGTAACTTGCCACCTCTGCTGCTTTCAACACGGAGATTTTCGCAATGTCATTTATTTGGGGTCTGCTGAGGAGCTTAGTGTTGTGACTGTGAACGCAGCTTAGGCGATTGAAGGTTGTGGTGTCGTGATGAGCAAGAGGTGTTATTTCTCTACGTCTCACTAAGAAAAGGACAGGTATTCATTGGTAATTGAGAGATAACAGGGGTCCTCGACCACAGTTGGGAGTCTTATTGATTTCTAAATGGACACAAAATGCTGGCACTAGGTGAGGTCAAAAGAGCATGTGCCCAAGCTATTGACAATTATTTCTCCATTGAAATACTGCACTGTGACAAAACAAGAGCACTACGTAACTGTAAAACCATTTGTGATCTACGGCGGCAATTGGCTGGCAAAATTCACCAAATTTGTAATCTGACATAATCATACACTCTCACGGATTATGTTCCACTTTTTTGTCCAAGCGAGAAACTCATTCTTTACAGAAAGAAACACATGGCTAGAAATAATGAATAGTCCCAAAAAAAGTCACGTGCTTACGGAAATGTATCGAAACTCAAATCGCATCACTTTCAGACACAAGCCCCTGACACCTTTGTACCTCCAATCCAGACACAGCCGTAGTGCTACTAATTTAATATAATTACATTCATTCCCACGGATGGATCTTTGTGTCTTTTAAGAATACAGACATTCAATCCCAGGTACGTATTTTCATGTCTTTTAAGTTTTTTAACATGGGAGGGTAAAGGAGGGTTGAAAATGGCTGGCATTGAATAAGTTGATTTTGAAAAATACTCAAGTCAACGCTGTTCCTTTTCAGTGTTCAGATTGATTTTGGAGCATTTTCTGTATCTGGTAGGAGAAATTGTTTGTCTCGCTACTAATGAGTGGGGGCTTTATAGCTCGTCCACCCTAGTTTAACGGGCCCGGTGAAGCCTACAGATGGCGCCGGTACCCGCCCGCCACAGATCAGAAGATTTCACAGGACAACACCAGGGAGTGTGTCAGCACGACATCCAAGCTGCGTTGGATGACAGACGCTCATAAGAAAGAATCACTCATTAATCTTTAGCCCGTCACTTGGGCATTAATGCCGTAACCGGGACAAACTGGTAATGGAAAGTGCACAGACACATGATACATTAATAATGCGCTCTGTGTGATTTTTAGACAGCTGGATTGACAAGTAGCCAAAAAGCCAGCTGGCAAGCTTACATATGTGCTTCAACGTGGGCCAAAAAAGAAAAAAGGCTCTTGATGTTTCTGCTGTTTTTTTCTGCATATCAAATTTGAAGGCAGCCACCTCCACCTAATTTCAGGCTACCTCTGGCTCTAAAAGCTCTAACATCATGAAAACCCTAATTGTCTGACAAGCTGTGCACTGATGTGGTTCTTTTTAACTGGCAATTGTAGAATTATTGTATCAGAAACGGTTTGAAATCACTCCTAAAACTATTAACGGAGTTTCTTTCCGACTAACATCGTGTCCACCAATTTGTGACTTTTCAGACAGATAGATATTCTTTGAAAACTAAGAACATTTGATTATGTCGAAGAAAAAAAAAACTCTCCCAAGAAGGTTACACATACACTTTTCAGCTTTTCAGAGATGTCTCATAAAATAAGCATGTCGTTTTCAAGGCAAGGTCATCAGGTGTTTTTAGAAAAAGTAAAAAATGCTAAAGAGCAATTCACTGCAAAAACTAAACTAACCAAAATTAAATATCTCAAATCAAGCCAAAAATATGCTTGTGCTTTGTTTGCCAGGCTTTTTTTAACAAGAAGTTTGAGTGAAAGAACATTTTAATTGCTTCAAACATTTTGGTACTTAAAAACCTTTGATTAGAAAAGAAAAAAAAAAACTCCTCCCCCTCCCCCGAACAAAACAAAGGCACAACAGTCACCTCGTCCTCTTGTGTGAGCAAGCTGGACATCACAAGGAATACTTTGATGGCAAGAAGAAAGTCAAAAGGAGATTTTTTTTTCCCACTTTTTTTTTAGTAGAGAGGATGATGGGGGGGGAAAAAAGTACATTTTTCATTTCATGGAACTTTAACTTTAATACACAGAATTTTCTGTCAGCAGAGCAACTGCGTGCTTGTCACTCCAAAGTGCTCGAGTGCAGCCGACTCGTCGTCATTCAAGACAGGTTGTGACAATCACAGAGCCCGGACACAGTAAATTGGCCCACGGTGAAGGCACACACTCTCACTCTGGATGTGTGTGTGTGTGTGTGTGCTACATTTCATCATGAGCTACAAGCCCAACTTGACCTTCTGTCTGCACATGTCCGAGTCAAGTACTGGTTCTCTGGCTTGAAACGACCACAACAAAACCGAGCTAAACCCGTAGCGACAAGGCTAGCCAGTGAGCTGATGTTTGTCAGCCGATGCTGAGCTAAATACATTTGATTGCAGTCCACTGGTTGGCTGCTTTAAAGAGAATCCAGCTAGAAGAAATTGTGACATAATCAGATGAAAGCTGAATGGTGATGCTGTAACTCTTCCTTTGAGTCACCTTCGAGTGGGTTTATCAGACCAACCATCTGGTGTTAGTAGTTTTAACATTTATTTTTTGTTTTTGTTTGTGTTTTATATCCGCAGAAGGTCCAAATGTGTTAGTTTGGAGCGTTTGTTTGGGTTCTCTTGGCAAAAGGTTACGACTGCAAAGGCACGGCGGGGTGCTCGCCAGTGTCAAAGTAGCTCCAAGGATGAGTCTAACGTATTGGTACGAATACAACCACTGGAACAGCAAACATCATTTCGGCCAACTTCCGGCAGCTGCATTTGCATTTCTGGAATTTGAGTCTCAGTGAGTTTTGCTGGTGAGAATTCCCAAACACACACGAATAAGATATTGTGCTCTATGAGAAAAGAGGCGAATTTTGACTGGCTGCAGGTGTGTGCCTAAAGTTAACCAATGATGGCATTTAAAAAATGGAATAAATACAACAGACTCAACAGATGTTGTGGCTCTCATACGCGCCAGTGACGGATGCATATATTTCCATGGTAAAGCCATCATTTAAAACGTAATGTTGTCGAAATATGTAATGTAATATGAAAATGTAAATCTATTTTACTGGAGGCTCAAACAACAACAGCATGCTCGAACACAGGCGCTTTGTCTGCGGTGGTGAACATGACAAGAGTGTGTTGTTTATTTCATCCAGGGACTGCACATAACCATTATTCTCGTCACAGAGTTCTCATTCATCAATGACGATCTCGACTGAAGACGTTTTTGAAGACACTTTTTGTGTGACTTTGATGTTCCTACCATTTTAATCAAAGACAGAGTAATACATTCGTAATTTTCAAACGTTAAATTATCGATTGAAAATGATTTGAGGGTAGTGTTGTCAAGAGAATAGCAATATATAGTACAATACCAACTTGAACGATGCAGTGTTTGGTAGCTCAAGCAAGATGGAGATTTTCAGATTTCCGGAAAAGTAGCATAATGGAGATTTGAGGATTTTGCCCAACAGCAACGATATAATATTACCAAAATTAGCTAAAAGGATGAGGGAAAGTAATCCCAAAACAAGTTTGATGCAGATCCAATCCAGATTTTTTATTTGCCAGGAGTTTAACCAGGACTCCATTCAATTTCGTAGAGTACATTTTACACGAAAAAAAACTATATTTGGTCCAAAAAGAGTAACATTTACACTTGTTGAGTGTATTTTACTTGTCAGCCAAACGGTGTTTAGAGCGGATTTACCGGTCCCACATCCCACGCAGGTGCCGCACTCCTGACACAGCCAAATCAAGAAAAAATAAAACAGTGTTGTATACCTTTCAGTCGCAAAGACGCAATGACATGTGCCCCATATTGTTCTCATTTCACCGATCACCATGCTGTGCGTGTATGTGTGTCTGTTGTTTTTAATTGATATATTTTCTTTATTTAGTGGCGTGTCTGCTTGTGCCGCGCCTGCGTGTGACATGACGCCGATTGGCTGTCACCGACGAGGGTCAGACCGGGACCACGTGAGTTGCCCGGAAATACAGACAGGAATTTATTGACGGATAGACAATGCCCACCTGAGGACACTTCATCAGTGAAAGTGTATTTCTTCAGAGGACCACCCATCTGGATGGAACAAGTTTCATCAGACAAAGTGAGCTGCCCGGCCACCGAATTATAGTGCTGTGCTGAGAAGCCTTCCAATTCAGCGGCGCGGTCCGCAGTGACTTTGCACATCTTCCAAACATCTTCCGAGAGTGCTCGTTCGTTCAGAGGCCTGACATCTTATACTGGTGTTTAATGGGTTTGGAGCGCGAGTGACCGCAAAGGCCACGGCACACGCGCTCATAATTTTCTCACTCAGCCTCCTGACCTCTGAATGTGGATGCCTTTTTTTTAAACTTCAGGTGTCTGTCATCTATCTTTAACACTGCAGCATAGCATCAAAGGACAATGTCAACCCATGTTTATCCAACATGTTGATTCCTACATTTGTTGCTAAAAAAAAAAAAGATCTCATCTACTCATCTATTTATTTATTTGGCACCACTATCGACATATAAACCTTTCCAAATAAAATTTTACAGAAATTCCAAAACAGAATCTGTAAGTCCACTAAATTTAGTTTGTGTGGCTACAAGTCAATGCTAGCTAGCTAGAAATAGTAATATATTTGCTTTGTTTAATGAAGTTCAACAAAATATAAACCTCAGATCTCACATAATGCTTTAATTTTCCCATAATTGAAGCTTGATGTTACACTTAGGTCGATATGTTTAGCATCTTTGAGGCAAATAGCTATTGTATAAGTGAGAGTTTTTTGTTTAGTTAAAGTGAAGTAATACTTGGTTCTAATTTCTGTACCTTATACTAATGTGGACAATAAATGTAGTTTGACAATAAACATGGTTGATATGTTAGGTACAGTATCTTTTAGGTGACTAGCGAACTAATAGCACACTTTTTTTTAAGTCACACTGAAAACTTTTTTGATCCTCACCTTAAACAAACTCAAATATTCTTTTTATATTAATCTGGTTATATTGTATATAGATTTTTACATGTATTTTAGTATATACCCTTAAATGAATATTTTTAGCAAAAATTATTTTTTCTTTACATTACGTCAACATTAGCTTGCAATAGTTAGTGGTTAGTTTTGAAGAAAAAAAATGATATACTGTGAACAGTAAAAAATTATATGAAAAAATATGTTTATATTGTCATGTATGCCAATTTGGGGATTTTTTTTTTTCTCTGACACGCTGTCTCTAAAGCAAAGCACCAGTAGATGATGCAGCAGACAAGCATAAGTGTCATTCACACCATTTGCTGTCTAAATATAGCCCAAGCCATTTGTGAAAGACGGAGAAGGAGGCGGAGGGAGGCGCGAGACGGAAACAGAACTGCTCTCTCGGTTGGATTCCTTTTCGCGACACCTCAAGCCCACACGGCCTCTAACATGATAACACAGCCTCGGATTGGATGATTGACAGCCGCAGTGCAAGTGCACCACACCGGTAGAATAAAAGACGAGATGAAGGCATTGTGAGGTAAAGGGGAGAGAGAGCAGGAGGAGAAGATGGAGGAGGTGGAGGGATCCGGCTGATTTATGGCGGCAGGCGAGCGGGCTAGGCGCACGCGTGACACTGATGCACAAGGACATGGCCACATGAGGGCGGACGCCGTGGAGAGTGGCAGGCCGACATTCACCTGCACAATGAGAGTGTGCTCATCAAGAAGACGACATCATCGGAGTGGAAACATGCTGCATAAGAGTGTCAATGCGGATTAAAGGGGACGTCTTATGGAAAAGCGACTTTTTAATTGCTTGGATACGGGGACCGAGAGCAGGCCACAATTAGCCAACCGCCCGCAAATAAATAATAAATAAAAAGTGACGCTCCTCAAATTTCTTTTTTATAATTGCCTATTAGTTTAAATTAAATCATTTCCAACTCATCTTACAACATTAGACCTAAATTTACAGATGATTTTACTTCACAAAAATGCACCACAAGTATGTGTGTGCATGTACTGTATACTCCTATCACATTTAAGCGTGCTTCAATTACTGGTGAAAGGAGATGTGATTTGAGGGGGCTGTCCTGTCCCATGTAAACGAGCCGCTGACCTCTCCCCTCTACCATGGAGGCAAGGCTGATTTGGTACCGTGATGACTGGGAAAGCTACGTCAAACCCAACGTTTTTTTTAAAAAAGCGAGCGTGAACTGTGAGCCATCATAGACAAGAAAAGCATGATTGTAATTTCTGTCGTCAAGTCAGCGACTTTTTGCGGTGTTACTGGAATCTTGTGTGCACTGCGCGACCGCGTCCAGGGAAGGAGATCATGCGACGTCCAGACCACAAATAAGACACTAGATCAGACTGAATTTTCACTCGTGGAGGCAGCGCTTCAATACCACCGAACATACACTTATAATATAATAATATCAAATATAATACCACACACAATGCCCTTTACAGTTAAAATGTTCATGATTGTTAGAGTTTATGATAGATTCTTCCAAATATAATTGATCTCAATGGGAAATGTTTTCAGTGAGTCACCATTAAAAAGCGGGAACTTTGCCACAGTGATCCCGTATGTAAGATAACGAGTATGTCTTCGGTCTGTGTCGACCTTTCACGCCATTCATCAAATCTTCATATCGGCCTGTCAAAATGCTGCACCTGTTTCTTTTTATGTTTGTGGTTGCAGGGCGGAGGCGGTTGGAAGAATAACACCAGCGTGCCAAAGCTTCTAAGTTGGAGGCGGCTTGAAGTTGCGGCAGTGTTTGGACTGAATGCCGCCTGCAGCCATTGACCTGCTGGCACCAGTGCTGAATTATTTTCTGCCTCCTCTACTCACATTATGAAAAGTTAATGCAAGAGCTCACATTGGATGTCTTTGCAGGGGCTATCAGTCACACCCCCATCTCCATTTTGTCTCTGGGTTGGGGTCGCCGCATAATGCATGCGGACGAGCACCCGCTTTATGGCCGCTTTCTTTAATAATGCAACGCCGGCAAAAAACAGAGAGCGACTTGATCTTTGACCAAATCTCCCTCAAGTAGTCCTTCCCAAAACTTGCGGTTGGGTCGATTTTTATTGGGTCGCCAATTGGCAGAGCAAAATGCTGTCAGCTATTTTATTGGCTGTCAAGTTAGCACGCACTTTAACTTGATACACTATGGTTTTATTAGCAGGCAAATATAAATATATAGTGAAACCCAGACTTTTCACAGATTATTATTTTTTTCTCTGTAGAACCAAATCTAATTTGCTGAAAAACAAATGGGCGATTTTCATTCATGACTATCCACATATTTTTGTGCTCTTTCTTATTCGTGTCAAGGAAGCACAGTGGTGCTTTGCAATGCAAGTGATCTGACTTATCAGTTATTCAAGATTAGACGGATACTTTTCTTTAACTTCCATGCAAAAAATGTTGATATGAGCACTGTATTTTGGCAGCAAACTCAACTCAAACCGACAGACAGTGAACAATTATTCAAAAACAATGGATATTTGAACACAAACTGTAGGGTAAACCACGCAGACAGGTAATATAACAATACTCACAGGTATATCGCCTTTATCATCTGTGAAGAAAGATTAACATAACTGTGGCTCACTGAGGAGCTGTGATGTCTCCGTGTATATCTGTATTTCTGTATTATTCTACCCTCAGCTTGCCAAGGCACATACCAGTACTAGTTTTGTCTTTACGAAAAAATTGCACAATTTTGTGGTGATGGTTTTTGGGATGCTGGAACAGATTAATGGCACTTCCATTCATTTCAATGAGGTACAATGATTTGAGAATTGAGTGTTTTCAGTTACTAGCACGGTTGCGGATCCAATTAAACTCGTTACTATCACGCCACAATCGCATGTTAAGAGTGTTGCATCTCAACTGGTCCAAGCTCTATGTATGTTGGAGAAGAGCTAAGTTTAGCCCAAGACCATGACCATCTTTGGTACAAATACAAAAAAATAAAATAAAAATAAAACTAATCAATCCCACATATGCAACTGATCCAAAATTTTGAATGAATCAAAGAATTTTTTAAAACATTACTGTTGTAATTTGACATAGAGTGAAGCAGAATTTTGTTTTTATGACAAACTTTGTGAACAACTAAGATTTGTTCAAAACTGAACTTTATAATCAATGTGCTGTTTCATTTTAGTGTTGTTTTATCTTTTCATTTGTCCTTCCTGAGCTTTACTAAATCAGGCCCCAAAGAGTTGTGCATTACTAGTAAAGTCTACAGTACCTGTGGCTGCCACGGTGACGGACACTGGTTCTATCTAACTCCTTGGACTGAACTATCAGATGACGGGAGTCCATTTATTCATCCACATCTCTTGACTCCACACGGGAGTCACGGCGACAAGTCATGGTAGTGCGCGGTCACCGAGATAAGATCACAAGGAGCCTCTCCGAGGTGGCGAGGGTGAGGTTATTTGGGCGAGTCTCTCTGCCTGGATGAACTCCCAATGAGGCGCCATTAGCAAAAGGAAGATAAAGCGACGGCGGCGTTGGGTGAAATTTGAAGTGCGTATCAGTGGCTCCCGCAGCGGCGTGAGACGAGGGCATATTAATGAACCACTGCCACACAGAAGCCGCGCGTTGCCTTTGAGGAGGCCAGTCGGGATTCTCCCCACGTACTCGCTCTGTTTGCGGTGTGCAGTCTGTGATGTGCCTGCCTGACTACAGAGCGTCGCTCGCGGCCAGACAGGAAGGGAGCCACTCGGTACCCGGAGGTCCCTACGGTGGTCCCACACTCTGGCCCCATTGTGCATGTCACTCGCCGAGTTGTTTGAGACACATGATGCAAAGTAGACCTTTGTACATTGTACGAGGGTGGGAAATTTGCAGTAATTGTCAATGGGAAGTTAAGCTGGGGAATTTTGGAAACACAGTATAAGAGCAACTCCTGCCACAAACAGCTAAGACCCAAAAAGAATTCAAGCATAAATAAACATCCACGCAAACTCGACAGCTCTTCTTGCCCACATGCGAGAGGGCATTAGAGTAATCTTCATTATTTTTTCCATTTCACACTTTGTTCAAGTGTTGGTGCATCTGAAGCTCAGGTTGGTGAATTCATTCATTAACGCGCCACAATATTTGCATGAAATTTGGTTGTCAGGATTATGCTAAAGATATTTTCCTCAAATATTGTACATGTCATTTTAAACCAAACATCAGTTTAGTAAATTCCTGGTTTATTCCAGTTAATTCCCATAAATTACCGTTATTCCCATGTGAATTTTGCCACTTACTAAATTCACAGAATTTAGCAACCCTAGTTGCTTCTCAAACTAGCAACGAGGCCAGCAAAATAAAATGAAAGTGGGTTTGTTTGTGTGCCTCTGTGAGCCTGCCTGCTGCTCTACGCTTTCTTTGCAATCTGCCATCACTGCACCCTGGGTGGCGTCAGAATGGGTTGGCGTGCCCGCTGTGCAACCTGTCACCCCCTCACACTTTCATCGGCAGGGCGCAAGCCCGGCCCAGCCCAATATGTGGTAAACACATATACAGAGTTGCTTCTATCACCTGGCAGGGGATTTGTTGGCTTTTATCTCTCCAGACCAACTTTGCGGTCATCTTTGAGGTATGCCATCACTTCATTCAACAATACTGCATTATTCTATTTCTCCAGACCCTGTGGATTATTTGTAGTGGTTTATTTGTACTGTGCAAAGTGGTGGTTAACATTAATAATTGTTGAAAGGAGTAATCGCATTAATGACGACATTTTACTGGCTGTGTGTGACTGAGCGTGATGTGGACCTTTTTGGCCGTCGATTGTTCCTAGTAGTAGGGGTGGGCGATATGGGCAAAAAAAAAAAATCGCGATATTTTTAAAAAAAAAACTCAATGATAATTTGACGATATTCTACAAAAAATATTTTAAATCTGCACTTACTTCACAGACCAATTGTGGATAAACAGCGTTTGTGAGCAACATCTCTTTTAAATTGCTAAATACCGCTTCTGCAAAACATAATGATATTCTACGACGATATTTAACTATAAAGAACAAAAAATTATGTATGGACTTACATTGGTTTTTGGGAATATTTATGTCATTTAAATTTCTCTGCTGTTATTCCATAATGATATGACATATGTAATGACATTTTGAGCTGCAGTAAGTAAGTACTGCCAACTACGAGAGGAATCAGAATGAGAAAAAGGTGTTAATTACAGAAATCAGAATGAGAATAAATGTATTTGATATGTGACGTGTGACGAAGTGTCACCCAGCGAGACAAAAAAAAACGTCGTCATGACAACACTCATTCTCATACATTGGCCACCGTATTCAGAAGAAAGTTAAATAACAAAACTGCAATTTACTGAAAAGTGCATTTTCCCACTCATTCATCACTGTGATATGTAGACTTGTGACTTTATTCATGTTTGGATGTATCCTGGCGTCACACTAATAAGCCGTCGTAGTTTGTGCAACATGCCTCGGGAATACAGGCTAGTTATGAATGAAGCGGACTAAAAACGTGTAAACTGAATGTTAACCGATCATCCAGGATGAAAAAGCTCGGCTGCAGTCGGTCAAGAGTCAAGTGACCGGGTCCTGCCCGCTGATTCGGCAAACGATTATCACTTTCCTCCTCCTCTGCCGTCAATGCACACTGATTTTCAGCCTTTCCTCATACTTTGCGGCCGTCGACTGACTCGAGTCGTTATGCTTTTAGAGGCAGTATTAATACTCGACAATGTAAAATTACACATCGTGAAAGCAAGATTGCCGATGATATCGATGACGATGTATATCGCCCATCTCTATCTAGTAGTCCTGTTTATTTGTACAGTATTGCGGAAGGTGGCGTTTATTAGGGTAATTATGACACATACATGGTGGCTGACAAAGTGCTCATGTAAGATTATGCGTACGGTGGACTTTTGTTTTTAAATCTGTGAATTAGTTTTAGTTAAACTATTGAGGTTCTCAAACTGGAGTTCAGAAGTTGCTGGGGGTCCGTGTGCAGCGGCATATGGGTCCTTCCTCAAAAATAAATTACAATAAATGATGTTGTAGCCTTTTGAAAAATTGGAGATCGTACATATGGCGGCCAAACCGAATAAATCACATACTGCTCCCTACCTTAGTTTTGGGCCAATTAAAAGCCCTCATTATATATTTCAAAAATACAGATTTTTTTTTTTTCGAGAATATACTGTCCTTTGGCATCTTTTCCAGAATAAAATGTGGATTATAAAAATGTACTGGTGAAAATATGACTTTAAACCTTCATTAAAATTTGACTGTAATATTTAAATATTACAATTTTATTTTGGAAAAAAAATCAGACTTAACATATAATATAAATAATAATAAAATATGACTCCGCCCGCACCACTTTATGAGCGGGTCCTTGGATAAATGGTGCCTGAGTTTGAAAACCCCCTGCATTAGAGGATCTCTGAAAACAGCAATCCCTCCCTTTCAAGGCAATCTAGGGACACTCACGTGAGGGGAACATCTGGGGCCATCAAACACGTGAGTAAGCAGATCGGCCCAGCAGGTCTGCTGTGACAGTCGACAAGGAAAGTGGGAGACGTGGATACAACCAATGTATATGCTCAAGCTGTCACTTCAGCTCTGCACAGAGGGCGGTCAACACGCTTTGAGCGTAGCACTGCGGAGGTCAATCATTACCGTCTTCTTCTCCTTATAGTTTCTTTCAGAAACACTCAAGTGTCTACATTGCAATCAGTGTCTTTTTTGTCCATCACCCTGCCTCACACCAATGGCCCGCAAATGGGATCCATTATCAGCCACCATTATTTCATTTTCCCGCTTCCTGCGTCATCCAAAATAGCCTTTTTACTAGCTGCGCTTTTCTCAAAGCGGGCACAATTGGTCACACAACCCATTACTGTAGAATTCAGTTCACCATTTGTGGTCTGTTGTTTGTGGAAGTGTTTTGTGAAAGAAATTCAGATCATTTATTCACACTGTACCAGTGTTGTTTTCGTCAACGATGACGATGACGAAAATATTTCGTTAACGGCCCTTTTTTTCATGACGATAAGGAGACGATGACGAGCTAAACGTGGCTCTGACGACGAAAAGATGACGTGGCGTACATACATTTTCGGTGACGAGACAGGCCGAAATTGTTAGCGTGTGGTCCGGCAGACGTTCAAAATTTATGACATCCCCTCCTATTGTACACGTAATCTGTCTTTCAAAAAATTGCGATGCTGGTGCAACTTATCCTCGTTTGGGCACGCCCACCGCCGGGACAGCACGCGGGGCGCACGCAAGACCGCACGCATCGCACGCACCGTTGCACACACCGGCACAACAAAACACGAACAGGTCTGCGGTCATTGGTCTCGGCTCACGCTTTCCTTTGACGGACCATGGCGACAGTGACAGCAAATGGGCTTGGTGGTCGGAAACGAAGGAAAGATATGGACACACTTTCTGTACAACCCATGACACAAAATATCGCCAAGTGAACCTGGATGAAGTGGCTTGTACTAGCAAGTTAAATAACATTGAACTGCACTTATAAATGCAAGGTAGATGAAAAACATTCTGCACAGTTGATGTTGATGACAGTTGAATTTATTCAATTATATTTCGTCAGGCGGTTGCACAAAATGAAATAATCTGGATCCAGATACATTTTTTAAGTAGATGTATAGTATACGTAAAAAATGTATCTGGATTCAGATGATTGTATTTCATGCAACCACTTGAATAAATAACATTGAGTAAACAATGCACAGCATTTTTTTCAGTGTTGATGTGGAAACCACAGGCACAATGTTAGTTGCGTGTGTTATTGTACTAACTTGTCTGGCCTGCCGGGCAGCTGCAGGCGTAAGCGGCATTTGTTGGCACTCTGAATCTGCTCTTCTTTGATACGAATGAGCCTCTGCAGAGCCATACACCAGTCCTGGGCCACTGTGGTGTTCAGGTTCTTTATGGGAGACAACATTAAACATTAGTTTCAACTTGTTGCCAGGGTTGGCAACAAATGGCACACGGAGGCAGCATCATACGTACTTTGAAGAAAGGGGCACATCAGAACAACACGCATGCATGCGTGCCCGTGCATCACGGAGCAGGTTGTGGACTCTTTAACTTTAAATTTTAACTTTGTGGATTACTTCTAGTCCTTCTTTTTAATCTTATCATAGCTGGAGAAGATCAATCACATCGCAGTACTCGCGTGTGTCAATCAATCATCATGCCATGCCATAGCCAACCTCTTCCGAGTACCTAGCACACACACTAGGCGAACGTGCCAAACTTCAGGTCCCAAGTGGGCTCAAGCACGGCTTGAATGGCCTTTAAAAGTATCCCATCATCAGAAGAATTTCAGATGATGCAACCAGCGAGTCTGTCATCAAATAGAATCAAATCTACTTGCAGAAGTGAATTGACTATTTTGCCTATTTGACTGGCAGTCCAGCAGTCTCCTGAGGACACTGTCGTGTATTAGCACATAAAGGCAAAGGTGCCACCATTAGCCTGAGAGACTCTTCTGTGATCACCTCCAGCCTTCTTCCGCCTGCATTACGCAGTGGATGACATTGCGACTGTGTCAACTGCAGACTACTGGGAAGTGTCCTGATTTGAACGCTGCAGGAGGAGTGGCGGCATAGCGAGTATGACTCTCGCATCAGTAGGAGGGCGAGGTAACACCCCAGCCTTGTTGATGAAGAGACAGAAGGCGCACTTGCAACGTTTCCCAACTTTTTGGAGTCAAGGCACATATTTTACATTTGAAAAATCTGCACCACAGTTGTGTTACAAAAAAATGTTACAAAAGGTATAGAGGGTAAACCCCCTGCTATTCGTGCGGGATATCGACAAAACCTTAACGCAAATAGTCATCAAGTATGTAATTGACACCTCTCTGAAAAGGATTAGATTTGTATAAAGGCGCAAAAAGATAGCGGCGCAGCACTTTTTCGTTTAGAATATGGCGCAGCTGAATAACAAAATGAAGCTAGCGTTACATGAACAGTTCCTTGGCGCCAAAGCAATATTTTTATATTAGACATGGCGTAGGCCATAAAAAAAAAACTACGAATAGGTGACTTTTTTACTAACTAAAAAAAAAAGAAAGACCCGAAAAAAAATCTGTGAATGTGAATTCGCAAGTATCAAACCGGAAATATGTGGGGGTTTGTTGTATAAAGCAATCCCCTGCATATTGACGGATCTGAAAAATTTACTTTTTTGAAAAACAAATTAAAACCAACCTCTTTCTTGTAGATTGCTATTTGTTGTCAAGGGGAAATCCGCCAAACACAAAAGCCTAAATATTGCCTTTTTTCTGCCGTCTCTATTCACAAATTGTCCTGTTTGTGTTTTTTGTGCTTTCTCTGAAATGCCCTGAGATCACACAGAATGCTGCCAAAGCTCCGTCTAAATAGAAAAATAGTACAGTAATTGGTGTCAAGGACATGTTGAAGTGATACATCTCGATTAAGAGACATTCTCTGTATGTCAGGGAGGAGCTAAGTTTAGCCTGGCTTGTTAGTGGAAGTTTTGAAAATCTGTACTTCTGTACTTCTGGTGCATTTTTTCAACATCATGAAATTAAAATATATATCCTAAATCTGCCTCTGATTTTGTCTCAATTTACTCTCAAATGCACTCTCAGTGTGAAATTTGTGCTTGGTTGTAACTGACATAGATTGAGAAACTAAGGTATAGTATTTGTAAATAATGTAACAGTACATCATTTTCAGACCAATTTAGTGAGTTGAGTTCATTTTCAGCAGCACAGTGGTAAACGAAACATCTTAAACATCGCCCTGTCTACAAACTGAGCCTGCTACCTGATACGTCCCCTCCAGGGTGCCCACCAGTAGCGTCACGTCCTCCACCACACAAAGGTCATGCTGAAGTTCCTGCAGTTCTTGGTAGAGCCGTGGAGGACCCAGGATGGATTTCCCTAAAACATTCAAGATGGCCTTCAGACTAAAATGGATGACACTGGAAAAACAATAAAGCACTTGACAACACATTCAAGATTCTGAACTGCAAGAACTTTGTAAGCTTTTGTCTTTTAGAGTGGCCAGTTTGTGTTGAAAACTTGAGGATTCATTAATGCAGAGCACATATGAATATGAGGTCACAGAAGCACACCAGGAAACATAATGGATCTATTTTTAATGAATGAGCAATGTGACGTTCCCACGAAATAACCTCTGGAATGTGTTCTTACAAAGATTTGAATAATCATTTTCACAGTGTAAAATTATCCACATATAAGTACGACAAAGTTGACATTCATTTGGGCAAAGGAGTGAATTGTCAATAATTCTGTATTATCACAAACTGTGGCTGCTGCATTTGGCTACAGAAGCCCACAGAAAAGAAGACATCTGGCGTACCTTTAGATATCTAAAAAATATATATTCTTATAGAAATATTATCACTAAGTAAGTAAGTAAGCTGGAGCCTCTGAAAGCTGACTATAGGCGACCACCACCCTGGAATGGTTGCCGGTCAATTGCAGGGCGCACACTATAAACAACCATCCACACTCACATTTACACCTATGTACAATTTATAATATTCAATGAACCTAACATGCCTATTTTTGGAAAGTGGGAGGAAGCCAGAGTACGCTGACCAAACACACAGAAGCATGTGGAAAACATGCAAAATCCACACTGGAAGACCAGACCTGACAGTCCAGCTTCAAACCTCAAAACTGGGGCGGACATGCTAACCACTCTTCCACCATGCTGGATGTGAAATTATTTCTTACAAGAGTGAAATATGCCTCTTAAATAATGTACATTTGGCTAGTAAAGAGGGATTGGGCAGAAAAAAAACAACAACAACAATTTGAAGTTTAAAAAACAGCAGCAGTGTTCTTCACAAAGTGCAGGGTTAGAAATGGAAAAAGCGTGTTGTGTTGTGGCTGGATCGATCTTCATCATTACGGAGTGGAGCTCCAGCCATGGAATGTAGAAACTATTATTCGGGGCTATGATGCCCTTTGCTGGGCCAAATGGAACGCAGGTGTCTTATTAGACGCAAAACACGGCATCGATCCACAGGCGGCGCTTACCTTCAAAGTCTCGCTTGCCTACTGCCGCCAATCGATGGCGCACCTTCCCCCGGCTCCGCCAGCGCCTAATTAAATCCGCAAGGTACATTTGACTGCAGAGGTGTCGCGCACCGTCACCACTAGTGTGTAATAAACAAAGACGAAGATCACAGGCTGTACGCGGGTTTAGCGGTCCCTCCTCGGGGACTTGTTGTCTTTCCTCGTGAATGGAAGTGAGGATGTTTGGATGTGCTTGAGATGTTCATTTAAGGAGCTCTATTCCAGGGCTTTGCTTTTAATGGCGTCTCGGACACAGGAAGCCCGTGACAGCCGCGATGTGTGCAAAGAAATCAATAGGTGGACAGAAAAAGGCATCGCAGGAATGCTTGGACTTGTGCACACGATGACCGAAAGAGCGTTTTTCCTTTAAATGCAATTTCTAAGAGTCCACCTGCACCACCAACTTATTTCGGGCCACTTCCGGGAGAACGAAACAGATTTTGCTACATTTTTTGCTTACATTCAATGGATGTTGTGCTGAAATTTCTGGTGTGTGTAACTTAGCCAACAGGGGGCAGTACAATAAAGACATATGGATGGATAAACAGTTATAGCTCCTCTTAAAGCTAAGGCTAAAGGAGTAATATGAATTGTTCTTCGCAGAGGATAAAGAACATGTATGTGAGTATTGTTATATTATTTGTCTCCACATAATAGCTTTAAATATCCGTTACTTAAAGGGATTTATAAGACGGCAACACTGATGCTATTTGTCAGCCTGATTATGGCATTTTGCATTGTTTGTTAGCATAAAGCTAAGCGGACTTTTCAATGGCAAAGCTATGTTTTTTTAAATACACAACATATATTCCGCTTGTTTTTTTGTTTAGTTAGTTTGATGGTAAACTTGAAGAATGTTTCTTGAAAAATTGTTCACTAGATGCAGAACTGCCACTTGTTGTGAAGTGACTTGAGTGAAATTTACTGACACCATGCAGTGCTCGCATATCACATATTGGCTCACAAGTCAAACAGGCAAATATTGTTTCTTCATTAACGAACCAAATGTGCTTTCACCCAAAAAATTAAATGAGATTTATGGCTTATGTATGGGGGCCTCTTGAGGGTCGTACAATAAGCACGTTTTTCAAGGCGAGGTGGCGACGAGTGTTTTCCGAAAATGAAAACGATAGTAATAAATATATGAAAATACTTCAAATAAACTGTGCTTGTTTGAACCAGAATACACAGTTGTGCGAATGATCCGAAGGGTAGCAAGTCTGCCTCAATTTGAGCCGGGAAAAACCCTCCTGAGGTGAATGTGCTGAGTTGTAATCCAGCGTAATCCTGTGAGGCCCGGATGTGGGTTTTCACGCTCACAAATGGCCGTGCGCGGGCAGCCGCCAGCCCCGAGCGCTCCGTCAAAACATCGGCTTTTCCCCGACTAAGTCGCGCAAGGTGTGACGGTGTTCACGTTCTCCTTTGGATTTCAAGTGTCGTTGCGGGAATAGGTGAATGTAAACCATTGTCTGATCCGCTTCCAAAGCCTGCTGGAACACATCAGACGATAAATGCACTCCAACCAATGAGGCAGGTGTAATCAGAGGAGAGTAAGATTAGGACTTTTTGTGTTATTTCTCCATCTTGTAAATATTTCTACTGTTCAATATGGTGATGATCATAAATAACAGACGAAAGGCGCAACACATTAATCATGACATGTGCATGTGCCGTTAGAGATCATCAGGTGTGCCGAGGGAAATTATACAATTTCACTTAATTGGTCCAAAAAATCCAATTTATTTACTACAAAAAAAAAACTTTGTTCATCTATCTATGCTAGCGACATACCGTGCGTGACAGGCAGAACAATTAAATACACTTTGTCAAGATGACCACAGAAACAATTAAGCCTGTCGCCATTCATACAGAGGGAATAATAGCTTTGCATTCAACGAAACACACCAAGACTTTGCAAGTTGGGGCCTATTTTCTAGCACAAAGAACAGAGTGTTTGCGTCATTGTGGGAGTGACCACAGCCAACTCGCTTCCCGGCCAATGGGTGCATTTCCTCTCATTCCCTTTAAAGTCAGCGCAGGAGAGGCGCGCACAGTCTTTGACGTGGCGGAAGCAAAACTGACTCGCAGAAGTCCATGCGGGAGATCAACGCTCCCTTGCTTCCCTATCCCCTTCGGGGTTTATTGTACATCATTACAGTACAATTCTGATGGAGCATCATATGTCCACTATCACATCCATCTGGAATCTGGTCAGGCCGTGTATGCATCTCAATCGTACGAAGTGTGTGTTTGACAAGTTCCTTGACCGGCAGTTCCTATCTAACGCGCGAGGCTCCCTAATTGGGCCTGGAAAATGGCGGCACAATCTCGGCAGATTGATGACTGCGCCGTGTACGTGTTTGTGGTCTATCAGAGAGTGAAATGAGACGGCGGTGAAGCTGCGGCAGGGGGGGCCGTCTACCCTCGCATCTCTCTTCCAGATAAAGCGGCCCGAGGCTGGCGCGGGAACAAGTGGCCGTCATCGCTATCCCTTCTCACAAACATCGTCCTCAATCAGAGTGACAAGCAGAGTTCTCTGCGGAACACTTGGGGACGGGAACTGATTAGCCGTGCTGAGTCACTCTAAAAGTCAGGCCAAGTGATGAGATGAACTCAGGGGTGTCCAAACAACGGCCCAGAGAACATTGGAGGTCCACAACAACTCAAGTCACCACCGTAGCAATATATAATTGCTTGATGAATTGGTTTTAAGTGCTTGAGAAACTGAAGTCAAACATTTTCAAAGCGGCCTTTGCATCCCTCCATTTTTCTGTATGCAGCCCTCGGAGGAAAATGTTTGGACACACCTGGATTACCTCGACGCAGACGCATGTGGCAAATGGATGAAACGGATGAGGTGCGCTTGATCTCAGCTTGGGCTCACCTGAAGCGTGGACGCCGCTTTGCCGCTTGCTCGCATTCTGCTGGAAGACGGCGTCCTTGCCCTGGCATGCCTCCTGGCCCACCTCCACCACCTGCACCTGGTGCAAGGGGGCGCTCCACTTCATGGTGTACTTGGGCCCCACCGGGACCAGGCTGCTGATGTCTGGAGACCCCCTGGTGGGAGATGACAAGAATAACTTGATGAACAGGGTGGAGCCACACAACCACAACTTGGAAAATGTGTTTCACAGCCATGTTTTTGACATTTTATCCTTCAAGACACTTGTAAATATCAAAGAGAATTTACTCATTAAATCTAAACATGTATTTCGTGAGCAATGTCAATTTTGGAGTCAACGAAGCTCACGCAGAGTCAAAACAAACTTAATTTGGTGTTATGTACACCACAGAAAGTTTTTGTCCAAAATTTTTGTAAAAATGTCATCTGTGAATGTTTCGGAAACATAAGGGGCAATTTTTACGTATTTTAGTCTTCAATTAACCAAACACACACATTTTTGTAGGCATTGAAGATAATTTACGTCTTTCCATGCACCTTGTTTTTTGTAAACTGGTATTCAGTGCTTTTCATGAACATAAAAACACATTTTTGTAAACACCGAAGTCAACTTTGTCTTTAACGAACCTAACGTACATGTTTTAGTAAACACCACTGACAACGTAGCCTCCCAACAAACCTAAAGAATGTTTTTTGTAAACATCGAGGCCAATTTAGTCCTCCACCTACATCAGTGTTTTTCGTGAAGACAATTTAGCGTCTTCTCTAAATGTAACATGGATGTTTTTGTAATTAGGATGTGGCTCATCACACATGATCCCAACCAGAACTGGAGGGCATGCTGTGACGAGGAGCTCATTGCCATTCATGTATTCATGCAATCACGCCGACAATCAACATCGCGCTCAGTTTGTCGAGATACTAGAGGGCAGGCAAAGTCAACTTTGGGTCTCTTGAGAGGAATGATACATGGAGCGATAATTAATCTGACAAGAGGGCTCTAAGTGGCATCTTTAGCAAAAAAATATGAATCCTAAATACAAAATCCCTCTCTTTGCTTTCCAAGATGAAACTGATGGTTCTGTCACAGATGATTCATAGGAAAGAGCCCAAATCACTAATCTAGGACTCCTGCAGCTGTCGTTAGGCATTCTAGCGTTTTGTTTAAAAAGCCGACTGAACTCCTGCACGCGCAGATAGCACCCAAAACCCCTCGCAGACATGCGCTGTGCTACGCCAGAATATTCTCAGACCGTCACATTCGAGCCTCATGTAACCTAATTGCCATTTGCTGCCAGTCTCCAGAGGAAAACTTCCCACGCCGCAAACAAACGAGCAGAAAAAGTGGGAATTTTGCGTCTCCCGGCTGGACTTACTTGACATTTATGTTGGCGCAGATTAAGACATCGTTGAAGAGGAAGACCTTGCGCTCCTTGGACTTGAGGACTTGTCCTCGCTCGCTGTACACGGTCTCGATGAGTGTCTCGCACTGGACCAGAGACCCTTGCTCTAGATTCAGTTGCTGGAAAGGACACTTGGATGAATTAGATCAGAAATCAAAATTCCTTTCCTCCTTGCTTTTATAAAAATCCAAGACAAGTTAGTCTTCCATAAACCTTGCATGTGTTTTTGTCAACACCATCAACAGTTTTTCTATCAACCTAGCATACAGTACATGTTTGGTTTATTGACACTAAATGTGTTTTTAAAAACATCCGAGACAACAGCTACACAGCAAGTTACAACTGAGCTCACCCTTCAATACTTTTGCCAATAGATTTGTAAAGCAAGCTGCATATCGGGTTTGCTACACACACAATTTCAGCAGCCAATAAAAGCATTTTATTCAGGAGGAAGCATTTTTATCTCTGTATCCCGCTTCTTTTAAGAGTGTCTAAATCAATATGTCTGTCCGATTTTATGCATTAAGCGCTGATCTGAAGCTGGTTTCATAATGCTGCCAGCAGTGAAGAGCTCATTCAAATATAGATTTCAAGATTTTTTTTCTCAGTACGAGCACTATGCAAGTTCATAAAATAGAACTTTTAGCTATTTTGTGTGCAGTCCGCCCAGCCCCATTGTGCCAAGTTATCGAAAGTTATCGAAAGGTTTTGCACAGACAGTAACTGACAGTAACAAAAATCATGTTAGCTTTCATCTTTTGTTTCACTTAACAAAGGAAAGGAAAATAACACTGTATAATATTTATGTGATAAAACAATGATTAAATGGAATGTTAAGAATTAAACAGGTTGTGCATCATGATTAAGTCATTGAGTCTCCTTCAGGTATGCGCACCTTTGCCACCGGAGGCAGTATAATACAGTCATGAAGGAACAAACGAAGAAGACTTTCACAACTACTTTAACTGACTATGTAAAATTCTGTAAGACCTGTTTTTTTTCGCAGAGGGTAAAAAAATGTGCCTGTGAGTATTGTTATATTGTCGCTAAATGTGTTCTAACATCCGCTGCTTAAAGTGTTATGACACCGCACCTACTGATGCTATTCATTAGCTCGCCAATGGCATTTTGCAATGTGTGTTAGCATTAAGCTAGCGGAAGGCAAAGACGTAAAGTTTTCAAGACACACCTTATGATTCTCTTTCTTTTATGATAAGTTTGACAATAAACTTCAACTGGGAATGGCATTGAACAGTGTGTGCCAAACTGCTGCTAGTCTTTTTTTTTTTTACCTACAAGTGAAAGCAAAACAAATCTTCCCCGTGACACCTCGCATCTCAAGACACCACTCTACTTCTTTTCCTGGTCTTTTTTTGCACTGCATTTTTTACTGATGCAGGCCAATGCTGCCAGAAGCGAATAGCTCATTCAAATACGCATTTCAAGCTTTCCATGATGTGATGTTTGCATGGTGAAAATGCCGCGTCCACCACCTGCAGTGCGGAGAAGCATCTTGGAGGACGTCCCTTCGACTGCAACGGCTACCCGGTGGTTCGCTTGAGGCCTGGGCCCATAAAGGGAGTGATTGGTGGTTTAATGACTTCCTTGCTGTAAGACCGTATTCTTAAAGTCGTCAGTATCAGGGCACAATGGGCTTTGCGGCACATTTATGTGCGGGGTGTGTGTGTGTGTGCGTGTGTGTGTGTAGGGGGTACGCATTCTCACTTTGTTATCTGTTCAATGTGGCCAGTGTAGACAGTCTGAGGCAAAGAATGAATATTTCATTGGACAGTTATGGGGGCAATAGAGGAAGAGGCAGTCTCCCTTTCTGCAGTGTCACCGCAGTGAATTGGGTGCGAGGAATAAAGGCCGATCGGCCCAATCAGCTCCTCTTGGAGGCTTGGAATGCATCGGTGGACTGGGAAGAGGAAGTAGTGAGGGGGTTGGGTTGTTGAGGTGTTTCCGAGGAGGGATGGGGTGAGGAGCGTAAAACGCGAGGGCTCTCCACAGTTTCCAATTAAATGTGTCATTTAGCGTCTAATTCTTTTTATACAGCGCAGCATTTGTTGAGACGTTCAGCTGCAAAACCTCATTTCGTGTTGCTAATTGAGAGTGGCTATGATAACAGGCGTCATTTTCGGGAGTTTATCCAATTTTTTAAAAACACCTCGCGCTAGAGATTATCGCCGATGATTAGAATTCTGGCGACTGTCTGGAATTGATTGTTGATGAATTGCATCTCAAAGCAAAAGTGAGTGCACAAGTATTAGTTTGAAGAAGAAGAACATGAAAACTAAGCATAAAACAGATAGAATTACACATTGGGTAGTTAAAAAACTACACAACTTGAATTTAAAGTTATCCTAATTCTAACATATATTGCAAAACGCCGCCACAGATGGGCTAATATTTAGCATTTACAGCATCATATTTCAACCAAAAGGTGCAGCAAGACATATAGACAGACAGTCCAGCAATACTTACAAGCATCTATTATAAGCATCTCGGCAAAAAAACAACTAATATCGCTGCAGCGTTCTGAGTCACTTACAGTATTTTGGCACTTTATTTGCCTTCATGATTGTGTTATACTGTCGCATGTTGGCTCCATTGACTGGACAGTCTGCAGCGCACCAGCAACCCTAATGAGTTGGTGGTATCGAAAACGGATGCTGTATGTCTGATTTTTCATTTGCAGGTATCAACGGCACTCAAAAAGTACTCAACGGTGTTTGTTGTGATTGGTCACCTTACTGAGCAGACGATCGCTGACGCTGCGCGCGAGCTGCTGGGTCTCCGCAATCTGGTCGGCGACCCGTTTCTGCTCGTTGAGCTTCTCGGCCAGCGTCTCCAGCTCGGTGAGTGCGAGCTGCAGGGGCAGGCGGTCCACGTGGCCCTTGGGCGTGTTCTTTAGCATGTCCTAAAGGAGGCAGTAAAAGCGATTGTTGGTATTTTTGCTCATGTAACATGGTTGTTGACGGGTCGTGACAAGACATCATTACAAATGATTCCCGCTTTGTGTAATGTAGTGAGTAGCAACCCCGAGTGTGAATTGGAGTTAAACTTATTATTGCTGACTATCTGCGAGGCAGTGGAGGCATCTGAATGTGATTGGATGAGTGAGTTGGTGGGTGGGGCGGCTGCACCCAGGGGAGATGGAACGTGCATTTGGAGGCTGAAGGCAAACAAATGTGCGGATACCGAATTGACAATTAAAAAAATATAATGACATCATTGCTGAGTCAAACTCGATTTGACAATTATTTCCCTGGTGTTGGCTATTTAAAAAAAAAAAAAAAAATCTGAAGTCGCTTAATCCTTTTGATAAACGCTGGCATACCTGCAGAAGCAATATGAACTGGGGGAATCGTTGAATGGGCTTCACCATCAGGCCGTAGAGAGTGATGCGGTCCAAGCTGGATGCCTGCTTCTTCTGCGTTTGCAAC
The DNA here is from genome assembly GCF_054856515.1 of Filicampus tigris. Classification (NCBI taxonomy): domain Eukaryota; kingdom Metazoa; phylum Chordata; class Actinopteri; order Syngnathiformes; family Syngnathidae; genus Filicampus; species Filicampus tigris. The sequence continues at coordinate 19,935,786 of NC_141225.1, read as the reverse complement.
AGGCAACAGAACATTGTCACTGACTGAAAATATATGATCTGCCTCCCTGGCTTCTCCTTAAAACCTAAAAGCTGGTGCTAATTTGTAAAAAATTAGATCCTCAAATTATTTTTCCAACACCACACAACACAAGGTTGCTTCTGGCTTCTATGGTGTCGCGTTCACTGAGAGTATTCCATAGTATGGGATGGCATCTCGTCAGCCATGGAGCTCTAAGCTTTATAGAAATTCAAAGCCAACTAATAACTCCATTTTGGCTCGGCCCAATTTGTGCTGTGACTAGACCCTGGATCATTGTCACATTATCATTGCACACAAATTTGACTCAAGTATAAAATCAATTTCACAATTTAATGAGCTCCAATACAAAATCTGTAAAAGAAATAAAAGCTTACTGGGGGTCTTTCTCTGTGAAGATGTATGAATAACTTTCACCTCTAATTACGGAGGTAAAATTTACGCAATAACTGGAGTATGGACACTTAAGAGTTTGGTAATGCTCCTGTTGGTGAATGAAAACATCATAATGGACCATTAAGGTTATTGAGGCCATCTGTCCTTATGCTTGTTCTTTTTCCTCTGTTCGACACTTTATTTCATGATTAATTACAGAAAAAGAACCCATGCTTCTGGTCTGGATTTAGGGGAAAACTGGCTGCAAATAGCTAAAGATATGTCCCACAAAACAAAACGAAAAACGTGAATAGTTGAATTTGTGATTGGCGAACCGTTTTTTTTAATAATGATAGAAGCTGCATAGTCCGTCCAATTCCACCGGTGAAGACGGTGCTCAATTATTCAATATGCTGTGAATAATAGAATATACATAAGCGGCAGTGATTGAGGACATTGCTATTTCTTCATCAGGCCAGTGATGCTCAAGCTCAGCAGCTGATCAAAGATGGCAGACAAAGCCCCGGGACTGCCTCACACAATAATATACTTCACCTGACTGAACACTGAGGACAGGACCTGAATTTCTCTGCTGGTACAAAAAAACGCGCCTGCAGTAATCCTGCCTTCAGTAATCATTTATGGGAGGCATCAAGCAGAGTCACAGTTGCCAGCCGGCAAATGGGAGTCTGGACACCCGGCGGGCTTCGTTTATGATTTGTTATTCGCCGCGCCGTCACTTCCAGGTGGCCGGTCGACAAGAGGACGTAAGCGACGGACGCGAGCAGAAGATGCGACCTGACGCGATGGAAATTACAAGGTGCTAATGTTCCTCCACCACCATTAGCTTGACTGCGCCTCTCCTCGGGGGATCAGTAAGAGTGGTGGAGCTGCCGGACGGGAATGGGGGAACGGGGGTGGTGTCGGGGTCATTAAAAACCAATATGTCTACAGTCAGCCCCCACCTATTTGCGGTTCGCTATTCACAAATTCAGTTCTCTGTGTATATTTTTGCGTTCTAAAGAAGTTGGCGTGCGAAAAGTCAAATGAAGACCATCTAATTGGAGCTGGATAATTGACCCATTCTTTCCGTATGTGTGTATGTTACTCAACAACAAACGCCGCAGTTGCTCGTTTACTTTCAAACTTAACAGATGTGAGTGACATCATGCATGCTGTGATCAACTAGTGAGAGGAGACTCAAATCGCTTTCATCTATAACCGCTTCAAACAACAATGCGGATGTAGAAATGGAGAAAGAGATTTTGAAGGTTGCTTGTCTTATTGTTCATGTTTTACCTCATGCTACAGCTGCAGCCGTTGTGAAAGTGCTATGCAAATAAATTGAGTTGCAGTGCTTCAGCTTGTCTGCATAAACATTTTACACAACCGGCATATTGTTTCTCATTCAACATGTTTCAGCCAGGCGTGGATATATAATATTGTAACGGGCCCTCCGGATAAAAGAAAAAGAAAGGAATACAGAATGTCTCTCACATCATGGTGAAGGAAATAACATTTCACATAGGTGTCATCCACTCGGGAGGCGTAAAGAGTTTTTCCGTTTTGTAGGTCCCCCGAAAAAATTGACAACGGGTTAAGTCCTCCACCCCAGTGATTGGCGCTACACTGCGGCCATTTGACACGTGGGTGAACCATCATGTGTCAGTATCGGTATTGGGGAGTACTCAAAAGAGAATATTCTTGCTGCTACCGGTCTGACAGAAAGTGGTATTAAATATTCCCGCTTCTCACTTTGGCCTCCATTATTGTTGTTTTTCATCATTATTACTGATTTGTTCAATACGAGATGTTTTCTCTACATTTAGCTTGCCCTGCAACTTATATTCCATAGTATCCGCTTAGCCGCGGCGCTACATTTCTTTGCTGCCCCCAATCTCCTCTCTGATAACATTAGATTACTTCCAATGGCCTCTGCTGTTGTTGTTTGTGAGCATGTCTGATCCCGGCCCGTGCGTTCAAAGCGGCGTGGTTTTCTCAGGTCACCGCGACAGAACAAAACAACACAAGTGGGTTGCTTAACTTAATCTTGTTTGCTTCCACTCCAACTAAACTATTTTTATTGACTGTAATTAGCAATAAAGGGACCTGAAAAGGGAACAATATGAGGCAGTAACACATTTCCCATTGTAACACGGAAGTAACCATTCTCCGTCGACCTGTGTCAAATAAACACCCGGTCTTGCAGTCTAGTAAATAAACTGCCCCTAGCCGCTATTTGAGAAAATGGGGTATATATTCCCAAACCATAAAATGCGTCTACATCTAATAGGACTTATTTTCACAAGAGCAGGACATTTATAAAACACATAAAAAAGGTAAGTTGTGGAAAGTATTAGATTGTCTACGTACAAAGCCAAAATGTATGCATTATTAAACGGCCATCTGCCTTGGGGGAGGGGGAGACGAGTCACAATCAGCTCAAAACGCTACAGAGGAAAACAACACATCTTTATTTGAGGGGAAAAAAAAGCGGCTTCGAAAACAGAAGCTCACCTTTAGGAATTCCAGGAAGGCCGGTTTGGACAGGCAGGCCTTTTTAATGAGCGCCATGGCATTGGTGAAGTTGTTCACATAGTCGCTGTACACATCCAGCACCATGGACTTGGAGAACTGAGGACACACACACCGAGGGGCAAGCGTCTTTAGGAGTGTTTACTTGCGCTGGGACGATTGCAACAAAAAGAACCGCGTTGAAGTGTTTGGCCAAGAGTTCACTGCGGGCAATTTCAGAGTGAGTTTCAGACACAAACTATCTTTACTGGTGCCTAAAGTACTCACACTCTCTAGTAGAAATACAGATACAGTGGTGCCTTGATTTATGAGTTTAATTCATTCTGTGGACATATTGAGAGGACAAAAAATGTTTTCGCATGTTGTTGTTTGACTGGCTCGATCAAAACAAGATGTTCTCATAGCTTTGGGAACTCTGCGAAGTGACAAACAAAAAAATGCGCCAATTAACTAATGATTAGACCGTTCATTTTGGAATAACACAAGTTGGTGGCAACACAGTCACCATGAATCATTCTTGTCAACGACAACATAAAAAAACTCTTAAACAAGGCCATGGATGGGGAATAATCTAAACGGCATTCAACTTTCCCTAACGCCATTTATATCTTTTGTACATCACATCATCATCTGCAGCGTTTGATTAAAGTAACGAGCCTATTTTCACATAGTAAGTAAGCAGAAAGCACTGCTGTGTTTTCAAATGTACGGAATAAAAGAATACAGTGGACAAAAACAAAGTACTTGGGTAAAGTACAGATACTGTAACTGAAAAAATCTAGTCACATACTGTAACAAAGTATTTATACTTTTTTTCTATTGTTACTCCCCACCAATGCGTTCCTTGCACTTTCATCCTGGATGAAGAGAAGGGCCAGCTTCATCCAGCACTTTATTTCTTTCTTTTCTTTCCCACTGAGGCCTCATTTGGCGTTCGGTCTGAGGACCGCAATAAAGCAGCACTGCATGATGCCCAGCAGAGAATTAGAGGGCTGAACCCTTGGCGCTGATAGACAAATAATGAGTGGACCTAATGGGTGCAGACCTTCACAATGAAAAAAGTCCTGCTGAACGCATTCATTTCAGGGCCAGAATGCATGTCCCCTACCGATAAATCCTTGCCAATTTTCTCAATCCAATACCTGCAGCTCAATTGAACTGTGGCAGAGAGCAGTCTAAAGTTCTTAATTGTGGCAGAGAGCAGTCTAAAGTTCTTTAAAAAAAAAATGGCAAGTGCAAACAAATAAACAAGCCTCCTCGGTTCAGTGTTTGAGGGGTTATCGGATGTGTTTTTTAATTACCCCAGGTCCACGGAACACACAAACAGTCTGCACAGCATTGCAATGTGACCACAGTCTACTGGACCTCTAATTGATTGGGAAAGTGCCTCTGTTTTGGTTAGCAACAGAGGTGGTATATGAGAGCCGGATAGTGACCCAGCTCAAACTTTACCCATCTGTAGCGTTTGTCCTCATTAGGGCAGGGGATAACTGGAGCAAGAGTCGTGCACGATTACTCACTAAGGAGTCAACAAATTGTTGACACGATGCCCTGGGAAAGGTGGAAATGTAACTCACGAATGTGCAAAACAAACAAGCAATCCTCCTTGGCAGAGGTAATGCTCGTTTCTCACATATTATTGTACATATTGCGCACCTGTGATCACTAATTTGAGTTTTCTCATTCCAAACCTCAAAATGGTATAGCAAACATGTTAACCAGTGCACCTACTGTGGTGCCCAGCTCAAACTTATTAAGATCCCCAGATAAACGGACAAGAAAAGTCGATTTTAACACTGACCGAGGCGACGAACAAGTCTCCGATTTTCTCGCAGCTGTCCCATTCAGCCACGCGAGACGCCAGCGCAATCTGGAACATGGAATGGCAGTGCGTGATCTCGCGGGCTCTGAAGAATATGGGCCGAATCTTGCGAGGACTCAGGATGCGCGGGTCGGCCTCCAGCAGAGGTTTGTGGTACTCCTACACAGAGAAAGCATGAAGAAAGCATTTCAATCAGTAATTCAACATTATACAATACAATACAATACAACTGTATTTATATGGCACATTTCATAACACCTACGGTTGTAACAAAGCACTTTACACTACAATAACAAAATAGCAATAACATAACAAGTGAAAGCAATACATTAAAACACAAAAAACGGATGGAAATCGGCCAGGAGAATTTTGAGATTTGATGAAATGATCAATCCAATGTGTCAAAGGGGCTACAGTCATTTTTACCACTCTGTCATGTTGAAAGTCATTGTAAGTATTACATACAGTACGTCTAACCACACAACTAACTATCCGATTGCACGATGCTGTGATGCTACGAGAAAGAGCACACCTCTCATCCGTTTTCTATGATCCATATCCAGATGAAGGTATATCCTGGACTGATCTCACATATTAGTCAACCAAACCTCCACACTTATGTTCACATTTCACACCAACAAATTAGAGACTTCGCTTACCCGTTCGCTTACCCGAACATGCATCTTCTTGGAATGTAAGAGGAAAACCACACGCAAGCACTTGAGCCGAAATTTGAACTGCGAACCTCATAGCTGTGAGGCAGACGTGCTAAACACGCAAGCTGCAATATTAGATGCCATAAAACCTCCTAGAAGTTTGTGTGCGCGGGTATAAGTGGCCCATTAGTTTAGCTCACAAAGCTAAGAGTTGGGAATCTTCTAATCGACAAAGGGGAAGAGGAAAAAAGTGGACCGAAGTGATTTCAACTTGCTTAGAAGTAAAGGTGAGTGAGGCGTAAAAGGTAAAAGCCTCGCGGCGCACTCAATGAGATGTTGATAAAGCCTCCACAAAGGCGCCTGGCACGTCTTCAAGTGGACATAATGCGTACCGGGCTACTGGAGCAAAAGTGGTCCCTTTCTTTGCTTCCTTCTGCAATTTTCTCCCCCTCCCTTACCCGCCAAAAAATCCATCCAGCGGTGAAGAACGTCACAACCTTCAGTGTCTAATTGGGCTTGTGGACACAACGCCTTTTACCACTCGACTGGACGCTGTGACAAGACAGACATTTTTCCACCGAGCTGCACATCACAAAGCGCTCCATCTTGGTGCGTTGTTTGTTTGTCCCGTGAACAATCAGTCATAAAGCTGTCACGGGATCGTCTTCGGTTTGATTTCTATTGTGCAAGGTGGCGGTTACCATGAATAACTGTCAAGAGGAGCGATTGCATTAGTTGTAGGACACAAGTGCATATGCCCGCAGGTCAACGAGTGCGCCATGGACTTTTTAAAAAATTGGACTACCGGTATGTATTATATTGCGCAAGGCGGCAGTTATAATGAACAACAAGTGAGAGGAGAGATTGCATTAATACCAGGTGTGTGTGCCCATGGGTGAATGAGTGTGCTGATGTCTTTTTTTTTTTTTTAATCGCTGGATTACATTCGCTAGTGTTCATTTCTACTGTTCAAGGTGGCAGTAATGGTGAATAACTGGCGAGAGAAGCGATCCCATTAATCACATGACACGTTTCCGTTGCATGCGGCGGTGGAGAGGGCCTCTGCTCACCTGCAGGATCCTCCGGAGGGACTCCAGGTAGCTGCGCTCGCTCTGGATGATGGAGCCGAGGATGTGGCGCCTGACAACCTGCAAAGACAAAGAGGATGAGATGGCGCTGCGGCTGATGGATGATACCGAATATCATTGTGTAGAGGGAGGAAGTGGCGGACGGAAGTTTAAAAATTTCAACCTGGTGGCTGGTCAGGCCCTCCGGCATGGCGCTCAGCTGCGGCGGCGGATGCGTCACATCCGATATCCCCACATCCAGGTAGCCAGCGTCGTCATCTTCCTCTGATCCCACAGAGACACAAGTAAAAAAAAAAAAAAATTAAAAAGATAAACATCAGACCTAACTGAAAGCCTCTTGCAGTCAAAAATGTACTAGGTAAACCTGCGCAATCCAATAAAATGGAGCATTTTGAGAGAAGAGTACCAGTAAAGCACATAACCATAGAACCGGAAACTTTTAACAACAATGCATTTATAAATTTCACACAAGGAGTTATTAAGCGCCCTGTAACCTTTGTTTTGTTTGGTACGCCAAACAATGTTTGTGGGTTGCAGGATGTTTATTCATTAAAAATTTACTAACTATTCAGTCAATGGTTAGTGCTACTAAAAGCACTTTCTCCCCTACAAAATCTATATTTTAAAATGAGTATTGGCAGAAGTTCATTTTGCTTGTTTTATTCTTTAGCCTGTTGTGTCACTGCCAGGTCAATGTGTTCCTCAAAAATATGTATTAAAAAAATATTCAGTGGACTCCAGCTATTTATGCAGGATAGGGACAGAATTTCATTATTTTTACATTTGTCAATAGTTTTCTTAAGTTTTACACATTAAAACAAGTTAGTGTGACCCACAACATAATAGCAGGGTTAAAGCAAAATCAGTGAATAGTTTAAAATTATTTTACCTTTAATATGTTTGATCTTGTGAACTATTAGGATTACCAATTTATTCATATATTATATTTCTGTGAATATTAGGGGGAAAAGTAAATTTCACCTTTCTGGCACACTTTTAGCCCTTTGTGTCTATGGTAGGTCAGTATACAATCATTAATAGACAATTTATGTTTATTATTTCTTGGGTTTTCAACTTTGAATCAATGTTTTCCCGTAAAATGCAGTATAAGGAAGGGGGTTTAATTCAAAGTCTTCAAAGAGGGAGTAGTTCTACAAGTTTCATTCAGTGTTTAACCTCTCCTTTAAACTTGCATTGACCTAAAACATTACCTGTAGCATTAACAGAGTCCCAGAAAAAATAAGTGGTGTCAGGTCAACACAAAGGTTGAAGCTCGGGTGCCCCAGTAGGCTAGAGGTCCCCCAAATGGCTAAGGCTAAAGATCAAATAAGATGTTACAGTAGGTTACCTATGGTGTCTTTCCGGTGAAGGAAGGAGACTTTGCGCATGACGGCCATTCTGGTCTTTTCAAGTCCATCCTTGGTATTGCTTCTTGCCGCCTTCATGAGCTGCTGCACCTAGTTGAAGGTACAAGGGGAGGAGGGCATCAAAGCTCCGTCATTGGCTCCACAGCCTACTGACAGGACTTGATCACGGTGGGAATCTCGCCATCTGCGGCTTCCCCGCGAGTCCTAATCAGACCAGTGAACGAGATGATGGGGGCGTGGGGAGAGCCGTGTTTGTGGCTGAATGTGTTCTCAAAATCCACCCATGAGCCCAGCAACTAGACACCGCGTGGGGCCCAGAATACACTGGCACGTCACATCATTGTCATATTTTTTGATGATATGATGGGAAAAGTACCGTATTTTCCGGACTATACGTCGTTCCGGAGTACAAGTTGCACCAGCCATAAAATGCATAATACCGAAGAAAAAAACATATCTAAGTCGCACTGGAGTATAAGTCGCCCCCTCTCGGAATCCAAGTTGTTTCTGTCGCGTAACGCAAATAAATGTGTCCATATAAATCAAATCAATAAAATTGGGCGCTTAGTCCACATCATTTCCACCGAGCTACGATGGTAACATTTAGCTAACATCCACACATGTAGCATTACAAGAAAGTTACGGCAAGATAACTTTAAACTCACCAAAACGGTCGTAGATCGATTAAATAAGTATTTTATTTATCACAGACCATGTAGAATGTTTCAAGTCTCCAAAAGTATTTTGGTATTCGGTCGTAATTATCTCTTTGTTCGTCTCCTCTGCTTCGTGCGTGTGCGTGTGCGTGTGCGTGTGCGTGTGTGTGTGTGTGTGTGTGTGTGTGCGTGTGCGTGTGTGTGTGTGTTGGGGGGAGCTGTCTGATGATGCAATACCACTGCCAGGCACGGCGCCTTTTAAAGGAACAGTACACTATTTTGTATAGATGGGTTGATAGACAGTCAAATTGTCTTTTTATCATACTATTTTAATTACTTATTTAACACAATATTCGATTTTAAATCATTCATGCATTTTAATAGCTTTTAGGATTTATCTTTGTTTCTTTATGTGGGTTACAATAACATGTGAAATGATATACACTACAGGTTATTCTGCCCGTTGTAAAGTCAATATGTAATGCAGGTTTATATGCAGACTTAGATCGCCCTCCTGTGGTTGTTTGGTGTATTGTTTGCTGACTTTGAAAAAGAAAGGGATACGATATAATGTGTTAATAATTTCACACCTAAGTCGCTCCAGAGTTCAGGTTAGGATTGCTGGACCTCATTTTTCACCGTATTCTATCCTGAACTAGCTTGATCCAAACTTTGCAAATTCTAACAGTTCAAGCACGACATGATGATTGGTTTAAATTAGAACATTGGCTGCCTTCGGAAATTAAGAGCGGGGGCATGCTCTGCCTCTTCAAACACGCAAACTCTGAGCGGTGTTTGGGAATCAGAGTGAATTTACCAAGGCATACCTAGTTCCACACTCAAGTTGATATTCTTTCTACAATTCAACTTTCACGGAATATAGTGTTCCCTCTATGAATGTGGAAATAAAGTGCTAGTGGCTCACTGTTTGGTCACACTGTAGCTGGTTTGCAACTTTTTTTTTTACTATTAACACTAGTCTAGTTCCACATTAAAGTTGTTTTTCCCTTCTTACAATATAACACTTTCTAGTATGATTGCCCTTTTGAAGTTTAAAGAGCAGGCGGCTAATTATTTCAGCAAACTTCAGCTAGTTTCCAAGCTTTTACCATACTTAATTCTTCCTACAGTACAACTTTAAGTGATAAGTTTGCCACCTATCTATGTGGGATTAAAGAGCTTTCAGTCTAAATGTAGTTGTAGTTTGTAAGCTTCAAAGCTGATGATTACTTGAGCATGAACAAGCTAACTAGCTACCGTGTGTGTCATCTTCCAGTACCTCTTTCTTCTCGATGAGGTCATCTTGTCCCAATGTCATCATCAACTAACTTTTGGCTGGACTTCTTGCTGAAGACATTAGAATTACCTTTGTTCATAGTGGCTTAGTGGCATAGTGTAGCTATTTTGCTAGCATTTTCAACTTGCTAGATGAACAAGCTAGCCTCATCCTGAAATATACCACACAGCCCCCTATGGTTTCAGAAGGCCAATGTAGTTAAAAGAGAAGGCTTCCATTAGTCACTAAATATAGCTTGTAGTGATAAGCAAGCGGACCCCAACTTTCTCAGCTAGACTGCAGCTATAGCCTTTTGGGAGATTTTTGAACTAGCTAACTGCTACCAGGTTTTGCTTCCTCTTTGAGATGCTTGTTTGTAATTCTTAAAATAAATATTAAAAGATAATCTTGGAGTATACTACACTGATCCCTGTGGGGTATGGGGCAGAATTAGCCCTTGACACCAGGTTAACTGATGAACATGAAATTGGGTGGACATTTGGACATGTCTATTAAAAAAAGATGCACAAAAAAAGTCTCAAGGACCTATACCCAAAAACGCACAGCAAATCAGCAATGTTGGTGGCGAATAACAGGACTTGTACTTTGAAAAACCCCTATTAGGAAATTAGCTAAAACGAGCCCCAATCCGAAGCAGGTATACTAGACAGACGGATGGCGCTGAATTGCCAAGCTTTTTAGTTTACACTGTGTAATTGTGACGGAGAATCTAATCAAAGTTATTTCCATGAATCTTGCTAAGTTAGAAACAAATTATATTAGCACCAATTTCAAGTATCCAGCCTAACAAGACATCCCAAAAACTTTCTAGGGCACGAATTGAACAGAAAGTAATGTTAACACTAATTAAACCTCATCTTGGAGTTTACTGCGCCCTGTGGTTTCGGAGGACACATCTGCTTCAAACTAAGCACACATTATACCTTAAAAGATGCACAATTTGGTCGTTAAGGCACCAGAAACGAAAAAAAAACAAGGTCACAAAAGCATCTAGTAAAGGGTTACGATGGCCGAGAGTCAGCTGAGCTTGTTTGGCAAACATGTAAACACACTTTTGCGATACCTTGATGTCATAGTTGTGCTTGCCAGACAGCTTCATAGCCAGCTCACGCTTGGTCCTGGCACAGCGTTCCCTCAGCCGCCGCACTTCGGGGGACAGCTACAGGTGAGGGAAGGGAGTGGGGAGCCAGCGTTAAGGAAAAACAATGGGGAGGCAACGGGAAAGAGAGAGCGAGGAAGAGCGGCAGCAAGACAAATGATCAAAGCTACACAAAATGGGAGTCAGAATAATGACAAGAAGTGAAAGCATGGAGCAGTTATTGTGTTTCGGGGAGTTTTGATTTATGAGACCCACTGGCAGTCAAAAAAGGTCAAGTGTGAAAATAAAAAAAAATCAGCCAACTTCCACATTGAGAAAGCAAAAAAAAAGTTAATCGGGTGAAACTAATTAAAAGCAAAGTGTTTTGGAACTAGAAAACCTAATACTTAATGTTTCCTCAGTAATTACTCCGACATTCCTTCTTAAAGTCTGCTCCTCTTTGCTCAGCAGACTGAAAAGTGCAAAGACTTTCCCAAAGGCCTCCACGCTTTAATTACCTGAGCAAGTCATCCACATAAAATCATACTTTTGTTTCCCCCTCTTTGCTCTACCATCGATTCAGCTTCCCTTGAATAACAAACACATGCCCATAGATGGGTAAAAAATGGCTATTAGACTCAGCATAACCTCATTCATATTTGTATGGATTTCACAGAGCACAGGCCCAAAGCTGAGATGTGCCCACAGCGCCATCCAGTGGATGAAAGAGGCGCTGATGAGTAGATCTTGTTGGGACTGACGTATTAAATGGCCAAAACTCACCAAATGGACGTTTTTTTTAGGGCCCCACCGGACTCAGAAAAAAAAATCACTCACTAGCACACCTTAGAAAGTTAGAAAAAAAAATAGCCCCCGACACTAGTTCCACCAATCGACATGAACTCGGGTGGAGATGTTTTTACCTTGCTGCGTGTGGGCATTTTGCACTCTCCGTCCGACTGCTCATCATAGCTCTCAAACTCGCTGGAGCTCCACCCGTTGCCTGCAACAGACGGACCGCACGAGTCCCGCTGGACGTCCTCGTATAGCGTATCTACAGAACACACACGCAGATCGTATATATATATATATATATATATATATATATATATATATATATATATAAACATCTAACATAAGGTCCATAGTGGGCTGGGCACATCTTCCACGCACCTTCATCCGGGGAGAGGGGCTCTTCACACGGAACGTCATCATAGATGACGTCGGACTCAACTTCATGTAAGGCTGGTGGAGAAATATAGCAATAATGTTTAAAATATTGATTTTAGTAGATCCTAGCTCCACACAAGCTATAATAATACTATAATAATACATATTCCATGTGTTAATCATGAAATAAACATTAACTACATGATTAATTTAATTGATTATAGTTTTTACATAGTCGCTCACGGAAATTTAGTCCTTTAACTGATCGTGAAGTGATTCTGCCATCTTCCCTTGATACTTTCTGCCTTCTAAAATGAAAGAAAATTCTACAGTGCATGGTTCTCAACTTTTCTAAACCATGTTCCACCTACCTTGACCAACATTAAAATACAGTAGCGTAGTAGGCCAAAATGTTCATCAAACACGAGGCAGATTGATTAATAAAAAGTAATATTATTGTAAGACACTCTAACATTATGCACGATTTGAACATTTACACTGTGCTTAAAATTACCGGAAAAAGTTCATTAAAATGTATTGCACATTAGCGTTAAATGGAAATTTTACCTCTGGAAATGCTAAAAAAAAAAAAGTTCTTAAAAATTACATGCAAATGTATTGCACTGAAAAGTTAAATACAACTGAACTGTACGTAAGTAGTGATTCTTTTGCATTCTACTACTGTGGTGCCACCCTTGGAGAATCACCACTATCAAGAAAAAAACCCAACAACAATCAATTGATTTGGTGTCCACTTTGTCGCACGTTGCATGGCGTCTTACTCTCGTTGCTATGAGCCCAATTTAGCTTGCTAAGCTTTTATCGATTCGCCTCTAAACTGTCGTTTGTCTGCATCGCATTTCTCCTAAGCAATCCAGCAGACGCAATCGCTGTTTTCCATTCATCTGATTAGAAACGTCTATTCATTAACGGATTACGATGGCCGACTTTCAAGGTGGCTCAAAAAATAAAAAAGCTACTGTTTTTCCTACAAAAAGGAGGATTATCAACACAAATGTACAATTGTGCTGCCGCAGGCTATCGGCATATCCGCAAAGCTTTTGGGGGGAAAATGGCAGTTACTCACAGTGGTCCTGTCCTACTTGGTAAGGAGAAGTCAAGTCAAAAAGTTTCTTCACAATACTCTATTCTATGTGCCCCCACAAGCCTAAACACGGTATTCTGATTAATACTGCATTTGTGGAATATGAATTAAATCAAAATTAGATCAAATAAAATGAGATACATGGTGGTGGTGTAGCTAATGTTTCAGCCTGTGCGTATAGACCGCAGACAGCAATAAAAGTCAGCTAAAATGAATGATATGGCCATAAAAATATCGATTTGTATTGAATTCCTCTTGTAGGTGCTGGTCTCTCATCTCCAGTCCAACGTTTATGCATTTTTCTTGCATTGAAATGTTTTCCTATTGATTCTCACCCTGTAATAATCGGACCGGGCTCATGACTTTGTAGGCATCAAGTGGTGGCAGTGGATTACATAGTTTGATAGAACCTGCCGCCTTTCCCTCTGTAGAAATCGATAGTGTGTGAGATGAACCCAAGGCGCTGCTGCCACTTTGGATCAAGCTCACCTGCTGCCCGTGTCATAGTGGCGTCACCCGCAGTCTAGCTGAGCGGCGGTTTAACAATCCAATCCAAATATCGGAATGAACCCGAATCCAGAGGCGGGTTTGGCTTTAATCTAAGGCGGCTTTCATTGGCAATACTTCCCGTTGTCAAAGGCATTCCGTTGCGTACCTTCAGGGACGTCCCCAGAGCTTTCCTTTGCCGTTTCCGCATCGCCGCCTCCTGAATCGCCTTCCAAAGTTATTAGCTGAGCTTCTGCAGGGACCCTGTGAGGTAGCAAAACATCAACACAGTTACGTGAATAGTGAGGGCCAGGTGTCTCATTAAGACGTACAGTAATCCCTGCTGTAAACGGTGAAAAAACATCCTCCCAAAATTTACAATTACCTAACTGCGAATTTAATCAGACATAAAGTGCTTTTAAAATCGCCAAAAATCGGACAATTTTTCTGCAGATTTTTGCTGATTGCAATTCAAATGTTCTGTTTGAAATTAATATCTTTATTGTTGTCAGCATTAAGGGACCAAAAAATAAGTTATTTTGTTCATTACATATATTTATTAATTCATTGGACGATTAATCGGTTAACAAATATCCAAATACCTGTCTCGATAAGCATACAGTAAATTATGCTCCCAAACCATTTTAATATCTATTCAATCTCAAACACTGCCTGTCTGCAAAGCAGCAAGCTCAAGGAGAAGGCGTGGAAATCCTTTTTCCAATGCAAATAACACCGGGGCACAGCAAAAGCAAAAGTGGAAGTGAAATCCCTCTGACTTCCATTTGTTTTTATTAAGCACGTCGCCCTTCCTCCCGTGCTGCCCCCTGGCCTCCGGCAGGTAGAGCTGCACTTTTTTCAGGCCTGATACTGACTGACATCTCCTCCCTTTGAACTACTCTCACAAGGCAGTGCGAACAGGAGGCAAAAAGCGCTCACATTCCGTAATTAAAGAGGAAGTCTGCCATTTTTTTCTAAGTCACTTGTTGTTGTATTTGTTAAATTGTCATTAGGACTTGACAGCAGTACATGACAAATATGATTTGTGACAGAAGGAATGATTGAAGTTCTTGATCATTTGGGAATCATGAGCTTTGCTGAAATTTTGGCATAATATGCATCTCCATAAAATAAAAAAATGCCCATCCCTTGTTTGCCAACAAGTCAAGATAAAACTAGCAAACAGAAGCAGACCCAAGGGACCTCAGTGGATTCAAAATCAAAGTGGAATTACAAAAGTTCTGCTTGACGTCGTGTAGATTTACCTTGTTTTGATTTTTAATTGTAGATTACAAAAATAAAACTTCCAAACGTTTATTGATATAGTAATACTACATTCCGAAGTCATGCTACCAGCATCTTTATAGTGCTAATGCTATTTTAGTATTGCTAGCGCTGCTATTTGAAGTGATGTTAAAATAAAATCTTGCTAGCAGTTTTTACACGACGTCAAGACGTCCCACTTTGTCCAAGTCTAATGACTTTTGTAAAAAATGAGTCAAGTAAAAGTAGAATAACTGATTCAACTCCTTTAATTATGTGAAAGTAAACGTAAAAAGTAAATGTAAAAAGGGGATTTTTACTGTCCGTTAAACCATTCTACATATTTGCTTCTTTACCGCACCCACTGATTCTTTTGCTTGTGCAGCACATCCAGCCAGGGTGATGGGGGAACTTCATTTTAAAGTTAAACGCACTTGAAACGAGCTTCTCGGAAGGGGTGCAAACTAGAAAAAGAGCGGAGGAGGAGATAAAGTGCTGAAAAGTAAAGTCGCCCTGCATAGTACATACATACTCCGTTGTCAGGGTTGCCTTTTCGTGTGCTTAATGAAGACTATCTGTCACCGGGTAAAAAGAGGAGACAAA
Source organism: Filicampus tigris (assembly GCF_054856515.1). Classification (NCBI taxonomy): domain Eukaryota; kingdom Metazoa; phylum Chordata; class Actinopteri; order Syngnathiformes; family Syngnathidae; genus Filicampus; species Filicampus tigris. The sequence continues at coordinate 19,920,267 of NC_141225.1, read as the reverse complement.
AGTAAATGTTGGCTTTAAGGAAAGGGAGACCTTATTTAATAATGGCTATTAAAAAAAAGAAGCTATAAAAAAAGAAGTATATCGACAATAACAATAGCAAAGTAATCTCTGCAATATTTTTCCAAAATGTGCTGACACACTTGACACCTCGACGGTGGGAAGTTACTATTGATAGCTCACCGTTTTAGGAGCACGACTTATTGACTGAGGCAAAGTGGAAATTGTGGACTCAGCAGAAATTATTCCTGCATGAGAAATAGCCAGGACCTTTTTGTGACTCCTAGTACACACACACACACACACACACACACGCACACCCCCACACACACACACACACACCCCCACACACACACACACGCACACACTGGGACTTGTGTTCATTTAATTGTGCAGCCCTAACATTTACATAAAGCATACATTCAGCATGTTTTACTCAATTAGTTAACTCTAATCTTGTGGGCTCTCATATTTGGGTCTCCACAGAAATAAATGCCACGCCTCTTTAAAGGTCATAAACAAGGATAACCTGACTACAAAAAAATGTGAAATCTGCAACTTGCCATGTAATTTATACTCTTAGTAAATTGTGAACAGTACCAACCAAAATTAATATTCCTTGAGTGGGGAAATAGAAAAAGAGGTGTTTTCTCTGGTCCTAATCATCTGAAGGTTTATAAACAATGTCAGTTTCCCACCTGGTTAACTTGCTGTTCAGTAAAATGTCAAAGTACAGTGGTACCTCTACTTACGAACGTCTCTTCATACGAGATTTTCAAGTTACGAAATGCCTCAACAGGAAAATATTGCCTCTTGTTACGAAAGAAATTTCAGGATACGAAAGGTAAAAATACAGTATGGGCTGCTACTCGCAGCTCCGGAGTTTCCTGAATGCAACATACTCATAGCTGCTCTGCCATTGGCTATTACTTAGCATCGTCCTGGCATCTCATTGGCTAAGAGGTACCTCTACCGTATGCGTCTATGTGTGTAGATAGACAGATAGATAGATAGATATGTGATAGATATGTCTATGCAGCGTCCTCACCCTCGTCATTCGCCCCTCGGGCCATGAGGTGTTCCAAGTTTTACGTGAATTAGAAATGAAGTATGGTCCATCCAAACAAAGCAAGAGATAATAGAAAAGTGTGAAAAAGGGATGCGTTTGGTTGACCTCACCAAAGAATATGACCGTAATGTATCGACAGTCGCCACGTCATTAAATCAGTTCTTTACAAAACGCCAGACTAAAACCACTTCTGAGAGAGAACATGAACCAAAGAGGGCAAAAAGCGATGATGACAGCAATTAAAACGTAAACGACCATCATTTTTATTCTTTACTCTATTCTTTGTTTTTTACATTATGCACAACTCTCATTTATTGTGCAATAATCTAATTGTAACATGTATTTGTTACATGTTTTGATGCATTTTTATGCTTTATTTATGTCTGAATCGGGAGGCTTGGAACAGATTAGGGCATTTACATGGAAAACGCGTCTCTACTTACAAAACTTTCTACTTAAGAAATATCTTCCAGAACCAATTAATTTTGGAAGTGGAGGTACCACTGTACCAAAATGTGTCACAGCCAACCCTTTAACCTCCCTCTCTTATTAGTCACAAGAATGTAAACAGGAAGTAGATTTGTTGAAGGGAGCGGGACTAGCAAGTGATAAGAAAATGAAGCAACACAAATAAACACAACATGGGGCAAAAACGTGACCTGATAACTTCAATAAGCACCTTGACCGTCTGGGAGGCTACAACACACTAGTAAACACAGTGAAAGCACATTACTACCAATTTATCTTTGTTTGGCACATGAAAATAAAACACTAGCATTCTAATTTGAAGACGTGGGTGTCTGTATTTTTTTTAAGTCACCTGTAGTTTTAACTTCCTGTTAGCTGATGACGCTAACGCTAATGTTGTTAGGCCACTTACGTACGTTACGTTACGTTACGTACGAGAGTACGTTGTATAAAATAAGAACATGCTCCAGAGCCATTTATTCTCGGCAATGCGACATTCAGTATTGAGGACGATTACAAACAAACAACATATTGGCTCTGCTTTTTACAGTGGGGCTGGCTGGACTCTTGTTGGATGACTTAAGGAAAATTGAAACAGTGAAAAACTGTTTAACGCCATATCTCCACTAGCGAGGACTACACACTATGCACTCAGTCTGTGTGCATAGTTTCAACAATTCTCTTCAAACATGTACGTGTATTTAACAACAAATCTTTGAATTCACTTTACAGGGTGTTAACATATTCAAAAAGGAGGAGGAAGAAGTGCAAGTTTATTTAATCCTACCCTTTCTCTGGCCAATAAGTAGGTGCCACCAATATAGAAACAAGACTACGCCCAAACTCACACTCATACCTGGGCCATTTTTCCTAGCACAGGAAAGTCCACAGGAATCCAATCTACAAGAGTAAAGGTTTCTGAGCACACTTCCTAGAAGCCCACGCTTTGGGAAAACAGGGTGAGAGGGGTAAACAGAGTACGTGCAGGCAATATGCAGCGTGGAAAAACAAATAGCAAACCCACAACAACGTGAATATGATGGTGTCATTGCCATCTCAACTCAATTTTAAAGATGAAGTCATGCATTGATTTCTCTCCTGTGTGTCCTGACTGTCACTTTTCACTCAAGGTTGCTACCATCTGGCCTGGACGTGTCACAAACACACACGCATGCATACAAACTGCGGTGAGGAAGCATCGCATCATCTCGATGTCTACTACTACGTTAGTAATTATCTCTGTGCTGCGATAGCAACTTACCCACTAGCTGATTCAGTGGCTGGAACGTCTGTCAAAAAGACCAAAAGAGAGACATGTGATTAAAGTAGGAAAAATTATATCTAAAAAGTGAATGACTTGGTGAAACTGAAGCTTTGTATTTGAAAGACAGTGTAGTGTTAAGGTTCTTGTTTCTGGGGAATTCTGCACAATACAGGCTCTGTTTGGACCTGGTGGTCAAAGTGGTCATTGACCAGAATGCAAGGTCTCGTAGCTCAATGGTTAGAGCACTGGTCTCGTAAACCAGGGGTTGTGAGTTCGATTCTCGCCGAGACCTTGTGGCGTGTTATCCCGACAGAACAAAGGAAACGCCAGATAACAGATCTATGAAGATGACAACTGTGGGTTTATTTTGGTGAATAGTCTTATAAGACTGCAGATGTAACATTAACTCACGATAATTCGCCTGCATGAAGAGAATTCAGGGGGCGAGAAAGTCTGCTCGGGCGAACAAAACCTTTCCATACTATTTCATCATTTCAAGTCAATTTGGTAGGGTCTTGCATGCATGGAAATTCATTTTGCTTGACGCTGTAATAATACACATTACTGTGATAATTTTGGTCAAGTTAATCATGATCTGTATAATGTAGGCCAAAACCAGATTAGTCTGCTGTTTTGAAAGTCATGTTGACCCAATAATGTGGTCCCGTAGCTCAGTTGTTAGAGAACTGGTAAAACCAGTGGCCATTAGTTCAATTCTCACCAGAACTTTTCTCTTTATGAGGAATGTAATGAATTACCTACCTACACTGCACATGATTGGTGTAACTTATTGTCATTAATACTGTATTTAGCACCTTCGTGAGCTTTTGGCAATAAAGAAGACATGAGCCGCACCATTCAGAGGTTCTATAGTGAAAGTGATTCGAGCACTGGTCTCGTAAACCAGAATTTGTGTAAACTAATTTGTCCGTTAGGTAAACACATCACATTCATTTTTTTGCTGACTTTGGCCAGTGGAGGCTACAACAAGATTAAATTGTTGTTTTAAAGTTAAAGCATGCACCAGGCCTCGTAGCTCAGTGGTTAGAGCACTGGTCTAGTAAACCAGGGGCCGTGAGTTCAATTCTCACCGGGGCCTTTCTCATTCTCAGAGCTGCAATTAGTGGCCAAATACTTTGCTTATACTTGGTGTTACTGCTTAAAGTTTAGTGATATTACATCTGTATTTGGTGTTTCTGGGATTGAAAACTCACTACTGTCATAGTCTCGCTTAGTCCTTGAAGCCGGAACCAGGTTGATTTGTTGTTTTGAAGGTCACGACAGAATTAGCAGAAGGCCTTGTAGCTCAGTGGTTAGAGCACTGGTCTAGTAAACCAGGGGTCGTGAGTTCAATTCTCACCGAGGCCTTTCTCTTTTAAAGAAATGTAATGATTTACCTAATACACTGCAGATGATTGGTGTAACTTGTTGTCATTAATACTGTATTTAGCACCTTTGTGACCTTTGGCAATAAAGAAGACTGTTCAGAGGTTCTACGGTGAAAGTGATTCTCGAAACACTGTTCTCGTAAACCAGAATTTGTGTAAACTCATTTTGCAGTTTGGTAAACACATCACATAATTTTTTTTTTGGCCAGTGGAGGGTACGACCAGATTAAATTGTTGTTTTAAAGAAGAAGCAGTGAACAGGCCTTGTAGCTCAGTGGTTAGAGCACTGGGCTAATAGACCAGTGGCCGTGAGTTCAATTTCTCACCGTGGCCTTTCTACTTCTGAGGGCTGCTGTGAGTTCCCTAATAACCTGCTTAAGTTTTAGTGATGTTACATCTGTATTTGATGGTTCTGGGACTGAAAACTCACTACTGTGATAGTTTTGATCACTTTGAAGCCAGAACCAGGTTGATTTGTTGTTTTGAAGGTCACAACAGTACTAACTCAAATCCTTGTAGCTCAGTGGTTAGAGCACTGGTCTAGTAAACCAGGGGCCGTGAGTTCGATTCTCACTGGGGCCTTTCCCCTTACAAGGGCTGCTATAACTCCCTGATCCCTGATACTTTGTGGTTACTGTTTGTTTTGAAATTTAATGTCGTTACATCTGTTTTAGGTGTCTCTGGGACTTAATACTCACTACTGTGACAGTTTTTGTCAATATCGAAGCCAGAACCAGACTAATATGCTGTTTTGAGTGATGACTAATTGCTGGTTTTTGACAGTAAGCCAGAACCAGACTAATTTGCTGTTTTAAAAGTGACAATGACTCGTAGCTCAGTGTTTCAAGCACTGGTCTAGTAAACCAGGGATTGTTCAATTCTCACCGGGGCCTGTCTCCTTACAAAGAATGTATTTACTGTGATGAAGGCAGGGCCAGTATCATTACTAACACATTTAGCGCATCTGTCGAAAGTTTCACATCATTACCTCCGTAGTGCCTCTGGGACTTGTCCTTTTGGAAATAAAGGAGGAACGAACTGTAAAAAGGTTTTATGGTTTGTTGTTAGTCAAATACAGAATGTAGTCATTTAAAGTCAGTTCCGTTGGATAGGCATGGGCCTGTTTTTAAAGGGCCTATTTTCAAAGACCAGGTTACAAGGACAACAAGGCCTCATAGCTCAGTGGTTAGAGCACTGGTCTAGTAAACCAGGGGTCGTGAGTTCAAATCTCACTGCGGCCTTTCTCCTGGCTGGGTATGGAATAACCTTATATCATTACTATCACAGTTTGCTCCTGATGAATAAGCTTGTCCCACCAAATGAACAGAAATAGAAAGCAGTGACTGTTTCCTTTTTCCCCGTGGTAAATATATTGTTGTCGTTTTGTCAAATTTGGGTAGTCTATGGCTATTTTGATGGCTAATTTTAAGAAAATGGTGACAAAATTGAAGGGCTCAGTGGTTCGAGCACTGGTCTTTTAAATTCGGGGTTGTGAATTCAACCCTCCCCAAGGCCTTTCTATGAGGGCATTTTGATGATGATAATGAAAATTGTTTACCGAGAAAGAAGTGTGCTGTTAGTTTAATGCATCAATTAGCATGCAGAGAAATTCATTTTGCTGTGATAATATAGTTAATGGCGCCAGGGCTCATGAGTTCAAATCTCACTGGGGCCTTTTCTGGCTGGATATGAAAAAGTCCTGTATAACTACTATTAGAGGTACGCAATATATCCAAAAAATAGCAGTATCACAAAATGCATATTGCAAAGTCAGACGCAAATTTAAATGTGATTAGCCACCCGATAGTTGAACGTCATCTAGGGTAATCGCAATTAATTAGCTAAGAATAAATTGAGCTCACTTACTCTGCTGATTGAATTTTTTCTTTCTCTCATTAGATAAAAATTAAATTTCTTTAGGGACATGTTAAACATCACAAAAATATTGATATCGCTATATTCAACAACCATATCGTATGTTTTTCAAATATCGTGCAGCCCTATTTACTATCACAGTTAGCTTCTCAATGAACATGCTTGTCCAACCAAATAAACAGAAAGAGGAAGCAGTTACTGTTCATTTCTCCTTTTGGTAAATGTGTGTGGGTTTCAATTTGGTTGGCTCATCTATGACTATTTTGACGGCTGTTTTTAAGGTGATAGAAGGGCCCTGTAGCTCAGTGGTTAGAGCACTGGTCTTGTAAACCAGGGGTCGTGAGTTCAATTCTCATCAGGGCCTTTCTTCTGGTGAGACTTCAAACCTCTGCCATGAAGTTATCCATTTGGCTATAGTTTTGTGACTTTCGTCTCTGGGCCGACTCATGCACCATTGGCGCTGTAATAAAATTACATGCGCGGAAGGCCGAAGCATCCCGGAGAGGTGTTTGGTGTTGCTAAGTGATAGCAGAAGACCCACAAGCTTATTGAGAACAAGGTAGTAAAGCAGGACGAGGATGTGTGCACAGCCGTGCACTCATTTCGATGACGTCTGACAAACGTACTAACGGGTTAAACTAGTGTCACGGGCCTGATGTCTAAATGTGGGTCATTCAGAGAGGGAGGGAGTGTACTTATTTATTTTTACATAACAGGTCCCTCACTGCACTTGATTAGAATACCCCCTTTGCGTCACTGAAGTCCAACTCCTTTAGGTTAGAAATTGAAAATAAAAACGACTGCTTGTCGGAGCATGGGCCATGAATCTCGTGATCAGAAATTGCATTTTCCTCAGTAGCTACCATAAAAAGACATATTTCTGCAAAAGTGCAAAAGTAGCTAGCTGTGAGCAGTATGCTTAAATGTTAGGAACTTCTGTTTTGAGCAGCAATGATGCTGCCCAAAAGAATTGTGGCACATGAGATGTCCATCCCGATTACAAGCAAAGTTGATATTTTGTTCCTGAACTTAAAGTCGAATATTTGTGGTTTACATTTACAAATCTGCCTAGTTGCATATTATTCTGCATTGGAACATATAATAAAAAAAATAATAGAAAAATGTTTTTTGTGCACAGGCCAAAGCCATGTTCAACATACAATTTAATGCAAGGAAGGAAACATGCAAGTGTGGGGAGGAACTTCATTTCATCAGGCCATAGCCTTGTTTAATATAAAAAGTGCCTTACTGCCATCTTGTGAGATCTACGGACGATTACCAAACTTTTGCCACTTACTCGCAGATTATCACTATTCGTAAACACTGCACTTCATCATGTTGTCACAATTTGATCTTGTCTTTACAAGTCCTGAAAAGTAACAGTAAAATGTGCTTACTCAGCATTCTAGAAGGTGGGATTAATCCCTTCATTAAAGACCCATTAGCATCCTTGAAATGCCACTTCATGGTGATCTCACCCCTCAATAAAATACCACACTATATGATTATGCAAATATTTTCATTTTAAACCCCTTACCCTAGACCTAACCTTGTCATTCATCCATCCATCCATTATCTGTACCGCTTCTCCTCACAAGGGTCGCGGGGCGTGCTGGAGCCTATCCCAGCTGTCTTTGGGCAGTAGGCGGGGGACACCCTGAACTGGTTGCCAGCCAATCACAGGGCACACAGAGACAAACAACCGCACTCACAATCACACCTAGGGGCAATTTAGAGTGTCCAATCAACTTACCATGCATGTTTTTGGAATGTGGGAGGAAACCGGAGTGCCCGGAGAAAACCCACGCAGGCACGGGGAGAACATGCAAACTCCACACAGGGAGGCCGGAGCCGGGATCGAACCCACGACCTCTGAACTGTGAGGCGGACGTGCTAACCAGTCGACCACCGTGCCGCCCCTTGTCATTCCATTTCAAGGATTTTTCTTGAGTTTTTTAACTGTTGATTTTTGTTTTGATGGGAGGAGTTTTACAATAACAGTCTTCTTTTGAATGAAGTGTTCTTTTAAATCTGAAAAACCAATCTAAGATTTTTCTGCATGCATGTTCTTGTAATCCACACGAATTTGTTAAAGAACAACAGCTGAACCCTTGAATGAGGGTCCAATATGCTGGCAAGGAATGTCTCACCATCCTTGCTGGCGCTTCCTTCCTGCGTCATGACGTCTTTGACAGCCTGCGACGCGTCCTCGCACGTCTTTGGGACTTCCGGATTTGACAATTGAAGCGAGTCGCCGGCAACCCCTTGGCCGTGCCCGGGAGGTTTCTCCTCGTCCTCGCTGTCATCAAACACAAACTCCTCGCCTTGCTCCTCATCCTCTTCCTCCTCCTCCACCTCCTTGTCCTGCTTTGGCAGTTGCTGAGACAAGGCGGTGGACATGGCTGCGAAATGAGGTGAACACATTTAGAAAGATCAAATGTTAGTAGCCATTCTTACGATGGTCAGCACATACTGCAAAAAATATATACTAGTGTATACTACTTAGTGCTTAGCTTTCCCATTGTAATGTTATGACGCTAACAGTGACAAGACACAACAGGGCACAAGGCCTTGTAGCTCAATAGTTAGACCACTGGTCTAGTTAACCAGTGGTTGTGAGTTCAATTCTCACTATTTCTATTTACAAATTGCAGGGTCCGACATTAAGCCCTCCTGGGTGGTGGCGGGCCACCACGAGCCACTGCCCTCCCCCAAGAACCGGCACTGGGCCGATGTTGAACCAAAGTGGTTTACCAATAGGACTTGAGTGTTTTTCATAATGACCATTTGAAATTGTCATTATTGTTAGTACTGCCTTTGATGTCTCGCTTTCAGCTTTGCATAATAGAAAAACATGCAAACTGTAGGTGAGGACAAATAAGAGAGGATGCATGCACCAGGCCTTGTAGCTCAGTGGATAGAGCACTGGTTTCATAAACAGGGAGTCATGAGCTCAATTCTCACCAGGGCCCTTCTACTTGCAACTCACACTCCAACGCTAGCTCCGAAATCATATGGGATTGGTTATAGATCCCTGCAATCCTCAACGTCACAGCAAATAGTTTGTGCCGTACTTGATCTGATAATCTTGAGTAAAGTTGAAAGGTACATGTCTCAAGCCCAATATCTTATGTGCTTCCCTTAAATGTGAAATCGATTTGCAAAATCCTCTCGTGGATTAGAGTGCATTTTTTATGCCATTTCTGCGACCACCACAAGGTGGAGCATTCACTAGTTCATGAATATGACAACTGGGTCTGAGCATTAATCTTTGACACCATGTACAACATACAGCATCTGATAAAACTTTCCAATTTAATTCCTACTTGGGACTCATCATTTTGGGGAATTCGCTAGCAGGAGCGGGCAAAATACAAACCAGCTCACTTTCTGTTCATTTTTAGACATGGGTTCTTGCGACTTTTTAGTGCCATCTAGTGCTGATTACAAATACAGTACATCTACATACAGTAAACCAGGGGTATGCGATTAATTGACTTGACTTGACTTGACAATTGGCTGGCTTCGGTGACCGTTGACCGAGGAATGGTTGATGGATTGGCATGCAGTATTTAAATATTACTCTGCGGAAAACACTACTACATTACTCTGCACGCCTCATCAAAATTCCAGAATTAACAGTTATGCAAAATATATTAATAGCCAACCTCACTGAGTCATTGCCCACCATTTGATAGCCACCATTCCGAGCAGCGAAACCTTGCGAACCAACAGGAAGAAACCAATTGTTTCCATCATTCATGATAAGAGTTAACTGGATAGAGGGAGCCAAGCGGACAGACTGCAGGGGCTGGAATGTCCTAAGCTTCTTAACAAAATCATATAAAATGCCTTTGCGATAAAATGGCCTATAAAAAACATTGGACAACAGCCAGCAAGGTGTTGACAAGTTTTGGGGCAAGTAACTCTTCTAAACAAAACGTAGAAGTAGTAGAATGTAAGACTACAAAATGAGCAACAATGGTGTGACATATGGTGGTTAGCAAGTCTACTAGCTGAATCAATAGGTCTCGGGCAGATTAGAGGCGGATTAATTAAGACGTCCCCACAGCTACTAATGATAGTTTCAGTGCCCTGACAGTGCCATCGGTCAAAGGGAGTCAGTACTTCTTTCGACAGTAAAATAGCTTATTATATGCAGGGATCTTCCTGGACTGGACTCACAGCTCTAACCCTCAGTTATGTTTGTTTTTGGTACACCAAAAATCTTCATGGGTCAATGTGACCTGCTGCATGTTTAGTTAGTCATAAAAAAACATTTTAAAAATAGACAGGGTGTCCCAAATCAAATCATTTTGCATTGTAATACCGTAGCCAATTCTCTATCATAAGATGCCACATTTTAAACAGATGAGTAAAAACGTAAATTTAAAGCACACATACTATGCATTTTGTCAAAAAATGTAAAGGGTTGCCAGGTGTTATGTATTATCTGTTGTAGAAATTTTGGGAATAATTAAAAAATATTTTAAATAAATGAAGGGTATAAAAATAGAGCTGCTTTTTGCTATTACATTTTCTCTTACAATTTTAAATCAAACAATGGATCAATTTGGCTCGCCATATAATGGGAAGGTTGACTAAATAGCCCTGGTTTATGAGGTAGTAAAGGACAATGGAACATTGACCCCACTAACAATTAAATCACATTGTCCCTTCAACAAAGCAGAACAATTCCTGACTATTAAAAAAGCTCATAGTTAAATTTTACTTTTGGTATCTTGAGACTGCGGTTTACAGTTTTACTACACACGGTAATTGTTTCTCCGCTCTACAAAATGTGATTTTATGCCACAACCTCTCTGCGCATGTTAGCATACTGCCCAGTGAGACCGGCGCATCTGCTTTGCATTTTAATCAGCACCCAGCCGCCTCCCATGCCCAAGCATTCTTTGGCTGCTACAGGCCAGACGACGTGTGTCGATTGCTTAAAAAAAAAAAAAAAAAAAAGAATTGTTCATCAGGACTTAATGCTTTACCTAATGTCTGTCACGATCTCATTACAGCGCTCCTAACATCCCACTACTGCTTTTCAACTGTGCACTTTAGAGTTTTGCAGGGCCACTTTGAAGTCAGAATCACTAGCTGTGTATGGCTTTAATGTTTTTCAAACAAATGAAACCCAGTAAAATAAAGAGTGAAATTGGCTTCAGAAATGGTTTCCGTTTACAAGCAGAGGAGATTCCACTGCTAGTCTCATCCTCTAAGTTGCTCCAGCCGGCCCACTCGCTGCCCCCCAGCCAGCAACAATGACCCTTCTGTGGGGAGAAAACATCGGGTGGGCCTGCAGAAAAGCATTGTTTCTGCATTCGTCACTGCACTACTCATTAGCTCACGGGTCATTTGGGCCACGGCAGAGAGCTCTGTGCTTTGACGCCCCTCGTGTGAAAGTAGAATGACACTTGCTATTGGTGGCAGAACCGCTGAAAGTAAAGTCTAAAATAAAAGCAGAACCAACTTTTGACTTGGGGGGCTGGAGGATGGAAGATTTGAATCCTGACAAATATGACCAAATGTGGAAAGTGGTTGTGGGTAGACATGCCAGTCTGATCCTGAACACTGCCCAGAAGCCCTTGAGCAATTGATTTCTCTCTGAGATTAAAATAATATACTGCAGGGTATTTTACATGTCAGGACACTGTCTTGGTTCTAGACTGGTTTACGTCTTATATTACTGACCAAAATGTTTGCGTGGTAACACACAAACGTCGGAGCTTAGTGTAACGTCATGTGGTGTTCCGCAGGGTTCTGTGCAGATATTCTATTTTTTATTCTGTTCCGTTAAATTTTTTCCCGCATATGATTTTGAGCTGTAATGCTCTTTGACAGAATCAAAGATTGGTAAAGTATCAAATATTTTCCACTCTTTATCTACCATAAAACAGTTTCAAAGAAAGATCAAACAGCACAGTCAGGTGTAGTATTAGAAATCTTGCGGTATTGTTTGGTCAGTCTATGAGAAATCTTGGGGTATTGCTTGGTCAATCTATGTCTTTGGAGATCCACTCAAAGCAGTTAGCTAAAAGAACGTGATTTATTTATTCATTTATTTTTCGCATCAAGCAAGATTTCAAAGCTAAAGCTATCTCTGATGCACCAGTTTTGGAGACTCCTGTGTCAAAGAGGCTCCTGGGTCAGGAACTTGGTGCCAAGGAATCTACTCAATGTCTAAAGACACTAGTTAGTGTGCAAGTCTCACGGGCATTTGGGGAGACCACAAGCACCCGGACTCAAGACTTCTACCTTTGTCCTTGGATGAACAGTAAATATCCAGAAAAGCCAAACACCCAAACTTACTCAGACTCTCAAAATGATTCCCGTTTCGCTGTACTGTGTGAAAGGTAGCCACATATAATTCCGGATGTGGAAGTTTACCAGCTAATTTCCCATGTTCCGTGGTAGTAATAAAGAAATATAACCCACTTTATTGGGTTGTATGTGGAAAACCATAGATGGATAAATCTTCTGGTTCAGGGACTCCATAACTCACCATGCTCTGCACAGACATCTGCTGACTTTCTGATCACACATTTTACAGAATTCATTACAAATTTATGCCCTGTGATAGACTGGCAAACAGTCCGAGTAGTCTGCCTCTGCTATTGGCCTGACATCAGCTGGGATGGGTGTCACTTCCCACTAACTCTGAAAGGGATAAGCGAGGTACAAAATGGATGGATGGATGGATGGATGGATGGATGATTGACAAATGTATGGGGGCAGATAGCACTTTATTTCAGCACGTCCTGATTACACTTGGACAAAAACAAATATCTTCCAGGGGCTATCGTGTCAAAGAAACATTGTAGATTGGTTGCCATAGTGACCAGGAATGAAAACAAGCAGAGGTCTCACCAGGCCTTGGAGCTAAATAGCAAACAGTCAGTAAATGTTAAATAAACTACAGTCCTATGTACACCTTCTACTGTTTCTATAGTATCTAGCTAGCTACTCAAACATTCTCAAACCTTTTGGGTCAAGGCATCCTATTTTCGAGAAAAAAAAGTCATAAGGTTGTGATAACAAATTCATATTCTTTAGAGAAAAAAAACTTATAACGTTAAAAGAATAAAGTTGAATTTAAAAAAAAAGGAAAGTAATTATCTTTTAGAAGAACAAAGACATATTTAACCTGGATAAAAAATTGTAATCTTTCAGTAAGTCATGTTAAATTGTAACATAATTTGAAAGTTTAAGAAAGTCACTTTTTAACAAGTGAATTTTCAAAAATGCAACATAATTTACTGCTGATTATATAGCGGATCCATCGATCTATTGAGCTAGCTAGCTATCACTTTTAAAAGGTGAAAATCGCATTGTCCCATTCCATATGACTTTAAAACACAAAAAGATTTCTGTCACAATGCTTCCCTTCAAGAGTCATACTTGCATCAGTGCGTGACTGCTTCCATCTCTAATGTACACAATCCAGTCATTTTGGCTTTTGACGACGAGCTCCGACACGTTCTCGCGCTTGAGCGTTGCTGACTAATTTCTGGATGCTTCTGCCGAAGGGGAACCGCCTTAGCCTGCAGTGGAATGCACGTGAGGTGTGACAGTAAATGGATACGTTCACATTATATAACAACAAAACAGCTGGTGCCTTTCAGTCCAGTTCAGGCTTATTTTTACAAACGTATATTTTTCTATGGCCTTTTTGTCCACATGCAAACCGTTGTTTTTGTTTTTTTTAGCGCACAGAAAAAAAATGACAACTATTGAGAAACTCTGTCCAGAATGGAGTCATTAGTACTGTACGTTTTTTTCTTTCCACCCTTATTCATTGTTTCCACTGTTATCTTCTTGCATTTCATGTTCACGTCTAGCTGAGCGATGTTATGATTGCCCTTCACTCATTAAAATACAGGGAAGTGGCATTTATTTAGATTTTGCAATTGATTGCCCCCGAAATAAAAGTTGTTGCTATAGCCAAAAGTAATTGACACCCACCTAAAAAGGCTATAATTGCCATTGTCTGTAGATGTCAAAAGATGGCAACATAGCACAACATAAAGTTTATCAACTCATTTAAACTTTGTTCCTTTTTTCAAAATCATATCATATGCAAGCTGTCTTTATTCAAGGTTTTATTTATATGACATATATAAGTGTATTGTGATCATAGTTTGTGGCTTACTTATGGTTTTATCTGAAGTTATACAAAATATTTAGGGGTGTCAGTTACTCATGGTTTGTCTCTTAAAAACGGGGGATTACTGTACAGAATCTGGAGGCGGATGCAACTATTTTGCAGAACCTGTGTGAAAAAGACTTCTTGGTCAGGGGACCTGGTACCTTACTCCCATCAAGGACTGGTCAATGTTCAAATATGGGGTCAACGCTCCACCCATTGCTTTGGCATGGGCTTGGCAGCCCGAGAATGTGTTTTGTGGCAGACAGAAATGTTTTTAAGTGCACTTGACGCGCAAAAAAAATATGTGTTGAATTGATTCAGGTCCACGCTGACAGACTTTGGAGAGCTGACAGGTAGCCCATGCAGGTTTTTGGGAATGAAAGACTTTTGGATTAGTCATAAAAGGACTCAGGCTTGGACAAAACAAAGAGTTCTGGGAGTGAACAGAGTAAAAAGCCATTATTTTTCTTAGAGGGTGGGGGTGGGGCGTGGTGGGGTTAAGGTGACAGAATGGGGATGAAACTGACTCCAACACACCCATCCCCTGACCTACATATGACTCTTGGGAGGGAGAAATCTCCCCACTATTGAGGAAATGTGGTAATAAGTGGAGTGACGCTGCAAAGTAAGGTGGTCCAACAGGTCACATAGCTGAACAAAACTTAGTGACTGACTACCCCCCGCATTACTGTACTGAAACTTCCTTTCAACATACCGAAGAGCGCTACGGAAAAGTCTGCCTTTGTAAAGTTAACAATGCTCAGCTATTAATTTCACAACCCTAATTTCAATGGGGACATTTTATGGAAAACAGCCTCATTAACATTTGTATACAAAAATATTTGGGTCTCTGGCGCGCCGGCCCACGCATCAAGTGTGATATTAAACAACAAAGTGAATCTTTGGTCCCATCTTTGGTAGATAAGCTGGCTGAAGATCCAAAGCCACTTCCAAGGGACGGCCGGACGATGCTGTATGGGAACACTATCAGGCAGAAGCATCCAAATTTCCCAAGTCATAAAGTAAGCATAGCTGCACTGAATTTTGTTGGATTAGCATTGCACAGATTAGCATTTTGTCACGCTATGCTTGCTTGCTCGGCGTGTGGGGGGCCAGTGGCTGGCTAGATGGACAGACAACCAGACAGATGACAAAAGTGACACGACCCAGATTTTCAGTTAAGATGATTTTCTAGCTTCCTTTTACATTATCACCCAACACAGTAAAAATAATAATAAACTATAACAAATTCAAACAAAAAGTCAAATATTCAAGGTTTCTTCCAGCGAAGTAGACACTGTTCCTGACAGGCCTCACACGGGATTTGTTAGATCTCTTGAAATGTAACTATAAGGTGTTATGTGAGACTGTAACGTGTCCTGCTGTGATATGATGTTTCGTCAATTAAAGCAAAACTGAATTCTTACAAATCCCCTTGGCTGCACATTTAAAGATGTGTTTGAAATGCAAATGCATGTGCTTAACTTGCAAACGTGCCTCGCTCCAAGAACCAGCGAGAGATCCGGCGTGTTGCCATGACTGCATTTATACAGTATCTGCATTTACCGACTAGCGTAGTTGAATAGTAATACAGGTATTATGTACCTTTGAAAATTTGACACTTAAATGTGGGTTGTCCAATGGCATGCATGCTGGGCCGAAAATCTAACGAAGACAGAAGAAGACAGAAGATATTTATGGGTGTCCCAAAAAGATGTCCTTATTCTGTGAACTGCCGCATATTGGCGTTCATCATTTGTGATCTAATATAAAAAAAAATGTTTGGTGCCATCTACATGTAATTACAAACCTTTTTGGGAGGGCGTCAATTACACATTGATTTTTGCTATTGGCGGCAGGGCTCTGTCCCTATTTCCCATGAATAGCGGGGGTGCACAGTACTCTGATTTTTTCATTTTATTTCAGGTGCAAATACCCCTAAGTAATTGCAAACGTATGTCAAATTTGGTAGAAATAAATGTTGTCAAAAAGTGCTACTAAAAGTATGAAAACATCACAAAAGACCATTTGTAAGACAGTTTACAGAGATCGACTAAGGAGTTGAATTCCCCTTTTCCCCTCCAGATCTCACACAAAGACATTTTTTTAATGGGGATATCTCAAAGATAAGGTTTACACCGCAAAACCAGCAACAGTCGATGAGATGAAATAAGAAATTGGAAAAAATAGTCCATTTAGCAATCAATCAAGTCAATATAGCAATCATTGTGACAAGCCTAACTCTGTTGTTGAACTTTACACCCAGACCCAACAATTCGTATTCACATCGGTTGATGGTGTGTAATCTTAATGTGTTTTCCCAATGGAGTGGTTCCTGTTCACTCGGTTAACAGCCGAGCGTTTTCAAGGGGAGATCTTGAGTCAATTATCATCCTTCGCCGGCGCTTAAGCTAAATCTAAAACGCGTTTGGTAAATCAATGGTGTCTTCTGTTTATACCTGACCTGTATTTGGTCCACAATGAGCGCTGATGATTTGTCCAAATGAATTACAATTCACACAGCAGATTAAAATCCAGAGCACCTGACAACATCAAACATTCTGAGCTCAATTGGGATTCACGATATGCTAACCGCCTACATGCTAAACCCAAGATGTGCTCAGTAAATTATTCCCATTTACATACAACCAGTAGTTATATCACGGCACTACCGCTAAAGGAGAAAACTTGATCATCTCTTTTGCCAATTGGACTGACACAAGCAAACTGCACCTGGATTTGTCTGGAACCATACCGAGAAAATCTGGTTGATTTGGTCCACACCCCACTTCGATGACTGTATCCAAATGAACCACACCAAGTTCACACAGTAAACTAAATCCAATTTAACCATAATGCGCCACCACAAACCACCTGAGATCAATTTGGTATTTGTTGCTGCTGACTTTACCTACCAAAATAGTGTACAACCGCAAATAGTTACTCATTAACTCGTCTTAATAAATGATAGGTAAAAGAACCACAAGCTCAATATGCATTTCACCATAACTCTGCTACAGGACAACATAACTCTGCTACAGGACAATCCTGATTGGTTCATTTGCCTGTTGGATTGACACGAGCAAACCGTGTCCAGATTTGTTTGGAATATAACAAAATCACTGTCTGATTTGGTCCAAAACACAACCAACTTTGACTACTACGTTTACAACAAAACCAATGAACTGTACCAACTGGGGTTTGATTAACCAAAGGGTTCTTGTGCGAACGTATGCCAATCTTATGGTTGATTTAGGTTTAATTCGCTGGTTGCAGCAATACCATTCCCAGTAGCAACACAAGCCAGCAGAGTGAAGCCGTTTTCACTGGCCGGTTTGAAATAAGGAGCACTTAAGACTTTGCAAACAGCTGTAAATCTGCCACAAGAAGCACAAAAAAGCAAGAGTGCAGCAAGGGACCGTAAAAGTCCTGTACAAGAACAAATGACAGCACTGAACAAAACATAGGCGAGATGGAAGAGAGAGTCACAGACGAGGAAATGCAACTTTTTTGGACTTTCCTCGGGGCAAACAATTACACAAGACTCAGCAGACGAGGCCCCAAAACGGTGCCAGGAGCTGATGATTCTGCGTCGTTTCCTTCCGCTTTGCTAAAAGACTTACAAGCAAGCTTAAACCCAGCGCCAGGTCCTTGAGGACAGACCCAATATATCTTTGGTTGGCTGTCCAAGACCCAACAACGTGAGTAGGAGGCTATAAGAGCTCACGGAGTCCCCGGCAAAGAACATTTACACATAGCGCCTGTTGCGTAATAAACCATGAGTCACTATGATGACTCGAATGCACATTGAATTCATACTAATTTGAATCCCTTGGAATATCTTATAAGAGGGTAATCAAAGTAGGATGCGCTTTTGGTCTAGAGACAACAAATGCTGAGAGAGGCTGTGATCAAAGTGAAAGAATGAAATTGCGAGGGTCGCAAGGCTGAACAATGCATTACGTCATATCGGAGCAACCCCCAGGTAGCGCGAAAACATGCCCCCTACTGAGTGGACGCCGTGTCGGTCTTTTGAGGTCAACAGCAGCATTTTGAAGCCAGAAAATGTTTGAAAAAAGTATCCAAAATAATCGCTATCATTTAATACTCTGCTAACATGCGTCCCGTGACTTGCTTAAGTACATCGACTGTTCTAGCATGCAAATGATCTTTTTACTGTTTTGCGGGATTTGCTTCAGCATGAATAGTTTCAACATGAGGTACAATCACACTTTTCTGCCTTGTTTCTGGCAGGCTATTCTGTACAAACAGCTTTGACATGGAACAGGAGGGTTGGAGGCATCGCTCAATATTTGTACCTTGTGGAACAGGGGGCTGTCGGGATGCTTCACTTGTGTCGTCAAAGCAAGAGTCACTGTCGGAAAAGTATTTTATGCCACACCAAAACGCCAGGGCCTGAGTTGAAAGAGCCTGGGTTTACGACGGAGTAAACTTCGACGTGAGGTCTTAAATGAAGCTAACATGAAGAGTTTGTAATTGCACATTGATGCTACATGATGGCAGCAAAACACTTCAAATGAAGAGGATCTCAAAGCATCAACACCATACTTCTAGAAGGCAAACAATCATAAACCCTGTAAATAAATGACTGCATTTAGTATCGGTCGTTATCACCTTCACATGAGGCACACCAATTGTATTAGCTAGCATACAAGCCTAAAAAATATGCTAGCACAAATTTACGTGACATCGCACATGTGCAAACATAACATTTTTATTATGGCCATCAATTACTCGCTGGTTTTCACCATTAGCCAATAGTGAAAGACCCCAATAATTTGTCACCAGTCTGTGTTTGGTTAGACAAAAGCAATCACGCTTCCACGGAGTAGCAATTCTGCTCCCGTCATCAGTCTGGCTTTCACCTGCCTTACTGCATGCTGGCAACGCAACCTTTATTAACTTGACTAATGTGATGGATGTGCTGGAGGAGCAGCAGCATTGATGTTACTGCTGTCGCATTCAAGCCAAGGTCAACCATCTGTACTCTCAGAACAATGGCGCATTGCTCCCATAGTGTGTCTCTATTGTGGCAAGACAAGGATGTGCTGAATGTGTTGGCCACAGACATAAGGATTGTATTCATATTGTCAAATTGTGACATAGGAACAGAAACAACTGGATGCAACTATATTCAAAGCCCTTGAGTTTCTGTTGAGACTTTCTGTTTGTTTTAAAGGGTTGGCTTTATGGTCCTTTTATTAACTATCCTGAGGTCATAACACTTAGGTTTCACTTAAGACAGTTTAGCCCCGCCCCCTCAGTTATGAAGTCGAGTCTATTTTATTTACATAGCGTCACTTCACAACCAAAGTTATCAAAAGGCACGTTACAAATTCAGCAGGTCAAGAAGATTCACCGTTGACTGTTTTACAATCATTGTTCCTTTAGTATTTGTTAACTTTACAACAGAGAAAAATTGGTGATATTTGATTTTTTTTTGGGCCGGGGGGTGCTTGAATGTCATTTTCTTTATCTAAAAAGAGCAATCGGCAAAAATTGGCAAAAAAAATGGCTGCTTTTAAAAGAGCTAATATTGGCCGATTAAATTGTCCGTCTTATCAATCAACCAGGCCCTGGATTAGAGTTACTAATTGTACTGCTGTCAAGGCTAAGTTAAGTCGATATTACCATCACTATACATTATTGTTATTAATCAATTAAGTCACCAATCATGGGTTGAACTTGCCTAACATTTTTCATCCGAAAAAGACTTTTTGAAGTTTGGGGAAGGCATTTGGCTGTTCGTAGTTCGTAACGCAGGCTCCGTAAAGACGTATTTGGATGACTATGTTGTGGAAGAAAAAGCCCATTCAACACAGTTGGGACAAACTGCTAAAAAATCCCACACACACTCTCCCGCCACCCTTCGGGAAGTCTTCCAAACGCTAAATTTTCCCTTCCCTTGTTGTGTGGAGGGCACACATGCCCGTTGTGCAATATTTGCCGGCTCGGTGCTGTTGTCAAGCGAACCTTCAAGCCCATCAATGGAGGCCTGTGCATGTGCGGGCTTCCGGGGGTGCGTGAATGAATTGGGCTGTGACTAAGAAGACAACAATGTGACACAGTGAGCGCGCACACCCCCCTGCAAGATGGAGGAAATGCAAATCGGGACTTTGCTTCTTCCCCTTTAACTTCCCTGCCTGGGACTCCCGAAGACACAGCATGACGTCCATCTCCAGAGGGGAGGCTCTAAATTCCTTGGATTTTGTTGTGCACTAAACACATTTGGGTTTCAGATCAAAATATGGATGATACAAAAGTTTAGAAACTTAGCTTTTATTTCATGGTATTTACATCTAGATGTGTTAAACATCTAGATGTAAATTCCTTCTGTTTGAAGCCACCCACTTTTCAAGCGAGCAAAAGTATTGGAACATGTGACTCCATGGGTGTTTCTAGTTACTCAGGTGTTGCCTTATAGACTGACTGCTTAAAACATTAGATAGTGCTTGCTTTTGGCTTTGGGTTTCGTGTGTGAAAACTGCATTTGCTGTTTCGCAAACATGAAGACTAGAGAGAAAAGCAAACCATTTTGAAGGGGGAGAGAAGAGGGAAAATCCAACAGAGCTATTGCACAAACAAACATCAGGCGCATACTTTCGAATATATATATATATATATGAATTTGGCCAAATTTGGACATTTGCTAGACATGCATGTTTGGTTCAGATTTGTGTCTTGTGATTAGCTGGCAACCGGTCCAGGGTGTACCCCGCCTCTCGTCCAGAGAAGATGAATGGATGAACAAGAAGGGACGTCTCCTAGTAGTGCACGAAAGACGCCCAGAAATATTCAATCTCATCCTTCCTGGGAGTCTCTCTCATGGGTGGGACGTTACCCCCAAAACAAGGCCCTTGGACCCCAAGTACCCACCAGCCAGCACTACTCCCTCCCCCATCAATCATTCCCCCGTCCCTTGAACAGAGCTGCTGCCTCTGCAAAATGCAAACAAACAAAAAAAAGAAGAAGAAGGAGAAGAAAGGGCTCACCTCTGCGTCCTAAGACTTGCTTTAATCCTGGTAAAGTCCCATCAAAATGCCCGTTTTCATCATTGGAGGATCCTTGCTTGGTGTCCTGTTGGCAAGTTCACCAGGTTCGGACGCCACCTTCGCTAGCCGGCTACGCTTGTGCGTCGTCGCGCCTCTCTCTGCCAAGACCTCGCCGCCTTTTCAGCAGTGCTTTCCCCCCCGCTTCCATCCCTTTCTGTCCTTTCTTCGCTTCTTCTCCCTCCTCCCACCGTCCGCGACCCCGCGCTGTTGCCCAGACAGCCGCACAACAGCTCGGAGACCGAGGGAGAGCTCTTACGCGACGCCGGCCAATAGCGAGGCAGGCGGAAGGTAAGTGATTGACCAATGGGAGGGGTCGTGGTGGAAGTTTGGACCAATTACGGGAGAGGTTGAGGGGCAAAAATAGGCGGGTGGAAAGGAATTAAAACCAAACTGAGTAGGCGACCACTTCCGGGTTTCGCTTCACTTTTTGTGCAGTCAAGGCACGTTTAACGAAGTTGTTTTTTCGGGTAGTTAATTAAATTAAATCACAGAGAAACGAAAGTGGCGTTAGGATTTTATTACTTGCGTTGATACCACGTTGTTATAGTACTCGTATAATTGTGTCGAAACGTTTGTACGTTTACGTACATTTTGTGACTGGCGTAACGATATATTTAGCAATTACATTATACCATAGTTATTTTAAAAAGTGCCCTTGCATCCCTGTGTTATGTATTATTGTTCTTAAGAGAGAATAATGATGACATAATAATTATTATTATACAGTACAAACATTAAAGCAGCTCATGAAAATAAATAGTTACCTATGTTAATTATGTATTGAAATCATCATGCCATGCAGTTTGGATGAAATAGCAATACAGTTTTATGGTATATAATAATAATGTAAAAATAATATACAGACAAGTAATAATACAAAGAAGTAATATAATAAATTACACGTGCCTATAATAACACAGCAGTAGAAATAATCTCAGCATTAACGGTATGTTAATCATCTAAATTAAATACATTTTTATTGTTGTTTTATTATTATAAATTTACACCATTGTTTTGTTGTTCTCTTCCAAATCTCACAAAACATAATAGACCTAAACCAGAAGTTCCTTGGGGAATTTTTGCAAATGTCTGACTTCAGTGGTAGTACAATTACTCATCTAATTGAATAAAATGTCACATTTTTTTCAGGTCGTGAAGCCAACAAGAAACATTAACGTGTCATCTGAAGATTTATTAAAACACAATGAAACAAATCCACAGTACAAATCAAAAGATGACCGTTCACTTGGTCGTCCAGTTGCATGACAGCACAAGTCCGAAGAAGAACGTGCGTGTGCGTCTTGGGACGCCCCACGAGCCCCAAAGTGAACCGCCATAGAAAAAGCTTCAGAAGCTGTGCATTCACTGCAACAAAAGGTGCCTCGTCAAGGTCTTTTTTTCCTTCCATTTTTTCGAGCTTTTGAAGCCATGTTCATTAGAAGCATATACATACGCAATATTTATAATATTAGACTGAAGTCTTGGTTTGTTTGTTTGTTTAGTAGACAGTACATTCATCCCGACTCCAGTTTGATTGCATGTAACCAGAATATGTTGTCGCTGACGTCCCCTCGAGGTCACGGCGCGGCGGACATTCTTTTTTGTTTGTTTGTTTGTTTGTTTGAATTTTGACACTTTATTTACACCTTTCTGAGGTTTCGTCTGCAACACGAGTCGTTTGCGACAACAAAAACAACATAGTGCAAAAAAAAAAAAAAAAAATCCAAATACAGTTTCCATGAGGTAAATAGTATGCTTGGGGGGATATGGGGATGTTCTTACACTTCCATATCAGGACAATGATACCAGAAGGTCACCTCACTGGACCTTCCACCGCAATCATCTCACAGAGCTAGGACATTATTTCAATTCTTGAATACCGCGTTACCCATTGTGGAACCAAACCATAAAATCGTGAGTCATAGAAATTGTAGACCAAAACTGAGTATCATATTAAGGTTTCAAGACAGGATTAGGGTTTCAAGTCTTTACAGTACAACAGATTTCATCTTGATTTGACAAACTGACACAAAACCATGAAATGAGGACCCAATGCTAAAACTGAGCATTGATGACCCCACTGAACTCTTAAAACCACCCTGTTTGGGGTTTCAAAAAACGGATAGGGTCTGAAATTATGGTTTTGAGACAGGGTTAGGGCGTCAAGTTAAGGTTCCAAGAGTTTCGGGAAAAAACGAGCTTTGATGGTGGTCCCATCGCGGTCCTAAAACCACCTGTGTTAGTCCTTCCAAACCAGGATTACGGTTTCAAATTAAGGAGTCTTAAAACAGGGTTAGGGTTAGTGTAAAATTTGGGTTTCAAGACATTGGTAGGGTTTCCAGACTTTAAAATAGATAGCATGCATGATTTGACACAAAACCACAAAAGGTTAAAATTGCTCATGGAGGAATGAGCCACAAACGTCACTTTGGTGGTCCCATTACTGTCATAAAACTGCCTGTGTTAGGGTTTCAAATAAGGGGTTAGGGTTTCAAGACAGTGTTAGGGTTCGCAGGTGAAGTTGAAACAAAACGATGAAATGGTCGTGGAGGACTGAGGCAAGCACAAAACTGTGCTTTGATGGTCCCATCTCTGTCTTAAAACCAGCTGGCTTCCAAATTAGGGTTTCAAAACAGGGTTTCCAGTTAGGGTTTCAAGCCTATAAAACAGACAGCATTCTTGATTTGAAATAAAACCACAAACAAAAATCTTCCTGGAGGACTGAGGACAAAACACCTTTGATGGTCCCACCACAGTCTTAAAACAATCAAAACAAAAGCAAAAGGCATCTTTTGTGCAGGGGGGGATCAGTATAAATATCAAGAAAAATCCTTACGATTCTTATAATACCAGTCCCACAAATGAAGGCAAATCAATCAGTTCCAACGAAGGGCCACATGCACCCCCCCAGCCCTCGGATCCCAACCCCCGTCTTTATAGTGCAGCCAACATTCAAAACAGAAACAATCACAAGTATCGTACTCACAAAACACGCTGCAATGCATCAAAAGTCCTGCAGGTGTCACCAATGAGACGATCCGCGTGAGGTAAAGACCGTCGCAACCAGCGGGTGGCGCACTTCCAGACATTTACTGCATCCATGAAGAGTCTTTCAAAAAGAATCAACACTAGGTGAATGACAACAACACATAAAGCAAAACCGCGCTCGAATGTCCACTGAAAGAAAGGGCGGGAAAAAAATCACATTTTACCTCAGTCCTGACATCTTGTCGGAGGTTTTTCAGTCAAAATATCAAGTTGAAAAACCTCTGCAAAGGTAAAAGTGCAATTCTTCAGATTCAATACGTCTGCAAATGAAAAGGAAACCCAAAAAAACAAAAGGTGGAGGACGCGGCCCGGGAGAGAATGCGTCTCAGTCCTCAATGCAGATGACGTCGTTGGCTTTGCCGGACTTCAGATCGGGCGTGGCCGCATCTCGCAGAGACTCGAAGGCCTTCTTGTCCAGGTGGCTGCTAGGTGGACCGTTGGACACTGAAAAACGTTCCAAAGATTCATATCAAATGGACCGCAAGAAAAACCCCAAACCAAAAAATGAAATGGGAACAACCACCACTAAGCTTAGCAAGTTGAACTATTTCATTTTTTTTTTTTTTTATGACAAGTAACTACGAGAAAATGTTTCTGAAAGGATTACCTTGTTTGCTGTTTTGAGATCTTTACATGGTTTGGTCATTCCAAATCTGTATTGGTTTATACACTTAGGTTAGTTGGTACACAAAATCAAAATCACTAGAAATCTTCCACAATTAGTTGTCAAGGTCATTTCGGTAGCTTGAGTTGCTATTCAAAATCAAGAGGACTATTCCAGATAGGTTTTGACTCTTGTCAATGTCATTGAGGTACCTCAACAGGACTCTTAGGCAAAGGTTTTTACTGTGGTTCAGCTCATTGTGTTACCTTGTACAGTGTTCCGAAATCAATAGGACTTTTCGATACAGGTTTTTACTGTTGCCAAGATTATTTGAGTACCTTGTGTTGTCATTTAAAAACAATAGGCCTCTTCCACACCGGTGTTTACACTTGTCAAGGACATTTGCGCACCTTTCCGTGACCGGTCTAAATCTGTGCAGGGGCAGGCTAGACTTTGTTTTGGTATTTTTGCAGATGCACACCACTCGAAGCGTCCCCTCTCATTGCCTTTAAAATGGGCACACGAGAGGCGCAGTCATTGACATGGCAGAAGCCAACACTGATTTGCTGATTTGCGGAGTCTATCCAGGAGGTCGAAGCGCGCAAAGTGCGTTTATAAGGAAATGGAAGCATACCCCCGCGAGCGGATGATGCAAAGTTAGCCAGGGAGATCAAAGATCTGTGTGTGGGCCACCAACCAGAACCCCCTGCCTCCCCCTCCATAGTTGTGTTGCGGCAAGTGGGATGTTTTTTTTTTTTTTAATTCTAAATCAATAAGGTTGGAGTTGCTCTTACTCACCACTGACGTATGGCCCCAGAGGCATCTGACTGTAATTGACCATGGGCTGTCCCCCGGGTCCCCTGAACGCACCCCCAAACGTGCCTCCGTATAGCTGGGAGCATGTGAAGCCTCCCTGGCTGAAAGTCTGATACAAAAAAAAAAAAAATGCTAGACTCGCTTTCTGTATGAAGTATAAAATCTCCATCCACATACCTGCTGCGGCGGAGGTTCGCCACCTCGGCTGGTGAGGCGGCTCAGGATGCTGCGCTCGGACATCTGCAGGCGGGCCGACACGGGCGGGATGCGGGACAACATGTTGGGCAGCCGCGTCACGTCGGCTTTCATGTCGCTAAGGAGCTCCTCCAGCTGGTTCAGCACTGCGCATGCACACACATACACGGTGATCTCAAATCATCTTTCCCCATTAAAATGAATGGAAATGCTGTTAATCCGTTACAGCCTCCACCAAAAATAAAATGACATGAAAAAATGTGTCATTTCATTTCATGTAAGACCTTGTCAGTTCAGTCCCGTCAGAGTTTAGCTTCTCGCATATATATAAAACAATAAAAAAAATGCTATTATGGATGCGGAGGATGACCTTTGTGCAGCACGGCGTTGGCCGGCTTGTTCCCGCCAAGGGACTCTTTGGACAGGTGCTGGTGGGACTCGGCCAGACACTCCACCTCGGTGAAGCGCGTGTTGAGAGCCATGGCAGGGTGCCCGGGGTCCTGGCTCATGTTGAGGTAGGCGGCGCGCCGAAGCTGCTCCTCGATCACCAGCGCTTGCTCCAGCAACTGCGCCCACAGCAAGACATACAACTTAGCTCACGTTTACAAATGAGAAGTTCGAACAAACGATAGTTAAGATTCCAAACCTAGGTTACAGTTTCAAACAAAGGTTTGTTTTAAGACAACAACTTTTAACTCAGGGTCTGCATTTCAAACTGCGGTTAAGGTTCCAGCCAGGGTTAGTGTTACAAGCAAAGGTTAGGGTTTCAAACAAAGGATAGGGTTTCAAGGCAATGTTTCAAAGGGGTTAAGATTTCAAATTAGGATTTCAAAATGGAGGAGGGTTTCAAATTATGGTTTGAGACCAAGATTATACCCTTAAAACTGCTTGGCTAAAAATATCCCAGTTTGGGTTCAAAATAACCCAATTGCGGTTACTTTTAGCTCAACAGTTTTAGGGGTGTAGTGTTTGAAAGGTTTGAGTATTATGCTACCAAATTAAGGTTTCAAATTAGGGTCCTGGTTTAAACTTAGGTTTTGAGTGGCGAGCCCTGGCAACCGCTGCCCGCTACCACCACCGCTTCCCTCTGTCAGTGCATCCCCCACTGACCTTGAATCGCCGCGCCAGGAATTTGTTCTTCATCTCCAGGTAGTTGCCCTTGTGCATCTCGGTTTTGAAGGGCTCGTTGAGAATGGCGTAGCGCGGGTCGTTCTGGATGTCTTGCCAGCGCGCGTAGCCGTGCCTGCGCTCCGGTCAAGGGGGCACACACGTATCCCATATCCCGCAAAAGCCCAAAAGTCGACTTGAAAGGAAAGGATACGTGACGATGCCCGCCAGCAGCCAGTAGTCATGGCGACGGTGCCAGATGTCGGCCATCTTGCCGGACGACAGCGCCGCTCGCTCCTCCGTCTGCCACAGCGTGTGTAACTCTGAGACGAGAACACATCGATTGGAGCCGTTTTGAGATTCGGTATTAGCATGCGACATAAGTGCGGCTGCTTTGGACTGCTTGTTTTCATGTTCAGAAGAGGAAGGACAGTGGAACCCCGCTATTTGCAGGGGATCGTGACCGGGTGAGCCCACGAATAGTGAAAAGACGTGTCTGGTTGACACACGGTGCAATGCATTCAAAGAAAAAAAATAAAATCAATGGAACATACAAAATTCAACCCTTTCAACAAAAAGTCAGGGGACACAACACGCACACACACAAATAATGTAACTGAAAAAATATTTGCTAATATGCGAATCCAAGGGTTCACTGTATATACAAGGGTTAGGGTTTTCCGTCACGGTTTCAAGCCCTGTTTAGGGTTTTAAGCCTCTCTTAAGGATTCAAAATAGAGTTTAAAGCGTGGGTTAAGGTTTCAAAATAGGGTTTCAAGATTGGGTTAAGGTTTCAAAACAGGGTTTCAAGCATGGATTAGTATTTAATATTGGTGTTTCAAGCCTTGGTTTGGGTTTCAATTTAGAATTTAAAGATTTGGGGTTTAAGGAAGCGTTAGGGTTTCAAAACAGGACTAGAGTTTCAAATTAGGGTTTCATAGCTTTTTTAAGGTTTCGAGCCTGTGTTAGGATTTAAAATGAGGGTTTCAAGACTATGTAAGGAATTCAAATTAGGGTTTCAAGCCTGGGTTAGGGTTTCAAATGAGAGTTTCAAGCCTTGGTTAGGGTTTGAAGACAAGATGAGGGTTTTCAATTGATGGTGCAGAGTCATCATTTGGGTTTGAAATCTCTTTCACTTGCTGCACTTGTCTGCAGTGATGCAACGATGCCTCCAATTCAAACCAGTGCTCGGTCACCTGTGAAGCCTCCATCAGCGATATTGAACATGAACTTGGTTTTGAATCCATTCTTGTCCTCCTTCCTGGCGTCTTCGACTTCATCCGGCGTGTCTTTGTCGCCATTCAGGCGAGCGTCCGCGGCGGCGTCCTCATTTTTCACCTCATCTGCACCGACAACACACAGCACATCACTCGAGGTTCTCACACTTTTTGGTATCAATCAAGCCGTAGGCCTAAATGTTATGCAACAAAAAGTTGTACTTTTAATCGAGAAATAAATTAGCAGTCTTCACACGAACAAAGATGCAACTTAATAAACTTGGATTTTTACAAGATAAAGTTGTAAGATAATGATATTAAAGTTCATACGAGGACAGAAAGTCATATTTGAACAAGGGAATTTCCAAAACACAACATTATTCTCATAATAGTTGACATTTTTTTATGGAAATGAGGTCTTTAATCTCTTCAGAATAGGACTATATACTTGAAAAATCTGTTGTGCTCTGTTTTGTACTCAATTTGGCTTTATTCCTGAATGAATAGACCTTAATAAAATTAATTAATAAAAAAAATATATATTCCTGTACTGCTACATCTTTTGTACTTTATTCCAGTGATAATACAGTGCAACTTTATTTTGGGGGAAAAAAAAGGAAAATTATGAGTGTAATAAAGCACCTTGTGTTTTCAAAATAAATGAATAAATAAATATGGCTTTATTCTTGTAAAAAATGGTTTTGTCTTTTAAAAAATGTGGGCTTTTGTTCCTGTAATAAAAAAAAAAATTTAAATTAAAAAATGAGAAAAAAGGAGTTTCTGTATTAAAATGCCTTGGGGTGTCAATTTTTTTTTAAACTTGAGCTTTAATTTGGCCTAAAAAAACGCATGGCATCCCAACCTGCTTTGCTCTCCTTCTCCTCGCTGTCTCTTCCCTCGGGAGGCTTCTCCGGCTCTTTGGGCTGACTCTCACTTTTAGGCGAGTCCTGACCGGTCGCCCTCTCTGCCTGTTTGTCCTCCTTGTCGTCTCCTCCCGTTTTCTCCTCGGAGGCCGCCTTGCTCTCGTCACAGTCGGCCGCTTCCTTCTCCTTGCGCCGGGGCACCTCCTCCTCCTCCTCTTCATGTGCATGCGTAGGCTCTGGACAGGTCTGTAAATATGTGACAACAAGGCAAACAAATGAGGGTGTAACATTTGGAAAGAAGTTGGAATGATACAAAGAAGAAAAAGGACGCACTTCCTGTTCTGACTGTTTCTTGCCATCTTGCTCGGCTGCGTCCTTATCATCAGCGGGAGCATCACTCTTCTCTACAAAAGCACAAAAGAAACTTGATAAGGAGTGATATTTGCCGCATTTAAGGACCCTGGGAAATGAGACAATCCAGCCACTGTCAGCAGTCCTGCCAATAAACTTGATCTGCTTTGGTAACCGCCCATTTGGATATCAAGTGAAATGTTAAGGGGGCTGTGGCCTCCAGGGGGCCCCATAAAAGCGTTCAAAAAATAATAATACACCGTCAATATAATTATAACAACAACCTTTTTGAGGGAGGATATAGTGATATGTATATAAAAATAAATATTTATTACATAACTATATCAATTGAATAATATACAAAATACAATGTAATGTAAAGTAAAATAAAGTTAAAAAAAATATATATATTTTTTTTTTTAAATATCGTTTGTGCTCATTTTTGCTGACCTGGCGGGTTGGGGGTCCCAGGCTGTGTGGCAACCGGGCTGGCCTGCAGTGGGGTGTTGGGGTCTGACGAGACACTCTCGGTGAGTTTCTTCAGCTCCATGCCAATGGGGATCAGGTCCGGCGAGCTCAGCTTTCCGTTAACGTGCTCAAATTCTTGTACCTGCCATCCACATACAGGCAAACAATCGTTCATACGCACAGCCACATGCTAGAGAACTGTACCTTATAAAAACATAGAATAATAATAACATAATTAAATAGAATGTAAAGAATTAATCAATTAATAACGATTAAAGTTTGCACAGGCCTCCTTCTGGTGTGCGCATCTTGGCCATGTGAGCGTGAGAAAGGGAAAAGCAAGGGTGGATTCCGCATTTACCTTTTTCCTGACCAGCGACATGACTCCGATCCTAGTGAGCACGTGCTGTCGTGACAGTCCTTCGCGTGGGACACCGTCCGCAAACGTCTCGGCCCCGTCGGCGCCCGGCTCGCACAGGTGTCTCATGAACAGAGACACGTAGGCCCTGGTCACATCACAATCACAATGACGATGGGTAGTCATTTTTAAAGAAAAAAAAAAAGTGAGAACACACTTCAGATGAAGACATAAGGGGGAAAAATCATTTGCCAGATTATCAAATGCAGAAATCTTTACTCAGTGCTCCTTCTATTCTAATAAATGGACTCAATGCACAATGCCAGGTATACGATCCAAATTAAAGTAATTTGGACCCGATGTTAATTTCCCCATAAGAAAAACATCTTAACATTTTTTTTATCACTGGTGTTGAATATTACCACGCTACTGGTATTTTTTTTTTTTTGTGACACTTTACAGTATTTATTCAATGTTTTAATATGTATTCATTATCATTATTTACATTATAACATAATACATATACAGAATAAAGAAAATCGTATGGGCAAAATGGCATTTTTGTATTTTATAAATGTATACAATCAAAGACATTGAAAATACAATACAAAATAAAAAAGATGCTAGTTTTGTTAGCCCCACTATGGTATTTTGCATTTTGTGCTAGCATTAAGCTACCAGACTTTCAAATGACAATACTAGATGGTTTGTTTAAATGCAAATTCTCTTCGTTTATGTTTTGTTTCACAGTAAAACTGTTTGAGGCAAGCAATCAAAAAAGTATACATACATATCAAATACATTAATAACTAATCACGGTGAAATGTCCCAAAAAATATATAACAGGTAGCGAACTATAGCTTTCTTTTCACTGTAATGCATTAAATGATGTATTTTATGATGTGTTTGGTTTTCTGTGATCAACTAGATTTCTAAATTACGGTTCACATGGAAGAATTATCGGCCCAATTTTAGCACAGAATCTCTCCTCCAGACAATATGAGAATATCCGTGAATGGTTCGTGTGTGATGTGGTGATCTTGCCGTGTGGCTGCACACCACACACGGTATGTTCAAAACTGTAATACGCGTGATTTTTTTTCTCGACACTCAGTTTGGAAGTCGGCCGTGTGAACCAGGCTTTAGTAATTTACATGCTGCATTGCTCCCTTGTCTTAAAGTGTGTGTTTCACTTGAGTCCTAGTGCGAATTATCAAACAACTCCAAAATGGAGTGTCACCTGAACTCGCGCTCGCTCTTCCCTCTCAGGTCTCGCACAATCCAGTGGGAAGTGAAGGCGTCCTGTGGGGGCATTCCCCAGCGCATGATGGCGTTCAAGAAGGCTTTCCTCTGACGGGCGTTGAAGCCAAGAACCTGAAGAGCAACGTGTGTTCCACGTCACACACACACACACACACACACACACAAAATGCAGTGAAAAAGTATTTGACCCTCTCCTCAACTCATGTGTTACGCTGACCGCTGATCTAACAACAAAACGGTGGACTACTGTCTCATCACACGCCCAAAAATTTGCTGGAATAACAAAAATAAAAGCAAAGAAATAAGGTATATATAACATTTTAATATAGGGCCATACATGTTTGTTCCTGCCCCTTTATTAAATATAATTACTTATTAAATATAATTATTTTAAAATTAGCTTTAAAAGTCATGTTCATATGATAAATAGGGAAAAAAAATCCCAAAAGAGAAAAGGGGCAAATACTTTTGTACATTTGTGACACTCTGCGGTCCCGTCACAGTTTTTACCTCGATGCTGCCGCCGACTCGGGCCAGCAAGGGGGGCAGGGGCTTGTCTTTGTCGTTCCTCAGATGGCGGCGAGAATGTCTCCGCCCACCTGCCACAAACAAAAACAGTCTGTTAAATCTAAATGATCAAATACATTTATTGATTTGCATTTCAGTAACCCCCGCCTGGTGATTCGATATATTATATATTATATCGTTTTTTTCTGTGGAACATCTTTTTATGACATTGTTGTCACCTAATAGGAAAGTCGTAATTGGTGTCAAGGAAGTTTGTTGAAGTGATCCACCATGTCAGAGAGGAGACAAGTTTAGCCTGGGTTGTTAGCAGATGTTATCGAGAGTCTTTGCAGCATGTTAAAGTAATGTTATAAAACGAGGTTGAAATTATATTGACGTGTTTTGGATGATAGTTTGTGATGGCATATTTATGGTTCGAGCTAAATATTATCGGCAATTCTAATCATTTTTAGGCGTGCGTTCATTGCTCACGGTTTTTGACCATTTGTGGCAGGGCGTGGTCTCTCGCCACCATGAATAGTGGTTTATTTTGAAACAATAACCCTGGTCTGAAACCCTATCGGTATTGGACGGCGATTACTGTATTGTGTTGTACACTCACCAGACACTTTATTAGGTACACCTACAACTGATCAAATGAGGTAAAATGCTTGCGTCGACCCTTTGCAGGTGTCCATAATGAAGTGTCCCTAATAAAAGGAGCGGCATACCTTCCGGCCTCTCCTCGAAATCTTCGTCCTCGTCCTCGGACCCCACCGAGTACTCCGACTGGTTGTCTGAAACATCATCCTGCCACTCTGAGCACCACACATCAGAGACAACACAGTACATTGCTTCCGTCGGATGCCACCTGGGGGGGCGTCACGCCAGCCAGCTCAGCAAGCGCGCCCTGGCTTTTTAGCAACTCGGAGAGAGTGCTCTCCAAAAAGGTTGAACCTCTCGTGCTCGCTGAGCACTTGGGGAGAGTTTTAATAGCAGAACGAGTGCACTTTAAAGATCACAGTCGTGGAGGTCAAAAGCTGCAATTGAGATTTGTAAAGCTGAGAGGACTGGATAAACATGCTCGCTCACTGGATTCTGCACTGAGGTTTTGATGTGGAAGCCAATTAAAATGTCTTCAATGTGAAACTCCAAGAGTGCAAAAGCTAAGCTGGACTCTTTTAAGATAATATGTACAGCATGTATGTAATGTCATATAAAGGACAGCGCGCCTTCCACGTGGCATCAAACAACAGGACCACAAATACAGACTTGAAACACAAGCATGCCAAATTCATTTGTGGAATAATTTTGTAGAGACAGTGGAACCATCGAGTGGAATACAATCCGCTCCAATGTGAGGCCATCAGCATTTGACAGCTTCGACTTTGCAGTTTTCTTAGCATATCATTTCCCTTACCAACTGACATTGGAGCAGTGTTGCGAAATTGAAGTTTTTCTGTCACCACCTGCAGTTCAGTGCCAGTTTGACAAGCTTTATGACAGTCGCACTGCTCCAAAGCGTAGGACAAGTTATACTATCCAGGACATGTATCTTGAAATAGGATCTGTTCTTGAAAAAAAAACATACAGCAAAAGCCTGCCACTACCACCACTCATGAAAACATTGAAATCCTTGAAAAAAAAAAATTTCAAAAACGAATAAAAAAATAAAATGAAGAATTTTTGAAAAAATAAAAACAAATGAAAATGAACAAACCTGCTCTAAAAACTAATTAAAATCAAATGATTAAAAAAAACAAAATGTGATGAAAAATGCTAAACTATTATAACACTGGTGTGGAAAGAAGCTAACAGCTAATGCCACAGAAATGTCGTATTTCAAAACAATTTGTCCCATCACAAAAAATAGAAATAGACATTTTGAAATGTATTTTATATTTTTACTTATGACTATTTATTAGTATTTACAAACTTACAAATTATTTTTCGATATGAATTAGGTAATTTAATCATTTCAATATTTTATTATTTTTTTAATCCATTTTTAATGTAATATTTACTTCGTTTTTATTGACAGTGTATATATTTGTTTCCTTTAACTGTCATGCAAATGTAAAAATAAAAATAAGTTAAACATGTTTTTTTACAACATTATCTTCTATCTATTTTCATTTTCTTTAATATTGGTTGTTACTTTAATTAATTGTTTGCATGATGACCACATCTTTTTTTTTTCTTCCTCCACTCCCAAGTGGTGCAACATTTTGGGGCTTTTCCTATTGTAAAGTTCCACTGTAAACGTACAAAATGTCCTCCATCCTGCACATTGCTCAGGGTCACCACCATTAAAGATTAACACGGGCGCTAACCAAAACGGTAGATAAAACGTCGGCCTTGGTTGGCGGCGCCTACCTTGATCCTCCTGGGTGGTGTCGTTGTAGTTGACTTGTTTGCGGATGCGCTTGCCCTTGCCCAGGTTGCGGGCCAGATCCTCCTGCTGCTGCTCATAGTGGTGGCGCAGGAGCTTCTCCCAGTAGTCCGGGTCCACGTTTTCCTCCTGTTTGATGATCTCGCGCTCCACCTCCTCCTGCTCACAAACGCACACACACACACACACATCATGCCAAAGGTCTAAGCTAAGCTAACGTAGAGGACTGCATCTTTACTCAGTGCTTGTCAAGGAAAACGGACTCAAACACACAATAAACATTTGAAAAAAAACAACATTTTCTGCGCCCCGACAAATTGTCCTTCCTCACCTCTCCATCCTCTTCTTTGACCACGTACTGGGCCACCTTGAAGGAGCTGAGGTATTCGTTCATGTTCTGGATCTCCGTGTCTTCCGTGGCGTCCTGGCTGCGGTCCAGCAGCTTGGAGATGGCGTCGTCATCGTAGTGGATCACGTTGCCCTCCTCGCCGTCCTTGTTGTCACCTGATGATGACAGAGGGGCAGAATGAAACGTTTCAATAAAATTACTGGGGTAAAAAATAGTTAGCATCTTTGTATTTATTACTGTGCTTGTATTTCCTGCAGTTAGGGTTAGTAACAATCAACAACAACAAAAACTAACAAGTACGCTCCACAATTCATAAAATAATGCGATAATATTTGAATGGAATATGACTAAAATTAGACAACCAATACAAATATTTTCTTTAGTCATAATGAGAACTGTTTTTGATATCTTGGTGACATTTTCAAAGTATCTATATGAAAACAACAATCATACAATCCTTTTTATATAGATAAAGACATGAAGAAAAATGTAATGAGTCAGTGTTTCCGTTGTTGCTGCGCAGTGAGGCATGGCCGTACCCCCCATGTTGCGAGCCGCCTCCATCTCGTCCTTGAACAGCTCCTCCGTGCCAAACTTGAGGATGTCGTCCAGCTCCTGCTTGGACATGGAGCCCGTCTTGGAGCCCAGGCCGGGCCGCACCACCAGGTGGGTCAGCATCATCTTCCTCTTGGCCACCTGAGTGATCCTCTCCTCCACCGAGCCCCTCGTCACAAAGCGGTAGATCATCACCTTCCTGTTCTGGCCGATGCGGTGCGCTCTGCTAAAAGCCTGAAAAGAAGCCGCCATCGTCACGAATAGTGAATAGTAAAAACGTGACTATTTAGCGTGACGCCCCAAAATATTTATTTATTAAATTGCTTCAAGAAAACGTCCTTGACACAAATAACTACTTTCCTATCAGCCAGGGTTTTGCCACCATCTAGTGACATTTAAGGGTGTTCAAGAAAGAGCCCCAAAACCACGATAGTGTTTTTCAGCAAAGAGCTGAGGACAAGTTCCACAGAAAAATAGACAAATAACGAATCATGAATAGGTGGAGGTTGACTTTATGCTAAATAAATAAGAAATAACGTGAAGGAAGGCTTACTTGGATGTCATTGTGAGGGTTCCAATCCGAGTCGTAGATGATGACGGTGTCTGCGCTGGCCAGATTGATTCCCAGACCTCCGGCTCGGGTTGAGAGCAGGAAGCAGAACTGCTGGGCGCCCGGTGCTGCAACCCGAGAACACGAGCGTAATAATGTACGTGTTACCTGATCGCCATTTACAGAACACATCAGCCTGACTGCAGATGAACAAAATAAGTATTCACAATCTGTACTTAAATAGAAGTACAGATACTGATTGAATTCTCTTCACTTAAAGAGAAAGTCAACCCAAACATGTTTTTTTCCAGAATATGTTTTATGCAGGCCCACTATTTGAAATACAGCATTCTGATTAATATTGCGTTTGCGGAATGTACTGTAAGTTAAGCAGCAAAATGCACTGACTTTTACTTTACTTTTTTACAGCTCACCTGTTTTCTGAAGCTGAGCCACGATTGGTCGTTATCTGAACCCTGAGCAACTTCGATGTCATCTTCAGTTGACAGAAGTGGCAAAATGGCCGCCCCCTGAGCTAGCTAAAAACGGGTGGATTTCTCATATTCCACAAACTTCAATATTAATCAGAATGCAGTGTTTAGACTGCTGGGCATGCATTGAACATATTCTGGCAAAAAATATTTTTGGGGGTTGACTTCCCTTTTCAGTAAAGCACTCTACTTGGTTTCTTTCCCACTACTGTACAAAACCCACCGTTGAAGCGGTCGATGGCCTCCTGCCTCAGCCCTCCGGTGATGCCGCCGTCGATACGCTCGTATTTGTAACCCTCAAACTCTAGAAAGTCCTCCAGCAGATCCAACATCTTGGTCATCTACGCAAGAATCCAAAACAATATTTAATGCGAATGATAATGATAACACACAGTTGCTATAGTGGAACACTCTTGATAATGTAAATGATCAGTGGGCCCGATTAAGTCCTGCACCTACCTGTGAGAAAATGAGAACTCTGTGGCCTTCGTCCTTGAGCTTCTTCAGCATTTTCTGCAGCAGCGTCAGCTTTCCCGACGACTTGACCAGCTGGTTGCCGTCATACGAGCCATTGGGCAAAACGGGAGCCTCCTACAAGAGGGAATCGCCAAGTCAATGACCCACGCGCAGCTCTTCAAGAAAACATCTCCAGACGCAGCCGTACCACAGCGGCTACGGGGAACAGATAGGGGTGGTTGCAGCACTTCTTCAGGTCCATCATGATGTTGAGCAGGGACACTTGGTTGCCTCCGCCTTTGGAGTTGAGTGCCTCAAAGTTCCGCGTCAAGATGAACTTGTAGTACTTCCTGATAGGGCGAAAGCACAAAATCACCCACTGTTTGCATCAGGGCTTTTTATGTGGTATCATTTTAAAATGCGAGTGCCAATAAAACAAACATAATTGACCAATTATTTCTTCACTACCTTAGTTTTGGGCCCACTAAAAGCTGAGATATAATTGTGACATATCATATAAATCTGACATGCCTGCATGGATAAACTCATTGTTTCAAAAACAAAAGGCATACGCTACGTTTTTGAGACTACAGTGAAGCCCCACAAAAATTTAGAGATCCTCCGGTTCACATAGCTTTTACATAGCTTGTCGCGCTAATCCCGCCACTGACTTCTGCATCGGGCTGAGCTCCACCCGCACGATCAGCTCCGTCTTGGCCGGCATGTTCTTGAAGACGTCCGCCTTGAGCCTCCTGAGCATGTGCGGGCCCAGCAGGTCGTGGAGCTTCTTGATCTGGTCCTCCTTGGAGATGTCGGCAAACTCCTCCAGGAAGCCCTCCAGGTTACTACGCAGAATTTAAAAACAAGAATGACACTCACTATGGATCCATGTGATGCGGGTCCAATCAGGGTTGCTGTTGAGTCACTGAAAAATCATTCCGATTTATTCATTCGAACTCCAGCAAGAGGAGTAATGCATGCAGACTCACGGACGTTCACGGAATCACAAATGATTTTAGTGGCTGGACATACTTGAAGCGCTCTGGCGTGAGGAAGTTGAGCAAGTGGAAAAGCTCCTCCAGGTTGTTCTGAAGAGGGGTTCCAGTGAGCAGCAGCTTGTAGTAGATCTTGTAGCCATTGAGGATCCTGAAAAACTGCATGGGACAAGCTTACAGTAGTAGTGCACGCCTTCATGGGGCCCTGAGCAAAGTGAGACTTTGGTACCGCCATTACTGCCAATAATATTTATTATTGCTCATTTGTACACCTACCCTCAACTCAGTTTTACACAATATTTAAATTCTTCAACACAAATAAACCGCCTTCACATGAGGCTCATCAAAAATATTAGCTAGTATGCTAGCCTAATTGACACGCTAGCACACAGTGACGTGACGTCACATATGGGCATACAAATATACGTAAAAGCACTTTACACAAACGGTATTAAGTCATAAAATTCAACTTTTGGCATAAACACAATGATAAGTGTTAATACGGACAAACCGTAACGGCAACGTAGACGTCACCAACTATTAGTAGCTTTATCAAAGCGAAGTGAAAACATTCTTCAACATCACCTTTGCTTGTGTGTAAGGTGCATTCAAGGACTGTCCACAAAACAGTATGACTCAAAAAACAAAAAAAAATTAAAATATCAATTAAATAAATCTAACAATAACATCAAGATTCCGCCAGATGGCGCCAAAGTAATGATTTTACACATATGGCAGGCTGTGTTGATGTTAATTTCACTCTGGTAGTGGTGGTGGAGTTCTAAGCCCTATCCCTCATTTGATCTTTTTTGTAGTTTTACCTTGGACTGGTTGTTCTTCAGCCGGTGGGCCTCATCCACCACCAGGCAAGCCCAGGTGATGGATCCCAGGATGGCTTGATCGATGGTGATCAGCTCGTAAGACGTGAGCAGCACGTGGAACTTGATGGGCGTGTCTTTCTGCGAGACGGCAAAACACTTTGAGATGCAAGTTCGTTATTTGGATGGCAAGAAAGTAGATGAGGCCTTTAAGGAACCTTCATGCGGAAAGCTTTGCGTCCCAACTTGACGGCACTGTCCTCGAAGGTGAACTCGTTCTCCCGGATGATGGCGCGGCTGTCTTTGTCCCCGGTGTACGTCACCACGTAGAAGTCGGGGGCCCACATCTCAAACTCCCGCTCCCAGTTGATGATGGTGGACAGGGGCGCGCTCACCAGGAAGGGACCCTTGGAGTGACCCTGGACGACCATAGCGCACACGGTCACAAACGGCTTGTATTTTTGGGGACACACGGGCAAGCATTATGGCATTATGTCGCCAACCTTTTTGAAACTGAGAGCTACTTCTTGAATAGTGATTAATGCGAAGAGGTACCAGTCTGATACACACTTCTGAAATGAATTTTCGTTTAATTTGTCCAAATGTTATTATTAATAATGAATGATATTCATTGATGAATAGAAACTGATCATGTTAATGATTTCTCAGGATAATGAGGAAACAGGCAAATATCAAAAGGCAACAATTTACTTCTGTAAAAGTCTGTGGACCTTTAGATCTGTAGTACCTGTATTTTGGTTTGATTAATGGTTGTTTTTAAAAATCGTTTAGAATATTTTTGTTGTATTTTTACTGCACAACACTTGCTGTGAGGTTTTTTTATGTTGCACACAAGAAAACCAAAACTAAAACAAAGCATTTTCAAAAACACTAACACAAATACAAATGTGACAAACCTACTAAATTAAAAAAAATGAATAAAGACTACAGTAGCTGTAATGCAAATTCCCAAACTATTGCCGGCATAACCCTGATATGAATTGGCTTGATGCGTTGGTTGGCGTGTGGATATGTTTGACCTCTTTGTAGAGCGAGTAGAGGAAGACGATGGTCTGCACAGTCTTGCCCAGGCCCATCTCGTCGGCCAGGATGGTGTCGGTGCCCTGCGCCCACGAGAAGCGCAACCAGTTGAGACCCTCCAGCTGGTACGGGTGCAGCGTCCCCCCGGTGGCATTGATGTACCACGGCTGGTGCTCGAATTTGATGGTCGGCTGCGGAGTTGCAAACCATTCGTTATTCACAGCGACGGGGGATTCTTTTTGTCAATCTCGTGAGCGTACGTCAATGATGGGAGCATCCGGGGGTATCTCTCTCTTGGGCTGCTCCTCTTTTAGCTTCGTTGCTTTTGACACCACCAAGGGGCGCTGGTCCTCGCCTAAGATTTGCTCCCTAGAAAAAAACAAAAACAAAAAACTGTAGATCTTCGCCTATTTTACAAAGATGACTCGGATGCCAAATGCGACTTTGGCGTACCTGTGGTCCCAGTAGGACGCTTTATGGCTGTCGTATTCCGGCACGTCAAAGTCGTCCACCTCCCACGTGCACTGGTCGTAAGGGAGGTCCCGCCACTTGATCAGGTAGTGCACGTCCCCGTCTTTATCAAAGCTACACACACAAATACACGTACACACACATCGGCAGCACAAATTCTTACATTGATAGTGTTTTTCCACTTGTACAAATGAAGAAAAGAGTCAGTTAAATAATGAAAGACAAATATGGAAGGGAAAAGAGCCGCGCTTGGCAACGGACATAAGAATAATAGTTTGGAGCCAAGGTTAGGGTTTCAAACAAGCATTAAGGACTTACATTAGGGTTGAAAACAAGAATTAGGGTTTCCGATTGGGGTTTCAAACAAGCAATACGGAGCTACATTAGGGTTTCAAGCAGTGATTCGAATTGGGGTTTCAAGCCACGGTTAGGGTTTCAAAGAAGCATTATATAGCTATATTAGGGTTTCAAACAAGAATTGGGGTTGCTAAATTGTGGTTTTAAGCCCAGGCTGGGATTCCAAGTCTGCTTTACATATTTCAGATAGGGTTTTAAACCTGTGTTATGGTTTCAAACAAGGGTTATGGTGTCAAATTGAAGTTCCATGCCAAGGTAATGTTTTCAAATGCAGTGTGTTTCAAACTCGGGTTAGGGTTTAAAATTAAGGATCTGTGTCAGGATGAGGGCTTTAAATTAGGGTGTTAAGACAAGGTTAGGGTTTTCAAATAAGGATGAGTGTTTCAAATTAGGGTTTCAAGCCAGTCAAGGCTCTGGTTTTATCTGGTTTGATGTTTTTATCACAGCTTCTCAGTAAACACAAGCGTTGGACTTTTTTTTTTTTTTACCAGAACATGAAAGGCGTGCGGCAGGCGGGCGTGCGTCCGTACCTGTGGTTAAGCACACGGTGGATGACCATCCACTCGGGCTTGATGCCGTATCGGTAGAAGCGCTCCTCCATAGCGGCGTACTGCGGGTCTTTGCTCTTGCGCTTGTCGCTGTTGAGCTCCTCCTCACCGGAGCCGTAGTCGTACGGCGGCGGTTCGTCCATGTCATTCTTGCGCTGGTAGTTGCGGTACATCACCGTATGGTACAGTTCCAACTGCGTATGCGCAGGCACATACATACGCACACACACGGTGTTTCAAACAAGGCTGATAGTTTCAACGTAGGGTTTCAAGACAGGTTTAACATTTCAAATTAGGGATTCAAATACCACTAAGGGTTTCAAATAAAGGTTTCTTGCCCAGGATAGGGATTCAAGACAGGTTTATGCTTTCAAATAAGAGTGATGGTTTTAAAGTATGATTTGAAGTCTGAGTTAGGCTTTCAAATTAAGGTTTTGCGCCACAGTTAGGGTTTCAAATTAGAATTTCATGACGTGCTTAGGGTTTCCTATAAGGGCTACGGTTTCAAGACAGGATCAGGGATTCAAAGTAGGGTTTCAAGACAGGATTAAGGGTTGAAATTAGGGTTTCAAGGCAGGCTTAGGGTTTAAATAAAAGTGGTGGTTTCAAGCCAAGGTTACAGGTTCAAACAATGGTGTTGGGTTTCAAGCCTGTGTTCAGGGTTAGAAAGAGGAGCTAATGTGTGTTAAGTAGAAATGTCCCTAATATTGTCACCTGCAGCTCGCTGACCCAGGAGCAGTGCCAGTAGGACAGCCCGGCCCACTTGACCAGGAACTCCCGCTCAGGGTGGCCCTTGAGGGGCAGCGGCTTGCTCAGGAGGTCGGCGGGGGGGCGGCCATCCGGGCCCACCGGCGGTTCGGCGGGCAGCGGGGCTTCTCCCCACATCCAGTGCATGATCTTTTGCACTTTGCCTTTCAGCGGCGGGCACTATAAATAACAAATGAAAAAAAAATAAATAAAGCAGACAGAATTAATATCCGCGAGTAGCAAGGCCAACAAAACATTCTACAATCGAGCCAGTGAGAACAAGAATGAGTTAACTCCATGTATGTCATTTGGACGTTAAGTGTAGAAATGAATTGAGAAAATGCATACTGGCCTAAATCAAGGTTTAGTTCCAACAAATACATTATTGCACTCAGCAGTTTTTTTTTAAATTCATCAGCACAACACTTGGCCAATATCTCACAAAGTACATAAATACATGCATAAAAATAATAATAAAACTGTAATTTCTCTCAATAGCAAATCTATGTTATTTTTTATACAGAGTACATTCCTTTTCTTCTGTCATCTAAAATACTTTAACTATGTATTCTCACTTCTCAGCATGGCATGAGTACCAGAATCAGAATAGCTTTATTGTACTACAAGGTACAACGAAATAGAAGAGACGCAACCCGTTCAAGAGACAGAGAGGATAAAATGACCAAAAATGGGAGC
Source organism: Filicampus tigris (assembly GCF_054856515.1). NCBI lineage: Eukaryota > Metazoa > Chordata > Actinopteri > Syngnathiformes > Syngnathidae > Filicampus > Filicampus tigris. The sequence continues at coordinate 19,877,715 of NC_141225.1, read as the reverse complement.
CTGACGGATCGCCTTTTACAATGCACCATTTATACAGGTGAGAAGAAAAGAAAATATGAGGAAGGAAGAGGTAAAAAAACAGCCCCAGTCTAAGCACCCGTAGAGGAGAACAACAAGGAACTACTGGTGCGTAGGCTTCCTCTAGTGGCACATGCAGTCAGTTGTATTTAACTTTAAATTCACCTGTTCCATTTGCACTTCTGGAAAAATCTGAAGAAAAGGTCATCAAAATTGGTTGTGGCAAACCATGTACACATACACAGTATACACATAAATCATATTAATCACAACAAATAATAAAATTCATTACTCATTAATTAATCATTTAATTTCAGTACAATTAAATTATTTGTGCATTTTCTTGGGCTCTTATTAAATAAATGTAATGTGATGCGCTCACCATGCAGCGTGGACAAATCCACTCCCCGTTGGGTATCTCAGGCAGCGGTGGGTTGAGGCAGTGGATGTGGTAGGAGGACGGACAGGCGTCGCAACACAGCAGCTCCCCGCCGTCCTTACACACTCGGCAAAACTCCATGTGGTCGTCCTCTTCCTCCCCGGCCACCTCCTCATCCTCCTCGTCCTCCTCGTCTTTGGCTTCCCACTGGATGCCCTCCTTCTCCTGCGACCACAAATCTTGAATAACAGCATTGCTTTGGCACCATCTGGTGGTATCTTGGGGCCAAGGAAACCATTTGAAGTGAGTTGAGGAGCTTCATTTAGACAAAAGTAGGCCTTTGTCACATCATGTGGCATCTGTAGGAAATCAAAACTCCTTTTTGGGGAGGTGTCAATTACTTCCAAGTATTGATTCAACTCATTTAGCTAAAGGTAAAATTTTACATAGTGTACCGTGTATAAAAAGTCTACACACCCCTATTCAAATGCCAGGTTGTCGTGATATTAAAATATGAGACCAAGATAAATCATTTCAAAACTTGTTTTAATCTCTCTTTTGACTTTACCTCTCTCTACAGGTATATACTTCCCTCTTTTGTACCTTACTTTGATAAAAGTAAGAACTATTTTGACAAAGTAAGGAGTAAAAGTACAGATTTCTGTTTTCAAATGTAAGGATTAAAAGTAAAAGGTTGTCAGAAAGATAAATAGTACAGACACCTACAAAAAAATAATCTAACTTAATCTAAATAGAGTAATGAATTACAAAAATCTTTGTTCCTTGACACCACTCACACAGTGCGGACAGCTCCATTTGCCCTCGGGGGCCTTCTCCAGCTCGGGTTCCAGGCACACCAGGTGGTACGCCCGTGGACACGTGTCGCACAGGATGATCTCGCCGCCCTGCTGACACACCTCGCAGTAGTCCTGGTGGTCCGTCTCGTAGCCGTCGCCGTCCTCCTCTGGAAGAACAAGAGGCATTTCCCAAATGATGGATGGATATATGGATGGATGGATATGGATAGATAGATAGATGGACAGATAGATAGATGGACAGATCGATAGATAGATAGATAGATAGATAGATAGATAGATAGATAGATAGATAGATAGATAGATAGATAGATAGATAGATAGATAGATAGATAGATAGATAGATCTTTGCCCTCGATCGATCGATAGATAGATAGATAGCCAGCTAGCTAGCTAGCTAGCTAGCTAGATAGATAGATAGCTAGATAGATAGATAGATACATAGATACATAGATAGATAGATAGATAGATAGATAGATAGATAGATAGCTAGATAGATAGATAGATAGATAGATAGATAGATAGATAGATGGATAGATAGATAGATGTGTGTTTTTCTGTCATAAAGACTGCTATGCAAAATGTGACTTTTGAAACTTTTGAACTTTGAGTGACACGATGGATCCTCATTGCCACTTCCAACGTACTTTTCCTCTTTTTGCGCCCCCGTCTGGCCTTTTTCTTGGCGGCGACGGCCCCCGAGGCGTCACAAAGCACCGAGGCACTGAGGATGCTGATGTCGTCTAAGTCTGACTCGTCGAGGAAGTCTTCGTCGCTCTGAAACAGAAGCGGCAAACAATTTGCACGTCGGCTGGGTGAACCCAAAACAACAAAAGGTTGCCTCACGCCTGCAAGGCTCACCGAGGACGTCTTCTTCTTCTTTCCGCTTTGGGCCGACTTAGATTTGGTTTTCTTCGCCTTCACTTTCTTCTTGACGTCTTTCGCACTCTTGCTCCTCTTTCGAGCCCCGGGCCCTTGAGACACACAGACGACATACTGTAAGTGACCGCTGATTTACCCAGCCAGTCACTTCATTAGGTCAGCAGCACAATCTAATGCGATCATAGAAGAGCTGCACAAATCATTTTTTACGAAGGTAAGTGGCCTGTGACCATGCTTTACTTTTACCTTTTCCCTCTTTGGTTTTGGCTTTTTTGATGGGCCCGAGCTGAGTGTTCAGCTGGCCGACAGAGGCGGGCGGCGCCACGGTGACCGTTTCCACTGCGGCGGCGACAGCGGCCGCCACGGCAGTGGCGGATGCGCCCTTGAACGGGTTGTTGGCGCTGAATTCGCGCCACTTGGCCCCCAGGACCGTCATCATCTTGGACATGGGGATCTTGGGGTTCTTCTTGGCAATGAGAGGCCTGGCGGGAACCAAGACGAACAACGGCAGATTTAGTTATGGCAATAATTCCGCTAGTTAACGGCCAATTTTAATTTAGATGGCTTTATGTGTCCCTCAACGTATTTTAGACGCTGATTTCATAAATGTACTTTTCCTTTTTTTCTAGCACATCGGGTTTTTGAGATATTTCATTTTGTTATTTTTAAGTTTGACTGATACAAGCTTGCGCAATCCGGACTTTACCACGTGTTGTCATTTACGGCTATGACATGTTTTCAATAACAACACATACACAAGCCCATAATTTCAAATCAGCCTGGTCACCACATGCATCTGCATGCAAATTCTGAAAACAAATGCACATGGCCAAAAGCCCAACACGCTTGGAGAACAGCTTTGCTGTGTCATGTTTGTCATTTGTCAGGCAACAGCTTGAGCTTTGGCTCGCCGGCCTGCGAGAGACCGTCGGGTCCGAGCCCCCGGGACGCCACACGTCCCTGCTTTCGCAGTCTTCTGGCGAGCAGCTGACTGCACACATTGGCCCGCGTGCGAGCTTTCGACTGCCCCAGGTGAGGATGGCCTGGGCTGACACAAAAGGAGCAGTGTGTGCTGCTCCTCAGACACACAGTGAAAAAAAAAATGCAAGCTTGCCTGAGGAACTGGCTGAAAGCTTTGTAGTTGGTGATGGTTTTGTAGTCATCATCGGTGAAGCCGTACTGGACGTCTTCCAGGCCCCACTCGTGCATAAGTTGGCTGGACGATTTGGGTTCCTGGGGCACACACACACACACGTGCCAATAATCGGGCCAAGGTTCAGAAAAGAGGTGATTGTCAATATCACGATTATAATAGTTTTGATTTATGAATTATCGTTAGTTTTCGTTTTTACTTTTGTTTTTTACGTTCGGTTTAAAAAATTGATTTTAGAGCAGGTTTGTTCATTTGTATTTAATTTATTTAAATGCTTTATTAGTTTTAGTATTAGTTTTAGTTTTTTTTTTAAAATATGGAGTATTTGTTGGGTGCAAGATTTTTAAAAAAAGGTCACAAATTATGGTGTAATCAAGTAAATAAAATTAAAAAAAATCTCAAACGACCGTTTGACCTTCCTTCTTCCGTACGGGTATGCATACAGCAATAACAAAATAAATACGTTTAAAATGAACCCCGAAGGCTCATGCAGGATATTATTAATGGACAAAGATGAAAACAAAGGACATTTTTGCGATATTGATAGTTAGTTTAGTTCGTTTTTTAAATGTAGGATGTTGTATTAGTTAGTTTTTGATTTTGGAAGTGTTTTCGTTTTTATTTTATTTGGTTAAGGAAAATGGTTTTTTTTTCAAATTTTAGTCTTAGTTATTTCGTTAGTTTGAAGTACCGGTAACTATAATAACCTTGGTTGATTATTGGGACGTCTCTAAACGATGTTCTATACATGTGATGTAGGGCGTGCTAAGGCTTTGTTCTTCACTAATCTACTCGGAAGGTCATCGTGAGCTTCCCCTATTTTTTCTTCTATTACTACTCGTAGTTCTTCTTTGTGTTTTCTGACACTTTGCTGCCTCTCACAGGTCAGTCTTGGTACTACGACAAGACATCTGGTTTGGGGGAGGAGACTCTCAATTTTCAGTGGAAATATTGTTGTGCGTGGTGCGCTGTTGCTGATTGTTGTTTTCTCATCATGCGTGGGTTTTCTCACATTCAGAAAATCGGTGCAGATGTTAAAAATCGGTATATGTGCACCCTGCTTCACAACTCACTTTCAGGCTCCCATCGTCGTCATCGTCATCGTCGTCCTCCTCGTCCCGCTTCTTCTTCCTGGGCTTCCTCTCTTTCTTCTCCCTGGGCTTCTTCTTTTTCTTCTTAGAGGGACTGAACATGCTGCTCTCGCTCCCGGAGCCCCGCTCGGGTCGGTCCGCCTCGTCCTCCTCCACCTCGGACACCCGGTCCTGCTCGCTATCCACGCTGACCTGGATGCCTCCCTGAGGGCGTGAAAATGCACATTGTTCAGCTTTGAGACATTTTAAGGAAAGACCGAGGGAATATTACAGTAATATTCACCTATGGCGGTCACCGATTTTCAAGCGATCACTTTTTATGGATTTTTACAGTATACATGCCCGTGTGTATTGTTGTGTACCTTTTTTGCAGAGCTGGGCATTTTATCAAAAATTGAGCATCCGTTATTCCGTCAGCGATTCCGACTGCAAACTTTAATAGCACACAGTTGTTTTAAATACCAAATGCGTGACTGTCTTTGTTTTGTTTAGTTTGACAGTAAGCTTCAATTGGGAGTGGCAATAAAGAGACCGAAGCCTCTTTTGGAACAATTAGATTTTGAAAAATATATATTTTTGTATTTTGAATCTGAAGAATCGCTTGTTTATCGGTAAACTCGTAACTTGACTTGTATGTCAAGACACCGCTGTATACGGTTGTTATTATGCTACAATGGTAAAACGACAAATCCGATGGTAGTCTTTTGCGTGTTGAAGAACAAAGAGAACGTCTCTGTCATGTAAGCAATAAGACATCTGGAAGCCTGCATGATTCAACACAGTCCAGGTGTTTTCGTGCAAGCGAGCACATCCGATGTATGTGTTTGTGTGTGTGTGTGTGTGTGTGTGTGTGTGTTTTCAATCCTCCATTGTGCGTGAGCCTGTGTCTATGTTAGCATATTCATGCATTTGTGTTTTCCTTCCTCTCACATCTGCATGCATTTTCAGTCTGTTCTGTTTGTATTTCTTTCATGTTGCGCATATTAAAGTGCAGAGTGTGTGCGTCTGTGTGTGCTCGTGTGTTTGGGAGTGCGCGTGGGGGTGGGCGTGGGTGCGTGTGAGCAGCCTGTTGCTTCCACACACAAACACGCACACAGACTTGCGGTTTGCGTTCTCGCTCTGTGGCGCAGTGGAAAGGCTTGCATTGCCGCAGCGCCCGCCAACCCTTTACCAGCAGCCTGGCAGTGTTGCCATGGCAACCACATTTGAGCAGTCTCTCTCTCTCTCTCTCTCTCTCCCTCTCCCTCGTTTTGCTGTCATTCTCATCGGCCCCCCCAACACAAAAATGCACCCCACCACTGTTCATTTTCCCTCCCTTCCCCTGCTTGCACATCTCACCCCATTTAATTTTCTTCTCTCACTCCTTCCTATCCTTCCGTTCACCCTGCACACATACACACACACACACACACACACACACACAGCAGCTAATAGAACAGCACCATCCAATCACACAGCTCCGCATAACGAGCTTGTTATGCAAAGGCCCGCGCTTCTCCGCCAGCCGCCGCCGTCTAGACAAATCTCATTTATGCATAAGAAGAAAAACGAGGAAGAGGAGGAGGGGAGTAAATTGAGGAGCGTAAATGGAGGAGGGGAGCAGAGGTGGTTGAAGAAACGAGCCGGGGACGGCGAGATGGAGGGGACCCGCATGCATGCACGTGGCACAGGGGGCCAAAGAGGACAAAAGAGGAGGATGGTTGGCCCCCTCGGAGAGAGAACAATCAGATAACTGCTGATAGCCTAATCAAATTAGATGCTCCTGCATATTGGTTCTGCCTCGGAGGGGAAGACTGCAGTGCAGTGCGTGCAACCGCACACGAGCCAGCCAATGAGCACACCAGTGAATATTAGAGTTGGATGTAAAAAAAAAAAAAAAAAAAAAAACAACTCTTTGTGCTCACAGCTGAACTGTAAAATCAACACGGCGGGCTGATCTGAGACCTGCTCGAAAAACAGCTTCTCTCGGCTCCACACTGTAGCGCCTTTGTTTCACTGCCCATTGGATAAACAAGGAAATCCCGACTGGGATTCTTGTGACTAAAGGAAGGAAGGAAAGAAGGGGGACGTGCACGAGATGAGGAAAGGATCATGGGATTATGACTCGCTTGGTTGAGAGGTTGCTTGGACTGGTGGCAGTCACTTGTAAGATTGGATGAGGTTTGGTTGGAAGATGTCAAGAAAGGTTATTGGCTTGATCAATAGTTAGTCGGTGGTTGGGGTCAGCCATCAGAGCACACAAAACGAGACGCATAGCAAGCAATACAGGCGCTGAACCAATTAGACGACTAGTCGACTTTACTACGCCGCATCTTTGCTTCGCGGTTGAACTCGACTAATCGCTATTGCTAGCGGTGGGGCCGCTACCCTGCCCGATGTCCATTTTCGTCGGCAAAATGTTAAATGTCCGGGGACCGCCATACTGCTCTAAAATTTATCAATGACGTCATCGACTGCAGAAAATGTTTCGTCGTTCAACCCCCAAGTATTTAGTATGTAGCGCATGCAACACATGTCACGAAGTATGAAGTATCCCAAGGCAAAAGTATGTATGTAACTAGTATGACTATGTGGCATATAACATACACTACAAAGTATCTAGTACCGCCATGTAGCATATAACATGTAGCGTGTATTATGAAGTATCCCATGAATGATAGTATTCAGAATGTATCCTATAACAACTCTTATGTATTAAGTACCTGTCTCCAATTAAGGAGTACCAAATGTAGTATCCAACATGTGAAGCGCATCATGCCGTATGCAGTCTGTAGCATGTACGTGTACTGTAGTATTCATAGTTTTGTGTATCTGGCGTATAGCAAAGCAGTATGGAGTATGTGGAGTGTTTGTGTTGGCTCACCTCCTTTTTCCGCTTCTTGACTTTGGCCACCTTTCCCTCCTTCATCTTCATCTTCTTGCTCTTCTTCTTCTGCTGCTGCTGCTGCTTGAGGGAGTCGTCGTCGTCCGAGAAGAAGCTGCCGATGGATGCCAGCGGCAGCGCCGCGCGCGCGTCCTCCTCGTCTGCACGCACAAAAGAACGTTAGACATGCGATATATTTTACATACGATAGAGCAGTCAATGCCAAATTACTGTGCCGCAGGAAATCATGCAGTTTCACCTTTTTTCATGTCATGGTCCTGAAAATGATTTTTCTTTTTTCAATAATCTCTATTTAGGATGCCATTCTATACAGCGATCCCTCACTTAATAAATGTAACTTTTCAAATGCAAAATGTAGAATAAATACCAAGCTTCTGATTATAGGCGACGAGCTGTCTAATTTTCATGATCTCGGTTTTTGGAAAACAAATTTCCCCTAAAAAAAAAAAAAAAACATTTTTTGGCTGGTATGACTTAGAAGGAATGAAACATAGCAGGAAAATGTGCCAATATAGTGAGGATATTATTTGGACAAATTACACTGGTCAACAGCAAATTTTAATAATAGATGTCTTTATGTGTCCTTGGCTGTTTTCTTGATGCCGATTCGTTAAAATGTCTTTACTTTTTTTCTAGCGCCTGTTGGGTTTTGAGATACTATCATTTTTTGTTTTTAAGTTTGACCTATAAAAGTTTTCGCGGGATGGATTTTAGCATGCGTTGTAATTTATAGCTATGAGGTTTCAGGGAAAAAAAATCCACCTGTTGCAGAACCTAAACCTGAATTCATAAATATTACTAAATACATTACTTTATTACATTTTGTATTATTGTTATTATTATTAGTATTATTAATACCTGAGAGAAAAACAAGGGGGGGATTCAGAATCAGTGAAAAAAAAAATCAATTTTGAGAAGTTTACTTCTCTGATTAAAAAAGGTAATGAAAATACGTTGACAGGTGTTACTGACCAATCTAATGAACAAACATGTCATTTTTGGTGTCTCCTGAAAAGTGATGATTTTGGACGTACAAGGGTTCTGTCCTATGCCGGTAATATTAAATTTATACGAAGGGCATCTTTATCAGGCATTTATTACTTATTACTATGTGGTGGCATAGTGGTTCGAGTGTTTTTTGGCTTCCTCCCGCATTCCGAATCAATGCACGTTGGGTTCATTGCAGACTCTAAATTGTCCATTAGTTGTGAATATGAATGGTTGTTTGTCTATTTGTGCCCTTGCTTGGGCCCAGGGTTTACACGCCTCTTGCCTGAAGTCAGCTGGGAAAGACTTCATTCAGTCGACTGCCACTCTAATGGGGACACGCACAATAGAAAACGATGGGATTGATTATTTCCAATGAGGGCAAAATACTGAAATTAGAGCAACTTGGAAGTCAGCCAGAAGAGACTGAGTTCCACTTTAGCTCCATTTGAGAGTGGACAACTGAATGCAGAATGCGGTTGTTGCCGCTCCGACTGGGACGGGAACGAATGTGAATTTATGGCCAGAACGACGTGTACAATTCTGACAATAATTGCTTGCGTGTGAAAGCCGAGCAGCAAACATGAAAACAAAAACGTCACCGCTGGGAGAAATGGAGCGCTAAGCGGGGAGCGGGGGACTCCCATAGTTGGACCGCAGGCCCGCTGAGCCTTTCCCAGCTGCCGCTTGTCAAAGCGTCTGCGTACAAACGAGCCCACTTGCTGAGCCCGGCGGCCCGCTTCGCTGATGTCCCGGTCCAACTACATGGCTACTAACACACGGCATGAATAATACAGCGTGTAGGATCAACCTGCCAACATTGGTCAGGCTGGCCTGGGTAGGGAGGGAAGGGGAGGGGGGGTGGCTGGGTATCTGCTGGTCCAAGCAGAGAGACCAAAACAAACAGTTTAGCGGCGCTAGCAGAAGGGAGACCCGCTCACACAGTCACACATCATCACATTCCAGACACATCAGGAGTCGCCGGTTCTTCAAGTGGCCACATGGAGACGCTTGTTTTCAGTAGCTGGAGGGCCTGAGCTAGTCACAACTGCCATCTGGATGTAAACGTTCGAGCTATGCAGTCTGCTGGCTTCTTTCGACTATTACAGCGAACCCATGACAACTCGCGGGGTTTTTTTTCTAGGGAAGCTAGCCTTGGCTATTGGCTCACTTGTGTGTGCTGTTTATCGGCAGCTGACGCTGTTAGCTAATGCTACTCCCGACATCGGACAAAACTCAAAGCAGAGCCGCTTACACTACTACGTAAACGCTACTAAAACGGGATCACATACACTACTGAAACACTCTCATACACGCTACTGAAATAAGATTATATAACGCACTGAAACACGCATTTCAGTAGAATGCTTGAGATATTTCAGTCAGGTACATGAAAGCATTTCAAAAATATGTGAGAGCTTTTCAGTAGTGTGTGTGAAAGCATTTCAGTGTGCGTGTGAGAGGTAATTCTGAATTACAGCCTGACAGCCCTTCGCACAAATCACAGCTTGTCACGTACACACTGTGTGACAGCAGCAGCGATAATTCGCCGCCTTCTACACCTGCCTCGCCTCACACTCGCGCCCCTTCTGCACCGCTAAATGGCCCGTGACGTCCCCTCGGGGAACGACATCTTCTCTCCGCCGACGGAGCGCGCCGCGGCGCCCCGGGACGGGACGGGGCCGGAAAGGGAGAAAGGTCAGCAGCAGGTTGCATTAGTCACGAGAGCAGAGCGCCGCCAGGATAACAAGCCTCGCGCGGCCACGACAGACGACAGAGTTGCTTTTGACCTTCCTGGCTGCAGGAACGCGCCAGGGGAGATTAATGAGGACCACCGCAGTGAAGACTCTTGGCCCCCGCATGGAAAATCTATACTGAATAATAAATAAAGTCGTACTCTTTGGAATTTGGCCGACATTTTCACAGGAATCAACCATAAGCAGTGGGTCCAACCCGTTGGCACACTGGCGCCAGCTTTTTCTTTTTGGCGGCAAAACTTAAGAACAATACAGAAACGCTACTCACGCCTACTACGAAACGTTATCTTAATCTAAACTGGAATCTCACACGCACTACGGAAACCCTCTCACACACATGACATTTTTCCACTTTGTTCGCAAACAGTGTCACCCGCCCTACTGAAATGCTCTCACACTCACCACTGAAAAACTAACACACTACTGAAATGCTCTCACATTCAATTGAAATGCTCTCATACACACTATTATAATGCTCTCATACATACTAATCAAACAGGGTCACACACTAAATGCTCTCACATTCAATTGAAATGCCCTCATACAAACTATTATAATGCTCTCATACATACTAATCAAACAGGGTCACACACCACTGAAATGCTCTCATGCATATTAATGAAACGCTCTCACAAACATGAGATTTTTTTTCTCTATACGTTGAGGAGATGCTCTCACACTATTAAAACGGTATCACAATCACTACTGAAACGCTCTCTCTCTCTCTCTCTCACACACACACACACAACTGAAATGCTGTCATGCAAACAACTGAAAAATTGGCTCACACACAACTGAAATGCTGTCATGCAAACAACTGAAAAATTGGCTCACACACAACTGAAATGCTCTCACGCATAATACATCACAGTCCAGTCACTCAAACTCTCTCTCGAACACTACTGAAACGCTCACACAAACACTATTAAAACCAGGGATGTGCAATACCAGTCATCGGTATCAGTCTGATACCGGCCTTATTTTAAGGTATCGGGTACTCATGGATGATGCCGATACCAGCCACCAAAATTTGAGAAAAAGTATGACATGGAGTGAGTCCTCCTCACCAGTAGTTGGCACTATTCTGTAGCAGTTTGACACATCGGAGAATCATCATCTGTGTCCGAGAGATAGGGCTTTTGTCAGTGTGTTAAATGAAATTATATGAAATGAAATATATCAAAAGTACTTGTGGTATTGGTACCCGTGATTACTAAAGAGTGAATACTTGCACTTATCGGGTCTGAAAAAAGTGTTAACCAACACCCCTAACTGAAAGACTACCACATACTAAAACCCTCTCACACACACGACTGAATTATTATTATTTTTTTGCTCTTATACATTATGGAAATGCTCTTGTAGGCCATGAATAGATATAGACTGTAAAGTATAATACTGCAGCAAAGGGGTAAGTGAAGATTCTGAGGTCTGTTGACAAGAAGGCAATCTTTTGGGCTCGGGTTAGAAAAGACGACGGGCAGCAAGAAAACACAAAGTGACTGTGGAGTGCGGCATCATACTGCAGCAACATGGTACGCTAACATTAGCATGTATTATTTTCTTTCCAAATGTGCAGCAATCTGCCGGAGTTTATCAAACGCTGACATTGATAATGTGTGAATCAGAGGGTGGAGACTGAATGTGAATGCCGCACAGGCAGCTGGATTCAAATGGTGTCGACTTTCATAGAGACCAGCCAAAAATAGACACGGTTCCAATCAGGGGGGTGGGGGAGGGGCTGGTGATGTTTGGGGGGGGGCAGCATGATGGGGGGCATTTTAGTGTCTCTAGAAAAGCTTTCACATCTCAAGAAGGAACAAAAAAAAAAATGAAAATTACATACAAAAACATGGCCAGACGGTTGTGATGTAAAAAGACCCAATGTAGGAAAAAACACATTCCCCGTGACTTCACAAGAGTTCAGTTCAGTGAGCATCAAGGGATTCACTACTTGGTTTCTCTATTATACTGTACACCGGAAGCCATTTATTATTAAAGTGGCACTGCTAACATAAGCTGCCTGCACTAGTTGCTGCAGATTGGCAGGGAATTGGCTTTTTTGTTTTGGTGTGTTTTATCAGCTTTAGAAGAAGAAGTGATTTTCGATTTTCTAGTAATTTGAATTTCACAATAGTTAAAAGTTTGTACAAGCAAGGGTTTTATGAAGAGCGCACGACTCCGGAGTGTATACATTTAATAAATAAAAATAAAAATGTACGATATGTAATACAAAATGTGATACTATTAAATAAATGAAAAGAAGTGCAAATAATTTGGGAGATTGTACAGAACTCAAATAGAAAATAGAAATACAATAAATAAAGTGTGTCATCCCCAAATCAAAATACAGTGTATGGAAATAAATATTCTTGAAATAAACGTAATAAAAAAAATGAACAACTATTCTATGAATTGTATGAAATGCAATACACAATAATTAAATATCAAAATAAATAAATGTGTTTTAAAAAAATAATCATTAATACATTTTCATCAAAATTTCACGTCACATGTAATCAAGAATGAAAAAATAACCTTTAAATAATTCAAATAAAAACTAAAATGAAACTTTATGAAAGAAAATTGAAATAATGAAGCATAACAATCACAAATTAAGTGATGAGTACAACGAAATCATATTAATAGTAGAAAAAAAATCCTAAATTCATAAATTATGAGGAAATGGAAATAAAATATGTAATATCAGAATAACATTTTTTAAACTAAGGTACAAATATGTCAAAATGTCTATTCTTAAGGGAAGAATTGTTTTGAAATGTGAATACAACCACAACAAGCAATCAAAACATGCATTCCAGTCCCAAAGGCTTGACACTGGCCCAGTCAGCTGTAGAATTGATTTGAAAATGATGCTACAGGTCTTTAAATCACTGAATGGTTTGTGTCCTGAATACATTAAAAAATATACTAATTGTGGTTGCTATGAGGTCTGTAGATTGGGTCAATTAGTGGAGCCCAGGATTCAAAGCAAACATGGTGAAGCGGCATTTAACTGTAATGCTGCATGCAAGTGGAATAAACCGCCAACAATGCTTTTAAATCCAGGTCAAAAACTATACTTTTTTCCCGTACCTTTGATCAAGGTCTTTTGAGTGTTTAAAATCAATTTCATTGTCAGTGATTTTAGAAAGCTACTTTTTATTCCTTTCCTTTGCTTTTCAATGTTTTGTTTGTAAATGTGTTTTTCATTGTTCTCATACGTCCTTTTAAAAATTCTTAGTAAGCTACTTTTGTTATCTT